>NC_057855.1:15721000-16355500 GCF_015237465.2 Chelonia mydas
CAACACAACAGGAAAATGCTGTTTAATGCTGAACTGATTAAAAATGAAGAGTCAGTTCAACAAAATGAAATATTCTGATTCAAGTGAAACTAACCCAAAATTAAATATTTCATTTCCGTTTTCTGATTGAATATCAAAAATGTTTAGCCAAACTGAAATTTTTGCATGGAAAATTTTGATCTTGCAGAAAATGCATTTTCCATTAAACAAAATCATTCAGATAGAAACTTCCTAGCTGGCTCAAGTTTCTGCTATCTGGATTCTATGTCCACTGCCACCAAGCCATTGTATGTAGCACAGTTACAACAATCTTGAAGTCCTAAAGTGATCACAGATTTGGATATTATAAACACACACACACACGAATAGTAAAGTCATTTCTTTTCACAGAACAGCCTATCAACAGATGTTCATTATGACTGGAGCTGCATTTGTGCACTGAAGTGCACTGAAGCAATTGGAATTTTCACTACACTTCACTGTAAACCATCATAATTCAGTATATTTATTCTGTTATTGATATAAGTAGGCTCTCTGTATATGTACCATTTTCAAGGACAAATTATAGGCCTCAATTCTGCAAATAACTCTGCCAGCATGGTAGCATCACATTGTTGCAAGTGTCCATGCTAGCATGCCGATGGAAGGATTAAGGCCAATATCTGTTTCATAATTTACACTTTATATTCTCTAAAATGAAAGAATATTAAAATTCCTCTTTTTTTTTGTTCATTTCTCTCATCTAGAACAATGAAGGCAGTAACACTGCTTTCATTTTTGTTTGTTGCTGGCTTCTAGCCAATATGGCTTTCAGGTTCTCATGTATTAGAACAATATTGCAATATTTAGATTACAACCAATATAAACATCACTTTGTTTAAAAAACAATTCCATTGTTTAAAAAAAATGAGAGAAGCAGGGCAACAATTTGATTGTTCCGTGATTTTGTAAAAGCTTTTGTCCCCATAATTTAAGATTTGAGTCAAATTAGATCCTTTAAATGTCAGCAGAGATTAATTTTTTTGTGAGATGTTAATGATTTCCTTATTCTTGTATTGGAAACCCTGATACGAGCTCAACTATGCTTGCATCACTGCACCACTAAGCAGGCTTTCAACCCTTATATTTCTATATATTTCAGTTACCTGAGACATTTGGCAGTTCAATTAAAAGAATTTCATTCTGCTTTGTACTTGGAATTTTCTAGGGGAAAATGCTCTAACAACCAGCACTGGGTGATGACGCTGTTGCTCCATTGCTCTGCATGTATCAGTAACTCTGTGATCAGTGCTAATAATGATAATAAGACATTGATTCAGTTCTAGAGCTCTGAACTTCCTTCCCTGCAGGGTATTCGCTGTGCAGACAGCACAGTGACCGTGAACAGAGAGGACAAAGTGGGGAGGGGCAATGGGCTGCCCCTAGATCTGCGACTGGCTTATGATATCCTATTGCTTATGGGGAAATTTCAGTAGCTAGGCTTTGCTTTGCTAGGCTAGCCTGCTGGCTGCCTCTGCTTCCCAAATTACTCCTGGTAATAAGTGTGCTGCATCTCAGACGACAAAGCCCTTTATGCACTAGCTGCAGGCATCAAGCCTTTCTGTCAATTGCATGATTGTTTGCTATTAAAAAGAAGTGCAAAGAGCATCTTAATCCATGAAGCACAATTAAAATCCAACTGCTCATCTATACACAAGTTACTGTGTGGTTGTGGTTGCCACTTCACAGATCTGCATTTTGTAAGATCCCCACACAAACCTGTGAAATTTGACAATCTCCCCAGTGCATCCTCTGTAATATCCTTCCTGAGGCAACAAATACATGGAATGTACCAGGTTTGGGGATGGTTGAGAATAACAAATAAGGAAAAAGGTAAAAGCTGGAACTTCCCGGAACCTGCTGGATTCTGCTAGATTCTACTGCACTCGAAGTAGAGAACCAGTCTAGCTGCTTCTATTGAACCAAAAAAATCCAGTTGTGGACACATCTCCGAGCAAGAGCACTGCAAAAAAACCCAGATCTGATATCTGGATCCTGTGGGTTCAAGTCAATTTTTAGGCCTCAACCCCATATTGAATGGCATAGATAGAGAATTAAGTGTAGGCACTTCTTCTACACCTAACAATTCCAGATCCTAATTCATCCGGGAACATGAGTGCTGCGAAAACCTAGATTCATGTATCTGAATCTTGGCAATTTTTGGCCCCAGCCTCCGAATTGTACAAATCTAATATACAGTAAGTGGCTGCTCTTGCACCAGGATGTGTGGAATGCTAAATTCTCTTGGTAAAGGAGGAGTGGCAACGTGTGTTGTCTATTTTAATGGTATAATTAGGGGACTTGGGGCCAACAAATGGAAGGATCCAGCTGCTAAATATTTGTGGTGCTTTTGTGCAGAGATGGGTCTAGATTTTTGAAGTGGAATTTGGGGAGCTACCATTCTCTCTGGCTGGTAGGCTTCTTGGATTTGGAATTTAAATAGAACTAACTGAATCTAGCAGGATCCATGTACCGGATACACATTTTTGCAGAGCTGCTGCATCAGTTTGCAACAGGGCCTGGATTTTTTTGGAGTGTCTACATTTTTTATCCCTCTATTTAAACAGTAAAACTTGGGGAAGTAGTGCTCAAAATTGACTGAATGCAGCAGAACCCAGGTACCATGCATGTGTTTTTCCAGTGCTATTGGGCTGGGTTATATCAGGGTCCAGATTTTTCTCTTAAAGCAGGAACAGCTACACTTCTTTTCCATGTAGATAGTACAATGGGCCAAAATTTGCCAAGATCCAGATGGAGCTAAATGCCAGATCCGGGTTTTTGTGGTGCTCCAACTGTAGGGTGTATGTGTGTGTTTGTGGCAGTGAGTGTGTTTTTTTCTTTTTTTTTCTGTAGCTCACGAAAGCTTATACTCAAATAAATTGGTTAGTCTCTAAGGTGCCACAAGTACTCCTTTTCTTTTTGCAAATACAGACTAATACGGCTGTTACTCTGAAACCTTTTTTTTCTTTTGAAGTAACAGGATCTGTTACAATTGTTCTTTATTTTGATGGTCCAATTTCAGGGTTGTAGGTCCACAGATCGGCAGGGTCCGGGTCCGGGTCCGGGTCCAGGCAGTTTTTACTTTTATTCCTTTCCCCTGAAGGGTAATAGTGCAAAACACATGGCATGGAAATGCTGCCTGTCTCCTGAGGGAAGGCAACACCCACTTTGTGACTCTCACTCCTCCCAGGAAGCCGTGATAGACACTTGTGTGGCTCTCTCTCCATCCGACTGGAGGAGTTGATGTGTCTCATTATAACAGCAGCCAATGCAGCCGCCATCCACAGAAAAGCAAAAAGCATGTCCTATTTAAATACACCCACTCCCCAGCATCACCCTTAGCTTTGCACCGGCCTCACCCTCCCTACCAAAAGGATTGCAAAGGAAGATTTGCCCAGGCAGGCACGGTTCGCTGAGGGATTTTTGTTTTGTTTTGTTGTTGTTGTTTTCGCTCGTGTTGTCTTTTTCCTTGGTGTGCTGTGGGGGTGTCTCGCCTGAGGAGAGGAGAGGAGTGAAGTAGACCCAGGTGGGGCTCCACGCAGAAGATCGCAGCGTTTCATTTATATTTTTGGTCAATTTCACCGGCAAAGAAGTAAACATGGCGAGTGATTCTCCGGCTCGGAGCCTGGATGAGATAGATCTCTCAGCCCTGAGGGTGAGCGAAAAAATCCTCCTCCTAATCCAACACCCCCTCTCCCGCCCCCGCGCTTTATGGCTTGGCATGGGATAAATTTGCTATTTTATGCAAGCGGGTGGCATTTGTTCGGCTTTGCAAGGGTGATTCAGCGGCAGCTCTGGGCGCGCGCGCCCGGGCGTGTGTGTGTGTGTGTGTGACAGAGCCCCAGTGAGCGTGTGTGTGTGTGACAGAGCCCCAGTGAGCGTGTGTGTGGGGGGGTGTGATGCTTTCTGAAGATCGAGGGGAAAAATAAAGAAATCTGCATGACTACAACCTGTCCTCCCCCCCCCCCCCCCCCCCCCCCCCAGGCACGGAATAACTAGCCCAGGGCGAGCTGCTGGTCCCGAGACAATGTCCTGTTGCCCCCCAGCGCTGTGTGTGTTCATCACGCAGCTCTGGATGGGGGTGGGGTGTAGCTCGCTCATCCCTGCCTGTTTGGTTGGTTTTTGTTTCGTTCAGGGGGGAAATGTGGGGGTAAGTCCAGGCTTGCACGGCGAGTGGCTCCTCTCCCCCTTTGCTATTCGGCCAGCATCTGGCCGGAAGCGAACCTGCGGCTGCAAGGTAGCGACCCCTTGAGCGGCTGGACTGGGCTGGGGACACGTCTGTGTCTCCCTCTGCCGTGCTCTCTGCTGGGTCTCCGCTGTGTGGGCTGGGCTGGCTCTGCGGCTCCGCTCCACCTGGGAGAAGTGTGACATTTCCCCTTCAGCTGGGTTCAGCCAGGTGGCAGAGACATTGGTTTGAATTAAAGCACAGACGCAAACAAACCCTGGCCAGGGAGGATGTGGCTTTTCGTTTCTTTTTGTCCTCAGATATGTGGTAATGCTTACAGCAGCACTTACCCTGCTGGTCTGCCTGCTCTTTCGTGGGGCCTGGCTCAGCTGCTGCCTTCCCCCTGTGTGGAAGGAGGTAGTGGGGAAAATAAAGTCCATTTTGACATTATTATTGTGAAATTAGCGCATAATGAGCCCTTAATGATTTCCCTCCTCACCTCCATTGCCCCCAGGAGAATGGGATGCACCTTTCCTTGCCGTTCTCATCAGGCACCGGCTTGTCTTATGCAGCTTGATTAAATAAATGCTTGTACACACACCGGTGTGTGTGTGTGTATTTTTATACACACGGGTCATCACTGGAACGGAATCAATGTGGGCTACAAACACAGATGTGGTGGGCGGGCATTGGAGTGTGGAGGGTCGCACCTTGTGGTACAGCACATTGTCACACACTGATGCTAAACCCCGGGAGCCTTTTTTGTGTGAGTCTTCATCTGTTTTCATTAACTCCTTCCCCCCCCCCCCCCACTTTTTAAAAGATACAGCCCTTATTTTAATTTAAAATGTACCGTTTAGATGTCAAGTTTACCAAATATGGCAGCCATCACTTTCTTTGTGACCTGGCGGTTTTTCCTCCTGTTTCCCTAACTTTTATTTTCTTCCATCCTTTTGGTCCTAAGACTGTATTGCTGGTTTCAGCTATTGGTTGCTTAAAGGAGTAGAACCTAACATGAATATGGCTCTTGCAATTCCGGTCTGAAAGCTCATTCCTGCTTTATTACAGCAAGACTGCTTATTCCACTGCTGGCACTGACTTTCTTAACAAGAAAAAGAAAATTAGAAGCAGCATCCCCTGAAGACTCTCAAGCGTGTAGCGTTAGAAATATTATTTGCTTCAGTGGAAAGAAGGGCCCCCTTTAACTCATTTGCCCCACTTTCTTGCTGGTGAGTCTCTGGCTGAATAAGGCTGCAAATGATTGCTCAGCAGTTCAAGGTGTGGACAAGAATGTCATATCAGGACTCTGCATTTTAAAAATAAACATTTAGGTCCGATTCACTTCTCACTTATGCTGGTGAATATCGGGAGAAATGTGATTGGCCATAACACCAGTGTAAAGCATATGTCACCTGAAAGAAGAAACAGCCCCTACAAAACTGTGGTTTGTTTGTTTGTTCTTAAGGAACATCAGCAGTTTAATGTCCTCATAACACTTATTTTAAGAATTTCTGTAGAATTTCCTTCCAATTTAAGGACCTGAGTGTTTTACAATTATGTCGTCATATTTTTGTTTGTGTGTGTGGTTTTTTTTTTAAATGGCAGATCTTGTGCAAGATATAGTCTGTCCAAAATAACTGATATTCTTTTAGCCTCTGAGCAGGACTGTGTTTGCAGTTGAAAAAAATGATTCCAGAAATGGAGATATGAAATTGAAATTGCATTCATTTTGCCTCTTGCTTTGCACTCTTACCATGGCATTGTGCCCTGTCCTCAAATAAAAAAAAAAATTCAACCAAAAAGCTAGCCTCCATTAATTTGATCAGCCACCGGATCTGTTGGATTAATGGTAGATCTGCCTCAACAGTATCTAGATGTTGAGTCTCTTTATGCTGCCACTTTGAACCCCTGAAGAATGGTTGGTGCCAGTGTTGACTGGTGGGGAAGGAGGGTGTATGAGAAAATAAAGGGCATGCTGTGAATCTTCACATACCAAAGTGAAGATAATCTGTCCAGAGCTCCCAAAATTAAGAGACATGTATCGGGTTGGAGAAAAGCCTATTTGTATCTACTACATCAGATATATTATTCAAGAACAGTTAATCTGTGTGCACATTTGACCCTACGTGATGCTCCAAGGTCGGCAAGACCTAGGGTGAGCTGCTGCTCTGGCTCAGAAGTAGCCCTTAGCAGTAGGGATCAAATTTTTCTCAACACCTAGCTGTAAAGAATAGATGTCATTCATTCATTTGGGCCTGAACTTCATTTTCTAATGCTTTATTCCCCAATATACATGGCACACATTTCCTGGGCATAGCAGACATTCCCTGGATATGCACAAAATCCAAAGAGGAAGAATAGCAGACGCTGAATAATTTAAATGGGAGAGGCCTGTTATGGCATTTTCATTTCAGTTATTCAAGTCAAACAAAAATTGGGTCCCTAATTTGTTGAGGAATAGCTCTTCTAAATGAACCTCATTTAGCACTTAGAATAACTGAAGGTTATTCAGCTGATACGTTGTGGTGTTTCAATCATTCCACAGTGTCTGAATCAAAAATCAATAGTAAATTTGCTGCCAGAGCACAAAACATGTCAGAGAGGAGTAATTTCCTTAGGCTCACACAATTTAATTCCTTACAAAATAAGGAAAGGGCTGTGTTGCTGCAGCTTTGTAAATGTGTGTGTCTAGGTGGAGGAACCATTGTTCAGTTCTCGACATGTCAGAAATAGTGAGAAATAGCTATTAAAAATGTTATAAACCAGAAGCGGACAGCCATTCAAAGCCAGGTTGACAAAACAGTTCATGCCTAAAAACAAAATGGGAAAAACAAAAAGAAATGCTTATGAAATGTGTCACTATGTTTGATTCAACTGAAATTTTGTTTTTGTAAACACATTGATCAGAAAGAGAACACAATGCACAGAAAACCTGCCTATTAATAAGCAGTCAAGTAAACTTACACTATGCTGAGTCTTAATCATGAGGTTGTCATCTTTCTTTCTTCTGGTTTCCTTTTCTCTCAAGTAATAGGGGTATATTCAACACTTCCATGGAATTAAAGTATGGTATGCAGTTAAATATTGAATATGCTTTAAATAAAACCAAGAGTCCTGCAAACCCTTTTTCACACAAGCAGGTTTTAGTGGCCTATGTAGTCTCACTGACTATTTGCCTGAGCAGGAATTTGCAGAATTGGACTGTAAACCGGCATTAGTAAATGCCATTTAAAAAATAATAATAAAGTTTTTCCACATTGATATTTATGCCAACCAAAGATTGGTCCACCACAGTAGTGTGTATATGTGGAACAAAGGTCTGAAGCAATTAAAATTGATGCATTGGGTGTGACCTGCTTAAAATGCATGGATCGGTGCACCTGGTAAGCATATTTAGGACCCAATTCTGCCTTCTTTGCTGTCTGTCTCCATCAATCATTTTATACAGTGCTCATCATCATGGTATCCGTGTGCCTTGGCTTCAAAAAGGAAAGCTGAGGGCACACGAAAAGGCAGAATGAGGCCTTACATATTGGAAGAATTCTGGAAATATTGATCATTCGGAAGGCTGATGAGTGTTGTTAATGTTACAGAAAACTGTAAGTTAAGATGATGAAGATACCTAAGAACAGGTAGTACCACATATTACACTGAGATGGGGATTAGACAAATAGCAAAATAATGTTCTTTTCTACTGGGTTGGAAGATATTATTTTATATTTTTGCCAGTCTTTTTGACATATTTAATAGCAGAATGAGTGGAATTGGCTTGGCTGTTAGCAGAATAATGTTCAATATCAGGAATAGAGCAGGGTGTTGAGATGCACTTTAAATAGGGGGACTTTTTTAAAAATAAAAATGAGGATTTAGTAACTAGAGATCCAATAGGACATTTTTTTGCTACTGTTAAATTCATACTATGTTGTAAATCCAACATATAATAGTTCTCTGTCTGTAAGGTGCTTAAAGATTTTTTTTTCTTTAAGAGGTTTTATAACCTGCTCCTCTTTAGTGGGGTCCCAGATCTCTGGCCTGAGCCCAAACTTCTACACTCCAGTTTTACAGCCCCGCACAAGCCTGAGTCAGCTGACACAGGCCAGCCATGGGTGTTTATTGCTTTGCAGACATACCATAGACTTTAGGGCCCGAAGGGACCATCACAATCATTTAGGCTGAGCTCCTGTACATTGCAGGCCATAGAACTTCACCCACCCACTCCTGTAATAGGCCCATAACCTTTGGCTGTGTTACTGAAGTTCTCATACCTTAATTTAAAGACCTAAAGTTATAGAAAATCCATCATTTACTCTAGTTCAGACCAGCAAGTGACTTGTGTGCAGAGGAAGGCGAAACCCCTTCCTCCTCCCCCAAGTCTCTGCCATCTGACCTGGGGGAAAATTTCTTCCCAACCACAAACATGGTGATGATCACTGAGACCCTGAGCCTGTGGGCCAGATGTACCAATCAGACACTGGGAAAGAATTCTCTATATTAACTCAGAGCCCTCCCCATCTCTGGCCTTTGGAGACATTTGCTAATGCCATTGTAGGCAATCTCATCATACCATCCCTTCCATAAATTTATCAAGCTCAGTCTTGAAATATGTTAGTTTTTTGCCCCCAGTATTCCCCTTGGAAGGCTGTTCCAGCACTTTACTCCTCTGATAGTGCTGGAAATGGCCCACCTTGATTATCATACACATTGTAAGGAGAGTGATCACTTTAGATAAGCTATTACCAACAGGAGAGTGGGTTTGTGGGGGAGGGGAGGGAGGGAGAAACCTGAATTTGTGCTGGAAATGGCCCACCTTGATTATCATACACATTGTAAGGAGAGTGATCACTTTAGATAAGCTATTACCAGCAGGAGAGTGGGGGTGGGGGGAGGTATTTTTTCATGCTTTGTGTGTATAAAAAGATCTTCTACACTTTCCACAGTATGCATCAGATGAAGTGAGCTGTAGCTCACGAAAGCTTATGCTCAAATAAATTGGTTAGTCTCTAAGGTGCCACAAGTACTCCTTTTCTTTTTGCGAATACAGACTAACACGGCTGTTACTCTGAAACCTCTGATAGTTAGAAACCTTTGTCTAATTATAAACCTGTTGATGGCCAGTTTATATCCATTTATTCTTGTGCCAGCATTGGTCCTTAACTAAAATAACTCCTCTCCTTCCCTGGTGTTTATCCCTCTGATGTATTTTTAAAGAGCAATCATATCTCCCCTGAGCTTTTGTTTTGTTAGGCTAAACAAGACAAGCTCCTTAAGTTTCCTTTTGTAAGTCAGGGTCTCCATTCCTCTGATCATCTTAGTAGCCTTTCTCTGCACCTGTTCCAGTTTAAATTTATCTTTCTTAAACATAGGAGACCAGAACTGCACACAGTGTTCCAGATGAGGTATCACCAGTGCGTTGTATAATGGCAATAACACATCCCTGTCTCTACTGGTAATATCTAGCCTAATGCATCCTAGGTGCATTAGCAACCTCTTTCATGGTCGCATCACATCAGTGGCTCATAGTCATCCTGTGATTGACCAATATACTCAGGTCTTTCTCCTTCTCTGTCGCTTCCAACTATAGTCTCCAACTTATACCAGAAATTCTTGTTCTTAGTCCCTAAGTGCATGACTTTTTATTTTGTACTATTAAATTTTGTCGCATTCTGTTACCCAGTTTTCAAGGTTGTCCAGTCTTGTATGATATTCTGGTTCTCCTCTGTACTGGCTTTACCTCCCAGCTTTGTGACATCTGCAAAGTTTATTAGCACACTCCCACTTTTTGTGCCAAGGTCATTAATGAAAGTGTTAAATAGGTTTGTCCCAAGACCAATCTTTGAGGAACTCCACCAGTAACCTCCCTCCAACCTGACAGCATGTGTCAGCATGTCATTTCTCAAAACAACAGATTTCAATGTCCCGGAGCCTAGTTCTTCAAACATATATGTTAGCAGGATTGGGTCCCAAGACTGCCTGTGAGCTATTGCAATGGTTGCCATAGCTTGATCAGCTACTGCCTAATCCATCTTGAATGACTGCTTCTCAGCCACTTGAGTGTGAAAGTTGCTCTAGAAAAACAAATCCTATTCTTTCATCACTTTGAGACTTGGTGATTGCACAGCTGTGCCTTGTCTAACTAGTCTTGGCATGCCTGGATTTAACATGCTTAGGTACACTTTGTTCTTATATGTGATTTAAGCAATAAGGGCCACATAGCAATCCTTCATTAGTTAGAGAAGGACCTGCTGGGGTGGATAAGGAGAAGGGGCTTGTGGAAAATAGAAGGCACTTAGCAGCTGTTCCTTGCCTAATTGGTAAAGGAGCCTATGTGGGTCCTTACTTTATTATAAACCAAGAACAGTCTGAAAGCAAATCCCTGAATCTGAACACTGCTGCCTCTGGGGTGTTTGAAAGCCAGATCTGGATTTACAGCTTGAGCTCCTCTCTGTGATAAACCTGGCTGCTAGAGATCAGCGGCATTGTTTCTCTCTCTTTTTTTTTTTTTGGTGAAAGGTTGATGTCATTTGCCTCAATGCCTCTATTTCTGGATGCTCAATTTTAGACTCCTGAAAGAGGCTTGACTTCCAAAAAGTGCTGAGCACCCATCCTCTGGAAATGGGATCCCTTTAATGTGCGTGATGTTGGGGTCCCCAACTCACTTGTCACTTTGGAAACTCTTGGTATTAGGGTTGGTTCCAGGGGAAGACGCTCGGATAAGCAGTAGTGGTATTTGCTGACTTGTGTAGAACTGGATGAAACGCAACGGTGTCACCGTTTATTCCCATAGCTGTGCCTCTGTAGGACAGTGAAGTTTTGATGACCGTTTGTTTGCGTTAGCTGATCTTTATTAATTAAGATATGAGCCTCTTGTGCATTAGTAAGAATGCTGGCATTGTACTGTTACCAGTATTTCATCAGTTTGATAACATAGGATATATCACATACAGTAAAGACGTGCTAGAAATGCTAATAATGCTCCAAACGTATGAACAGCCACTCTAAAACATCATGACAGGTTTCAGAGTAACAGCGGTGTTAGTCTGTATTCGCAAAAAGAAAAGGAGTACTTGTGGCACCTTAGAGACTAACCAATTTATTTGAGCATAAGCTTTCCTGAGCTACAGCTCACTTCATCGGACGCGTCTGATGAAGTGAGCTGTAGCTCACGAAAGCTTATGCTCAAATAAATTGGTTAGTCTCTAAGGTGCCACAAGTCCTCCTTTTCTTTTTTCTAATACATCATGCATGTCAGCGAAGTGTTGGAGTGGTGATCTGGGAGGGAGCCACTGGTTAAAATTCTGCCATCAAATTGAAGGGAAGTTTGGGGTGATGTTCCTGAGTATCTTCTTTCTAGATACTGCTAAATCAGTTCTACTAGAGATGACTTATCCTTGAGGCTCATATGAATCCTCTGAAGAGCAGTGTTGTGGTGGTAGTGCCTTTGTACAGTATGCTACAGTTCAAAATGTCAGATGTTCCCTTTGGGGAGAAAAAAAATCCTGGGGAACAACACACCCAACAAGGTCTTCATCATCATCTGTTCTACATGACACAAGCAGAAGAATGTTCTGTACTGTCAATATACTGCATATCTTTCAGACTCTGAGGTATAAATTCTTCCAGCACATGCACTTAATGAGTTTTAGCCTCAATCAGGAAACCCCCTGAGCACATGCTTAAAGTTAACATGTGCTTAAATGCCTCTGATCACTAGTGATGTTTTTCTGAATTGGCCTATGTTTAGTAATGCTTTTGGTTAGGGCTCTAATGAGAGTTTTTGGTTAAAAGGGAAACAAAAGAAAGCAATCTGCACTGCCTCTGCTCTCTACCTTCCAATATATGAGGTTTATTGAATGCCAGGGAGTGGGGGATTTTGTTTAAAACATTGGCTTCCCTTAAATTGGCACTGATATAGCCTATTCCTGTACAGTCCTGAATCTTAGCAAATATCTCCGATTTCTTCCCTTTCCCCTCCATGAGTGGGGACACAAAGAACATCATCTCATGAGTATTTTGAAATCTGCTGTTGATATTTATTTGACACTCCAGGTTTAAAAGCAAAACAGCCTAGTGATTATTGAATATGACTGACACCTTTACTATTGGGGAATGGTATATTAAGAAGTATGACTACTAGTACCTCTCGTCTGCAACCCTGCATATCTTCTGTGTACCAGATATACACTATGTAAATACAAGTAAGTAGTCGTTGGCTGAAATGCTCTTGGATTCTTGAGTTCTGGATTTGTCACCATTAGGGTTGAACCATTTCCTGCTAATGGTCTCACTGAGTCTCTCTCTCTGTTCCTTTCTCGTGGCCAAAACATATTCCTTTAGAGACTTGTCATGTTGTTAAAAAACGTGGCTATGAAATATCTGCTGCTGTAGGGCCTTGACCTCTGCTCTAGTCAACTATCAAGACAACTGTGGGTTGTTTTGTTTTTAAACTACAGAATATAGCACAAATCCAGCAAGGCACTTACCTGTACTTAAATCTGCTCAAGCACATGCTTAACTTTAAGTATGTGCTTAAAGTGCTTGGCTAGGTTGGAGCGTAAGGATGGTAAAAGTAACTCTTAAAAAAAGGCATTTCAATAGTGCGTGTATATACAAGGCAGTCAGTACATCAGATTACACCTTTTATACACACGCAGGAGCAAATGATCAGCGTAGACCCTGTAATTTCTATACGAAGGTGTTCAGCTACCAAACTACATTAAATGTAGTGGGTAGAACAGGTGGTTAGGAATAATTGTGATCTCCATTTGAACTGGCTGTAAATGTATTGACAATAATCACCCGTGTGCGTCCAAGGAATAGATGCACTTGAAAGTTACTGTATACAGGATCATGGTGCACAGACCGTGCAATCATAACTTCAACTTGCAAACTCTGAGATGCTCTTTGAAAATCCTTCCCGTACAATTGGATTTGAATCTTAAATTTCCTTGCTTGATACCTGAAGACCAAGGGCAAAATATTGATCATCATTCTGACTTCCACAGACTTAAAATATAAACAAGGAGCTTCTAAAACAATCCTATTAGATTTCACACAGTTCTATCTCTAGGGAAACTAGCAATAATGGGCAAATAGGTAACATGGTGTGGAGAAGGGAAAAAATACAGTTTGATGCAATTTATAACATCACAATCGTGACAATCAGCAATAGCCATTAAAGAGAGCAAGAGAAGACTCAACTCCCGTTTGGTATGATATATATCAGAGGGGTAGCCGTGTTAGTCTGGATCTGTAAAAGCGGCAAAGAGTCCTGTGGCACCTTATAGACTAACAGACGTATTGGAGCATAAGCTTTCATGGGTGAATACCCACTTCGTCAGATGCATGTATTCATCCACGAAAGCTTATGCTCCAATACGTCTGTTAGTCTAGAAGGTGCCACAGGACTCTTTGCTGGTATGATATAGGGCATCACGCCAATCTCTCTTTGATTCTGTCTTATTATAATTGTATTACATTTTGAAAAGCTTGCTTTTTGAGAGTTGAAGTTACAGTAGTATCTAGCTCTTCTAATGCTAACCTTCCTTTGGAGAGCTATGGATGGAGACTGGCTTTCTCCCCATTTTACAGATGGGAAAACTGAAAAAAATGAGAACAAAACCTGTGGCAGTGCGTCTCAAAGCCTGCACCTACAAAAGGGCTTGCGTTACAAAATAGCTGAATAGATGTTTCTGCTCAGGCTCTGAGGTCCACCCCCTTGCTGGGTTTCAGAGCCTGAGTGGGAACAGCTCTGCTGCTATTTTTAGCACTGTAGTGTGAGCCTGAAGACCTGGTCTCTGAGACTTGTTGCGCTGGTGTTTTTTTTGTGTGGTTTAGACATATCCTGAGATGTGAAACAATATATTCAAGGTCACACAGCAGACTAGGGGAGGAGCTGGGACTAGAACCCAGGGCTCCTGATGCTTAGCACAGCACATCACCCTCTCCATTGGACTACACTGGCTTGCTGCACTAACAGAAGCCGCAATCATTCCAAGCTCAGTTACATGAAGAGCTACATTTAGTAGTTATAAAGCCAGTAGCCTTTGATTTTCCCCCCCTCTATCTCCCTCCCTTCTCCTTTTGTTGCTCTGAACTAGGCCTGCATATTGAAACTGCCTGAGAATAGAGCAGGCAGCAAATGCAATGAGCTTTGACATTCTGCACGTAAAAGGCTTATGATTTCAGAGGGAGAACTGTCTAAAGAAATGGCAAAACTTTTTTTCCCCAGCACTAAATGCAGGACTAATCCTGAGGTAGGGGCTCATTGCCCTCAATTTCCCAGCGGCGTGCTCCACTTCTTGCAAGACTAGGCCCTAGCTTTTTGCTTTTGTACCCAACGAGTCTGGCTAATTGCGTGTTTTAAAAGGGGAAGGAAGCATATGAAGTTGGAAAAAAGTGTTTAACAAAGAGGTTTAATCGTGATTCACTTATAATTTTCTGCACTCTTGATTTTACTGGTTTAAACGGTGAACGCTTCCAGAATGGAGAAAGGCTCCTATCTTTCAGTCCAGAATGGTTTTTCTGATATTACTCACTTTCCCCACATACTCACCAGGCCACATCCCCTAAGTTCCAGGTGTGTGTTAGTAATAATCGTCATCAATGTAAGTGATAAAATAAAGCAGCCAGCACTATAGTATCCAGGTGGATTTCATATATTTTAGGGCAAAAGCAAGCAATGCTTCTTCCCTACAGAAGAGGTGAGCAGACATGATGTTGAAGCAATTGCCCAGCACAGAGCTAACTAGCTACCATGAATTTAGCAAAGAGTAAAACCAAGGCTGTAAGTTAAATGCTAGTTTCAGAGTAACATCCGATGAAGTGAGCTGTAGCTCACGAAAGCTTATGCTCAAATAAATTGGTTAGTCTCTAAGGTGCCACAAGTACTCCTTTTCTTAAATGCTAGTGTAATAGGATGAAGGATACTCACCCCTGTCTTGTGACAGGAATATTTGGCTTTGGAGATGAGTTGGTCAGAAAATGAGGTGGGGTGTTTATATGGAAAATTTGACTTTCTGGCTTTCTGATGAAATCTTGATTTTTTTTTAGGAAAGCAGATGCTTTCTATGAAACGTTTCACTGAGCCAAATACCCAATTTTTGTGGCTGGGGGAGGGGAAAGTTTCAGTGGAACATTTTTGACCAGCCCTGATTGAGGGGATTCCTACTTATGGTTAATGGAAGACCTGGACATAAAGATATCTATCAATGTTCTTACACTCTGGCCAAACTCTGACATGTTCCCAGTGGAGCAAATTCCAGAGAAAAAGCCCAACCTTTGAGTTCCCAGACCCTGATAGGTAATGTTTTTTTAAAAAAGGGTGGGGGGAAACCTTTCCCAATTCTTGGACAGCTCATGTGCATGTTTTATGAATGTGGAGGAATGGACAGAAACTTGCACTATTTAAAGCCTGTTTGTTGACAAGGCAGATATTAGACAGCCTCTACAACCTTGAACCTGACCCATAAAGTCTGCTCCCTTAAGAATGAGAGTCAATTCCCGTTCCTTGCTGCTTTCCCCTCGGGTCTCAGAGTGGCAAATATGCCTTATTAGTGGGGTAACTTCAGAATGAGCACCATTTTGCAACAGGCACAGCTACCTAATGGATTTGATTTGTCATACTTGCTGGGGAAATAGAAGGTCCCTCAAAGGTCACGAGCCCTGGCTTTACCCATTAAGCCAATAAGCTGGCAGCCTCTCTCCAGGAAGACCTTTGATTTCAAATTGTTCTCTGGGTTTTACACAACACCGTATGTGGTGGATATTTGTGGTGGATGTTTTTGTCTGAGAAACAAAAATGGCTTGAGTTACTGAAGGGAACTGGGATAATATCAGTCATGAAGTGAAGGGAAGAACAATAACTTCATGGGTGATCTCTGGTATCCAAAAAGAGAACATCTCCAGTGCAGTTTTGATTATCAGTATGGGAAGCTCCATCTATTAGGAAACCTTGATCATCCAATAATGGATGTCGGGGACCACTCCCCTGTTTTGGGTAGCTGAGACTTGGGAAATCCAGATAGTACCACAATTATGAATTGACAACGAGCATGGCCTGCTGCAAGAAAAATGCCTCCTTTAATTTGCTCAAGAGCCTGGGAGTGATAGGTTCTTCCTTATGTGTGAATCCTCATCAATCTGGTAGATATAATATGCTTTTCTTAATTACCCCACTCCAAAAGGGTGTGTGTGTGTGTGTGTGTGGTTTTTTTTAAATTGCTTTTAGCTAGAAAAGGTGCATGAAACACTGAAACTGTGTCTGCATGCTTCTTCTGTAGAGTGCTTTAAAGAGCTAGCCCGCTAGGTTGCATGTTCTTTTGAAAAGAACACTTTTTAGGCGCAAAAGGTATAGAAAAGTGTGGATGTTGCTTTATAAATTAGGAATAATCCACAATTAAATTGGGTAACTCAACACATTTGTCACTTCTTTCCTCTTTTCATTTATTTACTTCTAAGATAAACTGGTAACCGGGAATTAACATAAAAGTTAATAGGCATTCCTTCTCTAGCTCATTCTCCTGTTTCCTAGGTACTGTACTGCATCACATGTCGTATGTCAGGTAATCTCTGGTCATTGTGTCAATTTTCTAAACTTTTAGAGATGGCAGATGCTATAGGGATGCCAAATGTGATTATTATCGTTGCAATACTTAAGAGGCACAACAGGATATCAGAGAAGAAGTTGAAGAACCAGCGTCAATACAGAATTTCATTGTTTTTCTTTGATTGTAGCTCTTCAGTTTGCCAGGTATCTGAAGGCCTCCTTGAAAACTTGACTTTACAATATACACCCACAAATATATGTATCTGACTTGCCGAAGCAAATGATTGGTTTTTGCGTACATTGACATTTTTGGGTGAGACTTTTTCAAAAGCACTTAGCATTGGCCTAACTCCTCTCCCTGTGACGTTGATGGAAGTTTACTGTTGACAACAGTGGGTGCTGAGTTAGTCCAAAGCAAAATGCTTATGAAAATCCCACCTTATGTGCTTGCACCTATTGAGACCTTTTGAAAATATAGGCCTACATTTTCAAATGTGGGTGCCTAAAAGTAGGCACCTAAGTGAAAAGCAGCCTCACTTTGCAGAGCTGTTGAGCATCCACAAAGTGAAATCAATCCTGGAGCTCAGCACCTCTGAAAATCAGGACACAGTTATTAAGGTGATTGATTTTAGGCAGCCAACGCTGCAAATGTTGATCCAAATGAGTCCAGGTGTGGATCTGAGCTCTGCAAGCCAAATGTGCCTGGAATTTTTTGTCCTATTCTCAAAAAGAAAAGGAGTACTTGTGGCACCTTAGAGACTAACCAATTTATTTGAGCATAAGCTACAGCTCACTTCATCGGATGCATGCATGCATGGATGCATGCATCCGATGAAGTGAGCTGTAGCTCACGAAAGCTTATGCTCAGATAAATTGGTTAGTCTCTAAGGTGCCACAAGTCCTCCTTTTCTTTTTGCGAATACAGACTAACACGGCTGCTACTCTGAAACCATTTTTTATTCTGTGAACAAAATGGTTTTGACTTTATGTACAGAAGCCTCTTCTAAATAATATAACTAGCCATGTAAAGATGCCCTTCTCAAGAGACCAAGTGGCACTGTGGATGAATGACCCTGCACATTTTTCAGTTAAAAACAACAACAAAAAAAGGCTTCCCTATAGCTATAGAGGCCTCCAAAGAAAACTCAGGATTGTTCCTCTTAAATATATTGGCTGTGGTGAAAAGGGGTTGTCCTGTATGTTATGTACCCCAGGAATTAAAAACCCAGTAACTTCCAAGCAATGTTTCGGGCTGCAATGAATCCCGATGCCTCAGTTAAGACCTTTTGCTCCCACTGCCCCACCCAACAGTAGAATGGAAATGGTGACTTCATCTTAAACATAGTAGCGCCGCCAGGACTCCATGTTGGAGAGGAAAGGGCAATGCAGTTTTCCCTCTAGTTCAATAGTCACTCTTAGCACCCTGGCTGCCAGTGTCTGAGGGGGGGAGTCATGCAATATGTAGCATCTTCTAAATTGCTAATGCTCCACGAAGAAAGAAATGTGGATGGGGTGGGGAGGGAAGCAGTGGTTTTGGAGTGTTGCCTGGGCCCAGGTTTTAAAATTAAAAGGTTTTTAAATAGTCTTTTTTCTGGCTACGCAGACAAGCTGTCTTCATTGCAATAAGTCTTGGGCTTTTAAATATTGATTAGCTGAGAGACTGTGGTGATTCTGTGGTCTTCCTCTTGCCGCCCTGTAGGGATCAGTGTATTAGTATGTTCAAAGAGCCTGGAATAGCTAAATGGGATTGTGGTAATGAGAGCTTTGCAAATGGTCTCCAAAGCGAAACTCTCAGCCTCAGTGACTACCTCCTCCTGTCTGAATACCCTGGACTGCTCTAAATATAAACACTGCCCAGAGCTGTGCACTGATGGACATGCTGAAAGAGGACAAAAACAAATTTCCCAAGTCTAGTATACCGAATTCAATACACTCTTCCCTGGTGATGATGGACAGAAATCTCAGCCATTTGCTCTGAACTAATATTCAGTGAGCTTTTAATGGGCATCAGGAGTACTATGAAAAGGAGAGGAGAGCTGGTACATGCAGAAATGAAAGGGAGCAGCGGGAGCTGAATTGGGACCTGTGAGAATGTCCCTCTTCAGGCTGGCATTTGCTCATTGGTTTAGCCTTGCTATCTTGAAAGGGATTAATTTAAGCCCAGGTTTCAGGACTTTGCTGAATTGGTGCCGCTGTCACAAGTGTAAACTCATTCTCAGCGAGTTGTGCAAACTTGACTGAAACCATATGTTTACATATAGAAAAAGATTGTGAAATAGTCACAAGAAATTCTTAGTACTTGAATGCTGGGAGTGCCTCCAGTTGAAATTGTGGACCTGACTATGGTAGGGACTGTTGAAACCCAGAGATAATCTAGCCTGAAAAACTTCAAATCTAAGTAGCCAAGACAGAGAAACTAAAAGAGAGATGTAGTATTATTGGTCCCACTTTACAGATGGAAATATGAGTCTCAGAGAGATTAAAGCCCTAATCCAGCAAAGCATTTAAGCATGTGCTTAACTTGAACAATCTGAGGAGTTTCACTGAAGTCAATGGGACTGCTCACATGCTTGAAGTTTAAATGTGGGCCTTGACCCAGCAAAGCACAAGTGACTTGCTGATGGTTACACAGGAAGGCTGTAGTAGAGCCAAGAGTTGAACTCAGATCTCCTGATAGCTAGGTCAGGGTTTAACCACAAGGCCATCTTGCCTTCCAAGTTCTTGTCTCTGAAGCTGGAAATAAAAAATAAATACAACAGTCTTGGGACAAAATAGTGGGCCAAATTATCAATGGGGCCTTAACGCAGCTTCTAAACCAGTGGTGGGCGGCCTGCAGGCTGCATGCGGCCCATCAGGGTAATCCACTGGCAGGCCGCCAGACAGTTTGTTTACTTTTGCATAGCCAGCCGCAGCTCCCAGTGGCCGCGGTTTGCTGCTCCCGGCCAATGGGAGCTGCAGGAAGTGACGCGGACCGCAGAGACATGCCGGCTGCCGCTTCCTGCAGCTCCCATTGGCTGGGAACAGTGAACCGCGGCCACTGGGAGCTGCGGGTGACCGTGCAAGTGTAAACAAACCATCTGGCAGCCCGCCAGCAGACTAGCCTGAAGGGCCACAGGTTGCCCACCACTGTTCTAAACTTTGCGGTCCCCAAGCAAACAGCATCTGAGCATGCAAATTGTGTAGCCAGATGTCTGGCTACTCTGCATGTGAAGGTGCAGGACTCCTGCACAGGCAAGAATGCGTGTGCAACAGCAGGCTTCGTCCTGCAAATGCTTGTGTACACAGTGCGAGTCAAGTTATTTATGTCCCAAAATGTCTTGTTAAGAGTGCTGCTGCCTGTCCACCCTCCTGAATGTACTGTGTTGTTTGTTAGTTTTCAAGTGTATTGTCCAGTCTCCTTTGAAATGACTCGCTTGATGAGGCTTCTTTCAGTGCATTGGGAGGCTGTTTCACAGTCAATGGACCTGAAGGGTGCCTTGAGACCATTGTGGAAGCTGTTAGTTGCCCAATTCTTATTAATGTGAGTGGTAACGGTGACACTAAAAGCCTGCACTACACAATTCTATCTTTCATTAACAATTTTATCTGATTACTGGGGATGGAGTTCTGAGAAAAGTATATTCAGTAAAGAATAGAAAGATAATGAAGAAAAAAAAATATTAAAAACAGAGGAAGTTCATATATACTTGAAATTAACAAATCTGCTTTCTTCAGGCATTCAATGTCCTAGATCTTCAGTTCTTATTCTTCTGAGCCATGTGTTTCTATGGATTGGTATTTGTTTTCAAAGGCACCACATGGTTACACTGGATGTGGATTGATCATTCCAGTGCTACTCTGTGCTAGGAGGTAAAAAACAAGCCATGAAGCAGATAACAGACGGAAAGACCTGGTGGATAAAAACAGATGTAAAGTGAGCATAACAAAACTTGTTTTCCTTAAAGAAAGTAACTGAGGGCAAGTTTTCATTTATGATGACCTGGCCAAGGTGACTCATATACTGCAATATAATGAGTCACTTGTTAATGACCTGCAAAGGGAAAGTGCCAAATTCCAGTAAATTGACTATTGTGTAGTTCAATAGCCAGGCTAAAGAAGTGTGTTTAGCATATTGGTACCTAAAATGTTCCTGAAAATAACTGATATTTAGAACCATAAATGCATCTCTTCTTGGCTGTTGGGGACATTAGCAGTTACTAGAGTGAAGTTAATCGCCTTTTAATAGAACTAGGGAGCCACTGAATGTATAAAGATTGTACAAACTACCCTAAAGACTGCTAAATGCACTGTTGCCTAACGGAGTGAAGTATGGTGCTGAAAGGGCAGGATTGCTGAGGACCCTGATTCCTGCCAATCACCCCAACCGGCAAATTAACAGGTCCCAGTCACAGGTGGTAAGAACAATGTCATCTTGGCAATATTTTAATATAAGGTCAAAGTTTATAGTAAGGGTATATTTTTTTTTATCAGGGTTTAATGAATGATTAAGAAACATTATAAGCATGCTAGAACATAAGAACAGCCATACTGGGTCAGACCAAAGGTCCATCTAGCCTAGTATCTGACAGTGGCCAATGCCAGGTGCCCTAGAGGGAATGAATAGAACAGGTAACCAAGTGATCCATCCTCTGTTGCCCATTCCCAGCTTCTGGCAAACATGTGCATCTTATGGTTATAAGCAACCTGTCGGGCTCCTGTGACAACTGGCTGTTCCTACCAATTAATTATTTATTAACTCTTTTTTTAAACAACCCTTAAGCGTGACCTCTCCTAGGTTAATACACTGCGCTTTACAAACACATTCAAAGGTAAGGCCCCTTCACCAAGGAATTTATAATCTAAGGGCTAGATAGGGACTTTGAGCTCAGGAGTAGTCCTGGGAGGCATTGTGACTCAAACACATGCCTCTGGTTCACATTTCCTCCCCTCCTGCTTCCTTGCTCCATGGGGAAGGGGCAGCAATTTGCTGCTGGCCTAGCATTGCCAATCCTCATGATTTTTGTCTCCAGTCTCATGATACTGGGTGTCTTTTCTTCAAGCCCCCTGTCATAAATATAAAGGGAAGGGTAAACACCTTTAAATCCCTCCTGGCCAGAGGAAAAACCCTTTCACCTGTAAAGGGTTAAGAAGCTAAGATAACCTTGCTGGCACCTGACCAAAATGACCAATGAGGAGACAAGATACTTTCAAAGCTGGGGGGATGGGAGGAAACAAAGGGTCCGTCTGTCTGCGTGATGCTTCTGCTGGGAACAGAGCAGGAATGCACGTCAGAACTCATGTAAAGAGTCAGTAAGCAATCTAGTTAGATATGCGTTAGATTCTGTTTTGTTTAAATGGCTGATAAAATAAGCTGTGATGAATGGAATGTATATTCCTGTTTTTGTGTCTTTTTGTAACTTAAGGTTTTGCCTAGAGGGATTCTCTATGTTTTGAATCTGATTACCCTGCAAGGTATTTACCATCCTGATCTTACAGAGGTAATTCTTTTACTTTAATTAAAATTCTTCTTTTAAGAACCTGATTGCTTTTCATTGTTCTTAAGATCCAAGGGTTTGGGTCTGTGTTCACCTATGCAAATTGGTGAGGATTTTTATCAAGCTTTCCCCAGGAAAGGGGGTGTAGTGCTTGGGGGAATATTTGGGGTCGGGGGGGGGGAAGACGTTTCCAAGTGGGCACTTCCCCTGTTCTTTGTGTAACACTTTGGTGGTGGCAGCTTTTAACCTAGGCTGGTAAAAATAAGCTTAGGGGGTCTTTCATGCAGGTCCCCACATCTGTACCCTAGAGTTCAGAGTGGGGAAGGAACCTTGACACCCCCTTTGCTGGAATCCGGTGACAATGAGAGAGTCTCAGCATCACTTTTTAAAAAGTAATTATGGCTGTAGAAAAAAGTTCAAACTCCTCACCGGAGCACAACATAAAGGCTCAGAAACCAGAAGGCCAATAAAAAGAACCCAACACTCATCAGTTTGAGATGTCTTAATATTAAGCCCTCTCATGATTTTTGCAGGGCTGACTCGTCAATTTTAGACACGGGGGGTGGATGGCACAGCAAGAGCAAATTGACTCCCCTGGGGCTGCCTTAGCCACATTGGCCAGCAAGTAAGGAGGTGAAGACCCCAGACATCACCCATCCCTGCACCTTGCTGTCACCTGCTCCAGAAGGGAATAGCTAGGCATACAATACTCTGTGGAACCTACATGGCCAGATCCAAGGTCTGGGTAAGGCAGGCAGGGTTGCTGCCTTATACAGTCACAATCCACTCTTTTGCTCCTTCGAGTGAAGGCAGAAGAAATTATTCCTGATGAGAACCCTGCCTTGAGAGGTAGGGGAGAAAATGACACACAGGAAAAAAAGAAATCAATTGTCAATTTCTTAAATGACTGGCAGTGATCCAAAAGAAGATTATTTTGTTACTTCTGTTTAAAACAAAACAAAGCAAACCACCTCTTCTGTTAGGCGATGTCCTGAAACTCCTCTTTATAAAACCTGCAGGGAAATTTGCTAGGATTCCCAGAGAGGTAAATGTTTCCACTGCTTCAGATACCCAAAGAAGAGCCAGAGATGTAAATCTGCTGCTTTCCCCCTTGAGACAGCTGGTAACTGTTCTTTAATTAAGGCTTCCAGATTCTCCAGCCCAGCCAAAGCTGTCAGGCTGATGACCCCCACATCCCTCATTCAGAGCTTCTTCTCCATGACATCCACTTTATACTTTAATCCACGTCTTTAACAGTTTCCATTGTTAGCATGGTATTCTTGCACTGTGCTGCTTCTAGAGGTCCATCATGCCATGCAGAGCCTTGTTCCCATCCTTTCAAAATCCTTGCTGGTGTCTGTAAATGAGACCCATAGGAGGGCTTGTCCAGGAAGGAGACCTGTGCCCCTCTGGTAGGGCTCTGTGGAAAGCTTTTGGTTTTCATTAAACTTCAGCAATTAATTTCTCAGTTCCAGGTCCTCCTCTGGTGTAAATCAGTGCATCTGAATTGTGTTTCAATGTAGCTATGTCCAGTTACCCTAGGTTCAGTCTCAACTGAGATTGAGTACTTGTGTGTGCTGGATTCTGTCAGGGTGCCAAAGACCAATGGTAGCTGGACAAATCTGACATTGCCCCTGGTAGATCACCACCTTCTGACCATTCAGACTTTGTAAGGCAAACCACCAGGCTCTTCCTTAGCTTGAGAACATAGGCAGCCCATGTAACAAACTGGCTCAGTCTGTGTCCGAGGAACTGGATGATTAATCTGATAGAATACTCTGGATACAAGACCACATAATACAAAATCTGATCAACTGTTGAGTTGGGTTAATAACGTACAAATTCTTGCAAATGCTGTCAATCTTTAATTTACTCAAGTCATTGCGTGGAGCAAGTTGCAAGCATCTGACCTAAAATGTACCACTCATGTCTGTTGCACAATAGTTAAAGAAACCAGCATTGTCTTACTGGCTGTAGCATGTAGGGAAAATCTGTCCAGGGCACATTCTTTCCTTCTTCCCCAAACAAATTGTATACTTGGATGACTATCTATGTGGGACGTTGTCAAAAGGAGTCTTTCCCTCTGAGTCAGACCCTACAGGATGAAACTTAAATAGGCCACCTATGCACGGACTGAAACCTAGGTTCACGTTCCCAAAAGTTCTAGATCATGTCAAGGTTTATTTTCATCCTTTCATCATCCTTTCATCATCAGCAACAGTTGGTTGCAAACAACAAAGTGCTCATTCAGAGAGTGACTGGAGGAGTAGGTGTCACAGAGAAGGTGGCATGAAACTCCTAGCCATTACTGGAATTCAGGAAAGCAGCTATTTCAAGGGGCCTAACTAGCTAAAGGCAGAAGTAATTGTAAATAAATACCAAACAAAGCAAGGCCAAGCTAATAGCGGAAGACACGTCTGCTACACCATATTGTGAATCTATGGGCCAGGTGAGCTTATTCATGCTAGAGGGGGTCATGCTCAACACTGAGAGTCTGGGGGCCAGAATCTGGCCCCTGATGATCCCCCATTTTATCCATGATTATCCCAGATGCCCTTCTCTCATTGCTCTAAAAGCCAAATAAGATTAATCCTCTGTGAGCGGTGGTTTTCAACCTTTTTTCATTTGCAGATCCCTAAAAATTTTCAAATGGAGGTGCAGAACCCTTTGGAAATCTTAGACTTAGTCTGCGGACCCCCAGGGGTCTGCAGACCACAGGTTGAAAATCACTTCTGTGGCAATGACAACCTTTCACACACCTTTTAGGCATAGTCTAAATCACTATCTGAAAACCACTGCCCTTGAGTTTCCAAGAGCTTTCCTTTTAAAGTGGGGTAGCAATTCAGAATTCTTATTCCCATCCTTTCCCACTCCTCCACAAATTCATACCATCACTTCAAAATCAAAGGCCCAAACTTGCAGTCTTTACTGAGGCAATGCTCCAATGGAATCGAATGAGTTGAGTTTGAACTGAATCCAAATGAGTTTTGCTGGAGTAATGACTGCAGGAGCAGATCCTTAACACTGTACATGATAGCAGTATTGCAAGACTAGCCCATTATACGCAAAGCCTTATCAGAGACAGGCCATTCCTCAGTGACGGCTGCAGAGCCTACTTCAAAAAAAACACTTATGAGATTTATTATGCAATTTATTGTGTAAATCATGTCAGGTAGAAAGCCCAAGTTACATAACTTCCTTGTGGCTCTAGCATATGAAATTGTTTCAAGATTATGCAAGTAGCAGGTGTTGTGGTCTCAAAACCCTGAAATGTGCCCTCTCACATTCATTTTCTGTTTCAGAGTAAGTTAACAAAGCTACATAGATTTTAAATAAAATTATAGTTCAGTGAGATACTTCCTCTTTCTTTCTTGCTTGCTTTCTTTTTTTTTAAAATGAAAGTTAAACACTTATACAAGTGTCTGGGCTAGATCCTCAGCTGGGAATCTAGCCCACAGTGGTGGTAGATTAGTTGTGCACAGATCAGAACAGTCAGTGTTCTATTTTCTGTCACAGCTGTATAAGCAAAAGATTCTTGGCCCCACTTAAGGCTGAAATTGTGACTTTTGTTAGTCACAACCTGCTGACACTGCTCCAGACCCATTCATTGAATAAAGAGAGTGAAGGCAAGTGGGAGGGATGGTTCAGCCACATCTGAACATTTCAGACACTTTGAGGGGAACTGTTAACTTGCATGTTTTATATAAAATAATATATATTCCCAGCAGGACAATCAACTAAGATTTCTAAAGCCCCTTTGTGTGCTCTGCCAGGAACATAAATACTTATGCCTCCCTTGTCTGAGAGAATGGATCTGTGGTGTGAGTCTGAGAGATGTACATTACGGCCAAGATTTTCAAGAACTCAGGGTCAGATTTTCAAGTGCTGAGCACCTACACACCCTGGGCTAGGCTTTGCAAATAGCTTAGCACTCCACTTTCTGCAGTGCCTGAAGAATAGTTAGGCTTCAGGCTCTCCCATCTATCTTCACCCCTTCCTGTCCCACTGCACAGGGACACCCTGAGGAAGAAACAAATGACTATTTCTCATTGATGAGACGTCATACCTGGAGCTGGACAAAACTTGACAGCCTTAATAGTACAGTGTATTTGGCTATTCTGGTAGCTGCTGTAGTCCCAGATCAGTGGTAGCCTATATCTTTCAGCCTATTTTTATTAGCTGTACCCCACACAACTGCCATGATTTGTGAACACCCACTCTCTGAATTTCATTCTCTCCTTCTTTCTTAGAGCTTTCTCAAGCCGCAACTCTTTCCAGACAGCAGAAAAGGAAATGTAAAACTTCACCATAAATACAAATGTAAATTACACTGAGTAGAAGTAAAACACAGTTCAGTCGTCTTGGGTACACTTTATAGGGGTGCTTACAAGGCCCATGAGCAAACACGGCTTGTCCACCTCCTTTTACTCCCTGCAATAATCAATGAACTCCAATTTATTTAAATGTTATTAATTAAATTAATCCATCAATAGGGAGATACAGATGAGACCCCTTGGGGAGTAAGAAATGTTGTTCCTGATTTATTGCAGAAAAGTCAAGCTTCTCACCCAAGGTCACTCCAAAAACAAAAACAAAAGTGGCAGAGCTGGGAATAGAAATCAGAGCTGCCAGTTCCCTACTCTGTGCTGTAACCATCCACTATTCTGCTGGTCTAATTGGATTAGATGAGGTGTGGTCCTAAGTGTTCCTGATGTTTGCAAGAGCTGATGAACACATTCTATTAAATAAATGCATGTTTTGTATCCTTGCCAAGGCCAAATGCTAGTGTTGATGTTTGGGAGGGGAAATCACTTGCAGGTTTGAATTCCCAGCAGGGGAGGGAGATGGGGAAATAAAAACAGCCTATAGGTTAGGGTTCCTGGCAGGAAAAGCCAACAACAAGATGGCGAGAATTCCCAGCAGAAGGAGAGGCCAATGCAGGGAGGCGTCAAGGAAAGAAAGGACAAGTGTGTGGAGAAATCCAGGCCCAAGCTTAGTTTTAAGGGATGGTTCCCCGTGTTCACATTCCTGGTATACATCATACATTTGTATTAGTGTATTGTCCTTTGCATGTTTAATGCTGAAATGCAGAGCAAGCTCCATTCCCTATCGCTTCTGCCATCTTTGCAGTCAGAAGTCAATTTTCATTCTCTCTGGGGTTTACCGTGCTAAACGTCACCAATTCCATATTTAGTTCTTCATTAGAGATAAAGCAAAAACCACCAAATCAGCCAATAAGTAAACATATTCTCCCCACCTCTTCCCTCCCCCCGCATCTCTACTCAGTGGGCTAGGAACTTTATGCTACATACCGTAAAGTGCTCCAGCTGACCCCATTGGCTGGGTAAAGTTACCTTCTATGTGGAGAACGCTCTGTCTTTGTCAGCGGTCGGAGGCTCTGCCTTACACTTAAAATGCCACAGCAACACGGTGTTAGCACTGCAGCGCTTCAGTATAGACGCTCTCAACAGCGACGGGTGGGTTCTCCCATCACCATCGTTAAGCTGCCTCTCCCGGGGTGGTAGCTGGGTGGACAGAACTCTGCTGTCAACCCAACGCTGGGGGCAGGCAGGCAGGCAAAGCTACTTCCCTCGGGGCTGTGGATAGACCAGCTCTTAGGCAGAGTTCTTTCTAAGCCAGCTTGCCTCTCTCACCATGTGTCATGTGGTTAACTTCAAGACCACCTTTCTTTCATCGTGGCTAGTTTTCAAGATGAATTTCAGCATAGCATTTAGGGGTATTCCCACAGAGCAGGCCTAGCCTGCTTAGCAAGTGATTCATCTGTTCTTTCCCACCTACCCTCCAGAAACTGGTTGTTTGCACAATACATGCCTGCAGGCCCTTTCATCTGGAATGAGAGGCGGCACACCCTGCGTTACCTGCCTGCCCCAAACCCGCTAGTACAAAGTTACTCAGAGGCGGCTGAACGCAGCTGTATTACTCGGAGCTTGTGACTCAAGGGCCAGATCCTCAGCTTGTGTAAATTGGTGCAGCTTCACTGTCATCGGAGTTCAGGTGCTCCCGACCTAGCAGAATAAAGTAGCTTGAAATCAACCCTCACCTTTCCTAAAATCCTTTTTGCTCTCGCTCTAAAATGCACATTCCATTAGCAGAGTAGGGAAGAACTACACTCTTTTGATCAAGTAGTTAATAGAGAGATGCTGATTTTATACCAGAGGAAGATCTGGCCCCAAATGGCTCTCCGATCCTCTGGAGGCAGGTGCTATAGAAATAAGTGTTTGATAGGCCCTATAATGGGGTGTCCACCCAACACAAGGCTTGACCAGGAGAAAAAAGGCCAATTAACACGATAGGATGCACATGGAAGAGAGCCAGGGCCTGATAAAGGCTAATTGATGAAGCCCAGCTGGGCAGGGGCAGGCTAAGCATGTATAAAGCCAGGAAGTTGAGTGAAATAGGGGCCCTACAGGGGTAGTTGTATCAGCATGGTACCCTTTTACATGTTTATTGTCAAAATGCATGGCAAGTGCTATTCTTGATCATTATTGCAATCATGCCCTAGGAAAAGGGAGGTATGTTTGTGGCTATTGCATCAGGGAAGTAGTCTGTAACTGCTCTCAGGGAGGCAGGTTAGAGAAACCCTGTCCAGAAAGGTCATAGAGAAGAACCTAGCAGGGCTCTAGCTGGGATTTGGGGTATTGTCTGTTATCTGTCTAGGCATCAGGGATGCACAAAAAGAACCTACCTTTATATTAACTTTGGGTTTGCAGAGTTCTGTGACTGGGCAGGGACTCCGGGGCATGGAAGGGGAAAGAACATACCTGTGCTTTCTGTAAAGCTGGATAGGAAATGTCAAAGGGATCTAGTGGATGCTGCCTCAGTATGTTCACTGATCAAAAAAGAATTGGTGAAGCGCTATGGGATGCTTCTGGGAGCAACGCTTTAGCTTGAATGCATCTGTGGAGATAAGAAACTGCTCTGTGGGGAAGATTTAGTTGGAAATAGGATGGAGCAACATGTTCCTTAACCCAGCCCATACTACTAGATATGGACGGGAGCTTTTTCCCAGTAGGGAAGCAGGCTGGGGCCCAGTGCCCCACTGGGGAAGATTAAAACCCTCATGGAAGGGTAAGGAGAAACTAAACACACGAGGGTTGGAAAACACTAGACAAAAAGACAAGCTGGGGGGAAAGCAAAGAAAAGGGAGCCTCTCCACCCCCAAGGAAGAGGGGGAGGAAGAACAAAACAGAATTAGCCTTGTGGGATAAGGAGGAGCTGAACAAGTGATCTGAAACAGGCCCTACATCTCTTCAAACTGTTTCTTTAAAAGAAGTAAGTGATACAGAAAACTCAATGTAGCCAATATCTTGCTGGCATCTTGTCCTAGGCTGCTTGACTTTAAAAATGCTTAGCAATGTGTCAAGAGCACTGTGACAAGATCACTGATGCAGGGGCTGACATTTCTTAAAGACAACTTGATATTAGATGGCGTCAATGGGGCAGGACATGGGCATAATTGGCTCTAGCTGCAGGGCTATGATCAATCACTTTTTACTTGTGTTATTGTAGTGCCTTGGAGCCCTAGTCATGGACTAGAACCCCATTGTGCTGCGTTCAAACAGAAGGAAAGACAGTCCCAGCTCCCATGAGTTTATAATCTCTGTAAAATATGGAATGCAGTTCTTAAGACAGTAAGCAAATCTTGCTACAGGTTCCAAGTTGTAAGAAAAATACTTCACAGATTCCAGTTGTTCTCTCCTCTGTATATCAGAAACATTGAAAAGTATTGCAGGGAAAGGGGAAGCTAGATTTCATACTATTTCATCCTCCTAAGCTTTGACTAAGGCAAAGGGACAGAATGGTAACCTGCCAAGGGTGCTTCTTGGCTTGCTTAAAATAAAACCTATTGCAGCCCACCCCCACGTTTAATATATGGGCACAGCCCAAGGGAATTACAGTTGTATTAAGATGACAAGATCGTGCATTATAGAACCTGTAGTGTCCTTGGGCTGCACACCTGTTGCACAAATTGGGGTGGTATCGTAGAACCCTATGGATCACATCTGGTTTCAGTGCAAGACAGAAACACATCTCTGGAAGTCTTAGAGGGTTGTGTTGTTCCCCTCCCGCATCAACCAGGGGTTCCATAACTGATTTGGACAAAAAGGGCCAGATGTTTAGCTGGTGTAAATTATAGATTAAATGAAGTCCATGGAGCATCACCAATTTACACCAGCTCAGGAAAATAGCCCAAGGAAAATAGCTGTGCATAAGTGGTGGAAGCCATATCCTCAGTGGAGTCGGGTCAGTAAGGAATTAGTTGTGCCATTTGTTTTACTTTTGTGGACAGAATATGCTATTGCAGAAACTCTTGTGTCAAGATGACTGCTGGTTAGGAGCACTGTTACCAGGTATTGTAATTGTTGTTTCTCACCTGTCCTGCCCATGTGGAAAAGTACGTTCATTTTCCGATGAAGTGAGCTGTAGCTCACGAAAGCTTATGATCAAATAAATTGGTTAATCTCTAAGGTGCCACTAGTACTCCTTTTCTTATTTTCTCAGAAGAAAATTTTCAAATTACCATTGACATTTACTGGGTATAATACAAATTGTCCTCGGATGATAACAAAGGGGAACAGAGACTGGGAAGTAAGATTGAGGTGGTGTGTTACTTCTCTTTGCAGCAGACTAATGTCTGGATGGATTTAAATGGAAGGCATAAATCTCTCCATTCTTCAGAGAAGGGGCTGAGCTCTTTATGTTTGAATGGGGCTGGTGAGCAGTGAAACCTGGTGTAAGATCATTTCCTGAGTTTGCTTTGGCATAGCTTTTTGTATCATCGTCCTAAAAATTTTTTTTCCCCTCCTGCTGCAGACTAGATGGTCATAATGGTCCCTTCTGGCCTTAAAAAAATAATCTATTAATTTACCCACAGAAATTCACAAAGACATGTTCTGGTCTTGCTCACTTCTTTGCATGTCAATTGCATTTGTGGGGAGGGGAGGGAAGGGAAGGTGTGATTCTGATCTTGCTTATATTGGTGTAATGCTGTTGAGTTACTCCTGATGTATACTTGTCTGAGATAGGTCTTAGGGTACAGTGGCGGTATGCCAATTTACACCAGCTGAAAATCTAGCGCTAGGTCAGGTCAGACTCTTCTCATTGTTAATATTTTAAAGATATTAAGCCTGGTTCTCTGGTGCCGTGTGCTTTGCATAGTCATTAACACCTCTGCAAAGAAGGTGTAAAACTCTAGTAAATCAAAATGGTCACACTTTACACAGGACTAAATGATTATGCAAAGTGCTAAGGGATGCAGAGCTGAGCCCATTTGGTTTTTTAAAGGGTATCAATACTGTTAAAGTGATCATTAAAATTTATTTATGGAGAGTTGGTCTGACCTCTGAAAAATCAAAATCTAATCACAAAAAGTAATTTATATTAAGTCATGTCTCTTATGGCTTTGATTCCAAAACCCTTTATATTGACTAGTAAGTTACCTCTGGTGAGGAGCCCTATTCATTTCAGAAGGAATACTTGTGAATTAAGGTGTTAACCAACATAAGGGTGGCAGAATCTTGTCCTGTTAAATGTAAGGTAGAGCCCAAATGGGCAAGAATGGGTCTGACTCAGGTATGAATTATTCACACAGCCTAAGGAAAAGGTTTGTGATTGATGTAAAATGCTATGCATATAGAATTTTAATGTATTGGTCCTTAATTAAACATGGTTTTTCATGCAGTGGAACTCCCACTGGCAGCCTGAGGTCTAGCTCGTTGCATATGCCCCCTCATCTCCCAAGGTTCAGAGTGGGTTACAGGTTATAGATCTTGGCTGGATTGTAAGATTTGGACTTTAAATTTAATAGTGCCAATGAGACAGTAGTTTAAGGTAACTGTGCCTCTGTGTTCAGTCCTCCTACTACAGGGTCTGCCAAGCAACTCTTTCACCCTTTGTAGACGGTGACTCTCTGAGCATGCCCTCTTCCCAACAGATGAAGTGGGGAACAGATGGGACAACTTGTAGTCCCAACTGTTCTCATATCGCTTTCAAGTTTCATGACTGTGGGGTACCAAGCTAAAATCTATGTAAGGCCACCAGCGCCTATTCATCAACTTTGTCTATCAGTGGCTCTTTGAAACCCACCCACCACAGTGATATCCTTGGAATTTGTCCAGAGGGAATATTGGAATGCAAAGTCTCCTTTGCTTGTAGAGGGAGGAGACTGATGTTAGAAGATGATCCTGCCGCAAAGGGATCAGAGGGTTTTAGGCTGCACTTGAGAGTCAGCCCTGAAGGTCTGTCTTGCTTTTGTGTGTGTGTGGTTTTAAGGCTAATCTTTTCTTCTAAGCCACTCCATCCTTTTTTAATATATATTCACACTATTTAAGCACTGAATTGGATAATACAGTTTTTGGGAAATAATCAGCATTATAATGCTATTCTGGTAGAGAAATTAATAGAGGAATAGACCTGGAAATCGACATGTTTCCTCCTTGGTAGCTATAAGTGTAATACATTTAATGCTTTGTGGAAACAAAGATTAATTTCTAATATCTGACTGGCTGGAAGAGGTGTTGCCTCGTGACTAAAGCACAGGCCTGGGAGGTGGTGGTCTGGTGAGCACTGTTGCATTTTTCTTTGGATTTTTTTCACTGGATCTGGCTTGAGGAGACCTGACCTCTTTTCCTAACTCTCTGGGTATGTCTTCACTACAAAAAGGGTTCTATGTCTGTATGAGGAACAGAATAACTGACACAACTAGCTCTCCTGTTATAAAATCCTTGTGGAAACAAGGCACCTACCTACAGTTTTTACCATCAGGTAGGTAGGTAAGCTCAGCATATACCCTCTGACAGGGCTGACCTCTCCTATTTATCTCATGGTAAATTTTATAGCAGCAGAGCTAGTGCATGTTAGTTATTTCATGGTAAGAACACCTTCCCCCACGCCCTCCAAGACAATGCTTTTGTATAACCTTGGACCTTACATCTCTATCTTAACTTCCCCGTCTGTAAGCCAGGGCTGATACTTTCCCACCTTTGAAAAATGTTTTTTGAATGTTTGAATGGCAGATGCTTTATAAATGCAAACTATGAACAATATGATTGGAGACACAAAGTGGGTGAGGTAATATCTTTTATTGGACCAACTTCTGTTGGTGGAAGAGACAAGCTTTTGAGCTACACAGAGCTCTTCTTCAGCGTGTCTGAGCTAAATACAGATTTGGGATAGATTAGGCATTCTGCAGGAGAGCATTTAAATTAAGGGTTAGCAGACAGTAGGATGTGTTACAAATTATTGTAATGAGACATAAAACCAGTGTCTCTGTTTAGTCCGTGGGGTATAGAGTCTTGCAGATTTACAACTTTAAGTTCCCAAGCTCGTCTTTTGAAGGTATTGTGCAGGTTTCATTTGAGGCTGATGGCTGAGACAAAAATCATATTTGGCCTGTTTGGGTTGCTTTAAAAACAACAACACTTTTTTCCTCCCTCCAAATACTCTGAATCCTTTAATTTTGAAGTTCTGGAGCTTTGTAGTCAGTCTATCCTCTTTCATGCTCCACTAAAACGTGATCATATAGTCAAATGAGCAAAGACAGTGAACCGTAAGGAGAATTTCTCTATAAAATATTTTCTGGTTCATAGATTCCTCATCCTTCACCTGAAACTATATTGGACAAACGTTTGGTCAACTAGTACCAACACTATTGTACTACACTGTTGCCTCACATACTGTTCTCTGCCTTCCCATGGAAGACAACGGCTACTAATTTTAAAGTAATATTTTTGTCTAATGGAAAACAAATGTGTGTCAGATGCACTGGGTGCAGTTATCATAAGTAATGATTTATTCTTCCTATCCCAGTCTGGTGGGATCAGCAAAAGGTCAAACATGATCGCACTCATCTGTGAAATATGAAACCCATTTCCAGGGTTGCACCTGTATTTTTATAGCTTGTGCTCCTTACCGAGTACCATGTTTATAAATTCACATAACTGTTGTACTTTGTAAAGGCTGCAGTTCCTGAAAAATGATTTTCTTATCCACCAAGTGGAAAGAATGTAGTGATTTGCCAAACCCAAATGGGAATAGATATAGCAGAAATAAATAACTCAGATCCATTTATTTTATGTTGAGTAGTCTGATACATTGATAGTTTTCTAAAAGAAAATTTAGTCCCTGAGGGTTTAGCAAATCAAATAACAGTAACAGCAATTAATTTATAAGCCTTTCCAAATGTTTTCCCCATCCCCTTTCACAACCATGCACCCAAAAAATTTATCTTGCCATTTGTGACCTTGGGCCAGATCCTCTTCTGTGCTCTGCAGATGCTATATTTGGGGGAAGAGAGTGTAGAGAACTCCCTAAGCTCCAGTATGGAAGGCTTCCAAGCTAGAGCTCATGACAGCATTAGGTACGGGGAATGGCCGATGCCCATGGGTCCACCACAGGGGACTGGCCATTACCTGTTGAGGACACTGTCTGGTGGTGAGGGGGCCAGGTGTCTGCAGCACCCATTAGACAAAGGAGTGTGCTGCTCCTTTTCGAAAGACAAGCAGTGCATGGCTTCCCACCCTAAGTCATTATACCTTGTATCTAGCACCAAGTTGTTCCAGTAAGGCAGGATTTGCTCTACTTTTATATATCTTTTTTAATCTTTCCAGCCTACTTCAGTGGGCTAATATAAATGGAATTCTTTGTTTCAGGATACTCGATTGCCCAACAAACCCACTTAATACATCCCAGGGCCCAGTTCACTCTAGAGTCTGCAACGATTACTGAGATCCTCAGGGTAGCAAGTCCCCAGCATATTGCTGCAAGGGCAATTTGCCAGAGATTTGAACTGAGCCCATCACGTCAAATACTGCAGTTGGATTTTCTAATGGGCAGGGATAATTTGTGAGCAAGGACTGGATGCCTTTCTACAATACCAAAACAATGGGACCTCTATCTCTTGATTGGGGGTCTAAGAGTGGTGCTGTAATATAAATATTAAATTACGTCCAAAAAATCCCTGCATCTTTAATGTTCTTCTAACATACAGCCAAGCACTCAAGTCATAGGAAGTGCCAGACTGCAGGTTGTTTGTGCAACTTTAGTTTGGCCCCTTGTGTGTGCGCATTATGATACAGTCTTTAATTATGTGATCACATACTATCTTTTTTCCCCAGGCCCCTGCCTCTTTCAGGGTAGCCTCTTTCACCATCCAAACCCTACATTGGCCACCAACCTACAGATTTCCTCCGGGGTGTTTCTCTGGTGGTCTTGCCACAATACCTGTGTACCTCACAAACATTACTACATTTTATCTTTACAACACACCTGTGAGACTAGGTGGTCTCCTGTCCCCATTTCACAGATGGGTAGCTGAGGTGCAGAGAGAATAAGACTGAATGTCCACTGTCAAATGTCCACTAATGTTGGGGGCCCCACTTTTGAAATGCCTCGTGTCTGGAAGCAGGGCCTGTAGCAGAGCCAGTCTTTGGGCAACTTAATGAGTGTGATTGGCTTGTAGTAGGTTACCTGATTGGCTACACCACCTGATTGGTTGGAAGAGTCGGTAGTGTGGCATTTAAGCCCTGCATCAGTTCAGTGGCTGCTCAAAGCATCTGGCTGCAGCTGTGATAGCTCCTGCCTTGTTCCCAGCTCTCCTCCTGCCTTGCCTCGCCCCATCCCAGGGAACCCAGTTCTGACCATTGGCTCTGATTCCTGACCTCTGGCTCATGGCTCTGGCACTCGGCCTCTGGCTCAGATTCCTGGTTACCAACTCCTGTTCTAGCTGCTAGGTATGATGTCTGTTCTGGCCATTGGGCCTGACTCCTTCTCCGGCACTAGGCATGCCCGCATCCTGGTTACATAACACCTAGGGCCTGACTTTTGTATGCAGCCTCCCCTTACCCCCCAGGAGTACTTAGTACTTTGGGTGTCTGGCTACTCGCCCTTTTTCCTCACTGCTCTTACTCTCCCTCCTCTTCCTTACTGCTGCATTCAAATTGGGCTGCTGCTTTCTTCTCTTCCATGCTGTCTGGGCACCAGCAAGGGTATGAATGAGAGTCTCCCTTCTCTCAGTCCCTGTGTGTGGTGCCCCAGGGGCTTCATTTGCTATGGGGAAGGGGGGGGGGGGGAAGAGTTGCTTCCTCAGACTTTTCATAGGTTTATATGCTCCACTTTTTCTCCCTCCCCAGACTTTGCAGGGTATAATATAATCACACATAATTTTCTGTATGCTGACACAATTTTATCCTCTGCAGAATCCTGATGCAGTAGCTAGGAAGAGCAATTGCAGAAAAAGTCTTGCGCAGCCCCTGCAGCCATGGAAGGAGCATGCTTAGTTGCGCTGTGGGGATGGTGATGCCCAGTCTGGTTGGCATATAGGAACTGTGTGGTGAGGAAGCATGCTCGCTGCAAGCAGACTCTTCAGAAAGTTTAGCTGCCAAACTGTTGTTAGTCTCTGAGAACAGGTGAACTGCAATTTTGGGGAGGCTTGTAACTTGGCCAAAGAGATGAATTTTCATGGGCATAGCAAAAGGCACATCCCTGACACCAGGGCAACCCTTCTAACAAATTTTAAGTTGCTGCTCCAAAACCTGGGAGCACAAGAGCTTCTCAATGAAAGAGTTGTAAGAATATTTTTGGTAACATAGGCAAACCAACATTTTCCTCTAGTATTGTCCTTTGGAAATAGCTGAACCTTTTTAGCTAAACTTTACCCCCACAACTCCCCCCAACATTCGCCTAAGGCAGAAACCTGGGAGGGAAAACGTTTCAACCCAAATGGTAAACTTTTGGTGAAGTTGTAAGTAAATGAAAAATGAGACTTACAATGGAAAATGTCAAGCAACCTTAACAACAGGCAGTGCTGCCAGCCCCACCAATAGTAAAATAATAATGATCAATAACAACAGTTGCAGTGTTCTATGCTTAGAGAAGGGTAAACAAATCTCATGCTTCAGGGCACAGCCTTCTGACTGTAGGGACAAGGAGGTTGCTCTCCTACCCCTGTACCACTTCTGTAGCACCATGCAATTGGCTAGGTGCATCATAAGAAGTTTCCCTTTCCTATGAAGCATCTGATATTTGCAGGATATTGGATTTGATTGCACAGTCGACTTATCCGTTTATTCCTACAAAGCAAACAAAACGAGAAGTGGAGCCCTCATGACTTCTTTTAATGTAACTGGTATGAGACCCAACATCCTGAATTAGATTATCAGTGTAGCACAACTCCAGCCACAAAGGAATCCAGACACTTGCTATGGGGAAATACTTTGTGAACTAGCAGAAATGTATTGCAAATCAACATTTTGGGTCACATCCTCAGCTGACTTCCATGCAGTTTCGCCAGTGTGCAGCCTCTGAGAATCTGACTTTTGGTTTATACTCAGTCATATATATGTGACACTCTGTTAAGAGGAAGACGCAAGGAACTTCCCATGTGAATCTGGCATTATTTAAGGTGTCCTGTGGGAAAGACTGCTTATTGGTGGGTTTTTTTTCTTCTTCTTCCCTGTGTGAATTCCATTATGAGAGGATTTGTGGGTGTGAGAGTACAAAGTGGCACACTTTTATACAGTTAAACTTGGGTTTTATAACTTTGCTCTTTGTCAGGATCCTGATAGTCAGGATTTGTTCCTAATCACTATTTCTGAGGTAGCTTATTCAATATAGCTGGGTAGTTTTCTGGTCTGTCAGCTGCATTTTATGCAGTTCCTCAGCTAGTGGAACACTAAATAATTCAGTAAAAAGAAAATGAGTACTTGTGGCACCTTAGAGACTAACCAATTTATTTGAGCATAAGCTTTCATGAGCTACAGCTCACTTCATCGGATGCATGCTGTGGAAAGTGTAGAAGATCTTATTATATACACACAAAAAGCATGAAAAAATACCTCCTCCCACCCCACTCTCCTGCTGGTAATAGCTTATCTAAAGTGATCACTCTCCTTACAATGTGTATGATAATCAAGGTGGGCCATTTCCAGCACAAATCCAGGTTTTCTCACCCCCCCCCCCCCCCCACAAACTCACTCTCCTGCTGGTAATAGCTTATCCAAAGTGACCACTCTCCTTACATTGTGTATGATAATCAAGGTGGGCCATTTCCAGCACAAATCCAGGGTTTAACAAGAATGTCGGGGGGGGTGGGGGTAGGAAAAAACAAGGGGAAATAGGCTACCTTGCATAATGACTAAGCCACTCCCAGTCTCTATTCAAGCCTAAGTTAATTGTATCCAATTTGCAAATGAATTCCAATTCAGCAGTTTCTCGCTGGAGTCTGGATTTGAAGTTTTTTTGTTGTAAAATGGCAACTTTCATGTCTGTAATCGCGTGACCAGAGAGATTGAAGTGTTCTCCAACTGATTTATGAATGTTATAATTCTTGACATCTGATTTGTGTCCATTTACTCTTTTACGTAGAGACTGTCCAGTTTGACCAATGTACGTGGCAGAGGGGCATTGCTGGCACATGATGGCATATATCACGTTGGTGGATGTGCAGGTGAACGAGCCTCTGATAGTGTGGCTGATGTTATTAGGCCCTGTGATGGTGTCCCCTGAAAAGATATGTAGGCACAGTTGGCAACGGGCTTTGTTGCAAGGATAGGTTCCTGGGTTAGTGGTTCTGTTGTGTGGTGTGTGGTTGCTGGTGAGTATTTGCTTCAGGTTGGGGGGCTGTCAGTAGGTAAGGACTGGCCTGTCTCCCAAGATTTGTGAGAGTGTTGGGTCATCCTTCAGGATAGGTTGTAGATCCTTAATAATGCGTTGGAGGGGTTTTAGTTGGGGGCTGAAGGTGACGGCTAGTGGCGTTCTGTTATTTTCTTTGTTAGGCCTGTCCTGTAGTAGGTGACTTCTAGGAATTCTTCTGGCTCTATCAATCTGTTTCTTCACTTCCGCAGGTGGGTATTGTAGTTGTAAGAATGCTTGATAGAGATCTTGTAGGTGTTTGTCTCTGTCTGAGGGGTTGGAGCAAATGCGGTTGTATCGCAGAGCTTGGCTGTAGACGATGGATCGTGTGGTGTGGTCAGGGTGAAAGCTGGAGGCATGTAGGTAGGAATAGCGGTCAGTAGGTTTCCGGTATAGGGTGGTGTTTATGTGACCATCGTTTATTAGCACTGTAGTGTCCAGGAAGTGGATCTCTTGTGTGGACTGGACCAGGCTGAGGTTGATGGTGGGATGGAAATTGTTGAAATCATGGTGGAATTCCTCAAGGGCTTCTTTTCCATGGGTCCAGATAATGAAGATGTCATCAATATAGCGCAAGTAGAGTAGGGGCGTTAGGGGACGAGAGCTGAGGAAGCGTTGTTCTAAATCAGCCATAAAAATGTTGGTATACTGTGGGGCCATGCGGGTACCCGTAGCAGTGCCGTTGATCTGAAGGTATACATTGTCCTCAAATGTAAAATAGTTATGGGTAAGGAGAAAGTCACAAAGTTCAGCCACCAGGTTAGCCGTGACATTATCGGGGATAGTGTTCTTGACGGCTTGTAGTCCATCTTTGTGTGTTAACGTTCTTGTTAAACCCTGGATTTGTGCTGGAAATGGCCCACCTTGATTATCATACACAATGTAAGGAGAGTGGTCACTTTGGATAAGCTATTACCAGCAGGAGAGTGAGTTTGTGGGGGGGGGGGGGGGGGGGGGGGAGGGGTGAGAAAACCTGGATTTGTGCTGGAAATGGCCCACCTTGATTATCATACACATTGTAAGGAGAGTGATCACTTTAGATAAGCTATTACCAGCAGGAGAGTGGGGTGGGAGGAGGTATTTTTTCATGCTTTTTGTGTGTATATAATATCTTCTACACTTTCCACAGCATGCATCCGATGAAGTGAGCTGTAGCTCATGAAAGCTTATGCTCAAATAAATTGGTTAGTCTCTAAGGTGCCACAAGTACTCCTTTTCTTTTTGCGAATACAGACTAACACGGCTGTTACTCTGAAACCTGTAAATAATTCAGTGTAACCTGCTCTCTGGATTGTCCTTTTTTGGAGCTATTGCTACTAGGGTTATCTGATCCCTTCCTGGTAACCAGCTGTTATGGTGCCTGTAGTGAGGTGTTGATGAAAGGTGACAGGCTGGGGGAGAACTATTTGAAAATGCTAATCGTAAGATATCAGAGCTGTGAAAACTGGGCTAGTGTGACAACCCATCTGAATCCAGTGTGAAAGTGATCAGATGTTAAAAGAAAACAAAAACATTCACGCATTTTCCTCTAACTCCTCAGCACAATACAAGGATTTGTCAACATAATGGCAAATAATTTAAATTAGAACGTATCCATTTTTAAGGAGAAAAATGGACCTGCTTCGTTTAAAGAGGCTAGCCATCCTGTGACAGGCACTGAAATAAGTGACCTAACTTTCATGGGTGCTGTACACCTATCACCCCATAGACTTCAATAAGGCAACCCCGATTAAATATTGACTTTGACGCCTTACTTCCAGTGCCCAAACTTGATAATTTTTGGCCTACATCGGGCATCTTACAGGTTTTTCAAGTGGCTAGAGGACTCCGCTATTGTACATCTCGGTGGAGTTCTGAGGCTTGAGTGTATTGTTGGTCAATGGGATGCTAGGGTGAAAAGTGCTATAGAACTGCAAAGCATGATTGTTATTGTAAGAACCTAGGTTTCCAAGAGCGTCTTGTCAGTAACTGCATGAATTCCTGCCACACTCACACTTCTGACGTGTAGTCTCTAGTTAGTCTCAGTGACAGGTGTTACAGTGTGTTTGGGTAGTAAACACCAAATGCATTTTTGAACACAAGTTCTTAAATGTAGGGCTTTAAAAATGTGCTCTTCTCTCTCACACAATCTCTCTTGCACACACCTTAGAAAAGGAGACCTGATTGTTCCATGCTGGTGTAACTCCATTGACCTCAATGATGTTGCACTGGTGTAAGCAAATATGGCCCAAAGCCTGCTCCTGCTCATGTTGAAGTCCAGGGCAAAACTGCCACTGATTCAGTGGCCCCGAGTTTTTGATACATATCCCTGAGGCTGGATGGTCAGAACACTTAATGCCAATCGCAGATATGTATTGAGAACCCACCTGGCTTTCTCTTTAGCTCCTAAACAGATCAATTTAAAGGTAAGAAATCTCCCATTGTCAGTCATTCCAATGTCCATCAATCTGTCCATAACTAACAAAAGAGAAGGGAGCAGTGGAGCACGAAAAGACAAGGAACGCATTCAGTGGGAAAATCCTAGACAGGGGCCCTTAGCACTCTGGTACCAAAGGCTTCAGAGCTGATGCAATGATTTGTAAAGATATGAATGAGTTTTCAAGCTACCACGTCTATAGGCAGACACAAGCCTGAGTTGTTTGGCAGTCTGAATTGCTGACTGCCTATATTGGAAAGATGCTCCATTTGATGTGGGATCTTGGCCTTACTCAGCTTTAAAATGTACTTTCCTGTTTTGAGAAGTACTGTTTAGAAGCTGTTTCTGTAATTAATTAATCCATTTCCTTTTGGAAGCCTTAAACCTTTGACTGAATATACCAGTAGGTAGCAATTTCAATTTGGTGAAAGTGTTTGTTGGCTAATATGAAACTGTTATTTCTCAGAGGGACAAGATCTAAACGTTTATGAATAATATCTTATCAGTATGAGACTGCAGATAATGTCTTCTCAGTGAAGAAATCTTCCAGCTTCTGTTCTCTTAATATGAGCCTGACATCAATTAGCATGGCACAGTACTACTGTTGGTTTGTTTCGATCATTTTGGGACCCTAGATTGAATTTGTAATTCTGTCTCTCCAGCTTTTTATACACATGAGGCTTCGATTCAGCCATGAACCTAAGTATGTGATTTCTATGGAACTACTCTCATGTCTAAAGCCAGGCATGTGCTTAAGTAGCTGGCTAAATGGGACCACATTAATTTAGAATATTGCGCTGAAAACATCAAAGGATCACTTCACAATCTTGTTTTTGCTGACACCTTGTTTCTTCATGAGAGGATGGAATCCCATACAGAAATTCTGATATTCTGGATGGAATCTTTTCCATGAACTGGAGGAAAGGGATATTGAATGATGAGACTATTCACAGGTACCATACCTAGCGGATATTCAGAGAGATTTCTCTGATTTACCAGGGGAAGCAGGTGGAATGAGAGAGAATGTTCTGATTTCTTTTTAAAGAACTGGTCAGAACTAAAATAAAGAATTTGAAGAAACTAATCCTCTAAGATTATGCTAAATATGTCTGTTAGGATTTACAATTAGTACCATGGTGTCCTGGTAGATAACATGGGCTGGATTTTTATCTTGGTTACACTCACTCCAATGAAGTTCATCTGGAGTTAAACTAGAATGATTGAGATTAGAATCAGATATGAAATCTCTAGCGAGCATCACCACCTTGTTGTAGACCTTGTGCTACAGATATTAAAATTGGCCCCTTACTCCATAAAAGTGTTGAGAAGAAACAACCCCCTCTGCCACCTCCTACTTGTTTCCGCTACCACAGTTTTGTCCCCGTTCTGGCATAAGATGGTCAGGTTTTTTTAAATTAAGACTGTTACCATTTTAAATGGTTTTCTAGCCATCTGTTTTTTGTATAGAGCACTTTACCCGCAGAAACACTTCATGATTTTCAGTGCAGACATACCGAGCCAAATGATCAATCAGCTGGTGTAACTGGGATAGCTCAGGCTGTGGTCTGTCTACAGCAGTGTGTATGTAGGATTTTGGTTTTATAATTTCAGTGTTTGATTCCAGTCCCATGCACATAAATGGTTGTATGTTCTCATGCCGCCTCCTAATGGAGGGCCGGCAGAGCATGGCCTTTATATTGGTTTTAGTAGGAAGCAGAAACTGGGTCAGAAACCTTCCTGACCCTACTTTGCTAGCAGAAATTCTGCTCTACACCCATGCATGCTGGGCAGCTAGAATTTGGCCTCTGCTATTCCTGCTCCCGGATAGTTATTTTGCTTCCAATCCAGATATGAACATATTATTTACAATGCTGAGCTTGTGTCCAGCACCGGACAAGTGACAGATGAAGGAAATCTTCCATCTTCTCTCTCTTCCGATGGAATTACTTTTCCAGTAAAAACCTAACATCTGTATTCACTCTGATTAGCTCTGCTGTTCCCAACAACCAGCGGATCTGGACGACTTGGAAAGGAAGGAAGGCTACAGAATTATTTTACATAGGATCTCCATTCCAGCATGAAGTTAGGGGAGGGCTGAGGTAGAGACAATCAACATGTGTCTCAGGAAGACGGAGTGGACAAAGCAGAAGATGACTCTTCCTGAGATGCTGAAGCGGAATGATTGAAATAGACGGAGACGTCCATTTACACGTCTGACAGCAGGGACAGAACTTTTTTTTCTCTCTTACTGCTTGTCTGCACGGTGAGTGTAGCAAGCCGAGGTGTGAATAGTAATCTAGCCTTGTCAATAGTCTGGAAACACTATTTAAGGTGCTATTTCATGATGAATGTTTTCATTTGGGATCTAGAGCCAGGCAAGAGTACTGTTTGTTTTTTTTAAATATATATTTTTATATATATAATATATATATACACATACACATTAAACAGTGAATTCCTTATTACTATTTCAAATAAAGCATTTTGTATTGCTTGAGTAATCACGAGGTGCAGTAGTCTATGGATTGATAATTACCGGCATAAGTCTCTGGGTGGGTGGGCAAAGGGGGAAAATACTGAGCTGGGAGAAGGGGAAATAAGATTGAGCACTCTCTGTGAACAGGACCCAGTGGTCCAATGTGGTTCTGCTTCATTATTCAGCTTATAGTCAAAGCAAAATACTGAAAAATGGAAGGGTTTATGTTCAGGAAGCCCTACTGAGGGGGGGTGAGAGGACTTAAAGCTAGAAAAGAATCCAGGATCTCTGCTTGTGGCAAAACATTGGCTGGTTTTCTTATTGCTTTCCTTGCTGCTCTCTGCCCGTTACTCGAAGGGATGTTAGCCAGGAATACCTTGGAGACAGAGGCAACTGGCCATGTACTAACCCATGTTGCAGTGCATTTGAAAATCCTCCACTTTTTCCTTAAGTCACATACCGTTATGGGCAGCTATACTGAGAAGCTTTGGAGCTTGCTGTGCTAACTCTCATGACTTCCTCACGTTCCCATTATGTTTATATTTGTGCATGCTGGGAAAAGCCACAGTTAAGCAAGGTGAATGGGTTAATGCAGTGGTTCCCAAACTTGTCCTGCTGCTTGTGCAGGGAAAGCCCCTGGAGGGCCGGGCCGGTTTGTTTACCTGTCGCGTCCGCAGGTTCAGCCGATCGCGGCTCCCAGTGGCCGGCCACGGTTCGCTGCTCCAGGCCAATGGGGGCTGCTGGAAACGGCAGCCAGTACGTCCCTCCCACGCTGCTTCCAGCAGCTCCCATTGGCCTGGAGCAGCGAACCGCAGCCACTGTGAGCTGCAATTGGCCGAACCTGCGGACACGGCAGGTAAACAAACCGGCCCGGCCCGGCCCTCCAGGGGCTTTCCCTGCACAAGCAGCAGGACAAGTTTGGGAACCACTGGGTTAATGCATAAATAGAGGCAACAGCAGGTGACTTCTTAGACTATGAGGCAGGTGTGGATTCTGTTGCCCACAAGATGTCCGGGAGACATCAATGCTTGGTACCAGCCAGCCCAAGCTATCTGAATTCACCACCATGAGGAATGCCTCAAACATATCTACTTGGCTTCAGGAAAACAATTTGGGGGGGAATGTAACAAAGTTAGGGCCCAATCCTGCAGTTCTTCATCACACAATCTCTCTCCTGGATTGCACCAGGGCTACTTATATAGGGGCTGCAAGATGAGGTCTCTAGTGATTAAAGTGTGGTGGGGACAAGTATTAAAACTGATCAGTGTGGAAAGACTGGGGAAATCAAAATACGACATAATTAAGGAATCGCAGACTGCAACTCCAGCAACCCCCTGTGCCCCAAGCACACAAGAAAAGGAGCGGTTAATGTGGCTTCAGGAGGACTTGGCAAGGAGGTCTGTTAAGCTGCTGAACAGTGAGATGTGGTGGAAGCTCTGTTGCTTTGGACACTTAACTGACTGAACAATGTACTAGTGAATGTACTGTGAGTAAAAACCCCCACACTGGCACGGGAATGGCCTAAGTTGCTTAAGTAAGAGAGGAGTCCTATTTAATTTGTTTGTTTAATTTACTTTGGACAGATAGGATGGATGGATGTGTTGAGATGGCCATTAAACTTGCTGAAGGAGAAAAGGATTTTAAAAATAAATAAAGCAAGCCAAGGGCATTAGATTGGAAATCTCCCTTCCCCCACTTAGGCTGACATGTGGTGTAACCAGGAAAGTCACTCCTTGATGGCTGCTCGATATACCACATTGTATCACCAATACCATGTGATTAAACAGAACATATTCTTGGTAAGGTCTTCTCATTCCTTTGAATTAACAAGACTCCCCTCTTGGCTGGAGTTTAATGAGCTAATGCAGTGTTTTTTCCTTCAAGCGATCTAGTACAGTTTAACAAAATCTCCTGTGTCAAAAGAAAACATTCACTGTTTCATGCTAAGCTCTGTGACACTTACCAGAGATTATGGCTCTCCCATGAATGTGAACTGGCTGAATACTGTGACATTACCATTAATTTACAAGAGCCAACTGTTCTGTAAAATGACCCTTTCTCTGGTGCTTCCCAAACTTGGAACACTGTTCTTATGACTACAGTTACCAGCCTAACCACAGGCACCTGTTGACAGGTAGAGACAGCTGGATCTAAAATCTAGATTTCTTTTTAAGTTAGCTGGTTGATGATGCCTAGTTTTTGAAAACATTTCCTATCCATTTAAAAAAAGAAAAGGAGTACTTGTGGCACCTTAGAGACTAACCAATTTATTTGAGCATAAGCTTTCGTGAGCTACAGCTCACTTCATCATTCTTCTTTTTGCGAATACAGACTAACACGGCTGTTACTCTGAAACCTATCCATTTAAAGGGAGCACATATTGTAGACAGAGGTGCATCAAATCATGGTATTTTGAAATGTTAGGAACACAGGCTGGTGTTAACCTTACTGAAGGTGAGTGCAGATTCTATTGCAATGGAATTGCCTCAGCCAATCTGCATGGGGTGCTAGTGAGTTACTGACCCATAACTGTTCACTTATTTCACAATTATGCAGTTCCTTGCTCTGATTGGCTGAAGGAATATAAAATTTGCATAATGACTGTAGTTATCTCCATACTTCAGCTGGGGGCCATTATTAGCCCATTCAGAGCAGAGGAATAACTGTGTAGTGATTATGCAAATCCCTTCATCCTGATTTATTATTTCCCCATCTATACAGCCACAGCAATAATGATTGAATCGGTGTCTCTCATGCTCTCCACTCATCCCCACCTAGCCCCTTCTAATACAGTTTAAAGGAGTCATTCCTGGGGTGGGGGGGGGGAGGATATGGGGAGAAGATGAGCCTCCTTCAAGGAACATGGAGGAGGTTGGGCTATAGAGTGGGGGTGATCAGATGGGCAAGGGACAGCATTAGATGCAGTAATGTTTGTTGCAGACATCTACATAGGGAGTTCTGAGGGCAGTAGCTAACTGAGCACTGGAGTTTAAAGGATGCAGAACATGCTCCAGTATAATGATGACTTCAAGGTACTGTTTGCTAATTTAGTAATAACCATATCCAGCACTGATAAACACCTGCAGCCTTCGGCTCTGAGTTTACTTAGCCCAGAATATGCTTCTTACCTTGTAAACAGGAAGCACCCTTGAGTTATCATTTAAATAACAAATTGGTTAGCAGTTGGTTCCTTCGTGTCTTTTAATTATTGAAATCTTGCAGTACAGTCACAGGTGGTGTGTGTGGATTTTTTCCCCCTTTAATTCTGCTGGGGTCGGGATTACACAGAGCTGAACTATTTTAACTGCACAACTCTTCCTGCTGTGAATTCTTCTGCTGCTAGTGTCTTACTGATTAGTTTTCTCCTTTTGAAGAACTTCATGTTTGGTTTTGTCACTAAAGTTTGGATAGACTCTGCTTTATCATTTATACACAGATGTTCTGAAATTCCTTTCATTATACAATAGTTTTAAAAGTACTTTCACTTTTTGCTAAATGGCAACTTTTTTTTGTTACGTTTCCCTCCCCCTCCCCTACCCCCCCCCGCCTGCCCGCCCCACTTTCTGGTGTTCCTGTGCCAGTTCTCATTGAAGTCTGGTTTTTTTTACCATTGACTTTAAAGGGAGAGCAAGATCAGGCCCTGTGTCAAAAGCGTAACGGGAGTTTCCTTAGTTCCAGAATGTGTCTGTCTTCTCAGTCCCGGAGCAATGCATTGTTCGCAACCCCAGTTTGAAAGCTATGGAGACTCAGTAAAGCATGAAAGGCAGAACACTGTGCTGTATGGGTATGGAATGGGCTGCTTGCTCTACCTGAGTTTGGAGAGCTGGGTACAGGCACATGCCATTACATATGGTATTCAGTTTCTGGCTGGTGGTTCTTCATGCCTTTTAAACATTTTGCTAGAGATCTCTGGGCCAAATTTTGCTCTTGTTGGTATAAATCCAGAATAACTCATTGTCTTCAATGAGCCTCTCTCATGGCAGTGCTGTACTGGTTAAGGACTCAGTTCTGAAAACCCTTGGATATGAATTGTCCTGCTGCGGTCAATGAAATCATAGGCATCAGCTTCTCCTGGTGCCGGTGAGTGCTCGCACCCCCATTCTCCTCCCCCATTCCAACCCCTTCCCCAAAGTCCCTGCCCCAGCTCTGCCCCCTCCCTGCCCCATTGGACCCCTTCCCCAAATCTCCACCCTGGCCCCGTCTCTTCCCCACCTCCTCCCCTAAGCGTGCCGTATTCCAGCTCCTCCCCCCTCCCTCCCACAGCTTGTTATGCCGCGAAACAGCTGTTTCGTGGCGGCAAGCCTGGGAGGAGAAGCAGGGATGCCGCATGCTCAGGGGAGGAGGTGGAGGTGAGCTGGGGAGGGGGAGTGGGGCGGGGAGCTTGGCTGCCGGTGGATGCAGAGCACCCACCAATTTTTCCCTGTGGGTGCTCTAGCCCCGGAGCACCCACAGAGTTGGCGCCTATGAATGAAATGTTTGTACAGGTAAAATTACTCCTGTAATTCTGCAGGCCTGGACCCATGCAGTATATGACAGAGTTAACAGCAGTGTCATTAGGAGGAGCGGACTGGTTAATGCTTGAAGCAGCGGTGGGCAAACAGTTTGGCCCGAGGGCCACATCTGCATATGGACATTGTATGGTGGGCCATGAATGCTCACAAAATTGGGGATTGGGGTGCAGGAGGTGGTGAGGGCTTTGGCTGGGGGTGTGGGTTCTGGGGTGGGGCCGGGGATGAGGAGTTGGGGGTGCAGGAGGGTGCTCTGGCTGGGACTGAGGGATTCGGAGGGAGGGAGGGGGATCAGGGTTGGGGCAGGGGGTTGGGGCACAGGAGGGCGGTTAGGGGTGCAGGCTCCGGGTTGCATTTACCTCAAACAGCTCCCAGAAGCAGCAGCAAGTCTCCCCTCTGGCTCCTGCGCAGAAAGGAGGGTCTGTGTGCTGCTCAATCCACAGGCACCACCCCTGCAGCTCCCATTGGCCACAGTTGCTGGCCAATGGGAGCTGCGGAGGCAGTGTGTGGAGCCCCCTGGCTGCCCCTATGTGTAGGAGGTGGAGCGGGGACATGCCGCTGCTTCCGGGAGCTGCGCAGAGCCCCGGCATGCACAGAGCTGGGCAAGTCGCCAACTCTGTTCCCCGGCTGGAGCTCAAGGGCCAGATTAAAACATCTGAAGGGCTGTATGTGGCCCTTGTGCTGTACTTTGCCCACCCCGGCTTAAAGCATATGTTTAAATGCAAAACCTTAGGTTAATTCAACCTGTTTGGGAACTGTGCCTTATATAGTGTAACCAAACAAAGTAACAATGTAACAAATCTTGTATCATTCATGTGCATATTGTAATTATGTCTATCTTATGTGAGAGGCAGTGTGGTCTAGTCACTGAATAGAACATTAGTATGTATAGGAACTGTGAGCCCTGAGATCTATTCTCAGTTGTGCCAGTGACCTGTTGTGTGACCTTGGACAAGTAACTTCACCTCTCTTTGTCTCAGTTTTCCCTCCCATCTTTTTGTCTATGTAGACAGTAAGTTCTTTGGGGAAGGGACTATCTCGATGTGTTTGTACACAGTTAAGCACAATGCGCCCTTTGCTGTTACAATAATACAGATAACGGGCTTTTTTCCCAAAGTGAAATGTGGAGTCTAAGTTACTTGTGCACAAAAAGTCTATTTTTTAAAAAATTGGAAAGATTGATTTTCCTCCAACTTTGCCTAACTGATTTGATTTTTACTTTGTGTGTGCATGCACATGCTGAAGACAAGCCTGGAAGTTTTACTTAAAGAACTTTTTGAGAGTTTGGAGCATGTGAAAATGGGAGCTTGTGGTCACTGCTGAGTTGCAGCCTTAACAATAGCTTTTCCTGATCGTGAAAGCTCCAACCGGCAGAAATATACACTGTCAAAGGAACAATTGCAAGGACTCAGCAGATTTAAGATATTGATTGTGTAATTTCTGTCATCGCCATTGTTATTTCAGTCTCAAGGCCATTTGGTAAAGGCTGGGGAGGAGGGGACGGGGGCGGGGGGAAATAGGTATTAGCAAGAGGGTAAAAGTGAGCCTTGGAACACTTGCCTGTAATGAGCTTTTTTTGGTGGGGAGGGGAAAATCAATGACTTGCCAAATGGAATATAGTACATCACTGTAAGCAGCAGAGAGTGCAAGTTCCATTATCTGTGAAACACTGTCCAAATTCTGGACTGGTCTCCCAGTCCATTTTTTCCTCTGAATAATTTAAAGGCCCCTGTTTTAATTCATCCATATTTCATTCCTTAATATCAGTTCCACTTTCCCAAGCTGCTGTTGCTCTCTGCTACATTCCTGCATTATCTCTACCATATCGGTCAAGACTTTCAGTGATGACCAATTTGCATTGCAGCCCTGGGAAAGAAATGGTAACAATGTTTTGTCTGATATGGGAGAGCCAGTGTATCCCACATCAGTTATTAAGATGCAAAAGCTCTTCACTGCATAAGAGACAATTTAGAGCCTCTGTGGACAGAAAGAGATTTCCTTTCTTCCCTCCCTCCCCTGGTGTATATCTTATTGAAAGGCAGGCTAACAAAATATTACTGCTGCACACACACTTAATGAAAAGTCTCTTCAAAATGCAGAAAAATCATTGTTCCTGCCAATTGCAGGCTGCATGGGGAAGAGCAGGGCCAAGGAACGGCATAACCTTCGCCTGAATAGAGACTAGTCTCTGTTTTAATTTTGTGAATAACTAACATTCCAGTCATGTTGCTATGGCTACACTGAAACTGTAACTCTCAGGGCCAGCAGTGGAGAGAGATGCCAAGTCAACTGAGGATGTAAGAACCAGGAGACAAAAATAGCTTTTGGCCTGAGAGGTGCACAGGTAAGAGCCAGAGTGGCCAAATGTGGCTGACAGGAGCGGTATGGTAAAGCCTGTGCCGTATCTTTAGTACAGAGGGGCAGCCCCCTGTGCCATCTTGCTTCAGTCACCAGGAAGCTGCCTAGATCACCCTGGGTCATGTGACTGCTACAGGCTGATGGAAAAACTAGTTTCAGAGCAGCAGCCGTGTTAGTCTGTATTCACAAAAAGAAAAGGAGGACTTGTGGCACCTTAGAGACGAGCAAATTTAAGTGAGCTGTAACTCACGAAAGCTTACGCTCAAATAAATTTGTTAGTCTCTAAGGTGCCACAAGTCCTCCTTTTCTTTTTGGAAAAACTAGTGTTTGTAACCTACTCTGCATTCAGGGCTGCTAGGTGTCCTGAAGTTTGTGAGACATTTGTACAGCTGACAGCCTGGTAATGCCTGCCTGTAACCCAGCTGAGATCTCATACCTGTGGCTGAGCTGCAGGGACGAGGCTTCTGCTGCTTGTCCTATTCACTGGGGGCCAATACGGAGCTAGCTCTGCAGGGAGCCAGACAGCCACTCAGCCTCCCCTCACTGCATAAGTCACTGGATCCCAGTGGGGAAGGGGCAACTGGAAGCAGCATCACAGCAGCAGGGCTCAATATTGGCCATAGGCGCACTCTGCTGATCCTCCAGCTTCTTGTATCCCCACTCAGCCCTCTCACAAGCTACCCATCCACCTACCCCACGAGCCCTGCCATCCACTGACACCTTGCCACCTGCTATAGCCACAGCTGTCCAGTTTTGTGAAGCTCCATATTCTACTCCACCACTGCTTGGGACAGGACACGTTGACTTTGAACTGAAGTTTCTGTGCAAATTAGCTCACTAATTTGCACGAAAGTCGCATGGAGTTGCACGAATCTTGGCAGCTTTGCAAATCATGCAAAGTAGAAATGGCCTTCAGGCTGCTAGCAAGTTGCTAACATGGCCCTCAGTTTGGCCTTGGGGGCGGGGGGGACTGGACAAAGCCCCTGAAAATGTACTGTTGGGAACAATCCAACTTTGATCTGGAATTGACTCGCTGCCTCATTGGGTCTTTTCCATCTGTAACTTCTGTGAACGTTTTACAGTAGTGTAAGCACAGTGGGGTTTTGTTTTGTTTTTAAATTTCACATTGAATATTTATCCATAGCACGTGAAAAAACCTCTTCCAGGGTTGTTTCAGCGAGAGCACTGAGCAAAATAACTCCTGGGAAGCAGAACTTGAAAATAAACAGCAGCTGCCATCTATTTTCCTGTTCCTTGACTTCTGTTTATAAGAACCTAGTGCACTAATGGCTCCGAGTTCCATTTTCATTGATGTAAAGAACACTGCTTTGTCAGCTTTGGGATGTGCAGAGTGGCAGGCTTTGCAAGAGATTGGTAATTTCAGTTCAGTCTCCTGTACTCTTTGCATTGCAGCTGCACTCCCGCCTCTGTGATCTAGCTCCTCTGGGAGCCTCTTTGCTTGCTTCTTCCAAACCAGGCATATCCCTGACAGCGCTGTGGCCCTGGTGGAGGGAAATGTAAAAAAGCCTTCTCTTGTACCTCTTACAGTGTGGGGTGTGGCATGGCTATCTCAGATCTTCCTCAACAGGAGCACATGCTTAGCATACCGCTGATCATGTTCAGGGTAGGAATGTCGGTGGTACAGCCGTGTGTCTTGTACTGTGGTCTTTACGTACAGTATATGCGAACACTTGGAATCCAAAGAATTCCAACCCTGGAATCAAGTATCTGCCATCATGGCTAAGCAACAGCTAAAGGCAAGATATAGGTCTAAAAATATTGAAACAGTAGAAAGGAATTATTTAGCATAACAAAATGGAGGGGGGGAGATTTGGAGAGGTGTGCGCTGTGGGGCTGGGTGGGTGGAATGAGATCGTCTTATGAAAGGGAAAACATTATGGTGATTATTACAAATAACTTCCAAGGAATGAGTTGCTTTGGAGTGGAACGGTCTCCAAAAGGAAGTGGTGGAAGCTCCTTTGCTTGGGATATTTAACACTAGACCATACCGAACACTAGTAAATATACAGTAAGGAACAATCCTGCACTGACAGAGATGGACTAGCTGATCTAATGGGTAGTTTCCTTTTCTTACTCCAATTCATTTGCAGGCTACCCCGGGCATTATTAATGTTTTTTTCCCCTCTTCTCTCACCTGGTCACAAGGGGTATGGATCAGCATACCTAAAAGATGCCTTTAGCTATGACATGTAGTCTGCAGATCTCTGATTCAGGCCATAAGTCTCAAACCCACCATGGTGGTGATATTGCTCTTCTGCCTCCCCGGGAAAGCATCCAGAATTTGGTTTTTCCTTCCTGGCATAGAGATTCTGTTCTATACCTCTGTCTTCCCAGACTGATTGTGGCAATTCTTAACTTGCTAGCATGCCAAATTGTTTGAGTACTAGCCAGAAAATTATACAAAATCCAGAAGCTAATGTTCTGACTGGTGCAAAGGAAGTTCCCATCAGGTAACCCCCATTTCATCCTACTCTTTGAAAACACCAAAACCAAAATTCCTAATTTCCACCCACCTACACCCCTCCTCTCCCTATATATATAATTGTAATTAGTACAGGAGTTAAGGTATGAAGGACCCACTCTGGGTTTGTGAGGCCCTATGTGAAGAAGCATCACCAAAGACCCACTTGGTTCCCTGCTGTTTGGTTTGTCAGGCTCCACTTCTCTTGCACATGTCCTCTCTTGCACTTTCCACTCAAGCTGTTGCAATCACCCACTTTTCTGAAGGTTGGTAGCGTCTGGTGACCTATATGCATCAGGAACCCAGGAGTAGAGCCAGAGCACAACTTCCTAAATGGGGAAAGGAGAAGGGCAGTTAAGGAATTACTTCTCCCTCATGGCATGCAGACACCATGGTCAGATGGGATCACAGCCAAGAAACCAAGGCTCGTGCTTTGGCTGGCAGGCAGTCCTGGATCAGAGTATAAGAGTGATACAGGGCTCCTTGAAAAGAGGGTCCTGTTAATTGTGCAGACCTATGTATAGGGAGCCCATAAAGCCAGGGCCAGCAGTACCTTGCAATTCTAACATGTGAGCTGTTAACCAAGGGATATTAACATGATTGTTTCCTCCCTTTCTCATCAAGCTCAGTCTGTTACAAAGGGGAACTTGATTAGAATCCTGCTCAGTTTCCCCCTGCAGCCAGCTCTGTGTATTAGAAACCTTGACTCAAAAAGGAAACTGACCTGTTAACCCATTACTACCTCTTTACACTCAGCACTTGCCAAAAAGATGGGGCATGAGGAAGAGACTGATGCAAAAGATGGGTAGGACTGCATTTGGCTGTAATTCTGTTTTCTGTGTATCACACCTTCAGATGTAAGCAATCTGTGCCCTCTGGATGAATTCAAGATGGAGGATCTACCGTGACAGACCTGCTGTGTCTCTCATGGAGATGTTGACTCTTTCTCTTTTTTAATTCTGCTAAAATAAAAGTAATATAGTGGGAAAGTCCACATTTTGCTCTTTGTGGGTCTGAGGCAACTGCCACTATAGGAGTCAGTGTTTAGCTGTTAATGCACTAGCTTCTCGACAGTCATTAGCTACTGACCTCAGGAATAGAACTATGCAAAATAATTCTCTGTGAAAACAGACACCACTCAAAACTAGCCTGACTTCATGTTTTACTACAGAATCAAACTCCAGACCAGGTTGGTAGAAATATTGGCTAGGGGTTTATAAACCTTTTAGTTTGCAAAGCTTACATGATTTTGAAGCAGTTAGGATCTGGAGCTAGGAGAAAGTTGGTGGCTCCAACAGAACTCAGTGTAGAGATTTTTGAGATAATTTGAACCCTAAACTTTACATTCAGTGTGGGAGCAGTGAGGGGACATGAACCCACATGGATTAAAACCAGATAAAACGTGTGCACCAACCCTTCCTTATGAGAACCCAGCATGCTTTACAAGACTCTCTAACCAGGCAGAGTCTCTTTTCTTGTTTAACTGAAGATGTATTTATTTTAACTGACCATAGAATAAGTGGTGATTTGATTATCTGTAGAATGCACACTGAGTGTTCAAGTTTCCGTGCATACATAAGTGACCATAAAAATACAGCGTAGAGTCTGCAGTGAGCAGTAAATGAACAGCACTAGTACACTTGAGCACCATCTTGACAACTATTTCTAAGGGCCAGATATTGCAAATGCTTAGTACAAGGCATAGCGCCTATAACCATGAGTAGTTCCGCTATCTGGGAAGTAAGCATTGTGCTATCTGGTAATCGTTCACTGGATCAGACCCTAAGGAACTACTGAATCACTTACCCTACCATTTCATATTAACATAATGCTGCTAATACATGGGCAGATTAAAGGCACTCTTAAACAGCTGTCAGTGAAATGTGGACTTCATTCCAAACAAATGTTCCTTTTGAGTAAACTTGCAAATGTTCATTAAATTTTTGAAATTTTCTGTTTTTTTTCCTTTTAGGATCCTGCAGGTATCTTTGAACTGGTGGAACTTGTTGGCAATGGAACATATGGGCAAGTCTATAAGGTAAGGTCTCTGAATGTGTCTGCAGCAATTATGATTTCCTGGTACATGAGTTTACATATTAGAATGCTCTGTGCTTATCTACATTACACTAGATCAGTTTCAGAGCTGAACAGCAATCTAGATGGTGCAGTAGTTTAATACATTAGTCTGTCACTTCTAGAGAGCTGAATTTGGAACTAGACTGGTTGACAAATGAAATGAGTTTGGTTTTAATTTAGTCCCCCATCCACATTGCAGAACTAGTGTAAAATCTGACTCATTCTGCCAATCTGTACTTAGCAAAGGGCAACTGCAAGAAAGGAACTTCAAAGTCTGGAAGCTTGGTTTAAAATTCTTCTTAATATTGCAAATGGTTCTCAATCAAATCCCTGGAAACTTCACTGAAAGTTGTTTTCAGATTCTACATGGGACTATGCTAACCAATAGTCCCTCTGGTTCAACTTTTCTAAGGGCCTCTAAGGGCTTATCTACACTTACCGGGCAATCAATGCATTGGCGGTCGATTTAGGGGTCTAGGGAAGCCCTGCTAAATCAACCGCAGATTGTTCTCTTGTCAACTCCTGTACTCCACCGCATCGAGAAGAGCGAGGGGAGTTGACGGGAGAGTGTCTCCCACTGACATCACGTAGTGTGGACCCTGCAGTAAATATGTCTAAGCTACGTCGACTTGAGTTATGTTATTCACGTAACTCAAATTGCGTAGCTTAGATCGACTTTTCCCTTTAGTGTAGACAAGGCCTAAGTGTACACACCCGATTTATACACAGAATCTGTATTTGCATGTGCAGCTCAGATCATTGTGAATTGGTGTGTACAAATTCACTTTTGATTGTGCAAATAAGTGGTCTCTCTCTCTTTTTTTTTTTTTTTTTTTTTTTTTTGGCACACTCCCAATCAGTCACTTGGAAAACATGGTACTTGCTGTCATGCACTGGCAGACACCAAGCTTCCCCCAAATCAAGAGAGGAAGGGAGGAAAAGTTTGTTTTAAAAGCTGTCAGGAAATATTTTTTCTGAATTCTGGCTTCCACATCATCCCATTGCTGTAGGCTAATCCCTTTAATCTGATGATAGCATTTGGATGAACTGAGGATGAACTGAAACTTCTGGAGTTAAAAGTGTGTGGATTTCTAAACTGGAATAAATACAAACCTTACCAAGGTTATATTCTGGTGACTCTTCCTCTGTTATTTTTTTTGACGGTGTGTTTGCATTAAGTTGATGATGATACACTGTTTTTATTTCCATTGTTCTTCCTGAATCATCAAGGCCAAGAGCATTAGTTTGATGCTGAAACTGTTTTTCTCAGATGGTAAAATAAGTGTAGAGTTTGACCTTATTTTAACATGTGCATATTTCTAACAAGCAGTGGAAACTATGTGACTATAACATCCCTTCAAAAGCTTAATGCTTCTATGGAAAAGCAGGGAAACTACACATACTTTGCACTCTTCTTCACACAGTTCTGTTGTTTGTGTTTCCTGTCAAAATATTTGATTTTTAAGGAGTCCAGTTATCTGAAGCAGAAAACTCTAAAGTTGTTCACACTCGGTTTTCCAGGTGTAAGAGATTTTGATCATTTCAGTGTGTGACCCTTTTTCACTTCTGCACAAAGCATCTCATTAACTGTTTGCAATCAGAGTGCTCAGATTAGTTTAAAATCAAAATGATGCAGAACGCTTCACATGGTTTCATTGCAAACAAGGTGGTGGTCTTCGAAGAGACTATTATGCTGAAACCAAAACTATAGCCCTAAATATCTACATGCTAGAAAGAAATTTGCATCTAAATATGAACTCTCTGGCTTGGTCACCCATCTAGTTTAGACTGAGATTTTCTTTTCACACATTTGAAGGCGAGAAGGGACCCCTGTGATCATCTAGTCTGACCTCCTGTATAACACAGGCCATAGAACTTCCCCAAAATAATTCTTTTTTGATTAGAGCATATCTTCTTTTTAAAGTCAAGACTGTTTTTTTTAAATTGCCAGTCATGGAGAATCCACCATAATCCTTGGTAAATTGTTCCAATAGTTAATTACACTTGAACTCAAGCCTCAAAACAAAATTTAAGTGATGTGAACCAGAGTAACTGCTACTATGAAACATAACTGATGGTTAATGGTGTCAGTTCTGGACAGTTGGGGAGAAATAAGATCTTGATGGGCATTCCTTCAGAATCTTCCTGGCAAAATGCTGTATGTGTCTTTTGCAGCCGGACAAAGAAACAGATCACTAGAAGATCTCCAAAGATGCTTTGACCTTTTGGCTTCCTCTAAATTATTTTCTGGAGATGCCACTACACAAGAATAATCTGCCGCAGCTTGGATACCTAATTTGGTGTAATGAAGATTAGAACCCATGTAATCACCCTCAAGGTTGACTTCTTTAGAAAAATATCATATGTGCTAGTCCAAAAGAAATTATTTTTGAGACACATTATGGCCCATGTTATACAGAAGGTCAAAGTAGGGGATCAGCTTCACCATTCTGGCCTGGGAATCTATGAAATGTCTGAATTCTATTAAATTCTAGTAGCTTTGGAGTAACTCCCATTACCTCCCTGAATTCAGCCCTGTGCAATAGGCACAGCAGAGTGAACTTGGAATAGCAGAATTTGGCCCATGTTTCCAAATGCAAGCGAATGATGGATGCGTGGTTCACTGCAGTTCAGTGCATTTTTGTGCTCAGTGCAGGTAGTTAGGGGTGAGCAGATGGCAGGATTTTTATTCCATGAAGTCTCATGAGGTTTGTTCAATTGTTTCTGTCTATTTTGTAAAACTAGCTGGCCTGAACCTGAAATATTTCTGAACTGCGCGTGTCTAATGGACACACTAATACAGGTTGTGCTGTTGAGTAAAATAGATTTTCAAATTTGCCAGTGTTTATCTGAATCTGAACTCTCCTTTTTAGATCCAAAACAGAAATTCTGCTTGGCTCTCATAGTTATTACTACTATATCTGTAGCCTCTCGTCCCCCCCTAAAATTTGTGCATGTTTTGACTGTAAAGCCTGGCCTACACTAGGAAGTTTGGTTGGTGTAACACCATTGCTCAGGGGTGTGAAAAATCCATACCCATTAATCACGCAGTTAAAACAACCTAACCTGATGGTGTAGACAGTGGTAATTCGATGGGAGATTTTTTCTGTTGGCCTAGCTATTGCCTCTCGGGGAGGTGGATTACCTATGCTGATGGGAGAAGCCCTCCCGTCAGCATTGGTAGTGTCTTCGCTAAAGCGCTACCGTGGCACTGCTGCAATGCTTTATGTGTAGACAAGCCCAGAGCCTTAATACTGGACCCAAAAAGGCATCTCATGGTAGCATCCTCTCGCTTGCTGGAATAGGATCTCCTTTTTGTCTTGCTCCATGTGCCTGATGTGTAAATCCATTCTAACCAGGCCTTGCAGTTCTGTGGCTCCATTGCATACATAGAAAATTATTTTAAAAAATAAACATTCAAAGAAAACATGTTTTAAAGGGAGCACCTGTTTTGTGCACTTCAATTGGTGGAGACAATTGATCTTGTTAAAATAAATAGCAGAAGTAGGGGTGATTTTTTCCCTCGCTGTAGGTCAGACAATGGAGCACTTGTACTCACTCTGGAGCACTTGTATGAACAGCCCAAGGGGTCTGCTCCTGTGAATAAGTGCTTGCCATCATCAGTAAGTATTCCTTGGGCTTGCTCTTTATCATCTGACACCCAACCGATAATGCAGCTCATAATCCAAAGGGGTTGTGAGCTGGTTTATTAGTCTGCTTGATCACATGAGGCCATATTCTGTACTTGGGACCAAATTCTGCCATTGAATTCAGTACTTACACCAGAAGAGAATTTGGCTGTAATTCTACAGGATGTTTGAAACACCCATTGAGATTGCTGGGTGCTGGGTAAAGGGTAGGATATGGTACAGAATGTTTGAGGCAGAATTTTGTATTCTAGTGGCTGGAGTAAGGGAATGGGGGATCACGAGATGTCCGTTCCTGCTAGAGCTATTGTGGAAGCTTGGCATAGGCGCAGTTTGACTTCTATATTGAGGGGGAAGCTCCAGTCAGGCCAATGGAGCCGCGCATGGGAGAGGGAGGGAATTCCGCACCTGCCTGAGGCTTGCAGTTTTGGGGGGGGGGCAATGCCCCTCCGGCCCCTCACCCCCAAACTATGCCCAGGGAGCTTGTTGAAAGTCAATTAATCTCCCGCTGGCTCCAACTACCCCTCTATAAAATGAGAATGACCATGCTCACCAGCCTTTGGAAAGTGCTTGGAGAAGGTGGCATGTAAGTGCAAAGTATGTTGGTTCCCTTGGTGGGAGGTTCTCAGTTTGGATTGTTGGCGGTGCAGTGAAGCAGTGCTCCAGCTTGACTAGGCCGGAGCTGACTGTCAAACAGCCAAACCCCTATTCATGAGGACATTTCTAATCACCAAAATAATCGCATTTTAAAATCGCTTCTCAGGCTTACATTGTTTAAAAAAAAAAACCCACAGAGGCTGTAGCCATTGACTCTACCAACCTTGAGGCTCTGTACCAACCTAGCAAGGGCTCAGGACAGAGGATTTGTATGTGATGCGTTAGTTTGAAATTAATAGTTGACACGTAAGTAGTGTGGATTTGTAGCCCACTCAGCATTTGAGATCTTGCATTTGCATTCACTTAAGGAATTGTTGGTTGTTGGACCCCAACACTTTTGACAAGTGTTTCATTGTACAGGCTACCTGTAATAGAGTAAATCTTAAGAGTGCTTCCTCCTTACAAAGGAAAGCAAGGAGTTTGTGAGAGAGAAAATAAAGGAGTTTATGGAATCTATTATGCATCTGATTTCCCGCCTGCCCGGCTCCTGAAAGCTTAAATCTCCAGCTGATTAGTGGATGCTTTCTAGTTTCCTGCCTTAGGGCCCGGTCTGGTGAAATGCTGGGCACCTCATGCAAAGGGCTGAGTGGCCTAAACTCTGCTGAGTTCAACTGAATTTTCTGGCTGCACTAGAGAATCTCCCCCAACTTCCTCTTTTCAGTTGTGAGGAGGGCCTCCTTCCTTTTCCACCTTTCTGTCTTGTATCCCCTTCTCTCTTTGCTGTAACCATCAGTGCCAGCCAGGGCTGGCTCTAGGCACCAGCAAAACAAGCAGGTACTCGGGGCAGCCCATTTCTAGGGGCGGCATTCCGGCGCATGCCATGCTGCCCCTAGAAATGTGCCCCCCAGCTCGCCTCCGCCTGCTCCCCTGAATGCGCCGCAGCCGCTCCACTTCTCCCCCCTCCCTCCCCGGCGCGGGAGCAGGGATCAGTCTGTGAACTCAAGAGCAAGACCCTTGCTCAGGGGCACAAGCTAGGGCGGGAGGCTCCATGAACATCAGCCCCACCATGGAGTACCCATATAAGTGTGAGCCACAGTCTGGTCCTAAAAGTGACCTACATATAAGGATTACCTGAATGATAGATTAGTAATAAGGATTTTTCTAGTCATGTATCTCTCTATTAACTGCAACAGGCCACTGGAAGCTTTCGGCTACAAATAATTTCAGGGGCACGGGGGTGTCAGTAAATCCACATGCACTGCATAGCTTTCTCTCTCTCTCTCTCTCTGTAGTGGTGGTTGTTTTAATGAGAAACCACTTCAGTGGTGGCTGATCTCTTCAATTGAACTGGAAGAGCGTCTTTATTTTTCTAATAATTCTGTGTCTAATGGAACAGATTTTAGAATAATTTTGAGAGGGAGCTCCTTAGTCTATTTAAGATGAGGTTATTGTTTTGTGTTTAATTCTGTCATCTTGAATACATGAATACAATTAATCGGTCTTAAAATAATCAGCCATTGACTCATTGTTTTGCTGCTTACACTTCTATATTCAGTCAACTATGTGCTAAGATAATGGAAACGCCTTTGAAGAGTTCTATATTATCTGAAATATTTGACCTCCTATACAATGCCCTTACAATTTAAGGTGAACAAACATGTTAATTAGAAGTGGTGAAAATTCTAGGCAACAAATTTTCTTACCTGTGGAAAGTAGGAGAAATTATTTAACCTTGAGGAGCGTTCATTTCATGGGATATTCCTCTTGTACATCACACCACTATCTTACATATAACTAACATTTCTGCATTGCATTGCCTTTTTGTGGTGCTGTGGTCTCTGGTGTCCAGCTTGGGACTCCCTTCCCCACTGCTGTACTACATAACTAGACCATGTACACAACTGCAGGTTGGGAAGAGCATGCAGAGGTTACAGTATTGCCCACCCCTTTCATTCTGGGATGCCTTCTCTTTTTTATCCTGAAATAATGCCATTCCTTCTCCCACCTATCAGTTGCCAAGTAACTCTAAGAACAATACCCATATGACTTGTAGCTTTTAGATCTCATAACACTCTAATTTAGAAGACAGAATAAACTGTGAAACAGCTTAGTGATTAGATGGCATTTACCAGCTAATTAAACAATCAATAGTTACTGTGTAATTATAGACTTATTCCACAGCACAGTAGTTTGTACCATGCAAGATAAAGCAATGCTAAAGTTCTAAATGTAGGGCAAAATCCCGAGTGCCCTAAGGACTGCAGCATTTGGTTCAGAATATAAATGCTGTAAAGCCCCTGGAGTGGATAACATACATGCAGAACTAGTTAAAAGTGGTGGAGAGGCATCCGATGTGACTTTTGGAGTCTGGAAGATGGCCCAGGACTGGGGGACGGTCCCTGATGGTTCCTGTTCTTCCAAAGAAGTACCTGATGGTTTGTGAAAACTATGACACAATCTCATTATTGACACATCCTCGCAAAATACTGCTTTACCTCATCTTGAAGAGGATTGTACCCAAGATAGAGAACTTTTTGGCTGAAGAACAAGCCTGGTTTGGACCCAGAAGAGAGATAGTCGAGCAAATGTTCAATCTGCATGAGCTATACGAGAAGGTGCTGGAGAATGATGGGAAGGTGGTCCATGACTTCATAGATTCTGTCAAGGCATTCAATAGCATATGGCACAAACCTCTTTGGGTAATTCTGCAGCTGGCTGGAGCTGGTGAAAATGTAATAAGACTGATACAAAATTTTGAAAGATGCACAATGGCCTTGGTGTTTTGTGGGGCATGAGTGGAGTAGTTTCACCTGAGAATAAGAGTCAGGCAGCCCTGCCTGACAATCACCAACTATCTTCAATGGTTATATTGAAGAAATCTTAAGAGGAGTCACTGATGGAAAGCTACAGGAGGGCCTACCAAAAATTAGTTATCTGTGCTTCATTGATATTAACCTGATTAGATTGTTGCAAGGAGAGGTTCAAAAATTGCTAGAATGAGAAGTGGTGGAAGCAGAGAATTTCAGTGTAAAAATATCATCTGAAAAGACAAAGACAATGGTTACATAAGTCTGTTGAAAAGGCAAAGATATTCCTCCCCAAATCTGAGGAGGCAATGGAGTGTGAGCACTTTAAATACCTGGGTAGCATGCTTACAAGGGATGCTAAACATCACTTAGAGATCTGACCGAATTGGACTTGTGACCACTGCTCTAGGACACAACCACATTTAGAGAAGTTAAGGTATTACTTGGAAGTGTAAAATGAAATTGCTATCGTCTCTTTTTTGCTATATGTGAGATGTGGATGCTGAGGAAACGGGACGTTCAGAGGCTTGCTGCCTTTGAATTGAAATGCTACAGGCAATTGCTGCACATCAGCTATACCCCAAATTTACAACGTAACCAGAGTCATACCTAACATCAAGACAATCAGACAAAAACCCCTTGACTTTGTGGCACTTGAGGGTCAGGTGAGCAGAGGAAGATTGCTGAAGCAACTTTTGCAGGGACTAACACTGGGGTAGGGGACATCCACGGTGAGTGGCTCTGTGATGTAGCTGACTGGATGGAATGAAGGCTGTGTGAAAACCACAAAATGTTGACGATTGCTGGGCAATGACTCCTGTGAGTTTTATCTCTTGTTCATGGTGATGTGACTTTATGGTGCTTTTGCACTATGAGAATAACTAAGTACTATCCTCCTAAATATATTTGGGAAGAAGTATGTGAGACAAGTATAAAATACTTATTTCTATATATCACATATGCATATGTAAACTAGAATTCTGTATAACAAACAGAGTTAAGTTTACTCAGACTTCTTTACTGTGTTTTCTCTCTCTCTCTCTCTCTCTCCTTTTTTTTTTTTTTTGGGTAGGGGTAGGTATAAAGCTAAATGCTGCTGTAACAAAGGGTCTGATTTGTTTGCCTCTTGATGCTGCATGACAAACCTTTTTGAATGAGGCTCTCCCACTCCCCATGCAGAAAATGTGTCCGCCCCCTCTTCAACAGCACACGTGGAGGGCTCTTGGCTGGTCCAGGGACCTACCTGGTAAGATACTGCAGGCAGTGGGTGAGCCAGCGAAGAAGTGGGCAGGTCAGAGGGAAGCGCACTACTGACCCCCTGCACCCTGTGGGGGTTCCCCCACCAATGCCATGCAGCCTCAGGTGGTGGCTTATTGTTCTTGGGCTGCATAGTAAAATAGTGGACACGTTTCCTTTGTTTCTATCTTGCTACAGGAAAGCACATCTGAGTGGAAAAATGATGATGTGCATTTGCCCCACCATATACAGTGGATGCCGGTTATTGTCAGTCCTGATTATTGACATCTTTCAGTTATTAGCAACACTTTGCTGGCAACCAATCCTCTCTTCTTTTAATGTTAATGGGATTCAGATATTAGCAACTGTCATGTCGCTTTTTTTTTTTTCTGTGTCGCCTTGTGGGCCCCCAGTGCCTCCACTCCCTACGGAAAGCTCTGGATTCTGGGTTGCAGCTTCCCTCCCACTCTGCAACGCCAGGACTCCTGTTATCTCTTGTGTAGGCAGAGGGTCTCCAGCCGTGGGGCCACCCTGCGCTGCTCTCCTGGGCATGGGAAGAGAGGCTACAGGCAGGGCAACGTGCTGGATGGCAGCTTTCCATGGGGAGCAGGGGTGTTGGGGGGGGGGGAGGGGGGCAGTGGGCCTGTGGGAAGGCACAATACGTCTCCCTGTGCTCTCCAGTGTGCATCTTGCCCTGGCACCAGGGGCCCAGGCTCGGAGCATCCCTATGTTTCCTTCGCTGGCTGTTGCCCTGTAGGCCAGGAAAGCTAAATCCCAGCTCTTTTTCCCCCTGGCAGCAGCCCGGCAAACCTGCCTTTCAAATATTTGCAACCTCCAGATAATGGCAACTCTTTTCTGGGAACCGAGATGCCGCTAATGAACAGAATCCACTGTATGCACCTTGTGTTGTGAGAATTCCTTTCAAACATGCTACTCTTTCCTTATACCAGGTCTTTGCCAAACTACAGTGCTCAGCCCCATGAAATCCATGGGACTACTCACAGTAGTAATGCTAAGCACGTATGTTAGTGTTTGCCCTACAACTTAGGCTGAGTGGTAGTTACTCCTCTGTTCAGCCATTTGCTCCCTATATTGCTGTTGTGGGTAGGCAAACGGCATCCCGCTCAGCCACAACAATACAACGTATTGAATTTAGTTAATTGGATGTGTCTTTAGAATGATTATCACCTGTGGCTATGTTAAAGGTGTCTAATACAGAATGTATTTACTAGCCCCCTGAATGCCTATCTACAGGAATAGGAATCATGTCTTATAGGAATGGATATCCAATGGAAAGGGTTATTTTTAAAATGATTTGAGTGATACAATATCCATTCACTTTGATCACATACTCAGAGGAGGCTGTCTTTTAAAATACCAACAATTCTTCTTGTTTATCACTTGTTTGTTTAAGCAGTCAAAGGTGTGCATGACTCTCTACAGAGCAAGCAAAAGGTCCTCATCCAAGGTGCGTTCAATCTGCCACAGCCATAACAAAAACAGTTCTGGCTAACCCAAGTGGGGAGGGACCAGGGTTACAAGAGTTAGATTATGTGTTGTGTGTAGATTACAATCTGATCTTTAAAAAGAAAAGGAGAACTTGTGGCACCTTAGAGATGAACAAATTTATTTGAGCATAAGCTTTCGTGAGCTACAGCTCACTTCATCAGATGCAATCACTGTATTTTCCACTGAATGCATCCGATGAAGTGAGCTGTAGCTCTCGAAAGCTTATGCTCAAATAAATTTGTTAGTCTCTAAGATGCCACAAGTACTCCTTTTCTTTTTGAGGATACAGACTAATGCGGCTGCTACTCTGAATCCTATCTTTAGTTCCTCATTAGTTTTTAGGTCAAAGTTAGAAAACTACATGAAAGAGAAGGACACATCTTTATACTTCTTCTGTATAGTAGAGTGGGGTGTGTGTATAAATATATATAGGGTGTGTGTGGTCAATAGTTTTTGGTGGTTTCCTTTAGATGAGTGGAAAAAGAGTTACTGTACAGCACAAAATTATTATGACCCAAGGGGATCGTGTGTGTGTGTGTGCGCGCGCGCATGCATTTGGCCCAGTCTAACTTTACTTGGGCAGGTTGTATGTGTGTGTTGTATCTTTAAGTAAATGAAGTACTTGAAGTTAGCATTCAGCAGAGTTCTGGAAGGATCTAGACTTCCAGTAACTTCTAGTGCTCAGCTCAAACCATAGAGAATGCCATGGGAACAGGGCATAAACACAGTAATATTTTCCCTAAAACTGGAGCTGGCCCAATGAACTGGGATAACAACGGGCCTACAGCTTTCGAGCACCATTGTTGGTGTGCTCATTTACACATCAATACCCAGAATGCCCTGCTGGCTCACAGCTATTTCACGGTAGTGCTTTGTGAATTTAATTGAGTGGCTGAATGCTGTTTCTGTAGGAAGTGGATTTGCTAAAGGTTGTTTTGAGATTTTCTTCAACATTTTATGGAGGGGAGCAAATAACTAGGGTTGCAATGCTATGCTGTGTTAGATGTTTAGCCTGTCAATCATGCAGCACTGAGGGAAGCCAGGTTATTGAAAGTTTCTTCGTACATTGGACTAGGGACTGTTCTCACGGGGACTGTGGAACAGACATTGCAGATTCCTGAGCTTGTTGTTAGCTGATACCTGGAGAGTTCAAGCAAGTAATGCAAGACAAGGACCACATTAATTGTTTTAATAATAGTTGCTTTATTATCTCTCTGTCTGAAAGACTGATGGTCAACAGCTTGGTGATTAATCACTGATCCTTTAGCTGAGTGGAAAAAGAGTTACTGTACAGCACAAAATTATTATGACCCAAGGGGATCGTTACTGAAAAGAATGAATCTTAGTTTATATACAAAGCTTTCATATCTGAAAACTAACTGCTGTGACTTGCCCGGGAGACTGGACTAAATACTTAAAAGAAAGAAACACAAAAAACCCCATATGCATTGCATACTTGCTCAGCTAACAGTGTTGGTCCCTTCTTGTCTGTTCACCATACAGACTGCTGTATTTGAGTTACCAGAAACTCCTGACCAAGATTTTAAAGGTGAATAGTTAGATAAGATGTGAATTATCACTGTTAACATTGTAATAGTGTCTAGAGGCCCCAATGTCCTGGGCTCTATACAAACACATAGTAAAACAAGCACCTTGCTCAAAGGAGCCGACATCTAATTTTCAGACAAGATATAACAAGTACATTTTGCAAACAACAGGAAGGAAGCTGAAGGGATGGTAACCCTGACAAGATCACATGGTTACGTAAGGTAGTGCACAGCTTGAGTCTGATGTGAGTGTGTAGTATTGTATCTTCATTTGTGTTGGTTCTTCTAGTCTCCAGCTAGCTTCCTTCTCAGGGTTTTGTATTGCTGTTCATCACCATGTTATGGGAGTATATCCATTTGTGATTATGGATTGACAGATTTCATAAACTAAGCAAGGTGTGAGAGAGGATATTAACTTCACTGTCTTAGCTAAACTTTAATTTGGATAGTAACATTTAGAATACCTAAAAATTCCCCTGGAGCTCCAGTCAATATGGAGTTGGGTTTCCTGTCCCAAACTATTGTGTAGCATTGCTGCATACTTCTTGTTTAGTAACTGCTGTGTTTCAGCTCCAGTGATGGCTGCATTTAAGGAGGGTGAGTGAAGCATTTCATTTATATGTACAGTATCTCAGGGTCCAGCAAACTGACCTACGTAGGCAGATGCCTGTGCCCTTATGCCCTTCAAGGTTGTAAGGGTTTGCCTGTGAAGATTACATTGCCGTGCTTTGGGGATCCTTCAGTATGAAAGGCATAGTATGAAATGTTTAGTCCTCATTTCCTCTGTAATGACTCCTTCCCTTAACTAGAATTCAATGATATAAGAACGGCCATACTGGGTCAGACCAAAGGTCCACCTACCCATACCTATTTACCCCACCTACCTGTTTACCAACAGTGGCCAATGCCAGGTGCCCCAGAGGGAATGAACAGAACAGGTAATCATCTAGTGATCTTTTCCCTGTCGCTCATTCCCAGCTTCTGGCAAACAGAGGGTAGGGACACCATCCCTGCCCAGCTGGCTAATAGCCATCAATGGACCTATACTCCATGAATTTATCTAGTTCTTTTTTGAACATTACACTAATATGCCTGACAACAGCCTGGACACTGCACATCTTTAGGCAGATTTCAGCCACTTAGGACATGTTCCTTTCCTTAATATGTACATATACATGGATTGGTTTGGTGAATTTCCATCAGCTCTTATTGGGGCAGAAAAGAAGACTAAGCTAATATAGTAGTATGAAATAATACCTACTAGCTGATGCTTAGAATGAAAACTTAAATCCTAAATTTGGCATGCCCCTGTCACACTAATATTTTTTAAAATAGCCTACACACTCCTTTCCCTAGCTGAATCAAATTGTGTGCATGGCCCCTGAAATGTGGACGTGTTCTTCCCAGTTAATTTTATTTTTATGCCACACAAGCAGCTAAGCTTAACTGGGAGAACACTTAAAATGATGTTTCTTTTTTTTCTTTTTCTTTTCTTTTTTTTAAAGAAAAAAGCTTTGTTACCAGAGCAACTGGTACATCTTGTGCAGCTTAATCTGTGAAAGATACAGAGAACCCTCCTTCCCCCTCCCCCCAAAGCCAACCCACACACGCCCACAATCCGGTATGTCACGTTAACTTTTGTGCTTTCTGAATAGTTCAAGGGAAAGGTGCTTTTGTGCTTCAAGCCTATGGAACACAGGTTCTAAATGAATCTCTTTTTGTTACCATGAATTAATAATTCCTGATCACTATTTTCAATTTTGTCCCCTCAAGTGTGTGATGGAAGAGGACGGTGTGAGGGCCATCAGCATAACCATGGGATTCTGAGATGACATTTGTCCACGCTGTCCCCTGTGTCACTGTGTTAGCTCTGCTTTGGCAGCAGGCAAGGCAATAGTAGCTGTAGGTGTTTGAATAAAGATAAACTCAAGATGCAGGATGAGGGTCACGGTACTGTGTGGTGCAAAAGGCATGGGAGAAGGAGAGGCAGAAAAGGAGTTTTCCTGTTGCTACCTCTGGCCGTGTAGATGGCTGAGGTGTCTGGTTAAAGGGAGGGGCAGGCGTTTGGAGAAATGGCTCATATCCACTGATAAGAGGTCACTTGACTGGGAGCCAGTTCTATTGGGTTTATGGTCCTTTTATGTGGGTGAATCCATAGCAGATGACTTGGGGGCCATAACGAGTTAAAATGGCCTTAGAATATTTTTTAAAGGTACATTTCCAAAACACTCTAACTTAAAACTGTCTGAATATTGCCAAACTTCCCAGAAACAAACAGTACCCTGCGATGAGCTGCAACATGCAACATTTCAGGATGATCAGTAAATTCTAGGAACAGCTGAAAATTAGGCTTATCACGAGGAGCTAGCTTCAACCTGGGCTAGGGAGTTGACTACCTACTATTGCCCCTTTCCCGCAAGGGAACTGCACTAGATGTAGTGCAAATAATCCCACAGTATTGTGTTTCTTGCATTATAAATACACATGCTGAGCCATCAGCCCATGCTGGAGAGCACTGTGACATCAGTGTTTTGAAATGTGAGCTGACCATTTGTTGTAAATATAAGAGGCCAAAGTTGCTCAGAACTGGGTCTTATAACCACTTTCCAGCTTGGCTCCTGTGGAGAAATTGCTGAGAAGATTGTTTTCATAGTGGTCAGGGACTATACACCTATTCATTGTGGCAATGCCTACACCAAAAAAAAAAAAAATTAGCACCCATATTCTAGCAACAGCAACATAGATACAGCTCCTTGAGACACGGTTGGATATCTTTAATGAAAAGTGAAAGTAGTGATGGATGAGAAGCTGTATCGATCTCTACAGTGGCACCCACAGCTGTCCGCCTGTCCGTACCTTGGGAGGGATGCTGAGTCATGAGCGTTGGGCCCTCCCAATGGCAGCAGTGGGAGGAGGAGCAGCACTGGCTGCCTCACTGCCCACTCAGATTTGGCACCAGGGCACCTCTGTCATGATTTGGGGGGGTGGAGTGAGGGGAACTGCAGGGCCAAAGTTGAGTGACTGGTGTTGCGACTTAAAGAACATGGGTCACAACACTGCTCAGAAGGGCCATGGGACCAAGCCTGAGCAGTGCTATGACACCCCTCCTCCCCCCCAGCCCATGCTCACTCACTCAAGTTTGGCCCTTCCACACTCTTTCCCCTCCCCTCCCCCAGTCATGATAGAGGCCTGTGTCCCCTTTGCTCTCCCACAGGACTTGCTCAGTGACTACCTTGAGCGTCACTGCGTGGGGGAGCTGGCCAGGGGAGGTGGGAAGCCTTGGGGTGTACTATAATGAAAACTTCTAGGGGTGCCCCTCAGTCTATGAATGTTGTATGTGACTTGGTCAGTGAGGCCAAATTATGATAGAACTATGGTGGGTTATTAAAATATCCTGTATAAATGTATTGATCTAACTTGGGGTGGGGGTGGGGGTGGGGCTGTGGGAAAAGCGAAGAGGAAAGCAACACACGAGAGCTAGATAATATCCCATCCCAGCTCACACTTGAAAGATGATGGGGTGAGCTGTTAGCTTCGAAGGCCTTGCCTGTGTCCTATCTCCACCCAGATGCATGCCTTGTTTTGGCCAAAACTTGGAGCCTGGAGATCAAAAGAGTAAAACAGTAAAAAAACCCTTTTTGGTGGGGGAGGGGAGGCGCCACTTGTCACATGCTGGCTACAGTGGGAGGCGCAGAGAGGCTGTGGAGGAGTCTAAAGAAGTGGGCCCTTTGGGCTTAGGGAAGAGCTAGACAGGCAAACAGCCTCCTCAGTTTTATTGTTTTAAGACGTCTTCTCTGAAATGCTTTTGTTCTAAATAAATAATGCTTTGCTTTAACAAAGCAGTTTGGCCACTGATTTCCACCGTTGTTGCCCCAGAGGGAACAGAACTGCAGGGCTTGACCCTAAGGTATGTGGGACTGCAGTCAAGGTCTTGTCTGAGAGAGGGGGGATCCTGTGATCCCACCCCCAAGACAGAAGTGACAGCTAGAGCCCTGAGACCTGATGGGATTGCACCCATCACGAGGGTTCAGAGGTGCAATTTGCTTGGTAACTTTGAGAGAAGTAAAACAAGGTTGTTCTGATATCTGATGCAGTGTATTGGCAGCAGACCCCAAGGTATTTCCCAACTGCAAAAGAATATTCAAATGTACAATTATTTCAGAGTAAGTTTCTTCTTTCAAGGTCTAATTTAGAAATGCTCAGCATTTGGAACATGTTTAGGGCCAGATCCTTAACTGCTGCAAATCAGCACAGCCCCTTAGAGTATAGTGGAGCTATGCCAATTTATGTGACTTTAGGATCTGGCCCCTATTGTGTTTTGCGGGTAGTGAACCAAGACCAAGGATGGAGAAGAGCACTGGTAATGTGAGTTTTGTCATGTGACAGACTGGAATAGGGTGGTAGAGGCACCATGGCGTGCAGTGCCAGAGCTCTCATGAACCAGAGAGGATCTTTAAGTGGATTAATTACTTCTTAGATTTTAGAAGCATCAGAAATATTAAGTTTATTGTGATTAAATTGTGGGATTCCTTGCCTGTTCAGAGGTCTCTCTTCCTCATTTTAATGTTAATGGTGCAATGTGGTGTCATCAAGGAAGTGAGCTCAGTGGGATTTTCTGGGGAAAGTGAGCCTGGAGTGGGGAGACATATAGTTGTTGTGGTTTTCAATGAATGTTAATTTTTTTTGCAAGCTGAAATTTCATGCGACTTTGTGAGGATCGAAAAAACTAACTAATGTCTTCCAGGAAATCCTTCCCTTAATAAGCAATCTTAATTCCAGGCTTTCTTCCAAGCTATTTCTTGTTTAGTTGGGGTTTTTTTTTTTTTTTTTTGGTCTAAGGCTCTGATCCTGAAATGAGCTCTATTTGGAAGGCAATGGGACTTCACTCAGGAACTGGACCTCACTGTAGGATTGGAACTGAAAGCAATAGATTCCTAAGATTAGGGAGTATGTCTGACTCTCTGCTTCCCATAACCTGGTATCTCTCTGATGCATAATATATCTTTCTAGTTATTATCTAAATATGATAGGCATTTTTTCCAGGCATTTTTAGTTTTGGTCCCTTTAAAATTTTGAGTTCTATTTGAAAAGAAAACTAGAAATAACCTGTTCTAGATATGACTGATTTTAAAAGTGTGTGTGTGTGTGTGTGTGTGTGTCTTTTTAAATGTGCAGAGTGGGTGCCATTAAAACCTTAACATTTGCCACCCTTCAGTGTTTGTGATACCATGGGATATCTCTCTCTAAGCAGAGGAAAATACTGTTCTAGGTGTCAAATACCAGATTTTTAATGGCACTAAGGCTAGCTTGATGAAGTGTCTTGTTTATCAGATAAGATATAATGATTGGAAAGGTGGTCCAGTGGTTAGGGCACTTGCCTGAGACATAGACCTGGGTTCAAGTCTCCGCTCTACTACAGATTTCCTGTGTGACTTTGGGCAAGTTACTTGGTCTTTTCCTGTGTCTGTTTCTCTTCTGTAAATTGGGGACAATAGCACTTCAGTCTCATGGGAGTATTATGAGACTAAATACATTAAAGATTGAGGTGTTCTCATAGGATGGTACTGAGGGTGTCTAAGTACCCAATATAATACATCACACACTGATGCCCTAAACAGTGTACCAGCATTTTGAAAGCACAAAGCACATTTCAAAGTCATTTCCTATAGCAATGAAATGCAGCTATGAAGGGGTTAACTTAAAAAAACAAACAAACAAAAAAACCCCAAGCCACAAAACTTTGATTGTTGCCCTTTAAAACACAGTGAATGTCTCCAATTAATAGGTCAATTCTAACAACATTGATCTAAAAAACTGTGTTTCAGAATACTTTGGTGGTATTGTGTCTCTGAACTTGATTCTCTAAGAGCACTCTTTCAGTGGTTTAAAGGGAGTGAGCAGAAGAGGGGGGAGTGCTATCCTGTGAATGTTTGTTCAGACTGTATTTTTGAAGCTTTGGTGGTCACTGGGGTTTGTGTCTTCAGAGACATTTTCTTGCTTGTCATTTTTTTTCTCTGTTCAAATGTTGATGTGGTTTGACTCGCTGTTGAAGCCTGACTTGGAAGAGCTGAAGGAAAGAGATGCCTAAGGGGAGCCAGTTGGATCTCTCTGCATCTCCTGCTCATTAATCTTTGAAAGCTGACTGCAGTGTTAAGCATCTCTTTTGAACGTTGCCATTTATTCTTAGGCTTACCTGAGAAGCCCTTTGTACTAATTACCTAAAGATGGAATATGCCAACCAAATATGGGCTGCTTCTGAATGTCTTTTTTGGGGGGGGGAGGGAAGAAGGGGTAGGCGTGTTTTCCATTTGATTAGAATGGCAGTCTGGCCTAATTTTTTTCTTTTGTGAGAGTTTGCTTGTGAAAGCGATCTGGACTGACAGCCTAAGAGACTGAAGCTCTCTCTTTATTCTCCAGAGATACCAAAACAGTGCAAACTTCCCTGCCATGGGAAGGTAGTTTTGTCTCCAGACCCATTCAGTCCCTGGCTTCTCTGCTTAGATAGCCAATAAAGGGGTCAATTAGGGCCTCAAGCTGCACAGCACTGTCATTTATAGTCTTCTGTGTAAAAATGAAAAGTAAAAAGTAATTAACAAGAGAGGGTGCTGGGGAGCCTATGCCATGATTAGTGCGAGAACTGCTGTAAAACTGCCAAACTATTTCTGCTTAGTAACAGGAACAAGGCCAAAGAAGGGACTGCATTGATAAGTAAGGTGTCAGACACCATTATCTTCCAATGAGACACCATCCTTCTCTTAATTTGCACACCTAGGGAGGAGGCACACAAAGGGCATTGGAGGTCTCCTCAGCATAGAAATCTAGGCCTGGCACTTAATCCACACATGGCCACCATTTCTTGGGCTCCCTGATGCACACCACATGAGGCCTGGCAGGATAAAGGCTTTTGTATCTGGTTCTTGTGATGTGGACACTAAGTACTTCTGAGAATACCAGACTCTCTTAATGACTGTGCCCTGCCAAGTGAATGACTTCCAGTTGCTACAAACATGCAGTGGGTTTGAACTGGGAACAGAGAGGTTAAAGGCTGTGTACCTTTACCAGTCCCAGAGCCATTCTGTCCTCTGACTCTTTTTATACATCTTGCTGTTTTAAGACTCTCCAATTTCTACGATATACTCACTGGAGCAAGACTGATATTGACTGTCAGCCATGTTTCCTTTCACTCCTTGTCAGGTTAGCTCTCCTTAGAAGAGGAAGCCATTTTAGGTCTAGCTGTGATAAACCAGCTGAGACGAGGATTGACAGGGTCCCCAAATTTATCTACCTTAAATATAGAAGACTATTTGTTCTTCTGTTCCTGAAGTTCACTTCTGTCACATTCTGAGTGACCCTACGGAAAGGGTCAAAGCAGTGAGAATGTTTGCTATTGCAGACTGTGCATACATGTGCTGCCCTTCCCCTTCTGCTGCTCTAATCTTCTAAACTGGACAGTTGATTACCTCTGAGCCCCGCAGTTTCATACGCAAACACAGCTGATCAGTCCCACAGGAAACAACTGTTGGCTCAACCATCAACAGAATGTACCGAAAGCATTAGGAACCCGGGTTCTTGCTTATTGTTAAGGTTAGTGGGTTTTGTCATCGTGAAAAAACGTGAAAGTCATAACTGAGGGTTTTTAAAAAAGTCACACCATATTTTAATTCTTATGTTTACACTAGAAAGTATTTGTAGCTACCAGGAGCAGTTTAAAAACACATGAAGCTAGCAAAATGCCAACAAAAAATACTTAGCTTGGATTGTAAACTCTTTAGGTCAGCAACCATCTTTTTGTTCTGTTGGTACAGAACCTAGCCCAACGGAGTCCATCTAACCTGATGTCCTACCTTTTGACAGTGGTCAACACCAGAAGCTTAAAACAAGGATATTAAAATCCTCACCGGGCCTGATTCTGGAGTACTTTCTTCTTGGCTTTAGCTGGTGATCGGAGAACACTTGGAAGTAGGAGAGATCATAATCCCTTTAATTTTATCCAAGCAAATATAAGTGCAAATGGTCATTAAGTTTCTAAAATGTTTGTATCCATGTTTAAATGGGATCTTTTAATATTTTACATCTAAAATTGAGTTTAAGCATGGAGATGGGGGGAGAGGGGGAGGGAAGTAATATGGTGCAGTGTGTAAGGAATGAGCTTGTGCAATGACAAGACCAGAAAATTTTATAGATCATCTCACTAGTTTGGTTTGAAAGCTGTGCTGACTTTATTTAACAATCTCCAATGGAGATAAGATGCATTTCTTGATATTTATCTCAATGAAAACCATTTGTGTTGTGTACTTCCAGCATGAAGGGGTGATGCTCGACCTCTGCTGTAGGGAAAGTACAATAGTGAATGTTTTAGTTTGATTATATTTGAATGTCCATTTACTTGATTGAATTTTTGCACCTAGAGAGACTGGTACAGGAATTCTTTTAAAGCTGATATGTTGAAATCAACATAAATAGTAGTACTGGTTTGTTGCTATTACTTAATTCAGGGGAGATATCATGAGTAGCAGGCTCAATGTGAAGATGCTTGGCTTAAAGTCAAAATTGAATGAGATGGCAAGCAGTATGAGAGCAATATTACAGTTATAACATGAAGGTGCTTACTGGTTACAAGGTAAAAACTCTAGTCCCTTTCTTCTTTACAGGTCAGTAGCCTCCTTTCATGGAATAACTGCAGCATAGTCATATGTTTAGGCTTCAAGTCTGAACCAGGAGAGTCTGGGATTGCCACCACCCAGTTGTGCATTGTGAGCACACCTGTGCAGGATATTTATTATAGGGGCAAGAGCCTTGTTGGCCTGTAGGAGGGGAAGCTGGGGAGAGGGATGGAAAGGAGAGAGAAGCATCTAAAGAGTTGTTGCTGAATCCTTGCTTGGGGCCCATATGAGGGTTAGTTGGAATTGCAGGTCTTGTCTATCCTTACTTCACCGGGGGGCACAGTGCCCCAAAGGGTGCACTGAGGAGGTAAGGTCATTGCTCTGCCCCCACCGCACCAGCCAGTAAAATTGGCAGGGTGGAGAGTAAGGTGTTCCACAAATGGAGTAGTAGCAGGTATGAAGCCTTTGCTTCCGGTGGATGCCATGCGTCCCTCAGCTGAGCTCCCATGAGAACCATCTGCCTCCCGGTGTTGCTCCTAAGGACCGAAACTACCCCAGAATGATTATGCAAATCTGTGCAGTCTGATTTGCTCATGGTGCTTATGCACAGCAAACATCTGCATCTAGTTAGGTGTACTGCTGTTAGTAGGTAGATAAGAATGGCTATACTGGGTCAGACCAGTGGCCTATCCAGTCCAGTATCCTGTCTTCCAACAGTGGCTGGTGCCAGATGCTTCAGAGGGAATGAACAGAACAGGACGGTTATCGACTCATCCATTCCCTGTTGTCCAGTCCCAGCATCTGGCAGTCAGAGGTGTAGGGACACTCAGAGCATGTGGTTGCATCCCTGACCATCTTGGCTAATAGCTATAGATGGACCTATCCTCCATGAACTTATCTAGTTCTTTTTTGAACTCTGTTATACTTTTGGCCTTCACAACATCCCGTGGCAACAAGTTCCACAGGTTGACTGTGTGAAGAACGACTTCCTTGTGTTTGTTTTAAACCTGCTGCTTATTAATTTCATTGGGTGACCCCTGGGTCTTGTGTTATGTGACGGGGGTAAATAGCACTTTCTCCACACCATTCAATATTTATAGCCCCCTATCATATCCTCCATTATTTGTCCCTTTTCTGAGCTGAACAATCCCAGTCGTCTTAATCTTTCCTCATATGGAAGCTGTTCCATATCCCTAATTATTTTTATTTGCTCGTCTGTACCTTTTCTAATTCTAATATCATTGTCTGAACTGGGGCAACCAGAAATGAGTGAAATATTCAGGTGTGGGGGTATCATGGCTTTATATAGTGGCATTATGATATTTTCTGTCTTATTATCTATTACTTTCCTAATGATTCCTAACACTGTTAGCTTTGTAAATTTTTTTAACTGTCCCAGCACTCTGAATGGCTGAGACCATCCCATATGCCATGTTGCCACTCACAATTCTGCAGTTTTTCTTAAAGCCCCAATTTCTAGAGTCAGATGATTAAATGAACTGTGGAAAAAAGAACTGAAAATGTGAGCCCTACAGGCTCACAAAACAGAATTCCAATTAAAAAGAAACTTTTAGAAAAATCTTATGATTGACATTAATCTCATGACCTTTCAGGGGTATGGCTCAGACCTTTTTTGAGGTTTGGCAATATTGCATTTATTTATCAGTGTTCTGTCTGAATCTGGTTTACTTCAGAATGAGGAGTGGAAGTAAAGCAGAGGCGCTCGAATGGGAATTTTACGATAGCAATCCCTTTTCTGATGGAACCGTTCAGATCTCTCTTCACATTCACGCTACGCTGCTGCTGCTGCTATGTTTGTTGTTTTATCTTCACAAATGCTGCTTTAAGGACCGTGCTGAGTGATTTAGACATTTTAATCCTACCAGCTGCAATCCTAACTTTTTACTGCCTTTGGATGCCAACTGATAAAATCCTTCAAAATGTTTTGATGAATTAAGCTTTCATTTGTGGCCTGACTCTGTCAAGTGCTGAGCAGCTGACAATTCAGTGGGAGCCGAAGGTACTCTGTACAGACACCTTGCAGGGTCGAGCTGTGACTGCCCACACTCCAGTGAGCTGCTTTCTCTAGGCTTCTCTGTGCTGCAGCTGTGACATGGGGCCTGATTTTCCTTCCACTTTGTCAGGACTAATTCATCAGTGGTGGAATATAATAAAAGCCTTTTGTTTGGAAGATCTGTCAACTGTTTCTTTTTGTTTGTTTGTATTTTTATTTTAAGCGAAATTTCAAATTTACACCAGGGATTCCATAATACTGCTGCTGCTCAGATGACTTCTGGCTAGTTAGGGGTGTTTTTTGATAGCCATAACAAGTCCCAAAGCTGGCTTAATATCTGTGGTCTGAGCACTAGAATAGCAGGGACAAATAAGAAGCCATTTGTATTACATGTTCATTTTCTCAGAATACATTTTCTCTTGTTCTCCTTTCCAAAATATTGTTCTCAAGCAAGGGAGTGCTCTGGCGAGCTCCAGCCAGACATGTACCTCAGAGCTGGAACTAGCCAGCTGCTATATCAGCATATATATCGTGTGTGTGTGTGTGTGTGTAAGGTTGCCAGTTTTGGTTAGACATATTCCTGCAGATTTTGTCATGTGACATAATCTTAATTAAAGATTAATCTTTAATTCCTGGAGAATCCAGGACAATCATGGAGGGTTGGCAACCCATGTGTGTGTGTATGCGCTATGGGAATAAAAGCATAGTTTAGTCCTTTTTGCTAATGTTTCCTTCCTGGCCTCTGCAATTCCCCATCTTTGCCTGAGGTGAAAGAATGTTCCCGTCATGGCAAACATTCTGGTTGCAATTTTTTACCTTGCTGTTTCACTGTGTGTATGTGTGTGTATAATACTTTTTATTTGGATATACAATGCCTTGTGCTCTAGTGCCCAATCCAATCGTTCAAAAATCATGAGTCAGGCCTAAAAATTGGGATTGGCTTACATTACTAAGATTTGCCTTCTGGTTTTGGAGCTTTAGGTTTCAGACTTTCTAGCTCTTCTCGGCAACCAGGATGACTAAAAGTTGTGCGGTTTTTTGTTTGTTTTGTTTTGTTTTTTTTAATGGAAGCTGGGATTCTCATGTAACCACCTGACTCCAGGACTGGGGGTTTTAAATAAAAGTCCAAATGTTAATGAGACCTGTGAGAATAGAAAGAGTGGAAAATGCTGCTTGTACCTGGCATAGGGATTATGTGCTTCAGGGACTTCAGTGAGAGCAGTCTCAACACCAAACCCCATTCTATGTCATTAATGGAAAGAAGATTGATTTAAGCCAAATTTCTGAGAAGAGTCAGTTCAAGATGACCTTGTGAGTTGAAAGTTTTGCACAAAAGTTTCAAGGCTGGTTGAGCTCTTTTCATTTTAAACCCAGCCATAAGCTGACCCAAAATTTAGGCAACAAATTGTCAGGAAGTATTAAATTTGAAATCCTTTATTTTTATTGTTAAGTAAACCAAATTCCATTTCTCTAGTTGCAGAACTCTGCAACATACAGCTATGTTTCACTTTAAGAAACTACATAAAAGAGCCTAAAGGAAGCAGAAGTTTTGTCCCCCAAAGCTGAAGAAGTCCAGCATCCCATGAATGAAAGAATCCATCACACAGGAAATGAGTACTCATTTACTATCTACATGAAGTCCTGTGACAGATGAACAGCAAATGGCCCTAACAGATAAACATTAAGATCTCCTGTGGATTTTTAATGAACTAAGATCAACAAAGAAGCTGCTGGGAGCTGAATAAATTGAGGAGTAACAGAATCTTAAGAAGAACAGGAGTACTTGTGGTACCTTAGAGACTAACAAATTTATTTGAGCATAAGCTTTTCATGAGCTACAACTCACTTGTAGACAATGGCGTAACATTCTTTTTCACTGACTGACCAGTTGCTTTCCCTCTCAGACGGCATTTGGCTGTTTCTTTTTGGTTAGGTCTGTCAGTGGGGCGGCGATTTGGCTGTATTGTGGTACAAATCGCCTGTAATAACCGGCCAAGCCTAAGAAGGATTGAACCTGTTTCTTTGACTTTCTACAGGCCAAAGTGGATGCCAAGGTGGATGCTATCCAAAAGTGGCCTGTCCCAAATGCCGTTCAGTGGACCGAAGAGTGTCAGGCCTTTAATCAGCTTAAAGCGACACTCATGTCTGACCCTGTGCTAAGGGCCCCAGACTTTGACAAACCGTTCCTAGTAACCACAGATGCGTCCGAGCGTGGTGTGGGAGCAGTTTTAATGCAGGAAGGACCGGATCAAGAATTCCACCCTGTAGTGTTTCTCAGCAAGAAGCTGTCTGAGAGGGAAACAACTGGTCAGTCAGTGAAAAAGAATGTTATGCCATTGTCTACGCTCTGGAAAACTACGCCCATATGTTTGGGGACAGCGTTTCCACCTGCAAACTGACCATGCTGCGCTACAGTGGCTTCATACTGCCACAGGAAATAACAAAAAACTTATTCGGTGGAGTTTAGCTCTCCAAGATTTTGATTTCGACATCCAACACATCTCAGGAGCTTCTAACAAAGTGGCTGATGCACTCTCCCGTGAAAGTTTCCCAGAATCAACTGGTTAAAATCGTCCTTGAGATGTGGAAAATATTGTTAGTCTTTATATACTTGGTAGTATATTTAGAAGTGCATGTGTCTTATTAACTCTGTTTTCTCCTAGAGCTCCAGGAAGAAATCACAGCCAGCATTTCACCCTATCTGTGATTTGGGGGGCATGTCATAAATATAAAGGGAAGGGTAAACACCTTTTAAAATCCCTCCTGGCCAGAGGAAAAACCCTTTCACCTGCTAGGATAACCTCGCTGGCACCTGACCAAAATGACCAATGAGGAGACAAGATACTTTCAAAGCTGGAGGGGGGGTGGGAGAAACAAAGGTTCTCTCTGTCTGTGTGATGCTTTTGCCGGGAACAGAAAAGAAATGGAGTCTTAGAACTTAGTAAGTAATCTAGCTAGATATGTGTTAGATTCTGTTTTGTTTAAATGGCTGATAAAATAAGCTGTGCTGAATGGAATGTATATTCCTGTTTTTGTGTCTTTTTGTAACTTAAGGTTTTGCCTAGAGGGATTCTCTATGTTTTGAATCTGGTTACCCTGTAAGGTATTTACCATCCTGATTTTACAGAGGTGATTCTTTTACTTTTTTTTTCAATTAAAATTCTACTTTTAAGAACCTGATTGCTTTTTCATTGTTCTTAAGATCCAAGGGTTTGGGTCTGTGTTCACCTATGCAAATTGGTGAGGATTTTTATCAAGCCTTCCCCAGGAAAGGGGATGTAGGGTTTGGGATGAAGTGAGCTGTAGCTCACGAAAGCTTATGCTCAAATAAATTTGTTAGTCTCTAAGGTGCCACAAGTACTCCTTTTCTTTTTGCGAATACAGACTAACACGGCTGCTACTCTGAAACCTGTCAGAATCTTAAGAGTCTGTGAAAAGTCAAATTATTGCACTCTGTGATAAAAAGATGCCGGTAAAGTTGAAAGGTAGAGTATATAAAACTGTAATTTGACCCACCCTAACATACAGAACAGAGACTTGAACAGCCACAAGAAAAGAATCAGAAAGCTCTTCATCACGGAAATTAAAATGGTGAGATGGTCAAATGGTTGGACTTGCCTGGTAGGAAATGACATAAGGTTGTGTAGGGCCAAATGTGAGTTGCCCCAACTGAAGGAGGAGGATAGACTACATTGGTGTGGACATCTCTAGTAGAGACTTGAGTTGTATTGGTAGGATGGCCTTTGCAATGATCATGGATTGAAGGCCAAAGGCTTGGTACATGGATCATATATTAGCCGAGCTTAGAGAAACCAGCCAGGCATACAATCATGAGATTTGTAAGAAAGCTATAAAACATGCTGACCCCCATTAAGGAAATCTCTTTAAGAAACTACAAGGAAGAGCAGTTGGGTTCAATACATTGTCTGCTGATTCATCAAAATCTCTGTTAGTAGCAAAGTAGCATGCCCATTCTGGTGATGATGTAGTAGTAATCTGTGCTGCAGTAAAACTCTCCTTTAACTGTCAGTATCATTGGGGCTTATTTCCTCTTTGCCTGCAAGCTACTAAGTAACTGCTAGAATAATTCATATTACTACATAATTCATAACATATGAGTGGGTCTTATTCCAGCTGGCCATGCACATTGCTGTACATGTATACCCGACTCTCCTACATGACTCAAGATTACAGTGAACTTGCTTATTACTTGAGCAAGGACATATGTGATGCAGGAAGAGACTTTGATCCTGCACGAACGAACTACAAAACTATAGTTACAACAACTGTGTTTAATCCATGTAACACACTTTTCTGATGCAGTTAGAACAAACACAGTGTGATCCGTGCACCCACGCTGAAACTTTTCCTTCTCCACCATGGTTGAACTGTGTGCATCCACATCTACTATGCTACCTGCCTGTGTTTTTGTATCAGTGCATTCTGGGGCACATTTGGGAAGTTATCCCACAGTGCCTCAGCAATGGATAGAGTACCAGAGGGCATCCATGCAAAGCAGCACCATCGGTAAATGAGGTAATTTATTGTAGGATGCCTTGCTATATGAGGAAGGTTGGCCAAACCAATTAAACCAGTACCACACTGGTTACAGGAAAACAACCATCTACTAGGCTAGACCTGTGGCAGGGACAAAAAAAGTCTTATCTTCCTTTGTTACTGACATGATACAGAGATGCAAGTTATGCTTAGAAAGGAGCGGGTTATGCCACTACAAATGTTCAATGTTGTAGAGTGAGTAAGGGCTAGAATTGTTGTAATATGTGAGCCATGTCGCCCTCTATTGGCTGGGCAGGGCTAAAAGCACCTGGTATCTGATGAAGTGAGCTGTAGCTCACGAAAGCTCATGCTCAAATAAATTGGTTAGTCTCTAAGGTGCCACAAGTCCTCCTTTTCTTCTAGCAGTTACTGAATTTCTCTTCTAGCCTGGGTTCCAACTCCCCAGATGAGTGTGTGCTCAATTTATCTAGTAATGCGTCCTCAGCACAGGAATTTGTTACATTGGGTGAGAATAGCATCTATACTGTAAATCTCATGAGCTCACAGGTGAGCCTGTAGGTAAACTTATTTCAGCATGTAAAACAGGAAAAAATGAAATGTGACTAGTAACTTTTTAAAGCTCAAGTGTACAGTTTAAAACTTCTTTTCCTATTGGGGCCCATTCTCAGCCTTCTTTTTGAATGCAAGAACTACCAGCTCTTGAAGAAGAAATGAGTTAATTACCATTTAATAAAAGAACAGAGTACCAATTTAAGGAAACAGGCAATATGGCTGGAGCTGGGTATAAAGAATTTGACTTGCGTCACATGGGAGTTGTTAATCACAGCAACTCCCAGGAGATAAGCCTGCTTGAGAGGTGGTTATGTTGGATGCACCATTCATTATAATTTAAAATTAGATACTGTACAAGAGCTAATAATGCTAAAATAACTGTAGGAAAGCATTTTAATTCAAAATTAGAAAAATGGGAGGGAGAGTCTATTAATAAAGGAAAATAAGTATTCACTGCTGTTGTGAAATGGGGTAATTTAGAAGAAATGCTCTGGTATGTTCTCAAGCAAAACAGAACTTGCACTTTTCAATTTCAGGGTTCTGAGATCAAATACCATGGGGCAGTCTGATGATATAATACTTCACTGGAATGAGGTCATCAATAATTCTTGCCTGGGTGTGATTTACACAGTTGTCAGCATCTGAATCACCATAATATATCTCTGCCTGGGAAAAATGCTGCATTTGGGAAAAAAAGGGGAGAAAAAAGCCCCCGGAGCAATAGCTTTTCAGATAGCTGGTTTGCTGCTAATAAAAACTACCGGAAAGTGATTCCTATTTGAATGTATCATAGGTAATGTTCAGGCACTGCAAGCAAGTACAAGGTCAAACAGTGTCCTTTGAGGAGAAATAGGTGACTAGCACTGTCCACTGCAGATAATACATGTGTAATTTCAAGAAAAGTACATCTGAAATGAAGATTAAAGGGGCTGTGCACTCATGCACGGGGAAAGGCAGCGGGGAGGGGGAGAAAGTGGAGACAAAATTCAGGGAGGAAAGGACTATTATCTCTCGGTGACTGATAAACTATAACTCTTCCAAACGAGAGATTCAAAGAGGGAGAACAAACAACCTGGGAGAGGGTGGGATTCTTCTCTAGCACCTTCCAGTTGCTGATCTTAAGAGCTTTAAAAACTAATTAAGTCTCTCAAACTTGCCTCCTCTCCCTTTGTGGCTGGCATTAGCCCCATCTTGCAGATGAGAAAACTGATAAAGAGATTATGGCTACTTACAGCTGTAAGTGTCCACTCATTTTGGGCACCTCCGTTTTTGGGTGTCCAATATGAGCGAGGCACAAAGGGGCCTAACTTTCAGATGAGCTGAGCCCCATTTTGCTCTCACAGGAGTAAATCACAGTTCTGTGTATTTAGTATCTCTGAAAATAAAAGTCCTGGATGACTTAATGCATACTTTTTGAAAATGTAGGCCTCAGTAATTTAGGCCAGTAATTTTGCCAAAGGTCCTATAAGAAGTTCATGGACTAAAAGAGAATCTGGGTCTTCTGAGTGACAGTCCTGAGCCAAATGACCATCCTTCTCACAATGGAAAGTTGAAATCTCCTGCTATGTTGCCTAGTCCCATGGCATCGAACTGATCAGCGGTAGAGTTGGTTGGAATATGCTGGTGTGTTGAAGCAGAAATATTTTGTGAAGACACTTTTTTGGTTTTGACAGATGTTTTTGAGGGATACTCTGTAATCTGGGACGTGGCCAGGTGAGAAAAACCCCTCTGCTTTGAATCAGGCAGATCAGTAGGGTGACCAGATAGCAACTGTGAAAAAATAGGACAGGAGGTGGAGGGTAATAAGCACGTCTCTAAGAAAAAGTCCCCCAAAATGGGACTGTCTCTTTAAAAATGGGACATCTGGTCACCCTTACAGATCAGGGACTTGATTCGGGATCTTCTGCCTGCCAGACTAGTACCCTAACCACCAGTCTACACTCACTCATACTCTAGCTGATATTTCAACTCCTCTTCTCAAATTGCAAACTGACATTTCGACACAATTCCATTTTTGCAAAAATGTTGGGACGGTTTTGTTTTTGTTCTAACATGGAACGAAAACAAATTTTGAAACTTCCAAAGCTGCCGTGAAACAGAATGGGCTTCCTCTGGTCAGCTGTATTCAGCAGTTACATGTGTTTTGTACTTTTATTTCAGTAGGGTATGAGAGATTCAAATTTACAATCTGCCACCTAACCCTTTGGGAACTTACATATGTGTGTGATATGAGATCAGCTCCTTTTGTATCGGGAACAAAAAATGAAAACTAAATTGCATCCACCAGGAGACCACAATTAAGATTGTGCACTGAACATATTTTGATGAAAACTAAGACAGGCAGAAAAAACACTGGATCAATTAAAGATAATCTATGCTGTGAACTAAACTAAGTATCAATCAACAATATACAGTTGTACATCTTTGCACTACTGCAGGGCCTGATCCTGAGCTCAGTGGAAATTTTGTCTGCTTAAGAAGTGGAGGAGTGGTCTCCAAAGGCCTGATCTAAAGTCTTTGAAGTCACTAGGGGGTCTTTCTATTTACTTTACTCGGTTTTGGATCAGGTCTGAAGTGAGGAATCTGTGACAAGAATTCTTGGTTGAACAAAGACTCTGTATTGTACAAATCCCCAACAAGTAATATCATAGGCAGAGCAATCTAAAATGAGTGAGAAGCAAGAATAGTTACTGAAAACACCAGGATATAAATTGAGAGAGACTGAATCCTTATCAAAGGACCATGGCGATGGTTGTTCTTAACATAAAGCAGCATCAGAAAAATAAACTATATAGACATCTTACAGAATGTCATTCAATAATTTGATTTTTTCCTTTCTGGGAATCTTGGCACCTCACTATTAGTGAAGCCTTTGTTCTGTATTTTGCTTACGTGTATGGTTTTTTTAAATCACTAAAATGCTTCACCGTGGACATGCAAAAGTGATTTGAAATCTGGTGAAATGTCTGTATTTCAATAATGGTAAATAATTTACACATGAACCTTTCTGGGGACTGTACCTCGATTCATCATTCTATTACTCCGTTTTATTCTGGTTTAATGCTTAGAATAAAACAGTTTCACAGTATTAAACTGGAATAATTCCATGATTCAGGACCTTTTGTCTGAATAATCCCTTACTTCTAAGTACTAATTTGGTTGGCAAGGGTCTAAAAAATGACAGTATTCTATTTAACACACTTGTTCAATGGATTATATTAATGTTCATGCTAATATACTATACAACAAATTATTCCAATATACAGTATGTATTGTACTCCCCTGATCTCTCATGGACTAACCTACAAAGGCTCATCCTTGTCGGTCTTAATGGATGCAAATATTTGTTAAAAACAAAACAAAAAAAACCACAACTATTTGTGTAAAGCACAAATAATGTGCAGCAATTATAACCCATTTTATTGGTGGTGGTAGTATTTTTGTAAGGACATCAGCAAATTGCTCTCGTTGCATGTGCCATCTGTAATCTATGAGCACCTCAAAAATGACACAGGATTAAGGCAGGCCTCTCTGGAGAGACCTGTCCCATATCATTCATCAAAACACATGCCAACCAAACAACCAGAATGCAGGAACTTGTTCAGAGTTCCCCAGCTGAGCCTAGTCTTACAGCTAATTTAAATAGCACTGAAAGGGAGAAAGCAAATATATAATTGACTGGAAAAACACTAAGCTAGAAGGAACATCAATAAAATATGCCTTACACCACTGAGGGCTACCACAAGGTACAATACTAATTTTAGCAAAAGAAAAATCCTGAAAGTTTGACGCTCTGTTTAAAGAGGGATTGATGGAAAATCTAGAAACCTGCAGACGTTTGGTTTGAATTCAGCAGTGGCGGAGACAACAGAAAACCTAACTGGATGCAGAACAAAGGAAAACCTATGAAATTATTTTCTAATTAAAGGAGGGTCATCTTGGGCTCACATAAGAATGAGATCATGTCTAACGAACTCGTGGGATGCTTTGAAGTAGAAATGAAATAGAGTTAACTGGAAGCCTTGGACATAAATTACCTGAACTCCTGGAACAATTTTTTTATAGTGCGGCATAGAATCTGCAAGTTCACTAGGATGGTATTGGCTGTGAGCCTTTTGGAGTATGTAATGCAATGGTTTGGATATCCAAAACAGAAGGCACCTGTGAATAGCTACATTTCAGTAAGGAGAAAGGTGACTAGGTAGGTGCCACAAGGTTCAGCATGTAACACTGATTTTGTTCATTTTATATATCAGTGACCTAGAAAAAGGAACATGAAGCAAAGTGACAAATTCTACCAATCATACAAAGCAATGAGTTGGAGGGGAGTAGTGTGGGGGTCAATACAAAAAGGAAAGGGAATAACCATTCAGAATGACTTAACCATAGGAGCAGAAGCAGATTCGTGGCTTAGGCAGCTCAGTGTAGACACGTGGAAAGTAATCCAGAAAAAAGGGAAAAAACCCAATCTGGATAGCATTCCATATTGCTTTGCATAATCTTCTGTGTATTGTAGTTTGTAAGACAGCGTTACCTGGTGTATAGATTAAAAGTGTACCATCCTTCCCTGACTGTACCAAGTCTCATGAATGAATGGTGGGCTCTGATTAAGAGTGTTGGGAATGGAATATTCTCTCTAACGTAAGCCACTGGTATGAATCTGCCCAGGATGGTAGTGGCTGATCTGATATATATTGGTGGGGCTATATGGAAGTTGGCATGGGACAATTCTTTTTATGAAGATAATTACCACAAGATCCCCTGCAAGCCAGTCTCAGAGGACAGGCCAAAGGCTGACTGGGAGTGCAGACTGAACTACCCAGTTACTTTTTAGAGAGTGCCTTCCTGGGAGGTGTAAGGCATATTGCCAGTGCAACGTGGAGAAGCTTGTGTCGCGCTGCCTATACCCTACCTTTCTGTAGACAACTTGTGCTTTCAATCTGCCGCTTTCACAAGCAATACATACTTTTGAAACAGGTGTGTTTTATATCTGTATAAGGAATGTAATACTTCAAGAAGCTGCTTTTGCGCATACCCTAACCTCTGATGCTCTGGCATGTATTTATGCACCCTGTGGAAAATCAGTGACTGCTCTAGCAGAGGCAAATCCCTTGCTTTGATAGATAGCAATGGGCATCCTCTATCAGATCACGATCAAGCTGTTGTTGGGGTGGTTGAGAATATGGGTGTGGATGCCAGCTAGGGGCTTAATCTGGTGTGGTGCTAAATTCCGTTAATGCACATCAAGCTCTTGGGAGAGGGAGGGAGGTGGGGCAGGTGAAGGTGCTCAGCACCTCACAGGGCGCGGTACAAGTCTGTGGTATGTTTTTATGCCCTATATATTGATGGACTTCTACTTCTGTCGGGAGGGAAGGAAGTGATAGTTTTGGCAGTTCTGCTGGAGAACATCCCTAACCAGGTTCTCCGCAAGGCTTAACTCTGAAGAGGTTCTCTTCCCATTAAAAATTCACATTCAGCTTCTTAAAACAAAGAGAAAAATCTCACTTTTAGGTACTGTGTACATTCGGTTCCACCAGAAACCAATGGGAGAGAAATGTTGAGCACCTCACAGTAGACACTAGGAATTATTGTGCAACAGAAATTTGTTTTTTTAAAAATATCTATAATAACTGAATTGAAATCAAAAGGAGAGAACATTTTTAACACGTAAATAAGGGAGGTGATGTAGACGGGTGGATTGAATTAAATCAAGGTGACTTAAATCCAGTGATTTTAAATCACCAAGTGAAAAGCCTCAATTTAAATAAATTTTAATCAACTTTTCCATTTGTACTTCAGTTATTTTCTAAAGAAAGGTGCATTCTCATTGCTTGATATAACCATTAAAACATGTTGATTTACAACTAAATAGAGCCTTTACGCTAGACTTGGCATATCTTTTTGCTGTCTAGGAGGGTACTATAGCGATATACATTTAAGACATTTCATAGCTTAATGTTTTCAGATACATATTAATTGTACATTTTAATATATTAGAAAATGGTGAATGATATATTGCTTATTTACTAGATAATTATATTTTTCCTCATGATTTGTGTCAAGCTGCATTAGGATGGTAACTATTTAATCTAGTTAAACACACAGAAACGGCATATAAAATTTATTTTTGATAAACAAAACAAGCCCTTAATACAGTACCTGACTTATTGTGCCATGTTTTATAAAGCTTGGTGTCAAAGTTTAAATGCTGTCCCCCTGATTCTTTCTTTGTATAGAAAAGTAACCTTTCATTCACATTTTGGTAGAGGCTCATGGATTCAGCATACTTAATTTGTATTTAAATGTTTTAACAGATTATAATAAGTTTAGACATTAACATATTTGTATTAAATTCAGATTTCATTTTAAACAGGCTTACTTTAAAAAAAAATTATTATAATTAACAAAATCAAAAAAATCCAATTTAAATAATCTATTTTAAAAAATCAGATTTTTATCTCCCCTATGATGTAGTATTCTGTACAAAAGACAGCATCTTTTGATACATGAAGCAGGCCTGAATAGGAGAAAAAGTTGAAATTAGAGGCCTTAGGAACCCCCAGTCAGTCTTGTGGATTGCGCTCCCGCAAAACCGTTTGATATTCCAGCTTGAGCAGAACTAGCAAATCTCCTTATGCCGAGATAGGAGGTTGGCCATAGTGCTACACTTCATTCTCCATTCTCCATCCTGTTCTTGGCCTTGGCCTTGCAGAGACATTGCTGCTCCTGGGGGCTTTTAAAGTTCCGAGTCTGGTGACAAATTGGAAATCTCTTCTGTCAGCCTCAGTGTTTCACTGTCTGCTGCTCAGTCCTGTTGAGCAGAAGATATTTTGACTAGCGGAGAAGCAGCCAGTGAGTCAAAAAAAAAAAAAAAAAATCCTGTTACTTCCAACACAGTTGGAAGGCAGGCAGTCTAAGTGGTATGGTGCTGTGACTCAGACCCAGCCCCTCTCTAGATGTATGTTATGCCAAGCGTACATAAAAAGGCAACCATTCCAGTGATGGGTTTGGCAACATCTTACTGTCCTGCTGGCTTTTTTGTGGCTTGTGATGGAATCAGGGGCAGACTAGGTCACAGGACAGGATGTTATGCTACAAGGCCAGGTTGCAACTGACTTGCTTCTCTCTCTCTGCCATTTCCCGTCTTCCACCGCTTTACAGACCGGTGTAATTCCCATACCAACCATCCCCTTTTCTAGTATGGTCACCCACCTTCAGTGCCTCAGTGTTAAGTGTATGTGGGTGATCCACTGTGACCGTAGCTCTTTCACTGCTGGGACCGTATGCCTGCATCTCTGCTGCCAGCACTTCAGCCTTCAGAGAAGTATTTTTCTTCTAGTGCTTATTGTACTTATCCAGGATAGCCTCAATCTCTTCATTCCTGTCCATAAAGAGTTTTAGTTCTTGTTAATTTTTTGGAGAAATCCCTCCAAAAATTGGAGCTCAAAAATATGGGAATAATCTTGGGTTTACTTTATTTTAGGAAGGTTAGCCGAATATTTTGTAGATATGGTGAAAATTGGTCAGTTCTAAGACTTTTTCATATTTCTTACGTAAGACTGACTGCACTTCAAATGATATACCAGCTACATTAAAAATATACATACTTTATAATGCAAAAGGCATATTTTGCCTACCTGGGCATGCACTTGTGTTTTACCACCAGAGAGGATGATTTAGGTGTGTATTAAGTAACACATGTGAAGATTATGCTGAGCTCCCTAAAACTCCCAGAAGGGTCATTTGTATAAATCAGAAAACTGTGGTACAGTTTGGTAACCCTTTTCTTTAGGTGAAAGCTAGCACGAGTATACCAGGCATATTACAGGTCAGGTTTGAAGATCGTTTGCAGAGATCCTTCCAGAAACTTGCAAAGCGAATATTTGTTTATTTAAGTAGGGCCCTGCCAAATTCACAGCCATGAAAAACACATCACGGACTGTGAAATCTGGTTTCCCCCTGTGAAATCTGGTCTTATGTGCTTTTACTCTATACTATACCGATTTCATGGGGGAGACCAGCGTTTCTCAAAATGGAGGTCCTGACCCAAAAGGGAGTTGCAGGGGGTCACAAGGTTATTTTAGGGAGGTCGTGGTATTGCCACCCTTACTTCTGCGCTGCTGCCTTCAGAGCTGGGGGGCCGGAGAGTGGCGGCTGCTGACTGAGGGCCCAGCTCTGCAGGCGGCAGCACAGAAATAAAGGTGGCACTTCTGTGCCATGCCATCCTTACTTCTGCTCTGCTGCTGGCAGCTGCTCTGCCTTCAGAGCTGGGCTCCCGGCCAGCAGCCGCCGCTCTCCAGCTGCCCAGCTCTGAAGGCAGCATCACTGCCAGCAGCAGCGCAGAAGTCAGGGTAGCTGTACTGCAATCCTCTTCCCCCCCCGGCACCAATAGCCTGTGGACCTGCCCCCGCATAACTCCTTTTTGGGTCAGGATCCCTACAATTACAACACTGTGAAATTTCAGATTTAAATAGCTGAAATCATTAAATTTACGATTTGTAAAATCCTATGACCATGAAATAGACCAAAATTGACCTTGAATTTGGTAGGGGCCTAGCTATAAGACTCCTGTTGACCCAAATGAGAGTCAGTTCTAAGTGCTTGTTTAAAGGCTGCAGGATCGCACCCTTAATAAGGGGAGCTGGGCAGGAATATTCCATCAGAATGGCTTTTCCAATGGAAAAATGCCCTTTGTGCAAAACTTTTCCACAGGAAAATTTCATTTGTCAAAAAAAATCTTGACTTCCCCCCTCCCCGCATTGGGAAAATGGAAACCGCAGCTGCCCACCTCGAAGGCTCTGCTGTAGGCAGAGAGTGAAATTGGTGGAGTCTTCCAGGTGGGGAGCTGAAACATTCTGTTTTGGCTCTCTCAGGAGGGAATTGTTACGGAAACCCCTTCCTGTGGAAAATTTCACATTTTTGACTTTGTCCCAATTTCTTTTTCAAAACATGAGATGGCCATTTTCTGGCCAGTTTGACACATTAGGCAGCCCAATAAATCAGAGGGTTTCAAAGGCTCCCATTTTTCCCCATAAAAATGTCTCTTTTAATCCCTGCAGTGTGATATGAGGCCAAGCATTTGCTTTTCTTGGGACCTGAATAGCTGCCCTTTGCAACAGCACCTAATTGGCAGCAGTTGTAGAGGTGACTATGCCTTTTGTCATCCAGTGAGAGGAACACTGCTAAGCAATGACTTGACAGCACAAAAATGAAGCATTTCCATTCTAATTATCATTTGACAGATTATTCTCCCCACTTTCTGAAAGCTCTTGATGATCACTAGCATGCCCTCTCTGGTGAAATAAGGTATGAAACATTTGACACCACTCTGTCCCTGTTGCTCATCACTGCTAAGGAGCTGGTTTGCTAATACAAAGGTGTTGCCGACCTTTCAGATTTTTAAGCAGATCTTACTTTCAAAGAAAGAGGAAAAGCAAGAGGTTTCCATAAAAGAAATGCCTGGAAAGTGAATGTTCAGAAACCTGCCACAGTCTCTGGGAGTAACATGCTGAGCAGATCCAAGATTGCTTCGTAAACACTGACATCTGCACAAGTTATCTTATGTAGTAACGCAGTCTCGTCTTTCTGCCATCCACCCTTTACTCTGAAGGCTGTGCTGAAGAGTAGCCTTTAACATGGGTAGCTAATGTGTCCAGGAACTTGTGTCTGCGTGAGAGAGAGACATACACACACACACACACACACACACATATACATATACATGCACACGAGGGATTTATTCAACTTCCCTTTTCTGTCTGGACAGGATTGCCACCTGTTTGTATTGTGTTGCTCTGTGATGAAGTACTACTTTCTTTGCATCACACTAGGACCGGGGTCGGCAACCTTTCAGAAGTGGTGTGCCGAATCTTCATTTATTCACTTTAATTTAAGGTTTCGCGTGCCAGAAATACATTTTAACGTTTTTTAGAAGGTCTCTCTCTATAAGTCTATCTATTATATAACTAAACTATTGTCGTATGTAAAGTAAACAAGGTTTTCAAAATGTTTAAGAAGCTTCATTTAAAATTAAATTAAAATGCTGATCTTATGCCGCCAGCCCGCTGCCAGCCTGGGGTTCCGTTCACCTAGGCCGGCAGCAGGCTGAGCGGGGCCTGCAGCTGGGACCCTGGCTGGCAAGGGGCTGGCAGCCAGAACCCCAGACCAGCAGTGGGCTGAGCGGGGCCTGCAGCTGGGACCCTGGCTGGCAAGGGGCTGACAGCCAGAACCCAAGACCGGCAGCAGGGTACATAGAGGGGGTACCTGCCTTCCCCCGGTTCTAGCCCATTCTCTTCCTCTCTCTCTGCACTGAGCTGAGGATGGCAGTGCACTGAGCACAGGGCTGGGGGTGAAGGAGCAGGCTGGGGTTGGGGTGTAGGGTCTGGCCAGGAGCTAGAATGAGGGAGGGGGCTCAGGGTTGCAGTTTGGGTGTGGAGTGCTTACCTGGGCAGCTCCCATTTGGTGCGAGGGGTGCAGGTGGGAATGTGGGAGGGTGCAGGAGCTCCTGTTTAGTGCTCAGGGTGGGGGTGGGAATGTGGGGGGTGCAAGAGTCAGGACACGGGGTGTGAGGGGGCTGGGTATGTGTGGGAGGTGCAGGAATCAGGGCATGGGATGTGGGGGGCTGGGTATGTGTGGGGGTACTGGAGTCAGGGCTGGGGTTGTGGGGGGTGCAAGAGTCAGGGCGGAGGGCTGGGGTGTGTGTGGGGGGTGTAAGGGTCAGGGCAGAGGGCTGGGGTCGTGGGGGTGCTCCCAACCCCCTGCCCAGAGAGGCTCACGGCAGGGGGCTGGAGAGGATATGCCCTAATTCCACCCCCCTTCCCCAAGGCCCCGTCCCCACCTCTTCTCTGCCTCCTCCCCGGAGCAGCTCAGCTTCTCCCCTTCCCTCACAAGGGCCATCAGCGGATGGGCGGCAGGGAGGCAGAGGAGGAGGGGCAGGAACCCAGCACGCTGGGGGAAGAGGCAGGGGAGGGGGGAGTTCACCTGCCCTGCAGCAGCAGCTAGCTGGCGGGCGGGGGGGGGGAGAGCGGGGGGGGGCAGGTAGGATTTTTAATGGCACTCTGCCGCCTGCCGTTCGGCAGCAAGCTGAGCGGGGCCGGCTCCTGGGATCCGGCAGGCAGCAGCGTGCCATTAAAAATCGGCTTGCGTGCGGTTTTTGGCACTCGTGCCATAGGTTGCCGACCCCTGCTCTAGGACATGGTGATATCGCATTGTCGTGTTAGTTTACATCCTCATTATGGGGTAGATTATGAACCACTTACTCAATGAGACTAAATAATCAATACTCATGTGAGTAGCTTTCCTGAGGGACTCCTAATCTGGCCCTATGCAATGATAGCTCATCATGTCATCAATACACCTCAGAAATGTGCATCCTTTTGTCCGAAGACATAGGACATTCCCTCAGGGGACTTGTGAGAGTACTGTGAAGATCCCCAGGCAGCTGAGCACTTGGTCAGATCCTCTGGATTGCCCAGAGCGGGGGACTGATGTTGCTCTGATGGTTTTGCTATTGATTTCTATCAATACAGGATCAGGATCCTTGGATATTTTTTTCCCATGACCCTTTACGTTACTTTTTCTTTGTCCCTCTTCATCATGGATCTTTACAAAGGCATCGAAGACCTTTCCAGTTCCCTGCGGCACCTGTCAAGGCTCCATCAGGTACTGTTTGTTGGGTGTGGGGCATTGAATGAACAGCACCCATCAAATCTCCCCCTGGAGTCTGAATGTGTCAACTCCATGACTCGTTTACAGTCTTCAGTCCTGAGGTCATTGCCAAATTTGGGTCTCTTGTGTGGCTGCCAAGAGCTGTCTGTGTAATATTTCTAGATAAGTGCGATGTGCTGTGCCAGTGCAGATAGTGTCTAACGTACATTTTAAAATAACAGTTCCTAGTTCAGCTAGCCATTTTGGGTGGACTGTAGAGGCTGCCTAAATAGCTACTGAAAAGTAAAATTAATGAACCAAATTCATCCTGGGTGTAACTCCATTAACTTCAGTAACACCATGGATGGATTCAGGGGGGTTCTCAACAAATTCTTTGGTGGCCTCAGAGTGCGGCTCCCAATTCTTGCCCATGGCTGCTCTGACAAACCCATCTCTGTCCCTGCCCCACACTGACCTTCAGCGAGGGCCTTCCCTGGGGAAGGTGAGTCGGGAACTCACTGGCCACCCGCCGAGTCCCAGGCTCCCCGAGCCCCAGCTGGGCGGGAGCCGGGTAGCTACCCAGGGGAGTGCCTCAGTGACTGAAGGCTGCAGCCACCGTGACTGACAAGAGCCCCTCCGACACTGCGCACACCGGCCTCATGTATCTCCAGAGGCACTGCCTGGTGCCCCCCGAGGAGGCTGCATGGCTCAGGGTGCCGATCACTGCTGGCAGCATCAGCTCAAACACCAAGGCAGTGCTGCAGGGAGGGGCCGCTGCTTTGCCCCCCACACACTCTCCACCCATGCTTTGGAGGCTGTTGTGGGAGCAAAAATATCCGCTGGTGGCTTCATTGGAGAAATATTGGATTAGACTGTGCCTTTGTATAGCTGGATCACTAAGTATGCCTAAACAGCAAGCCTCCTGCCCTGGGTAGACGGACTGGCACTACAGGGGCTCACACTAGCACACTAAAATAGCAGTGTGGTCATTGCTATACCAGCAGAGGCTCAGACTAGCCACCTGAGGTCAGATGCACCTTACCCCCTGGGACTGAGCTCAGGTGGCATGTGCTTGTGCGCGTGGTCTCTCTCTCTCTCTCTCTCTCTCTCTCTTCCTGTCTAATATTCAGATCCTCCTTCTGTATTGACAGTGCCTCCCAACTTGGTATCATTAGCAAATTTCATGAGCTACTATTTTTTTGTGACAAGGTCAATAATCAAAATATTAAATAAGATCAGTTCCAAGACCCATCTTTGAGGAACCCATCTTCTCTCCAGTCTGATAGTTCCCCTTTCAGCACAGGCCATTGCCTCCCCTTTAGCCAGTTCCTTAGCCACCTTACAATTCTTGTACTAATGCCCATCTTCCCTAATTTAACAAATTTCCCATGGGGTACCCTGTCGAATGCTTAACTGAAGTGCAAGTCTATAAGATCTACTGCACTTCCCTTATCTTAAAAAATCAGTTATTTTCTCAAAGAAGAATATCAGGTTAGTCTGCTATGATCACAGTATTATACATATGTGTGTGTATATATATATGTGTGTATTATATATATGTATTATATAAATATATATATATGAGAGAGAGGAAAAAATGCAAGCACATATGTGGGCACTGGGAAAGAGTATAAACAAGCAGACCTCAGGAATTCCTACTTCCCTTTGTGTCTAACGTGAAAGAACGTGCTCTCCTACCTCTTGGAGTCTCCAGATTCCAGGATAGGGGACAATGGAGTGGACTTGAATGGGGAAAAAATATAGCACTATCATGCAAGTTGGGGGTGAGGGTGAGAAAGGGAAAAGTTGATCAAATAAAAATTAGAAATTATTTTTTTCAATCATTTTAGTGAAGATTCAGCCAGACTTACTGACCCAAGACCAATGCAGTGTGACTATGAGCTAAAATGAAGGTTACCCAAAATCTTCCTTATTTTGCATATAAAGTGGGCATTTCTAAGCTGTTGTCAGTCCTATACATGTGTTTATTTCTACAAATATGCATTTGACACAGGATCCTAGTAACCATTTTGGGGATCACTCTGTATAATGGAGGTTATATGAGTGAGCGCAATTGAAAGAAAAAACTCAACGAAGGCTGTTTTAAATTCTGAAATAACATTAGCACTCATATGCATTCTCTCCTCTCTTTCCCCGCCCTATCCCAGTTGCAGTGTAAGATTTATGCCCAGGGGGCCTCTTCAGAGAGTGCCTATAACTTAAATGTATTTTCTTATCCCTTGAAGCTAAAAGTCATTAAGAAAAGCAAGTGATTTTAATAACCAGACTTTTCGGAATCCCTTTCTTGACGCTCCAGTTACTCCTGTGACTCAAAGTAGGTCGTATTGTAAAAATGAATCAGACATTGCTTCACATTTTATTGACTTTTAGTTTTTTTATTCATAGTAGCTTATAGTTAGCAAAGTATGTTGTCTTTTTAAGTATGGATTTAAATAAAATGGGGAAAACACTCTTCATTCTCTCTACTTAAAGTTTCCTAGTTCAGGAAATCGGAGATAGTGGATGTGCTGTCTTCTCTCTCTCTATTGGAACCAGCAGCGTTGGGGATTTTAGGTGAAACAGTATCCAGTATCTGGATAATTCTGATAAAATGACCAGCGGTGAAATGATTACAGATGACAATTTAAACATCAACTATAGCTATGTCTACACTACCACGGTAAGTTGACCTATGCTACGCAACTGCAGCTATGTGAATAATGTAGCTGGAGTCGACGTACCTTAGGTCGAGTTACCGCAGGGTCTACACCGCAGCGGGTCGACGGGAGAAACCTTACTCTTTTCGTCGGGGGTAGAGTACAGGGATCAACTGAGAGCAATCCGCAGTTGATTTAGCGGGTCTTTACTACACCCACGAAATCGACTGCCAGTGGATGGATCTCAGAGCGTCGATCCCTGCCGTAGTGTAGACCTGCCCATGGTTAGGTTTCACATTTAACTCCCCCATTCAGATGAATGGCAGAGTTCACACCTCTCAGAGCTTGTTTCATGCTCTCTGCAGTCTTAAGATGAGAGCAGGGCATCAGTTACATTTGGTTGGTGGTTTTCCATAGTTTTCACAACCGTAAAGACTAAAACCAACATATGTTAGAGACAGGTTAGCTTCTGAAGCAAAGGGGGTGAATTCTATGGATTTGTGAAATATACAGGCCTCACTTATACTATGGAAGAGAAAAATATGTACGTACCATAACAATCCATGGCCAGCTACTACTTTTCACTTATCAGGTGGCACCCATGGTCATTTGCAACTTGACCGCAGTTGGTGAAGTATAATTTAGTCAGGTTACAAAATCTTCTCCACTGAAGCAGACTCTCCATGTTTTTTTACATTATTTAACATTAGCAATATAATGTCTGTGACTCACTGTTAAGTAGTTTTTCAGTTCCATCCAGCAGAGGACAGTGGTGTTGGGAAGGGCGGAGCACATGCAACTGTGTATGTATGAATGCATACATGAGCCAATACATTATAATGGGTATAATAATAATCTTGCATTTCCATTTCATCCAAATGGATCCAGAAGCGATCTATAAAAACTTTGCTAACTGGTGTCTGTGTGTGTGTGAGATTTTTGACAACATTGGAAAGGCAGCCCTCTCAAAGGACCAATTCCAAGCGCTATTAAACAACCTACTCCACAATTTAACTCAAATTGCCTGATACATGTTATTTATTGTTTGAAATTAAAAACAAAATAACCTCTCCTCCCCGCCCCTCATTAGTTGCACTAAGGACGCTCCCAAATTTATACCTGCCCCATCCTAATAAGAATGCATGCACAGGGACAAAATCCCATCCTATTACTTGAACAATCCCAAAAGAAAACCAATCATCACAGCTAATCCTTCTGAGGTGAAAGCTAGAGTGAATATGCAGGCCCTGAAGGCAGATGGATGGTTCCTGGCTCTGTCTGGTGAAATCCAGAGGTGCTGTCCTCCTCTCCTCCAGAATGCTGTCATCAGCACCTAGATATTAAAATCTAATTTTTAGAGAGCTCTTCAGATGATCTTATGTGCCCCACTGGTGCACGGAGAAAGAAAAGAGGTGGGAGAGGGATGATCTCTCAGGCATGGAATCTAGGACTTAAAGTTAGTAAGGCTTTAAAGACCAAACTCAACCTCGTCTTGTAGTTTGAATTGTACAATAATCATGTTCCAGATTAATAGACCACATTCATCCCTCGACATCAGAGATGGATTTGATCCATTATGTTTAAAACAATGAGCCTGTCAGTCTTCAAAAGCAAATTGGTGCAGATGTCTATACAACAGCAGTGTCTTTTGAGGCTCTTCAGTTAAAGGTATTTAAATTGCAGACTGTTGTAAGGTGCTTGCTAGGAAGAATAGAAAGTGCAGTATGATGAACAGTTCTCCTGGTTAAATTGCCAGTATTCAAGATGTGCAAGAAATCACAGACAATATCTGAGGTAGATTCAAAAGGCAAAGCCTGGCAAGTGAATGCACAAGCAACGACAAAAATCCATTTGAAATGATTCTCTGCTTGATGACCAGCTTTGAGAGTGATCAGTGCTGATTATGCTCATCATTTTTAATCTCTTATTTTTTAAAATGGTAAGAAGTCATTACCATATTTAAAGGGTACATGACTGAGAGCTTTAATGAACATAGGGGGTGGACTGATATCCCCTGGCGATGCCGCCTTCAAAATGAAAAGAACCAAACTTAAGATGACGGTATTAGCATAATAATGTGGGGCGCATTGGGTTTTTTAACTGGGATTGGGGCGGGGGGTCATGGACAAAGGATGCAGTTCCATACCCTAATGTGACCATTCAGTTATGATTTCCAACATTTTTAAAGAGCCTTTATAGCACAGTGGGAGAGTTTTGATGCTACAGAAACAATAAAAGATCCAGAGCCAAAATTAAATGTGATATAAACTGAGGGCAGCTCCAGTGACTCATTACATGCACTTGTCTAGCATCTTGCATCTCTGTGCTTAAAACATGAAGAGTTAGGATGTGAAACAAGTGCATGCCTCAGGTGGCTGAGCGTCCGTCTAGAGATGAGTTCCTGGGAAGCTGATGAAAGAGAAGGCTTCCTCCTTTTACCCAACTTGCAGAGCAGCATGGGCACTTCTTTGCAGCTGCTACTGCATGCCACCTCCGTCACGGAGAAGGAGGAGATGAATCCTCACTGTCCTCAGTCTCTAATCTTTTCCTTGTTAATTCTACACCTTTCCCTGCTGGGGGATGTGGAGCCATGCGCCAAATCCTGCTCCCTTTCTGCAAATAATAAGAGTCTGGGCCCAGGGTTATCCAGTAGAAGGGGAAGCAGTGCTTGGCTCCAGTTATTTAAGCTCACCACATCCCTTTGAAGTCAGTGATTTTACAAAGAACGGAACTGAAGTGATTTTACGCAGATTTTACAAAGAAGGGAACAGAAGCACAGAGAAGTTGAAATTCTTGGAAACTGGCCACTGATTGTGGATGTCCCAGATTTTGGGCACCCAACTTGAGATACCAGGTGGAGTCAATGAGACTACTTGGTGCATAAAGTTAGACATGTGTACGTCTTTGCAGGATTAATAGAATTTAAGGCCAAAAGGACCAGCATGATCATCTAATCTGACCCCCTGCTTAGCACAGACCATAGAATTTCACCCAGTAATTCCTGCATCAGGCTTATAACTTCAGGGGTAGCTGGAGCACATCCTCTAGAAAGACATTGTCTTGATTTAAAGACTTCAAGTGATAAAGATTCCACCACATCCCTTGATAAGTCATTCCAGTGGCTAATTCTGCTTCATTTTAAAATGTTCTATCTTATTGCCAATTTAAACTTGTCTAGCTTCAGCTTCCAGCAATTGTATCTTATTTCTCTGTTTGCTTTGTTAAACCACGCTCTGGTATCCTATCTTCCCTCCCTGTAGCTACTCAGGCAGTGATCAGTCTGGGCCTAAATTCTCTTGTGACTAGGGCTATTGATTAATCGCAATTAACTCATGCGATTAACTAAAAAAAAAATTAATTGCGATTTAAAAAATTATTGTGATTGATCGCGCTATTAAACAATAGAATACCAATTGAAATTTATTAAATATTTTGGATGTTTTTCTACATTTTCATATATATTGTATTCTGTGTTGTAATTGAAATCAAAGTATATATTATTTTTTATTATAAATATTTGCACGAAAAATGTAAACAAAATAAATAGTATTTTTCAATTCACCTCATACAAGTACTGTAGTGCCATGAAAGTGCAACTTACAAATGTAGACTTTTTTTGTTGCATAACTGCACTCAAACAACAAAACTATGTAAAATTTCAGAGCCTACAAGTCCACTCCTTGTTCAGCCAATTGCTAAGACAAGCAAGTTTGTTTACATTTACAGGAGCTAATGCTGCCCGCTTCTTATTTACAATGTCACCAGAAAGTGAGAACAGGCATTTGCAAGGTATTTACGTGCCAGATATGCTAAACATTTGTATGCCCCTTTATGCTTCAGTCACCATTCCGGAGTACATGCTTCCATGCTGATGCTCATTTAAAAAAAATGTGTTTAATTAAATTTGTGACTGAACTCCTTGGGAGAGAATTGTATGTCCCCTGCTCTGTTTTACCCACATTCTGCCATATATTTCATGTTATAGCAGTCTCGGATGATGAACCAGCACATGTTCATTTTAAGAACACTTTCACTGCAGATTTGACAAAATGCAAAGAAGGTACCAGTGTGAGATTTCTAAAGATAGCTATAGAACTCGACCCCAAGGTTTAAGAATCTGAAGTGCCTTCCAAAATCTGAGAGGGACGACGTGTGGAGCGCGCTTTCAGAAGTCTTAAAAGAGCAACACTCCGATGTGGAAACTACAGACCCCGAACCACCAAAAAAGAAAATCAACCTTCTGTTGGTGGCATCTGACTCGGATAACGAAAATGAACATGCATCGATCTGCACTGCTTTGGATTGTTATCGAACAGAACCCATCATTAGCATGGACGCAGGTCCTCTGGAGTGGTGGTTAAAGCATGAAGGGACTTTGAATCTTTAATGCATCTGGCACATAAACACCTTGCGACGCCGACTACAACTGTGCCATGAGCACACCTGTTCTCACTTTCAGGTGACATTGTAAACAAGAAGCGGGCAGCCTTATCTCCCGTAAATGTAAACAAACTTGTTTGTCTTAGCAATTTGCTGAACAAGAAGTAGTACAAGAAGTAGTAGGACTTGCAGGCTCTAAAATTTTACATTGTTTTATTTTTGAATGCAGGTTTTTTGTACATAATTCTATATTTGTAAGTTCAACTTTCATGATAAAGAGATTGCACTACAGTACTTGTAGTAGGTGAATTGAAAAATACTATTTCTTTTTTTTTTAACAGTACAAATACTTGTAATGAAAAATAAATATAAAGGGAGCACGGTACACTTTTCATTCTGTGTTGTAATTGAAATCAATATATTTGAAAATGTAGAAAACATCAAAAATATTTAAATAAATGGTAGTCTGTTGTTTAACAGTGCGATTAATCGCGATTAATTTTTTTAATCATGCAATTAATCATGATAAACTTTTAATCGCTTGGCAGCCCTACTTGTGATACAAATGAAGGGGGGATTAAAAGATAGACTATGGGGTGAGAAAGGAGATAGTTTACAGTAGTAAGATCAGCTGACTTAGTTTGGGCATGAGCTCATCTAATGGTTTCATCAAAATATATTTTATAGGGGAATACATGATGTGCTGTGGCATAGAACTTTTAGCATGAATTTAGGGTGGTTGCATTTTCTCATTAGGAGCACAACCGTGAGTGAGCATAGCAAACCTTCAGCAAGTGCTGATAAACCCCTTACACACTCCATTCTATAGTGCACTCTGTAAATGTGACATGCTATAGGAAAAAAACTGTTTATGACCTTTATATAGCTTCTCTAGACTTAAAATGTCCCAATTAAAATGAGACATCCCAGTGTTTTCCAGGGCTAAAAGTGAATTCTTAGGGACTAAAGTTCACATTTGTAGCCCTGCAGCATGGAGGCATGAGAAGGAGAATGGGGCACCAACAATCTCTGGAATGTTAATTATTGTTAAGGAATTCATACATTGCCTAAAATCACAGCTATTCTAGGAAAGATTGACCCATTTAAGCTTGTATCACCCAGGTGAAATATACCACTATTTTAATAAAGAAAAATACCTTCCATGCCTACTGTATGAGTAATAAATCCTTCACTTTCTTGGAAGAAATAATAATTATCCATCAGAGCCTAAGAAATCCTGTATCTAACACTGATGATAAATGTGCCATCCAACAGAACATAAGCATCTTGGTGGTGAATTTTTGTGGAGTCTACTGTACCTGTATGTAGAGGTATAAAATACTGTTAATACTTGATAGTTTATATTGGCATTTCTTTATCTCAACCACAGGGGTATGATTGGAAGCGCTTGATGTGAATCCAGGAGCTTGACTTGCTTGTCACGTTTCATGTTTAATGGCCCCCAAATATTTTAGATTATTTTTGCTCTCTGGCATTTGCAGCTCATTACTAGTAACCACTAAGATAAACTTTGCCATTCAGTAGGTATGAAGCTGCATCAGGTGTTGCAACAAAATAGTAATGACCTCTTTCATTGCTTTCTTAACAAGATATAAGTGAAAAACTGAATAGATCAATTGGAGCTGTAATCTAGATTTGCAATGTGGAATTGGGTCACTGGTAAACCAATGCTATCAAGATAGGACATATTACAGTCAATATGTCCGTTGTACATCACTCTCTTGTGATGATATGAAAGCTAAGAAAACCCAAGGTTACAGTCAATTTCTTTTGACTTTCAACTCTAATAGATACCAAGAGATCCTGTCAGCTAAGCAAGGAGCGTTCAGTGCAAAAGCTGAGGAGGGTCAAGTGAAGAATCACCCTAAAGTTCTATCTTCATTAGGACTAAAATTAATGTCACTGAAAGGCTATTACAAAAATCTCTCTGGATTAATACCTATAACTCGGGGGCTTGAATTCTACCTCCTTAAGCCTGCCTTCAGGGCTGGTGATTGAGGCATATGTTGGCATGTATTCAGTTGCTGGTTAGATGAGGTCTTGACCCCAGATGATATGGGTCTAATAGGATAATTGAGTATACTTAGAAGCAGTCAAGTGTTGGAGGAGCAGGGGGAATAAGAGAAATTAGACAGACTTAATTGTCTGTCTGCAGTATTGATGTAGCTATGTCGGTCCCAGGATATTAGAGACAATGTGGGTGAGGCAGTATCTTTTGTTGGACCAACTTCTGTTGGTGAGAGAGACAAGCTTTTGAGCTTACACAGAATTCCTCTTCAGGACTGGGAAACTTACTCAGAATAACTTACTCACCAACAAAAATTGATCCAATAAAAGATCTCACCCACCTTGTCTGTCTGTCCCATCTGTCAGCAGTAGGAGCAAAGGGCCAAACTTTCAAAGGGGTCTCTGAAGGGCTTCAGTTATTGTACATATGCAGTGCTGGCACACAACACTTCCACCGTGTGATTGATTGATTGAGAACTACCACCTCGTACTCGGCATTCAGAGTGCACCATTGAGAGACTTCAAACATGTGAAAGCATTGTCTGTGTGTGAGATAATCTATCACAATATCAGCTAAAGTTTCCAAATCATCCCCTGTAAAACCCATGATGGTAATCTAATCTTGAGTAGAAAGAGGGGTGGAAAACTATGGCATGGTCCAGATCAGAAAGAAAAGTTTGCCAACACCTTGGCAAGTGTAGATGGGGGAAAAAGTACTCCTAACCACTCTTGTTACATGGACATCCATCTTCAGCCAGGGATCCAGTAGCAGCCCACATTGTAAACCCAAATAACAAATGGCAGAGGTGCTCCCTTTAAGAGACTCAAATAACCTCCATAATTACCATCAAGATGGCAAATAACGCATTTCCTGTTACACATGTCACCATATTGAGAGGTCACTAGAAAAACTGATCTCTACAATATTTATTTAGCGTGTGCATAGTCATCTTGCCAAGCGATGGCATCTTCAGTGGCGTGATGCAGTTCTTCTAGGCCACGGCTGAACCTAGTCAGCAGGCATTCCTTGACAAAGTGCGTCATCGGCTGTGTTGTGCTGCAGCTGCACAAAGGGCTGTCACGAAGGCCCCAGCGACACTGGTTGGCTGCACAGAGATCTTGCCCGGTCCGGAACCTGTTCAACAGGGACCATTGGCAACGGGGCAGGTCAAAACCAGGTGGGCAAATTGTGGGATCGGCAGCGAGGGACTGGTTGGGGATTAGAACAGATATCCATTCCTCTCGCCAGAGTGTTTCTGCTCTAACACCCTGGCGTGGCGGATGAGACCATAATGAAATCATTCTCTACAATGAAATCATTTTAAGTTACTATAAAAATAAAATCCCAGAAAACCTGGAAAAACAAGGAGAAATACAGAAATAAAAGATTTATTTTTACACGTAGATTCCTTTTTATAAAAGCATTAAAAACAAACATTAAACATATTTCTGGCTTCAAAACCATTTTAATTTTAGGTTTGCTAAGCGGATGCCTCAGTGATATGGAAAAATAAACTCTTTCACACTTCACAGAGCACCTTCTTGATGACATCCTCTAATAAATAACAATAGTAAGTATTCTTCCAGCAGCGTGAAGGTGTCCAGAAGGGGAATGCCTCCCATTTAGACAAGAAAGATATTCTTAAAGACCCATCTCTTCAACAGGGATGATTAATCCTTAAGGATTAAAGACTAATTTCCAAGACCAGTAGGCTGAATTGGAACCTACATCTGAATTTAACAGATAGAAAAAGAGAAGAGGATAAAGAGCTAGATCCAGTTTGTGAGCCCTGGATCTATTTTTATTTCCTTATTCTGACTTAAAAAACTTTCTTGAAAAGAATTAAAAACTCTTTGAGCTGTTGCAGATCTGAATTTACCAATAGTTTGAGAACGTTCTTTTTCTTATTTAATTTCTAATCTGAAGCATGTTTGCTTGTAGTTGTGTAGGAGCTTGGCCAACTGACCATCTGTCTCGAAGTTACAATAGTTGAAAGTACTTTCCCAGGTGGTTTAGGATGATCTGATTTCTTATTAATCGCAGAACGTCTGAATTATTTCAAAGTCAAACTGCATCAGAGAAGGTTGGCAGGGGAGACTATTTTCCTGCAGGTTTTCACTATTCTAGTGTAGTGTAGACATTTGCCATGCATGATTCAAAATACTTGAGATACATGATCATCCTGACATACATTTCAAAGGTCTGTATCAACATGTGCAACTGGAAAGTTCTAGCAGTGCTTTTGTAACTTTTTTTTTAAAAAATGATTGCTTGCTGCAATTGGACAAACAGATGCAGCACTTTGACCTTGGGGAATTTTTTTTTTGCACTTTCCTTATATGCACATCTTGAATGTTTGGGAGTACAAATAGGAAGTAAGCAGTTTGAAATGAATGCTTTTGAGTATGCCTTGATGATAGATTTTTTTATCTTGAACAGCAGCTGTTAGTGAAATCTCTCCTCCTCCTCAATAATGTACAGTACTTTCTTTTTTAATTGGAATTGCCCTACTTACAGATGTCACAGCCACTGGATCTCTAGCCTTCCCATCTGACACCCTGCTTCCTTGTTAAAGCTTAGTCGGATTATGACGCATTTCACTTGCAACAGCCCATTGTTCCTGTAGACTGTGATAGGCAGACGCTGCCAGCTTTACAGCAGGCGAGCCAGCTGGAATGAGAACACAAAAAATATCCACTCACACACTTGTACAGCTCTGGGTCCTTTCTCCATCCTATAGAAAGTAAGGCTGAAAGCTTCCTGAGAGAGGGGGACATAAAGAGTTGAGACAACTAGCTTATTTTTAGTACAAATCATGAGCTTGGAACCATTTGTCCCTTGCAAATGAGTGGGAATTACTTTGCTCAGATTTGCATCCGATGAAGTGAGCTGTAGCTCACGAAAGCTTATGGTCAAATAAATTGGTTAGTCTCTAAGGTGCCACAAGTCCTCCTTTTCTTTTTGCGAATACAGACTAACACGGCTGTTACTCTGAAACCTTTGCTCAGATTGTTTCCCCCATAATTTGCTTGGGGAAGAACACACTCAAGGTGCCACTGCATAGCACTAACAGGGAAGGGAACAGAGGGGTTCTCTTGTGTGCCAGCACAAGCACAAATGTCTCCATTGCTTGGTAAGTATTAATAGCAAATGCATCTTGCAGGCCCTTTTCACTTCCCCTCTGTGCCACCTATAGAGGATCTGGCAACAGCAGCCATATCACTGTTCTCCTTGCTGGATGGGGCAAGAATGGGTCTTGTACTCATGGCCAGTGACAGATGAGCCTCTGGCATCTCCCAAGATGAGCCGTTTTTAGTCATCTTGATACATTTAGGACAGTTTTGTTAGAATAGATTGTGCTTTAACCATTTAAAAAAAATTAAATTTTAGATCAGTTTGGGCACCTTCCTGGAAGGGCTTTAAAACGGTTTCTTTCTGGCTTTTGTTGTTTGGCTTAGACATTGAGCTCCAATCCTAAAACTTCTGTCCGACAGGAAATGTAGCTTTAGGTTTGTTTTATTCCATGGATTCTGTATTTGTTGTCTAATAATGGTCAAAGCTTGAAAGGAGGCAGAGGAGGGTGTATATGGTTAAAGCACAAGACGAGGGGCCAGGATAGTTCTGCTGTCCGCTAGACCACACGCTTCCTGTGTGATCTTACCCATTCTGCCTCAACTGGCTCATCTTAACATTGGAGTAATGTAGACTTCACTCCTCCCATAGCATTCCTTGTAAGTGTAGAGTTTCTGCTCAGCCAGTAGTTCCACTCCTTCCCACCTCTGCCTCCACCCGGAGTCTTGTCCAACTGACTTCTGTCTCTCATGCGGTCCTGTACTATTAGTGGTTTTTATTGCAGTAGCCACCTGGAAAACCCAACAAAGATTGGGGTCTCCTTGTGCTAAGAGGATGATTCTCCCCTGATATGTAACAATTTAACACCAGTTTAGTTCTGCTGGTATCAGGAGAGTTACTCTGGCTTTATAGCTGGGTACTTGAAAATCAGGCTCACAGTTTGTGAAGGCTTTTGGAATCCTACAGGATGGAGGTGACCCAAAGATGCAGGTTTTGGAATTGATCTGAATTTCCCCAAAATTCAGTGGTGCTCAGATCTGGGCATCTCTGTCATGGGCATCTCTCTATTCCAGTGAAACCAGGGTGCTCATTCCTGGAAACTAGGGCTTTGTTCCATTGAAGTTTGACAAAATTCCCATTGAGTGCAATGGGAAGTAGGATCAAGTTTTAAAATCTGGAAAGCTTAATTATTGTTTTGGGGATATTATTCAGCCAGGAGTACAGCCCTGTGTTCTTCCCTGAATATTCCTTTTAAGGAAAGGGTTAGGTCTCTGATAAAACACCTTGATCCAGATACCTTTTGTTACACTAATAACAATATGTAATATTCTGTTAGAGCCCACATTACTCAGCCTTACACTGTTTCCTCAGGGGATGTAAAAGAAGGAATGAGAAAATAACATTACTACCGTAGGAGCATGGTGAATTTAGCTGGAGGTGATCTGTGAAGCACTCTTTAAAATAAATACCAATGTGCATGCAAATCTATCCTTTGCATATTCTATCTTTAAAAGCACATTGGCTATTTTTACAGTGCAGCAATGCCAGCTAAGAGTCAGAGCTCTCCCCATCTACTTCAAACAGGAACACTGTATTTCACAACAGAGGTGCCAGGTCTACTTTTAGTTGCTGGAGTAGCTAGACTAATTCCAATCTCTGCATACCAAGGGTTTGCTTTCCAGATATGAACACTGAGCACTTTCTGTCTTCTAAGTGAGTGACAAATGTTCACTAATCCTCACAACCCACCCACACCCTCCTTGTGAGGTAGGGCAGTAAATATTATCCCCATTTACAGATGGGAATTTGAGGTAGTGAGGGTAAGTGGCTAAAATGACAGAATGAGTTAGTTCAGATCTAGGATTAGAACTCAAAAATTCCTAGCTCCCTATCATGTATTATGTCACGAGACCACACCCCACATATTTTTAACTAGCACTCTGTCCATTCACATCTGACAGTGCCTTGGTACTATGGTTTCAGATTTTATATTTTGGTAAAGTACCATATTTTGCTTCATAGTTTTGAATAATTCTTATTTTTTTCTTCTTTGATATCTAGTTGTAGAGTATATGCTTCAGAAAAGTATGTGTCTTCACATAGGGCTAGACTTGCATCTTGGGTATGCTGCTGAAAATCTAGCACCACTCCTTGTAAAACAGCTCAGAATCTGGCCCATTGGAAGACTGCTGGGATGATCTGGGATTGCTGATGCATTTAATTGAAGCTCTACTTCTCAGTTATTTCATCCTAAACTGTGTTTGAGAATGATTCCAAATGCCTGCCACTTCCTACTATTGCTCATCAGCATCTACAGTCCTTCACCCTAAATGCATGGAAAGTATATCTGACTTGCTTTAACTCATTTCTTAACTGCTGGGACTTACAACTCCATTCACTTTACATTTCATGTAAATATTTCATTGCAAAAAAAAAAAACCCCACTATGGATCTTTAATAGAATGAAGCCCCCACTGAAGCTCAAACCCCATCTTAAGAAACCACTTTAAATTATACCATGTGGTTTCTAAAACACTTCTGTTTGACCTTTTAATTGAAGACCAACCTCTGTTAGGACAATGAATTTCCTCCCTCTCCCCACTTCCGTGGCTGGTTGTTTTTGGTTTTGTTTTTTGTTTTTAGTTGAAGTGTTAAAGTATTCTTCTGCTGCTTCTTTTTCCTTCAAAGTTAAATAGCTGTCGTCTTCTTTAGAAATAATTTTCTTATGGTATAGATTTCTAATGGGGTCAATAATCCTATGTGTTTTGTAAAAGAGTAGTGCTGATAAACAAGCTTCTGTCTGGGAGCCAAAACAGGCCTATAGAAGAATACTGTAACAAAGTTGTAATCTGTCTGTCATTTCAACTGTAAACTGATTTTTATAAACTTAATCCATTTTCTGTGTGGGTAGGCCCAGGACTGTAAGAGAGTTACCACAACCTGCAAATACTTTGATGCAGAACTTCTGCCTATGGCTGCATAGCAGCAGCAACATTATTATTGCTGGACCCTACTGTCAGCATTTAAAGAGCAACTAAAGACCTTTGTACATTCCAGCGCTGAGCTCGGCTTTGGCTGAGGATTTATTTATGCCACTGAAATGACGGAAGTTCCCTCTACGCACCTTTTTGCCATTGTTTCTGCTGTTCAGAAGGAAGCTCATAAATGTCACTGAAAACAAAAATACAGTGGTTGGTTGGAGAAAGTTTCAGTTAAAACATGGATGATTGACTATTACAAAAAACCCTAGAGAACCACATTTGTTCCATAGCGTATAGAGATTCTGTTCATGAGACTGCAATACCCCAGTGTTGCATGTATTATGAGCCCTCTGTGTATGACTTAATATTGCTTCCACTTTTCTGTATTTCTACATCTTAAGTATTTATAGGTAACGATCTCTGTATCTAGCTAAAATAAGCATTGCACATACATTCATGTGATATTTCTCTAACATACAGAACTTGTATATACTTATATGCATACGCAATCACACTAGGTCAGGGCGGGCAAACTTTTTGGCCTGAGGGCCGCATCGGGTTTCAGATATTGTATGGAGGCTATGCCTCCCCAAACAGCCAGGTGTGGCCCAGCCCCCACCCTGCTTCTCGCCCCGTGACACCTCCCCCCGGGACTCCTGCCCCATCCAACCCCTCCGTTCCCTGATGGCCCCCCGGGACTCCTGGCCCATCCACCCCCCCACCCCCCGCCGCTCCCTGTCCCCTGACCGCCTCTGAAACCCCTTCTCCCTGTCCCCTGACCGCCCCCCGCTGCCGCATCCAACCCCACCTCCTTCCTGACTGTCCCCCTGCCCCCATTCAACCACCCTGTTCCCCGCCCTCTGACCACCCCAACCCCTATCCACACCCCTGACCACCACCACCCCTCCTGAACTCCCCTGCCCTCTATCCAACCTCCCCGCTCCCTGCCCCCTTACCATGCTGCCTGGAGCACCGGTGGTTGGCGGCGCTTCAGCCGTGCCGCCCGTCTGGAGCCAGCCTCGCCACCGTGCAGCACAGAGCACCAGGTCAGGCCAGGCTCTGCAGCTGTACTGCCCCAGGAGCTCACAGCCCTGCCACTCAGATCATTGCGCCGGCAGCGCAGTGAGCTGAGGCTGCTGGGGAGAGGGAACAGCAGAGGAGGGGCCGGGGGCAAGCCTCCCAGGCCAGAAGCTCAGGGGACGGGCAGGGGGGTCCCGTGGGCCGGATGTGGCCCACGGGCCATAGTTTGCCCACCTCTGCACTAGGGCCTGGTGGAAATCAGTTGACAAATGTCACTGATTGGATATAGTGAAAAGATGAATTCTCACGTGGCATCATAAAGTAAAAGAAGCCTGCTCTTGTAAATTTCATTCCACTGCCTACTTACAAGAAATGAACAAGCAGGCAGAGAATATAGTAAGTGCACTGTGCATGCTCACGTCCTACTGAGATAGGACAAGATGTCTTGCAAATTGCCATTCTACTACTTATTGTAAACAGTAGACAGAACGGAGGGATGGTGTGACGGGCACATGTGTGCCAGCAAATCAAACCAAAGTTGATAGGTATAATTTTAGACTTATCAGCCTTGAGGATACCTCTTAAAATTCAAATATTACATGTAATAAGGTGTTGACATTTTTGTAGTTCTCGGTCCCCTTGAAGATTTTAATCCACTTCTAGGTACAAGAGAACAAAGACCTAACTGTAATGTGGTGGAATCTTACTGTCGGGAGCCAGTAGGCAGGACAGAGAAAACTTTCAAAAGCACCTGTGTGGGGTCCATGTCTACACTAGCAAGCTTACAGTTGTACCGATGCAGCCGTACCCCTAGAAGATTGCTCATGTAGCCTCTCCATGCCAACGGGAGAGAGCTCTCCCACCGACGTAATTAAACCACCTCCAACTAGCAGCGGTAGCTATGTCGACGGGACAGTGTCTCCCACCGACCTAGCGCTGTCCGCACTGGCACATCTGTTGGTGTAACTTATGTTGCTCAGAGGGGTGTTTTTTCACACCCCTGTGCGACATGAAAATCGTACCCAAACTGTTAAGTGATACGTTCTGATGCTGGCTGGGTGGTGGGGTGACCCACAGTAACTGCGTGCTGGTAATCTTCAGTAGCCACTTGATAGAGAGTAAAGCTGATGTCTGGTTTGTCTTCATCAGCACAGCTGCAGATGTTACCAGGAAGGATCTCTGTGCGTTGCATAACTTTCACTTTGCTCTCAACAAAACACTGGTTGAAAAAAAACCAACCCTATAACATGGGAAGGGAAGTAACATTTGGAGGCAACAGACCCCACCAGTTCTCAGAAGGTAAGCCAGGCTCTGTTGGTGTAAAGGGAGCAGCTTCAACAACGCCAGAGGAGTTCTTGGGCCATTTACACCAGCAGAGAAATTGGCCCTGTGTAGGTAAGAATGCACCTCCACCTTCTCTCTGAAGTTGCATCTCACCTCACCTCTGGAAGTGGTCCTCCCAGCTCAGAGGTGATTCCCACTGTCAGCGCAGTGTGGAGACGTGTGTGCTGTAGCTGCTGCTGGTGTCGCTGCCACCCATGCTGTGCCGTTGTTGTGCATAAAGAGACAGCTTTGGTCTCCAGGGCCATCAGCCTGCCTATTTACATGAATACTAGACTGATTATGCTTTTTAAAAGAAAAAAAAAGTTTATACCCTTCCCCGTGATGTGACTTCCATTGGCTTGGTAGTCTCTAGAACAACTCTACGTATAACGATAAAGCTTGACAACAAGGATTGCTAATATTTACAAAATACACCCACTGTATAAAACTCTTGCGTAAATTCTAATGTGCAGATGCACAGAAAAAAATAATTGTCGTATACAAATTAGTATGACAAACCTGGGAATGCAGAATAGCAGCTGAGATTTAAGTGAAATAGCCTCCATTTTGCCCAGCTCTGCCATCTCAGAGCTCATGTAGCAAGTGGAACTCTGTGTAGCTGAACCCTGGATCTGAAATTGATGGCCTCCCTCCTGTGAATTGCTGAGGACTTGAGTTCAGGGGCTTCAGCATCTTGCAGGATGAAGTCTCTGGTTTCTCGACTGTAGCTGACTTTTCTGAGCCGTGTTCTGTCAGCAGCCATCTTGAGGTGCTAAGAATTTAGGATTCAAAAAGGGATTGGATAGTTATATGGATATAAAAAATATCCAGAGGTATCCTAGTGAATAACAAACAAATTTTTTGAAAGGGATATTAAACTTTGTGCATCAGGATTTAAGCCAATCCCTAACTACTGGAGATCACAATGAGACCTGCTTGGGGGTAGACGATTCCCCATCTATCTACTACAAGCTTCTTATGCTAGCCTCTGAAGCATCTGGTGCTGGTCTGATCCAGTCTAGCAATTCCTCTGTTCCTATCTTGCGTCAAATAGATGTCACTTGTGACACTGACTGCTGGGGAGCTTGCCAGAAGAAACTGAAGAGGTATCAATCCTGCTTCTGTACAGGGTTAATTTAATATTTAGGGCTAGATTGTACCTGTCAAGCTACTACAGCCCCTCAGGAGGTGTTTTGCATACGGAGGTGTATTTCTCTGTGGGAGCTCATGGACACTGGAACACCACTTTAGGAAGAGCAGAGGGGGTGTAAACCTGAGTGCTATACAGCTTGTTTACAGTGAGATGGGCTTCCTGCTTCTTGGACTGAGCAAAATGTTCCGTTTTCCATTCGAGTCACAGTGAAGTGTCTGGATGTACTGGAGAAACTGCAACAGCCTGAGCAGGAAGGAAGCTTGAAAACACAAGTTCCACCAACCCTACAACTGTCAAGTAGATTTTTAAGCCTGGAGTTTCCTTAATGCTACTTAACATCTTCAGCACTGTACTGACATTAACTAACTGAAGCACGCAGGGGTCCCTCTCCTGTATAGTGTCATTTTACATATGGAGAACCTTAGACTCCGAGATGCTACGAGTGACCTGCTGAGGCACAGGGACCTCAATACCAGCGCCCGGATTATACCTCAGAGATTCCCAGTATTGACACTGCCTTTCCATTTCTTTCTTCTTCCAGCCCATTCAAAGCAAAGAGCAAATGGGGACTGTTTTTAACCAAATATTATTTTTTTAATGGCTAATTTCTGTTTTATTCATTTATTTGCAGTGCACCTCAGAATCCCGGTCATGTACCAGGACCCCATTGTGCAAGGCGCTGTACAATCACAGAACAAAAAGACAGTCCCTACTCCAAAGAGTTTCCAATCTACCTCCACCTCCCCAGTGGAAGAATGCGGAGAAAGCTCCACTAAGGGAACACTGACCAGTTTCCTGGCCCTTATACATTCCTACTGCCCTGTACAGACCCATTCTGGCCCTTAGTTAACATTCTAGCCAATGGTGCATGAGCTAGAATAGAATTCAAATCACTCTCCTCTAGCTGTATCATCTCTGCAGGGCAATCAGGAGTAAAAAGCAGAAAATTGTGTTTTTTGTCAGTAAAGTCAGCAGATATGATTCTAATCAAGCCAAGGAGCAGAAAGTGTTGTTTTTACATGATCACCATAACTACATTTAAGAACTTAACTGTGTGCATTAAAAGCTGTGATACAAGATGGCTTACCCACTGAGGCTCCAATCGTGGAATCTGATCCATGATGGCAAATAGTTAAGTCTAGGTGAATCAGATGGCAAGATGAGAGATTTAACTACCTAAATTCTTTAGCTACTTGCACTGCTACATTTAATAGACGTCATGATTATAATTCCTTATCCTTTTGTATTGACAGTGGCTAACCACAGTTTGGTGTTAATTATAATTTTTTGTACATGTACCCTGCAATATTATTTATAAGCCTGAAAATAAGTATCCCCAATATTTTGGCAAATCAAATCTAGAAAATAAGCAGAATTACAAAACAGGACATTCATTCCAGTTAGAGAGAGATCAACAATATTTCTGTCTTGCATGATCATCCCTTCACATTGAAGACCCCCCCCCCCCCAAAAAAAAACAAAAACCCACCAGTGCTGGAGACTGCACTTGCATAATAGCCTTGTTTTAATTTTTCTACTCTAGAAGTAAATCGAAGATTTCTAATTCATGAAACATATTGTTGACCTTTTATTGACAATGCTGGCTGCCTGCCAGCTTTGATTTAGTCAGTTTATATCTCAGCCGTTTGGGATGTCTCCTAACACTGAGACTGTTGGATCAACCACGCATGTCGGTGGGTTCATTATTTCAAGAAATAGGATAGCGTTGAGACTTTGCTTTGAAGACCTGCAGGAAACTGTTTTCCAAGCATTGTTTTTACTTCTAACCCCATGGGTGTGTAACAATATTCTGTACAATATACACTATTGCATCCGATGAAGTGAGCTGTAGCTCACGAAAGCTTATGCTCAAATAAATTTGTTAGCCTCTAAGGTGCCACAAGTACTCCTTTTCTTTTTGCGGATACAGACTAACACGGCTGCTATTCTGAAACCTGTCATATTCTAGCTGCAGTTGATAACTGACATTAGGGGTTGGTAAGCTTTCTGCTGTACATCTGTAAAGTATGAGAAAAGTGTTTCATGTGAATTAGAGGGACTCTGACAAGATACGAATCAGATTTTTAAAAAGTAGGTAGTATTCCATTGGTTTGTTTAAACAGAGCAAAATGTAAACATCTATCTTTTCATCTTTCAGGGACAGATTCTGTCACCTTTAACTGCACTGAGACTACTATTGGGAGGCACCCAATAATGCCCTCTGAGGATAAGGGCAATATGAGAAGTATATGGAACAGAAGAGTGGTGTAAGATTCTACTTGGCACTTGTAAAAGTGGCACAGTCTGGCTCTTCAGGATGATTGTTTACTTTCTGCATTTCACTCAGCTTGGACAGTGAAACCAGACTGGGGGCATGCATGCATACGCTCCAGCACTGTAACTACGGCCCTGTAGCTGTACCACTGTAGTGCCACAGTGTAGATGCGTCCGATGGAGAGGGGAGGGGTTTTTCCATTGATGTAGGTAATCCACCTCTCAGAGAGGAACGGAAGAATTCTTTCAGCAACCTAGTTGCATCAACAAGGAGGATTAGGTAGACCTAACTACATTGTACAAGGCACAGAATTTTTCACAGTCCTAAGTGACATCGTTAAGTCAATCTAATTTTTAGGTCAGGAGGACTTGTGGCACCTTAGAGACTAACAAATTTATTAGAGCATAAACTTTCGATGAAGTGGGCTGTAGCTTATGCTTATGCTCTAATAAATTTGTTAGTCTCTAAGGTGCCACAAGTCCTCCTGTTCTTTTTGCGGATACAGACTAACACGGCTGCTACTCTGAAACCTAATTTTTAGGTGTAGACCAGATCTGGGTCAGTTTCACTTTCTCCTTTATAGTCCCTTTCTGGCTCTCCTGGGCTAGTACAGCACTGTTGCAATTGGGTTTAAACACAGAAAACAAAATATTGAAAACTCCCAGCCCTCCCTTTTTTTCACATGAGTGTAACCCGCACTGGGTGCAGTGAAACATTGTTGCCCTGTAGTGGCTATTCTACATGCGTTTCAGTCTGCTACTGCGTGAAGCTAATGGACTGAGTCTCTTAGCTCAAATGGCAAAGGTAGCTTTCTGAGTTCTAAATAGCAGAGATCTTTAGCGTAAGTGTAGTGTTAAAGGTTTATGGTTCAAAACCTATTGTCTGTCCAAGCACCATCAATTTAAAAGAACACTTGAACCTGATGTGTTTCTGTCACCGTTCATTGCTGTCTGGGGTGAAGGAGAGTCTTATGGTTAAAGCACTAGACTGTGACTCAGGAGAACTGGGTTTAATTCCTAGCTCTGGCAGACTTCCTGTGTGGCCTCAGGCAAGTCACTTAATTGATCTGTGCCTCATTTGTCTAATGAGGATAATAGTACTTCTCTACCTTACAGGGGTGTTGGGAGGAGCTATTCACTAATATTTCTTAGGCACTTGGATATCAAGGTAGAGAGATAAGACAGGAGCTATTAACCCTTATTTTAAGTCACACTTACAGCATGTGGTAGCACACAAAATTGTGAAAGACACACTAAGTGCTTCTCTGCAGCTGTCAAAGAGCAGAGAGAGGACAATGTTTAATTTTTTCACTCTTCTCCAGAGGGTTCCTTTTTTCCTGTTTCTCTGGTGCAGCCAAGTAGCAGTTCTAACTAAGTGGTAACTGCAAAAATTTCTTCTTGACATGAGGAATGTGAGGCTTTCCTATTGAATAGGGCTATGCATAACATGCAGCTGAAAATACACCATCTTTACCTTTTGGCCACTGGGGCTGAGTATAAAGTTACTACTAAACTCACGGGTGCACTTCTGGTATTTGTCTTATCTTCTGTCACATTATTGCAGTGATGAAGTACCTTAAGAGGACTTTATCACATCATTTTGCTCCATTAGGAAGACAGTAGTAGAGGTCTATAGAGAGATACAAAATTAGCTGTATTGCACAGTGAGCTTATGTTGAGATTGATATTCATTCATTTATTCCCAAACTGACAAGTCATATAAAGTTCTTTTGAACTGTAAAATCAGGAGTAAATTATAAATGGCTGCCATCTTGTATGGTAAATAAGTTGTCCTGTTACTTACGGCTCACTTATTTGTGTCACCCTGCCTCAAAATACTTAAACAGATGCCTGACTGCCTTGGATAGGCACCAAAATTGGCCTACTAGGATAGTGATTCTATGACTGTAGGTCTTAACTTGGAAGGTTCTTTCTTCAATTTTCTTTTCTTTTTTTCTTCTTTTTTTTTTTTTTAAATTAATGATCCTCCTCTGGTTATTTGTATTGATGTAGCTCTCAAAAGTTGCAAATCCGATTGTGCTGGGTGCTATGCAGATGTGCAAAATGACTGTTCCTGCCCCTAACAGTTTACAATCTAAAAATATACAGGCACTCACAGATGAAAAGGGGAGGGGAATAGAAAATATGGGGGCGGGGGAATTAAAAAATGGAGAAGAAAAATGTGATTTCTGTGAAACATGCACAACTCCTAAAAAGACAAGAGGCTTCATTCCTCCTCTCTTCACAACTCCCATGAGGCAGCATAGTGCCATGAATAGGGTGTAGGGCTAGGAACTGAATCCTCTATGTTCTGTTCCCAGTTCTAGCATAGACTTGTGTTATCTTGTGCAAGCTACCTTTCTTCCTTGCCTCATGCTTTCTCCATTTGTATACCAGGATCCACCTTTGTAAAGAGTTTTGAGAATAGCAATAAAATTATTTATATTCATATGGGCCAAATTTTGCCATCAGACTATATACGCGTGAAACTCCTGTTGAAGACAAGTTGCCAGATGTCTATTGGAAGGCAGAATTTGGCTCAGTAGGTCTAGTTTTATCCATGGCTATCCATCTTTCACTTTACAGTTTCCTCCAGAAACATGGTCCCAGATATATTTTTAAATGGTGCTATGGGAACTCTATTCCCCTCATCTAAGAATACCCCATATAGTGCCTGATCTTGCATTCAGCATATACTCCAAACTCTCATAAATTCATTGCTTTTATCACAATGTTGGGCATTATTGGGCATTCCAAAGAGCAATGATGTGTGACAATGTCTATGTAGGCAATGGCGAGCCTTACTTAAATTTTTTTAAAGAGAAATATTGAAGGCTTTGATTAATCTTTTTATCTTTTCTTTCTTGAGTTTGTACCAAAATACTATAATGCATTGTTGAAATGAAGAGAGTGCTCTTCCATTGAGACATATTTTGTTCTCCGGGCTGGAATGAATAAGGTACTTAGTGGATCTGAAATTCCCCAATGTAAAAGAATCTGTTTTGCAGGTGCAAAACGTTTACTTTTTCATTTTAAGCCTAACTAGAGATTTAATTGTTGCTCTTCAGAAGAGCAAAACAAGAGAATGTAATAATTAGCACTGTCATTCTGTCCTTTCCCTCACTTTCATGCTGACATTAGCTGGTTTTAAACCTATTTTTAACCTCTGCTGCATTGGTAACTCCCACTATATACTTTCAGCCTGGATTTGTTTGTTTCAAACTTTGTACATTTCAAATAACCTAAAATGGGGGTGGAGTGAGATGGAAGTAATTAGGTTAAAATTCGGGCAGGGGAGAGTGAGCTGCTCTGTGATCCCTCCAGCATCAGCTAAGATGCAACTGTGGTAAATTCAAGTGCGAATGACTAAAACAATGTTTCTTCCAGCTATGAAATATTTAAGTGTGAAAACCAGTTGGCACCAACCCAAAGACCTAGATCAAACATCCCCAAACTTTGGGATGATTAAAATCTTAACCTAATCTTTCTGCTAGAACCCATCTTTAGTAAAAATGAGGCGAGCCCAGCTCTGGTGCTCTGGCATGACATAAGGGAAAGCTGGATTCACTTCCCCGCTCCAGCCCCCTTACACCACGAAAAAGGACTGGAGTGGTGTAAAGGTGCCTCAAAATTCCCATTCTCACTGGAGGAGGATTCCCCTGCTGTAGGCACTGTGAAAGACAGCCATTACTCTCAAGGATCTTTTTGCAAGCCCCAGCATAGGGGATGTGCTGGAGTAGGGGCATATCATGCAGTGCTGAGGAGATTCTGGGCAGTGCTATAGTCCGTAGGGCTGCCCCAGGGAGGCTACTGTAACTTAGACACGCCCCCCGGGCTATTTAAATTGCATCAGCGGGCCTCTCCAGTTCCAAAATAGCCCGGGATTGGGAAGGGCCAAAGGTGGCTCAAAGCCACCATAACCCCCTCCCCAAGGTCCAGCACAGACTTTCAACCAAAGATTTTTTTAAAAGTGGCTAGCGTTTGGGGATACCAACATGAGACCCCTCTAAAGGGCCTGATTTTTAGAGGGCAGATCCTCAGCACTTTCCTTGAAATTAGGCCCTATCGAAGTGTCTTATGTTGGGCACTCAGACTCACGAATCACTTTGGAAATTTTAGCCCAAGTCCCAGCATCCGGGAGCCCTGTGAAGGCAACAAGATTTGGAGCAGCGGAAGTGCCCTGTATTGCTAAGGGAGTAATTATCCTTAATCAGAGTAAACCCGTTCTGGAGAATTAAGGAGTAACATTGATGGGCTGTGAAACAGTGGTGCCAGAAGAGGGGGAATGGGGGGCTATGGCGCTCTCACTTTTTGAAAGTGGATAGGCCTAGCCTGTCCACCTAGAGACTTCTCACTGGGGCAGATCCCACCCTCTGGCCAGGCCAGCGTGGAGCCCAGCGGGGGAGCCTGACCAGTTTGTGGGAGCTGCATGGACCCTCCACCTGCCTGCAGTGCTGGGGAGGGGGACTGAGAGCAACATGGCTCTCCCCGACCTGGCTCTGGGAGGGCGGCGGGGCTCAAAGCCACTGCCCAGCCATGGTAAGAGCTGCACAGGCAGCTGGGGGGAGCCGCAGGGTGGAGCTTCCACCTGCCTTGGGCGGGAGTCAGGGTGGTAGGGACACAGGCCAGGGGCTACTCTCCTCGGGCCCCCTACACCATGGGCAGGTGGAGGGTCTGCCACAGCTGCCTGCATGGCTCTTATCATGGCTGGGCTTCGGCTCTGAGGCCCCACCCCCAGCTGGAGCAGGGTTGGGGAGAGCTACGTGGGGAGCCTGGGTCCCGCCACCTGTGCTTGGCGGAGGGCCTGGGGGGTGGGGACATGGGCAGGGGGCTGCTTTTGGCTCTCCCGCCCCGGACGACCTCCCCGGCCTTGCTCTGGCTTCTGGCTTGTCTGGGGGTGGGGCCTTGGGGCTGGGCCTCAGGGAGTGGGGGCAAGTGCCCTCTCCCTCCCCCGCACACACACTTTTGGGAAGGCTCCGTTGCCCTGACTGTGAAGAACTCCCTTTTCTTTTGCTGGAAGGATTAAACTTAAGTGGTGAGATGAAAGTGGGGATACTCCAGACTCTATAAAGGACCTACTCCTCTGGGATGTGGTTAAAGAAAATATTTAAACAGCTGAAGGAACCACAGGAATGGGATTTCACAGTCTAGACACTATAAATGCGTCTTGCTAAATGACTACCAAGAGAGCTCTCTCAGACTTCCCGCAAACACAACTAGACTTTGCCTTATATATAACCTTTTCTTGACACACTTTTGTTCTTTGCCCTTATTTTAAATGCATAGATGGGCATCTAACAGAATATGTTCATCTGTGTAGTACGGTAAAGATATGTGTAATATCCAGCCCTCATCTCTCCTTTTACTATCATCTCCTTCTGCTCTTATACTTATCTTAGGCTCTCAAAATCAAAAGAGAATTTTAAAAACAAATCATATGGTCTTTATTTGTTGGAACTCTCAGCATTATCTCTTGTTGTCACTTGCAACCTTACATTCCCTTCTGCTGGTACTTATCTTTATGTTTTTGCAAGGTCCCATGCACATCTGTGGTGCTATATTATAATTGTGAGTACAGTAGCACCTAGAGGCCACATCCAGGGACCAGGACTCCATTATTCTCGACACTGAGGCAGGGACTGTCTTCTGCAATGTTTGGTATATGCACAAATACAGTGAGCATAATTGTAAATGCTCCACATTTGCCTTTTGTAAACAGCATAGAGAAATGTTATGGGTCCTGTATTCATCTGGGATAATGAAAGCTGAAGTTTTCAAGGACGAAGCACTTCTGAAAATCTAACCTTTAGGTCCTGATCCTCCATGAAGTCACTAGGACAGTGCACAGGGTTCTGAGGGCTTGTGTACGCTTACAGTGCTGCAGCTGCGCTCCTGTAGACCTTAGTGAAGACACTACCTATGCTGCCAGGAGAACTTCTCCCATCAGTGTTGGTACTCCACCTTCCTGAGAGACGATAGCTGTTGACGGGAGCAGCCCTCCCACCCATATAGCACTGTCTACATGGGGAGTTTGGTTGGTATAACAGTCGCTCAGAGATGTGGATTTTCCAGTCGTTATACCGACATAAATTGGTCGTGCAGACCAGGGCTACATTACTGGATGCAGGACTGAGGCCATAGTAGTCACTTTTGTGGAAGAGATTTGTTTCTTTTGGAGCCATTTGTTATAGGCGTATGAAGTGGTTGCTTAGAAGATGATGGGCTGCCAGCAGGAAGTGATTTTGGTAGGAGAGTTTGTTAGATTCTTGGCAATGGCTTTTGGTTCCTTGATTTGGAACCTGAACATTCCAGTTACTTGTTCATGGATTTGAAGGATTTTGTATTATTGGTACCTTTTTGTTTACTTAAAAGATATTGGCATCTCAAAATATGAGATTCTAATGGTATGTTCACAGCAATAAATCAGGTAGTAATCCCTACTTAGTTATTCAGCTGCCTTCTAGTCATGTGATGTCATTGCATTCTCCCCAGAACCTCTTATTTAAGCACGAAAGCATGAGTGGTTCAGAAACAAAACAAAATCGCTTTTAGAACAGTTGGCTAGGCTATAGTAGAATCAATGTAAATGCAGAATAAGGAGAGGAATAGCATTTTTATGATCCAGTCACACTTGTCTTTTACCTCACCTTTAGTGTCTAGCAACATGATTTCAGATTGACAGTGACATTTATAAGCTAATGGAACACTTGTATCCTTGGGAAGGTAAAAGTTAAATAGATGTGGAGAGTGGCAGATAGAGATCACAAATCCAGAAACAATTGCTCATGCTAAATCCTACGTTGTTTAGAATACAAATTTAAGAAACTAAAAAAAGCTTTATGTATTACATAGAAAGAAAACCACATCATTGTGATGAAATGGGAAAGCTTGCCAATTGTACCTAACAGATAAGGTCAACTCAACATCTGCAGGTTTCAGAGTGGTAGCTGTGTTAGTCTGTATCAGCAAAAAGAACGAGGAGGACTTGTGGCACCTTAGAGACTAACACATTTATTTGGGCATAAGCTTTCGTGGGCTAAAACCCACTTCATCAGATGCATGCAGGGGAAATTCAGTAGGAAGATATATATATACACAGAGAACATGAAAAAACGGGTGTTGCCGTACACACTATAATGAGAGTGATCAGTTAAGGTGAGCTATTATCAGCAGGAGAAAAACAAAAAAACAAACAAACCAAAAAACCTTTTGTAGTGATAATCAGGCTGGCCCATTTCCAACAGTTGACAAGAAGGTGTGAGTAACAGTAGTGGGAAAAAATAAGCATGGGGAAATAGTTTTATTTTGTGTACTATTTCCCCATGCTGTAGCTCACGAAAGCTTATGCTCAAATAAATTGGTTAGTCTCTAAGGTGCCACTAGTCCTCCTGTTCTTGCTGTTGGCACTTATGCCCAATTGTTTAAGCCTAGGTGCCAAAATCCTAATGGGTGTGAATATCAAAAGCACTGTGTGCCTGCAGTCTTAATGACTTCAGTGGAAGCAGGGGTTGCCCAGCACCTCTTAAAACAAGGCTGCTTCTGTTGGGATGCCAAAATACACACTTAGGAGCTTAACTTTAGGTGCCCAGGTTTGACAATGTTGGCTTTAATTAACAATTCTGTTGATACCCAATGGATATGCAATGATGAGACTTGATGCTTTGATGTTCTCATAGCTCTGTACCATCAAAGAATAAAGAGCAAAAACTGCTTGTCACTGAAAATGACTCTGAATACACATTTAGAGCAGATTTAAGATGTTAATTTTGTGTAGTTTCTCTTCAGAGTAGAACCACAACTACAGCTGCAGCTACTAAGCACCAGAAGTAGTAAAGTAAATAGGGATGAATAGATATAATCTTCTAGGAAGAATGCTTCTAGAATTAAGAAAAAAGAAAAGGAGGACTTGTGGCACCTTAGAGACTAACAAATTTATTTGAGCATAAGCTTTCGTGAGCTACAGCTCAAATAAATTTGTTAGTCTCTAAGGTGCCACAAGTACTCCTTTTCTTTTTGCGGATATAGACTAACACGGCTGCTACTCTGATACCATCTAGAATTAAGAGTGCTTCCATTATAATTTTCACTGAACCTATTCCAGTCTCAATGGAAGTGTGTGACACACTCCCATTATCCACAGGTCATTGACAGGTTGAGCATAACGGGTTTTTCAGAGTATACAGCCTGGTACGCTTAGGAAGCCCTTAATCTGAGGAGCATTGACATGCAAGCCCTTACATGCCCGGTCTTGATTCTGAGGTCTCCACAGTGTATTATGTCAGAGCATGTTTAGGAAGACTTTAAACTGTGATCCAGTCAACAGTTCTGCCTGCTAAAAATTAATTTGTCTTTTCTTCAACTGTAACTATTACATGCAACAATTGCCATTCCAGCACAAATAACTTTGCAGGATTATTCTTCTTTAAAAGGCAACAATTAGCAGCATGAGCTGATGGCACCACAATTTTGTTCACCAAAAACAAAGCATTATATCCCCACCCCCCACACACCACAAGAGTGTTCAGTAGAAGCGCATATCCTAAAAGAGAGCATCTGGGGACAGGGATTCTATTTTGTAACATAGGGAGAAAAGCCTTTTCTTAGGTCCCAGCTACATGACAAAAATCCCTCATCCTGAAGTTGTTTGCCAGATCCATTCTTGATTAAACCCCTCTTAAACCTGAGACAGGAGGTCTAGCCAAACTAGATTCTGGTAATACTTAACCATTTTTTAAAATGTTTCTCTTTATATCCCAGCGCCAACCAGAAAATTGAGTTAGCTGAAAAATATGGGTCCTTATAGTGTGGGCGGGTGGCAATAGCTTCCTACTAGTATGGCAGCAAAAACTGTGTCTGCAAGTGTAATAGGGTACATGGAAAATATTTTCAGAGTCCACCCTTCTGCCCCATGTAATACATTTTTCCAAGGGTGGGGTACCTTTGCAACTAAGTCATGAAGCTGTGTCCTGTTCTTTTGCCATTAGCTAATCTAGCCACTGACACAAGGCCGTGTGTACTTCAGCTAACCTAAATTATTCAAGTTCCCCTGCGGCAGCATTTCTTGGGTTTGTTTTTACACTGCTTACTTTCTATACTTTGTTTTTATTGAAATACTTCATTACAATTTCGGTTCTGATCTCAATCATATTAAATCAAAGGGATTTTTGCCATTACTTCAGTGGAGCAGATTGGGACAGATGTGTGTGTAAACAAGCAAATGAACTCGTTATACATACAATCGGGGTAGGAGCCACAAGAAAAATTAGGTGCCTGCTTTGTGAAGCCTTATTGTAATTCAGAACCAGGACCAAGTATCGCTTCTATTTCCATCCCAGAAGTGGGTTAAATAGGTTTAAATAGGAAGAAAAATCAATATTGCTAGAATAGAGCATTTGGGAGTTTGTTTAAGGTACCAGGTGAGAAGCTCAGCTGTGTTGGAGGGTTGAGATTATAGTGTAAGAATGTAGTACAGGAGAAATCGTGCTTTTGCGTGGCTTTCTGCTCTTCCTCTGTGGAACTCTGAGCATGCTGAGGGATTTGAAGTACTGCTATGAGGAGTCAGTTTTCAAAGAGGCTTGGCATGGTTCAATATTCCTCCATGGTGGAACTTGAGTGACCTGTTCACCAGTAATTCAGATTGAGGCAAACAGGCCTTGCCAAGCATGCAACTCAGTGGTGTATGCCCATTAGGCTTGCATCTGGGCTCACCTTGCCTTTTCGTGCCACCTGAACATATCTGTGACAAGAATTGCTGCTGACCTCATTGGAGAGCTCTCCAGTCTGGTCCCCAGCTGAAACAGGGAGCTGAAATCAGGATGAAGAAGTCAAATTTCATTGGACATGCTGGCAGACATTGGAGTTTAAACTTAAAAATGACCAAACAACCCAACCATTTGGAGTGACTCTTTATCTATGATTGTGTAGTGCTTGGCCCCATGGGGCCCCAATCCTAATTGAGGGACCTTTGGGCAGTATAGTGTAAATAAACAATAATACAGGGGTTGCTAGGGTTGGGAAGGCAGTTTGACAAAAGGGAGAAGTTGAATACAAAAACGGGAGGAAAAAGAGAAAGATGAATGGGGGTGGACTACAGGAAAAAAGTAAGGCAGGGAAGATGACAAGGAAAGAGGAAAAGGAGGTGGAGGGTTGTGAGAAGGGTAAAGGAAAAAAATACAGAAAAACAGCTGAAATGTGGTAGGTGTGTACTCTCTTTTCAGGGTGTCTGGTTTTCCAAAAATTTTTGGAGACTTTTTTGGGGTGAGGGAACAACAATTTCTTCTTCTCAGCTCTACCTTTTGTCATTTCCTTCTGTCATCTTATTCCTCTTCCTCCTCCTCCTAACCGCCAACTGTGTTTAGGATGTGGCTCTTCAGTACAGGCCTGTTGCTCTCTTTGCCTTGCGGCTAGTCCGTATGATATGGTTGAAACACTTAGATATAACGCACGGATGCAAAAAGCCACATTGTAACTTCTTTTAGGATGGTGAAATCCTCCCCCCAGCCCCATCCTGCCCACCTGAAGATCTCATCTCTACATCCTTTGCAAAGAGGGGAAGACATGTGTCTCCTGGACAATCAGTCTGTTGGAACTAACTTTTCTTTTTAATAATAATTTCAAGAGAAAGCAGACTCTCAATGCAGCATCAGGGATATTTTAAGTAACAGTAATTAGTTATTAAATTTCCTTTTGGTTTTCTGGTTATAGCGTTACTTCAGGAGGCTCTCAGCTCAGAAGAAAAGAAGAATTTCCAGTTAGTCCGTTTTGCATAAAAGTATTCTCTCAAAGGCTCTTGTTCCATTACCTGAAAAGACTGCAGTATTTTGAACATGTTTGGCAAAGCTTATAGAAGATAAATGCTTTCAGATCTTTTCACAGAGATTGTTTGAACTGTCCCTGAGCTTCAGGGAAGAAAAGGACCTTATTCTGTCTTGTAACACCTGGTGTTTTTCTTCTTTAATTCCTGATTACTATTTAAGAAGAGATCCAATACACCTAAATTTAGTCAAAACCTTAAGCTGTACTGAAGTTTCATAAAACAGAATTTCTAATTTATTTATTTTTTTGCCTGAGTGATTTTAAAAGAGTCTCTTTTTTCCCCCCCTAAAACACCAAAACACAGGAACATGAATATTCAACCCTGACTTTATATTTATCCCTTCTGTAATCCTTTCAGGTGAGTGGGACTGTTATTTCAGAACATCCAAGACTTCACTACATGAAGAGAATACTGCAGATGGTGTGTCTCAGTACATGCATAAGAAGCTTTTTCCAACCTTTAAATGCTGCTGGAATCTTACTCTCAACAACTCATCCTCTGGGATCACAAAAACCAATTCCCCTCTTAACCTTTCCCCAGCGATAGAGGCAGGATTATTCAAACTGGTCATTCCAGTTAATTTCAGCAGCAGCAGACCAGTCTTTCCAGTTAGCTTTACTTTCCCATGCCTCTTGGATCAGGGCAGTTTATCATCTTCATATTTTCATTCAGCCTCCAGATTTGATTTTTGTTAACATGTCTGGGTTGATTGGGTGGTGGTGGTTTTCTTAAGGGCTTACTGATTATAAAATAATCAGAGGACGGACACTCCATATCTTCTTTGTGGCCTCAGGGTATGTCTACACTGCAAAGGAAAACCTGTGGCACCAAGTCTCAGAGCACACGTCAGTTGACTCAGGCTCACAGGATACAGGCTGCAGGGCTAAAAATAGCCGTGTAGATGCTCCCAATAGTGCTAGAGCCTGAGCTCTGAAATGCAGTGAGGGTGGGAGGTGTTGGAGCTTGGGGTCCAGCCTGCTAGGAAACCTCTACATTGCAATTTTTAGTCCTGCAGCCTGAGCCCCACAAACTTGAGTCAAATGAGATGGGCTCTGAGACCCAGTGTTGCAGATTTTTCTTTTCAGTGTAGACGTTCCTTAAGATTCTAGAACTACATGCTAGAGAATGGGAGGAGGATGACACAATGTAGGGGCGTGTCTCAAGGTTCAAGTGTGTGGCTTCCTGACACCGTTCTTTTTGGAAGTTGTACTCTCCGTCTCAGAGAATTACTCCTGTCAGAGCAAGCACAGAAGCTTTCCTACTGTCCTTCTGAAGCGCACAATGCCCCTTCCACCAACCCAGAGCAGATACTAGGCCCTCTTCAGAGAATGGCTACTCATTCAAATTGCGAGAGGAAGTGGCCCTGAGCAGCATCGGAAACCCCCGCTTCCACTTCCTCCCACAGTGTTGAAGAGATCACCTGTGAATTCAACAGGTCATAATTACTGTGCTAAAAACCAAGAGCCAGGAACATCTACTGGATCCAGCTGCAGAATTTGATTCCTGTGGGAATTGGGGGAGGGGAATAATCTAGGAAAGGTTTAATATTTGTGGTTAAAAATATGCCCTAGCAGAGGTCATGGAGATACAGTTGTAACTGGCCTAAAAATATCAGGAAGTCTGGCAATCAGGTTGGTTTCTTGTTCTCATGACAAAAGTTCAAATTACATTTATAACTGTTTAGTGAATCCTCTTTAAAAAGAAAGACTGATGTATGGAGGAACATTATCTTATTTCCACAGGCATTTGTATACTGTTTTTAAAGGTTAAATGCACATTTTAGGGTTCAGAGTTTTTTCCAGTTGGTAATGATTTACTTACAGATTTTCAGCTGCACAAATGCTGTGCCAGGGGTGTGTGTGTCTGTAAAAATGTGTTATCTTATAGCATGCCGCAATAAAAACACCCCTATATACAAGTGCTGGATTCCTGCTGTCAGCTGAAAGGTCAAGAAAATTACGATGTGATGACATAATCTTTCCATCGTTGTATAATGGAAACGCAGAATACACATGCTCTTTTTGCCAGCTAAAAAAAGGAGAACATTAGACAGGCCTGCAGCTTGCACTCCACATATTCACTCCTCTTTTCAGCACTCCACCACTTTTTCTTTCTTTCCTTTTTTTCCTATGAATTTTTTGCATCTTTAATAGAACCCTGAGAATTTACCCATTTTTTTCAGCCTTCCTTCTGGCTGAGTCTGACTGGACATGCCATAATCCAAAAGGGGGATTGCTGTATAATAGCACGAGAACCCTTTCCCCCTTCCTGCTAGAAGCTGTCTCTGTAGGTACTTGTGCAAGTCAGAGGAGTGACAGACCACTATCAGTTTGTGAAGTTACCAGGAAGCTACTGGATAGGACATAACATTACAAGGGTTCTATATTTCCCCCCTTAATTAGTAAACTAATACTTTCATTACAAGATAGTTTGTAGGCAGTGAGAGGGGCTTGCTCACAGGAGAGGAGCTTTCCTTGATCTCTCTGCTGAAATATTCCATTTGATCTGATGGACAAGAGAGTGTAACCCACTGATCATTGTCTACACCTCCATTTACATGTAAATAAGACTTGTCCAAAGTGAACCTGGGAAGTGTCATTCCGGTATGCACGTTTAATCCCTTTGATCCTAATCTCTTTAGAAGTAAGCATAACAACTTCTTCATAGCTCTGTCTGTTAGACAGTTAACTGGAGGTTTGGGTAGTGGGTGTGGGGTGCAAAGAGAATTAGTAGTTTGACACAAGAAAGAATATATCGGACATTCGGAAGGACAAGGAGAAATTCCAAAGGGGGACACAGATTCTCAGACTCTCTTGCTGGATAGGTTATTTCTGGCTGCATTTCTAGCTGATTGGGCCAGTAAAGTTACATCAGTAACATATTGAGTTATTTTAGATTTGTAAATAAACAGAAGGCTGAATTTAGTGCTGATTTCAAAGAGGTATAAGCCAGCAATGGGCATGGCCCAGAAATACTTTTGCACTAATTCATAGTGTCTGAAGATAGGAGTTTTATACAGAGGTCTTCATGAGGCCATTTTGGGCTGGAAATGCTACAATGATAATTATGAACAGTATGAACCTCCACTCTGTATTCACTCCTTTACTACCTCCTCTCCAGAGGTGGGTTTCTTTTAGTACTGAAGCCAGAAAGCATTTTGGACTCTTCCTTGTTTAAAATGTCATTCTACTCTGAAAAGTGATGCATAGAGAGGTCAGGTATCAATATGCAATATTCATTTTGAACTGAGGAGAGATTGCTTGGACCAAGAGGCGCCACACACATGGACAAATCAGAGAGTCCAGAGGAGAGCAACAAAAATTACAGAAGATTTAGAAAACCTGACCTATGAGAAAAGGTTAAAAACTCAGCATGCTTATTCTTGAGGGAAAAAAGACTGGGGGGGACCTGATAAGTCTTCAAATATTCTAAGGGCTATTACAAAGAGAACCGCGATCAATTGTGCTCCATGCCCCCTGAAGATAAGACAAGAAGTAATGACCTTAATCTGTAGCAAAGGAGATGTAGGTTAATATTAAGAAAATCATTTTAATTATAAGGGTAGATTAGCTCTGCAATAGGCTTTCAAGGGAGATTGTGGAATCCCCATCATTAGAGGCTGGACAAACATCTGTCAATGATGGTTTAGATTTACTTGGTCCTGCCTCAGGACAGGAGGCTGGACTTGGTGATGTCTTAAGGTCCCTTCTAGCCCTACATCTATCTGATTCTAAGATGCATCATTGCATATTGGGATCCGTACTCTCCATGGGTTGCACCTTCATATTAGACAGTAGGGCAATTGTAACACTGCAGTTTGTGTTTATTAGACTGGCCCTCTGGATTATAGCATAGTGGTGATGCGACAGTCCCTTGAATGCATTTTGGATGATCTTCAAATTGAATTTGGTTAAATGTGTGGCTTTCTCATTTCCTCGCAAACAAATTTGGTAGGATTACCTAGGTCATGAGCCATCTAAATACTGGGCACCCCCAATTCCATACCAATGCACGTTGATGATGCTGAGCACCTTACAGGAGTCATCACCATCTTTCAAGATCAGACCCTAAAATTGTAGGGGTTACAGTGACTTCATAAGCACTTATAATGTATTACCCACAGTTTCTTAATAACAGTTGTCTCATTTTAGCTTGTCTCATACAGGATTCTGCTTTAATCTGAAAATGCCAGTGTAGTTATTGCGTTGAAGTGCTATGAATAGCTCTTCTAAGAGGACTTCTGAGGAGGTAATCTTTCTTGAAGCTCAAATGTAATGGGGTTTACAGCCTTCCCCCCTCTTCCCTTGAGCTCTGCTATATTATGATACAGTATCATGAAGCAGAATGATTCAGATCTTTCTAAGGATTGCAACAGCTCAATAATCAGCTGTTTCACTGTGGTGTCCAGCCCCATGACAAACAGCCTTCTGTGAAAACAACTTTTCCTTCCAGTAACAGATGCTTGGCATCCATGTCTCGGCATCCCCTATTCCTGCGTGGGATGAATTGGGCTTCACAGTTTGCACCCCCTTATTATTGATCCTGTAATAAGGTGGGGAGATTCATCCCAAGAGGAAGGCAGGTGGCGGTACTGAGGCTTTCTGCATGGGAAGCAGCTTGGCATTCCGTCTGGGGTTCTATAGAAGCACTTCCAGCATAAGATGCCTGGGAGGTGAACTGGAGTAGCACATCTCTTGGGTGTCCTGACACACGCCTTCTCCAGCCAGACACACCTACTATTTGAAGAATGCAGTGCCTTATTCCAGGTCCCCTAGGGGAGTGGCGATTGCAGATATTTTGTGCTGTTGTGGGCTTTCCAACATTGAGGCTTCTGCAGATGGAACCCACACAGTGAATCTGATCCCAGGCTGCACCCCAGTTCTGTAACATTCTTAGGACAAACTTTGATCCCATCTTTGTGGGCAAGACAAAACCATATTATAATACAGTTTCCATTAGGGACAGCATAAACATTGTTTCTTGTGGGGCAAACCATGCTGTGAATTACAGTGCTGTAAATCCAGAATAATTTTAATTATTTTTCTGAAGTTACTCGGGATGTACATGCAAGATCAGAATGTGATTGTTTTGTGAAGTAATTATTCTGGAATAAAGACTCCATGGCAGCAGGAAGGTGGGGGTTACATAGGTGTAGCTATATTGGTTTTAGTTATGCCAGCCAATTCCCTGGCATAGACAAGCTTTGAGTGTCTGATATCAGTTACAACTGTAAGTACTCTGATTTTTATGGTGCAATTGAGATCAGAATCTGAGCCTGTGTCCTGAGGTTTGTATTTTTCACAGGAGCACACACAAAAAGCACTTTACAAAGGTGGGGAAACTGAGATTTGAGGATAGGGGAGGCAGGCCCATGGCAGAGCCAGGAATGGAATCCAGGTTTCTTGAGTCCCAGTCCAGTGCTGTATTATCCACTTGGCCACACTACTCAACCTAAAACCCAAAAGACTTGATTCATACTGCTGAGTTTTCATGGGGTTCTATGCTGGGTTCTCAAAACCCCCACCCCAATTCAATGTCCTGATGGTACTAAGTTTCTGTTTGGGGGTTTTATTTAATTGCTGTGGGGAAAACTTAATTTGTGTTGCGATGTGCCGAGAGCACTCTAGGTCTGTAAAACTACAAAACGACTTCATTATGTTGTTGATAAAAAAACAGGACTTGATTTTTTTTCTTTGAAATCCCCAGAGGCAACAGTTTCGTCTTCTGAAATTCCTTTCCATTCCATTCCATCTTGTGCAGTCTATTAAAATCATCTTGAAATAATCTTGAAAGCTCCTTGTACCCAGCTGCCATCAGTAAACCTTTGACAGTTTAGTCATGGCTCATTGCTCTGAAACGAAGATGCAACGCCCACCCAAAAAATTTCTCTCTGCCTGTGGGAATCTATATTCTGAAGAAAGTGGGCTTTTTAATTCTCCTACTAGAGCAACATTGGTCTTTTTGCTTAGTAGTAAATGTGGGAACTAATGCAGTGGGGGCTCGAGTGACAGTCATATTTGTTGTGTCAATAGCTTGTGCTGCAGTCAGCACAAACCCTGGTAACTTATGTCTTTTTTCCTTTGATTGCTGATGTGTAGGATGCCTTTATGATCTTGTTAATGTCTATAGATCAGTTCCTTAGCTGGTATAAAAGCTAATGGCACGAAGACTGATTTATGTCAGCTGAGGAGCTGGCCCTGTACTTAAGCTTTCCTCCATATACATTGCCAGCCTTACTACTGAATAGAGCCGGACTCGAGTTGTGAAACTCAGACCGAGATTTGCAGCTGAACTTCTTCTAAATTCAGGGGTGGTCAAATTATTAGGTAGTTGGTTCAGGGCCACTTCACTAGTGTATTAAAAACAAACAAAAAACCTGCCACAACACACTAAATTGCCTGCCATTTAATGTGGAATATGAAGGGTTTTTCTTCAGCTGTCAGACTAATTGCAAATGTGAGGTCCATACTGGATCCCCAGTGCTGAACTGCTGTGGCTGGGTGGGGCTCCAACACTGCCCCGGCCTGCTCCCAAAATGCTCCCCACCATGTTGGGAGCTGAAGGGGAGGGGAAGGTGCTCAGAGATGCAGGGCCAAGATCCAGCACAGATCTTCTTACAGGAATTTTCTGCTGGCCAGCTTTGGCCAATACTTGGCTCCCTTGCATCTCCTGAGCTGACCAAAGGGGCTGGGAACTGACTAGAGAGTCAGGCCCTTCATGCTGGAAGAAGAGGCTTGCGATGGGCTGACTAAAGTGGTGATAGGTAGACAAAGGAGTCTGCGGGGTCCACAGTGGAGCGCAAGGCTTGGGGAGGGGAATTTTTAAAAATTATTGTAAAATTTTGTCCACGCTTAAAAACAAGGGCTAAAATGTGATTCAATAACATTGTTTGGTCCCGTCTGTGCAGGCATGACCTAAACTATGATATAGCAATCCCCTATTGTAATCATTGTGTCCTTGGAGACAAATATAAAGTGGCTTCCTTTAAATTGCTGAACTGTTTTCTCTTCTCTAGATTTTAGCTTTCTTCCTCTGAGCTCGCCCAGCTCTGGTTTATAATTCCCCCTTGCAGGCACAGAGGTTTGTTAGGTGGTTCCTTTAGAGAGTGTGCAAATCTACCAGCCCTTGTGACTAGGCTGTGGGAAGCCAAGTGGCTCCAATCCACTTGAATACTGGCAGCCTTTGCAGGAATCTCTGGCTGTGTGTTCGGATTTTAGTCCTAAACCTGCCAGGTTTTGTGTGGGAATCCTTTTACCCCATCACAAGGCTTCCATGATAAAAGATCAGCAAAACCATCGGCGTACTCTGTGGAGAGCCACCTGCTGTGACGTCGGAGAAGAGTTGTTTCCTCTGCAGTTTGTGGGTTATTCTCTCCCTTTCTCCCTTCACCGCCCCCATAATGCTCAGTAGAAAAAAGGTTTGGCCACAGTATCCTGCCACATGTCATTGAATATCATGGAAATATTGCAAATACTGTCCATTTCCTCTGGATGTGTCCCTCTTATAAATGAAGGGTTTAAAATTTCGGGGGATGGGGAAGCAGAAGAAAATTGGACTGCCCTCTGATTTTAATCAGGTCAGGCTGTTCTGAATGGGCATGGAACTGCAATGGTAAAAATATGATCTTAAATCAGTTTGGCAAACAGGAAAGCAAAATCTACTTAAACCCCCTTTGTTTACATGGGCATCTCAACTGCAGGACCGTCCTGGCATGGAAGGTATTTTGAAAGGTATCAGGATATTGCCTTAGATGTTATCTGGTCTTTATTAATATCTGCATATTATAGGACTGTCTTTGTAAAGAGGCAGTTTTCCCCATGGATTTACAACCACTGGTAAAGGAGTATTACAAGTCCCTCTTTGTGCCCAATCTGCAGAGAATATGAGTTGTTATAGCTCCTTGCTCTAGGGCTTATGGTCCCTTGCTCATCAGCTCATGCTTTTACTTCTGGAGACCCTCAATTTATTCCCCCAAGATGCTGGACACCACATAATCATACAGGGTGAAATCCTGGCCCCGTTAAAGTCAACTGAAGTTTTGCAATTGATTTCAGTGTGGCCAGGATTCCATCATCTCTCATGTCCCAGGAAATCCATCAGAGAACCCAGTGCAGGACTTCCCTTGTAACTGATGAGAGACCCCCACCAAAAATAATTGGAATCCACATCCAAGGACTTCACCATGGTGTTGAACAGGGCATGGCACCTATCTATGGTGGTGATTTAGCACCAAGTGGAGATCCAGTGATAATGTTAATAGGACCCTTCCTTTTGGGGCAGAAATAAGTGAAGAGAGAGACCATGTGAGACCATAGGGAGAGGTTCAGATCTCTGAAGCAGATTTACAAATGATATGCCACCGGAAAGCGGAATCCTGTAGGGCTGAAAAATAAGAAGTAACTCTCCCACCAAGAGAGGACCTTAGTTCCAATAAGGGCAGGCACAGGAAGGAATTTCTGTATTCAAATCCTTGGCTAACTGCTCCCTGCTGTTGTTATCTGGACTGTAGCATTCAAGCCTGGCCTCTGATTAGTTCAAGCAACATTCCAAGTTCATATCCTCTCTCTGCATGTGGCACCTCTTAAACGTAGAACTTGGGTCACATTTATGATCCGCTATCCACATGTCCTAAATTTCAGCTGCCATGAGAGACCAGTTGCATGCCACGCCCCCTGTGGTTTTGCTGAGGTTCTGAGACCATCCACAACTGCAGATTGATTGACCAGACAACTGTATGTTTACTGGAGATAGTCTTATGCCTTTGCTATCGCTTACCCTTCTGTATTTGAAAAGGAAAAGTAAAAATGTTAGGGCGGAGAGAAAACCAGTAGTGCAAGTAAGCCAGTATGGTCAGGTATGCCATACCATTAACACATTTATTGCTGGTACGCCATACTGGAAAGACACACATTTTCAGAACCGCAGGGCTCTCCTGTGAACTGCAGTGGCGAAAGGAGTGGAACATGGGACTGCCGCTCCCAGGAGCCAGCGCCCCGCATTGGCAGCTCCTCCGGTGTGGCTGTACTACCCCCAGCCCTGCCCCTAGCCGTGTCCTCTGGTGGGGCTGAACAGACCCCAGACAGGAGACGCAACTGTGTGGAAGGGCTGAAATTTTATATCCACGCAGGGCTCTAGTCAGGGAACATTTTTTGTGAGGGAGTGTGGGGGGATCAGTACCGTACTGGTAAGAGTTAAAATCTACTTGCACCACTGGGGAAAACAGACTTTCTGTGGGCAAAAATAACATAATTTCCCTGTTTGCCTTTAATATTTCTTCAAATGCTCCTATATCCTTTGAATAACCCCAGCAGTTTATCATGTGAATTTAGTAAACAGTGTTCTATTGACATATTTTTCTGAATCACAAAAACATGAGTCATCTTCTTTAGGAGATACAGTTTTTAATTACAATTTTTACTGCACTTTTAAGCAGTCTTGTAGAAATTCTACGTGGGAGCATTTGGATTACAAGTGTATAGAAGTTGTGCTCTCTTTTTGTTAAAGCTTGTTGGGAAAACTATAGTTCCTTATTCTAATAAATTCAAGAGTATGTATTAGTGCTCTCAAAGCTGTATGAATTGGGGCATTACTGCAATATAACGGTGCATGAAATATAGTTATTTCTCTATAATTATTTATCTTCTGAAATATTTAATACTCTTGTACCGCCTTTCATCCAAGGATCTGAAAGCCTTTGGCAGCATGCCACTAAGTCTCTCAATATCCCTGTAAGCTAGCTACAAGGTTATTGTACCCATTTTATCGATGGGCAAACTGAAGCCAAAAAAGCTTAAGTCACTTGCCCACGGTCAATTCAAGTTTATGGATGAATAGAACACAGCTATCCTGCCTCATGGTCCCATATTCTGATTACAAGCCCATGGTTCCTTTATAACAGTATCACTTGGGAAAAGTATACCCTGAGATTTTCTCATATGCACCAAAACTCAAGATTCCACAATGCATTTAAAAATTCTCCATTACCTGGATCAAGGCTATAATGTAAAGGTGTTTTTTTGTTGTTTTTGTTTTTTAACACCCTGTTAAGTGTGTTCGTTATTTCCAACAGTGGTGGCTCCTCAGAGCAGACAAGTCAGTAGTGTCTACCGTGCCCTAAAGAAGAGACATTAAGAGCTTTACGCATTGCTGCAAACTGACTCTTGACCAATTTGGCCTGCCTGCTTTCAGCTGTCACCAGCCTTCACTGATTTCAAATGGCAAGCATAGAAGCAAATTGTGGTTTTATTTTTTAATCAAATGTCTTAGTTTGGTGAAAAATCTGAATGTTTAATTGGAATTTGCTGGCAACAAATTGCATGCGTTTGTCACTTAACGGGTTGATCCTGCTAAAAAGGGCTAAGTGGGTTCTGTTGACTCATTGAGACAGGTGGCTTATTGCCCTATGTATATACAAAGAGGGTAGGAGTACCTCTTTGGAGAGGATCTAGTGGGTAGGCTGAGCAGTCTTAAGGTAGGAGCAGCAGAGTCCAGAGAGACGGTTATAAGCTAAAAGTTATCTTACCGTTTTCTTTGTTAATACAGCCAAAATGCTGGGAAAGGGGATTTGACCCTACACAGCATGTAGACTTTGCTGTGGAGCTGGTTGGGAAAGGCACTTGCTCCCACTGCCCTTGGCTGATAACTTGTCCATTTTCAGTTCACCAGTAAAGATGAAGTCTGGTCCCCTCCAGATCCCAGCAGAGGTACATGGATGATACTGTGTCAGTCCCAGGATATCCCGAGAGAACCTACTTCAATACAGAAATAAAATCCACTCTGACCGTTCACCCCTACTTGTCACCTACTACCCCGCACTGGTACCCATACGGGGATCATCAAACAACTACAATCCACACACGAGGGCGACCCCCTCCTGAAAAATCTTTTCTGAACCCCCACTTCTGGCCTCCAACCTCTCCAAGCTCATCATCAGAAGCAAGCTGTCCACAGACCTGGACACACCAACTCAAAGCGGCACCAGACCCTCAGTGGCGTAGCCAGGGGGAGAAAACAGGGGGAGTGGAGACAAAAAAAAAAGGCGCCACCCACTTGTACTCACCCGACATGCCGCTGAAGACCCAGAGTGCCGCCGGGTGAGTAAAAAGTAAAAAGGCTCCAAAAAATTAAAAAGGCACCACTTCTGCTCGGTGGGAGAGCGGCTGCTGCCCCTCTTCCCCGCTCCCCCGCCCAGCTACGCTACTGCAGAGCCTACCTGAACAGATGCAAAACCTGCAGACGTATTTCCACTGCTACAATGATTAACACCACCCACACCACACCTTTCAAGATCCATGTGTCGTACACATGCCTATCACAGCATGTGATATTCCTCATCCAGTGCACTAAATGCTCCAACAACAACCACAACTGTGTGGGTGAAACCAGATGATCACTCAGTGCTCTTGAATCAACTCACACAGGGAAACGATAAAAGACAAAAACACCTTATCACCTGCGGGTGAACACTTTTCGCAAAGTGATCACTCTATTGCAGACCTATCAGTCCTCATCCTCAAAGGAAACCTGCACACTGTGAAAAGACGAGCCTGGGAGCTTAAATTCATAACTCTGCTAGACACTAAAAATCATAGACTGAAAAGAGACACTGGATTTATGACTTATTACAACAATATGTAACCCACTAACCCCCTCTTTTTGTTTTATGACCGCAGAGGTATTAATGGGCCACTCTATCGTGAATGGTCCCTTAGAATATGTACTAGCTATGTAGGGTAAACAATCTGTTCCACCTTGCATTGAGCTGTGATGCTCAAAGTACCTTTCCCAGACCTGAAGAAGAGCTTTGTATTTGGCTTGAAAGCTTGTCTCTCTCACCAACAGACGTTGGTCCAATAAAAGATATTACCTCCCCCACCTTATCTCTCTACATCTACACTTCAGCTGGTGGTGATTCCCAGCTCGAGTAGACATACTTGCTCTAGTTCTCATCCAGCTAGCATGTCGTGTGGCAGCAATGAGTTCAAGCCCACCTGAACGCTGTGGGTACGTAGTTGGGTGCCTAGCCTGAGCTGCCACTTGTCCCTGCCTGTGCTAGTGTGGCTACCGTATTATTTTTAGGGCACTAGCTCAGTGAGAGGAAGCATGCATATGTCTTCTCGAGCTGGGACTCATACCCTGGCTGAAGTGTAGAGGTAGACTGAGAAAGAACTTCAAATGTTCAGTACAGTGTAGGAAAAAATACTTGTAAGTATGAAAGCCTTGTCTTTAAAACCGGTTCTTTCCTACAGTATGCCATAATCAATGTAAACTTTGGATTAGCTGTGGATAAGGTTTTACACAAATCCCTTCAGATTTCCACTAAGATCCTTATCCAGTCAAATAAAAGGCCATCACCCCATGTCCATATGTGTCCTCTCTGTAAATCTGACCATCAGTCTGCCCACATTCCGACACTCAGCCTGCCTGGAGACAGATTTGTTCCCCCCGGTAACTGAGTACAAACCCACAGCCTCCACACAGCTCATTAAAACTATGCAGAATTGATTGTGTCTACGTAAGTTATTTCTTTGTGAATAGGATCCTTAATGGTTATATAGTACTCTAAATCCTCTCCTGCTTTGATAACCCAATCCAAGCAGTTCATGGAATAATTGAGATCCCCTAACAATAATAAAGCGAATTACTGTATGTACTATGATAATGCAGCGCTGGTCGTCTCCATTCCCTGAGGTAAGGGGGTGAGGGAAGTACAGTATGGCTTTCTCTTACACCCATACAGACTTAGGCTGTCTTTCCTGTAACCCCCTATGCATGGTTTGACCTTCCTGAACTAATCCATCAAACTCCTCTTGTGGTTCTGTTCCCTGTTGCGTGTCATCTCTGCTGGATAGGCTTTGCACAGCAGCTCCCATAACTAGACAAGGTGTATACTTGGGTACAGGCCTTCTCTCGGTGTCACAAAACCCTGATTGAGCACAGCCAATTTGGGAAGGAGAAATCTCACATTGTCTGCCTTCTTACCGTAGAGAGGCAAGCTCGGCACTCCACAATGAAGAGCTGTGAGCTGGACTGTGTCATTTTGCTTCTGACTCTGATGTTGCCATCAGATGCAGTGAGGCAGTGAATACCTTTCATGACCCAGGTCCATTCTGGAGAGCCGGGTAGGCAGTGATGTGTGGTGTTACATTGTATGGCTCTTCTAGGAGTAGGAGATTTTGCACTTGAGAGCAGAGGCTTGGAAAGTGAAACCCATAGAAAGCAGTGCAACCTAATCTAGCAACTAATCAACTCTATTGATCCCAAAATGCACAAACAGCTCTTAAAAGATAAGCTACAGCAATACTTCTTGGCAGCAGCTCAAGAGTACAAAATCCTGTTTTACCCCATATAAACATGTGTATATGAGGCATAAAGGAGAGAATACTAGGAGTAGACCAGGAAGGGTCTGACAATCATTTCTTGTTCGTTCTTGCCCAACAAATTCTTTTAAAGATTTGCTATGTAACTACTGTACAAGGATATACAGTATCTGGAAGTTGCTATTAAGGCAGCAAACAACATAAAATGCCTTTTTAGCGGCCATGCAACACTCTGCAGTCCTATGAGTATTGACATTGAATGTTTGTCAATATGAACAGGGCTGGCTCTTCTAGGTAAGTGGAGCATAGGCAGTTGCAAAATGTTTATTGACTGTTGATTGCGAGTGACTTGGAGCTGAGTGGGGTGTACAGTACATTTTTCAATGCTGCCTAGAACAGACAAAAACCATAGAGGCAACTCTGCATAAAAGTGACTCCCCCCTTACCCCCGCATATGGAACTTTAAACAGATAATAGAGCTAAATTTGAAACTGACATACAACACAAAGACACTGCATCTTGGGCCACAGAGGTAAGCACCCCTGGCTTATAGTAGCGCTGGGACCTCTGTTGGAATTCTATCCAGGGTTACTTATCTAGCTAATCTTACACTTATATATATTTTTTAACACTAAGATCTAAGTAACCCCCAGAAAGATACAGTAAAAGCTTGTGGCAGTGCAGTGCTTTAAACTAAGCCTCATGAAACACAAGTACATTTACCAGCCCACTGCTGTTATTTCTGCGATTGCGCATTTTGAAAAGGAGTCTTTTTGTCTTGCTTATAATTAATTGATCTACAAAACCCGTATGTTTAAGGGTTGGCTCAGAAGTAGTGAAATTCTATGTTACAGCTGAAAGTCAAGGCAGATACTTTGGTGCCAGATACTCGACTCCAGTGAGCATAGCTCCCATTTTCTTTATTGGGAGCCCTAGGTGCACCTGAGGGGAAAATGTAGCCATTAGTGATGATGGGTGTGAGCCTCAAAGTTTCAGTCCGGATTTCCCCAGTGTTTGGGGCATTTGGATCTGTGCATTACAGAGACAAAGGACTGGCTGCAATGTTTCAATTCTGATCCTAATTTCCTCAAACTTGGGAGGGTTGTGAGGCTCATCTCTAGTCCGTAGCACAATAAAAATCTGTTTATTAGCTCTCCAAAAACAGTCATCTGAAAATAAGAGGTTTCTAAGAAGGTGAGACCTGAACACCAGGTAATTTGAACATTTAACAAATATCATGCTCATGAATATCTGAGCATTTATAGAGTAATTATCACCGTGTTATCCAAATCATGTTTTTTGGCTATGTCTACGCTACCACATATGTCGGTATAAATTATGTCATTCAGAGTTGTGAATGAACCACCCCCCTGAGCGATAGAAGTTACACCGACAACTGCCGGCGTGGACAGTGCTGTGTTGGCGTAAGAGCTCTCTCCCATCAGCATAGAGCGGCCACACTAAAGATCTCACTGCAGCGCTGCTGTAAGCTCTCTAGGGTAGATATCACCTTACTACATGCTTCCCCTGCCATTTATTTTGACTAGTTACAGTGTTCATTAGTAGTGGGCACACAAAAGTGAAAGAGGTAAAGGAGAAATGGGAACATCTGAGGGTGTTTAGCAGCTAAAAGAGGGCTACCAGGATTTCTCCCTCCCCCTTTTTTTTTTCATACCCCAGAGAGTTGTAATGTAGTCTGAGCAGAGGCAAAGTGAACTGTAGCCAATTTAAAAGAAATGTAGGGCATCTAGAGTGTAAGGGGGTTGTGCATTAGCTTCCGAGAAACTGAAGTCGGAGGAAAAAACGGCTTTTTATAATAACATCCAAACAATCAGTTAGCTGACATCATGCTGTCTATTTAAGTATCTAGAGACAAAATCCTGGGGAGCTGTCTGAGGAAGGACCTCAGGAACTGATCTTCAGGATTCCAGTCTATGGGGAATAACTTCTTTTCAACAGTCAAGTATGAAGTCAGCTCTTAATTCAGCTGAAACTGAGACATGCTTTGCAAGCCACCATCCAGCTAGTCTCTGCAGGAGACCTTTATTCAGAAAGAAGTAACAGTGACCTGGCAGGAGCAGGGCTGCCTGGAGGTGTGTGCAAAAGGGACAGATTGTCCCATGTCCGTGGTTTGAGAGGACCCGGAAACTAAGTGGCATTGCAACCTGGGACACAGGGTCGCAGCACCATTCAAGTTGGGCTTGGCCATTGGAGCGGGTGGCCAGGCCCAACCTGAGTGGCGCTATGACCCTGTGCCCAGGTCACAATGCCTGTAGCAGGGAGCTGGGCCCAGTCCCATGGGACAGGAACCGCTGCTGCAAACAGTGTGTGGGGCAGGCTTGCTCTCCAACCCCTTGCCCTCCCTTCAGAGTTTTTTAACCTTTGGTTTCATTATTCCTGTGGGTGCAGTTTTTTTTTTTTTGGAAGCAGGGGTGGGGGCTCAGTTTCAGATTTTGCTGCACGCCCCAAAAAACCTCTGTGTGACCCCAGGCAGGAGGCAGTTTATTTAGAGAGAGCTATAGCATGCTGATGATTGGGGAGATGAAGATAGTAAAGTCTAGTGGTCATAGAAAATGACTGAGGAAAGCAGTAGGATTCTAAAGCTAGCTGCACTACTCATGACATTGAACAAGTATTGGCCTGTTTGTGGCTCTGCCAACTAACCTCTAAAATTCAATAGAAGCACACAAATTCACAGAAAGCCATGTTCTACCTCTGAATTAAAACACCCTGGATAAAACTGTGCAATACAAACGCTGGAAGTGGACTGAGTTCTCCCTTACATGAGGTTTTCCCCTCAGTGGGACAAGGAAAATCTGAGTTTGTGTTCTTTGGAGGGTTATCTGGGCCACATTGCAGACCACTGCTCTCTCCACAACCCGCTGCTGTAGGGTGAAGGGACCCTGGATTGAAATTCAGATGGACTGGTGCTTAGATATCACAGTCGTAGGTTCTTTGGAAATATGAGAAAGAGGTAAATCTTGGTGGACAGCTTTTGGTTGTTGAATTCCCTAGTTTGAGACCTCAAAAAGAGGTCAAGTTTCCCACTCTACGGGCAAAATGTAAGATGGCTGTCTGTGCAGGCCCTCCCGTAATAACAGCTAGAGCACAACAGCATGCAGTCTTCCCCATGAAATTGAGACACAGGATAATCTGCCTTGAAGCAGCCTAAGACGCAGGTGGGAATGGACAGATGCATGCTATTCTTATGCTGCATATGGCGCCTGGTGGTGGGAGCACTCCAGATGCATGCATAGATAGCAGTCAGCTTGTTAGCTGAAGCACTTTGCCTCTCAGAGAAAGCAGTCAGTTGAGGTCAACTGTGAAATCTTCATTGAAGCTGTGCAAGCAGATATCCCTTATGATGGCTGTAGACAGACTGTGGAATTATAGTTTCCATTGTCCTGGTCTTTATTAACCATGTTGATTAGAAAGAGATTTTTCTCCATATCTTTACTGAGCAAGGGGACTGGGATTGTGTTTATCACACTAATAGGCATTAACAGCAAGATTATGGATCCTCTTTTTTTTAAACTTAATTATGGATGTTAATTCTAAATCGCTGATGCCATTACATTGGTAGACAAGTATTCCAAGAGTGGAGTGTTGTGTTGACTGACTTTTCCACTGTCTTCTGCCATGAGAACCTGGCACCAAGAGGAGTCAGGAAAAAAATAACACAGGTTTGCAAGAGTCGGTTCTGTGATCTTTTCCTTCAATGTATTATCGGTGATAAACCGCATGATATACAGATTGAACCCCTCCCCCCTGCACTTTACATTCCATCTCTAAACTTGGAGCTTGCTACTATGAAACCAGAACTTAAGCCAAGCAGATGGCACTCAAGAGGTGTTTCAAGAAGCTGTGTTTCTCTCCATATGTGTGGTATATTATCCCTGGGGCATTTTTTTTTTCAAGTCAGAGGTTTGTATTGCAGTCAGAAAGTCTGGGCCTGGATAGAAGGGCATGTAAAACTCCTGGAGTCCACAGCTTAAAATCAAACATTGTTTAATTTATGGCAAAGACAAATGGGGTGCTGAATGTGCTTGGAAAATAATGGGCACGTACAGCATGTCAGATGCTGTGTGATAAATCACTAACCCTAGAAGAAACGCTACATGTTTGCAAGTATTAAGCCCTATCTACCCCAGGGCAAGAAGCATATTAGTCACATAAGGGTACGTCTACACAGCCTGCAGAAGTGAGCATTCCAGCCCAGGTCAAGAGACTTGGGTTAGCTTGGCTCACGCTAGCCCTCTAAAAATAGATGCATAAAAATGTCACTTTGAAGTTGTGGCTCAGGCAGGAGCTCAGGATCTGAAGACGAGGAAGGGGGTGAGCTTCAGAGCCAGCGCTCTTTCCTGAGCTGCAACCCCAAAGCGCAATCTATGCAGCTATTTTTAGAGGACTAGTGTGAGCCAAGCTAACCGGAGTCTATCGACCCGGGTCGCTTGCTTCCACAGGCTTGTAGACATACCCTAAGGGGCTGTCTTTGCTATAGTTACAGGGAACATAGTAACAACACAGCTGACGCTTCCTCATATGGTAGGCTGGACCTTGACAGAGTATGCCAATGCTGCAATCAAACATATGTGGCTGGCCTATGTCAGCAGACTTGGGCTCCCAGGGCTTGGGCTGTGGGGCTGTTTAAATTGCAGCATAGATGTTTGGGCTCAGGCCGTGATGAGCTGCCAAAATCTTAACAACGGGTTCCCACCTCACCCTACGAGGGGGTCATTGCCCACCCCTGCCCCCCGGGACTCCTGCCCCATCCAACCCCCTGGCATTGCTTGACGCCCTCCCCCCAGGACCCCTGCCCCATCCACCTCCCTCCCCTGTCCCCTGACTGCCCCCAGAACTGGGCAGAAGGGTCTTGTGGGCCACCGTAGTGGGTGCCCACCCCACCCCTAAGAGCCAGAGGCACCTGCCGGGGGGTGAGGTGGGGAGTCCTGGCGTTGCTTACCTGGGGCAGCTCCCAGGAAGATTCCAGCAGGTCCCCCTGGCTCCTAGGGGCGGGGGAGCATAGCTGGGAGGGAGCAGGGGGAGCGGCCGCTCCCCCCACTGATCACATCAGAAGTGGCACCTTAGGCGCCAACTCCCTGGGTGCTCCGGGGCTGGAGCACCCACGGGGAAAAATTGGTGGGTGCAGAGCCCCCACCGGCAGCTCCCTGCTCCGCGCCCGGCCCCAGCTCACCTCCACTCTGCCTCCTCCCCTGAACCCACCGCCCCGCTCTGCTTCTCCATGCCCCGCCCCCTGCCGCCGACTTCCCGCGAATCAGCTGTTCGGCGGAAAGCCGGGGATGGCTGAGAAGCAGGCTGCGGCTTCCCGCTCAGGCCGAGGGTGGTGGAGGTGAGCTGGGGTGGGGAGCGGTTCCCCTGTGCGCGCCCCCCTCTCCCCCCCCCCCCCCCCCGGGTTACCTGCTGCAGTGCGGGCAGCCCTCCTCGCACCCCCCTGCCGCAGCTCACCTCCGCCTCCCTGGGCCTGATACAGCTGATTCGCGGGAAGCCTAGGGGGCACGGAGAAGCAGAGCGGGGCGGCGCGTTGCGTTCAGGAGAGGAGGCGGAGGCGGAGTGGAGGTGAGATGAGCTGGGGCCGGGGGTGGGGTGGGGAGCTGCCAGTGGGTGCTCTGCACCCACCAAATTTTCCCTTTGGGTGCTCCAGGGCTGGAGCACCCGTGGAGTCGGTGCCTAAGGCGCCACTCTTGGCCGGTTAAATTTAGAAGCCCTTTTAGAACCGATTGTCCCTCGCAGAACAACCGGTTCTAAAAGGGCTTCTAAATTTAACAATCGGTTCTAGCGAACCGGTGCGAACCAGCTCCAGCTCACCACTGGGCTCAGGCTAGAGCCTGGACTCTGGGACCCTGCAGAGGGTGGACAATCCCAGAGCATGGGCTCCAGCCCAAGCCCGAGTCTACACTGCAATTAAACAGCCCCGTAGCCTGGGCAGGGTGACATGGGCCAGCAGTGCGTGTTTAACTGCAGTGTCAAAATAACCACAGTGTCCCTGAACTGTGGTTAAACTTGGGACATAGACTTACATTAGGTAACTTCCAATTCCAGAGAATTGTGATTATTATTATTTTTATTTTTTATTTATTTATTATTATTATTATTTTTTAATCCAGGGGTTTTTTTTGCCATGAGAAACCCAAAGATATTTTTATAATGATTTTAAAATAAAAATGAAACAAAACATGTCATGAATTAAGTGGGTTTTTTTTTTTACATGCAACATTAAACAGCTACTCTGTCTACATTCTAGATGTTTTTGTGCCACTGAAAGGAGATAATTTCTAGAAAGGGATCTGCTAAAAGAAACGGCCATAATGATATAAGAAAGGTCCTAGAATGCTTCATTGTGCCCCGGTACATAGATTCCCAATTTTATATAGAGCAATCTTATCCTGATAGTGGAAGGAAACTCGCTGGGGCTGCCTTGGGAAGTTAGGTTCTGAAATCGCTAAACTTCCTAAGAACGCTATTGTTCCTGTCACCCTTCTACCCCTCTAGGATACTGGGCAGGGATTAATTGGGTTCCATATCGTTTACTGAGTGGGCTATTTTGGAAGAGATTTTAAAAAGCGAACATCCTGTCGCCCTCTCTTTGTGGATACTAAAGATCCCAGTTCACTTTTGGTAAGAATGAGAGGCTTGCTAGAATGCACTTAGACTTGTGTTCTGTGTCCTGGTTGGTAAGTCACCTCCTTTTGCAGGGTTAAGGTAGAATACAGGCCATCGTGGACCAGATTTGTGGTGGCCGCCGCACTGATGTGGAAGGGGATGAGGTGAAGAGAAAGACTCAAGCGTCACACATGGAACAGTCACAGTTGCAGTCCCTGCTAGCACTCCCTGGTGTGTAAGCCACTCCCGAGACTGGTGGAAGGTCCTGTCTTTCTCCCCACCGGCCAGCACAGATGTGTGGAGCACAGGAGAGTGGAAGTTCTTCCTCTTAATGAGGTTTAAGAGTGAATTTGCTCCCCCTTGCATGCCAGAACTTTATGGGAAGCATTGTTCCTCTCTTCAGCACAAAGCCTCCCAGTGCACCTGCTGGAAGGTGCAATCTGGCCCTGTTATGAGAAACACGGTCTTTGTAAACCAGTTTGCCTTGTGGGTCTCTCTAAGCCTAATTTTTGTTGTTAATCCTGTGATACTGAATAGTTGGTGAAATGAAACAGAAGCACTGAGGGAGTGTTAAAGGGTGGTAATAACATGAACTAATGTTATTGAGAACAGACTGTACTGCCTGGTTTTACTTGCAGAAAGTGCTTGGTTTTTTTCACTTATTATGTACAATAATAAGAGAGGGAGAGATAGTACAATAATAAGGGAGAGAAGCCTAGGAGACTGGAACCAAAGGCAAAAGGAAGGGGGTGGAATTATGAAGGCTCTGGAACCAGAACGGTGCTAGGGAGGGGGTGTGAAGAGAGGTGAAGGTGTATGCTAACCAGCATGCTTTGTCCCAGGTAACATAGCTATAGCAAAGTGTTTTGGACAGGTAATAGTCTGGCTGCTTCATAATGCAGTCTTCAACTGTACTCTTTCCTTCCTCCTTGGCAGGCAGTTTGCAATACTAGCCCCACTCAGCTCATCTAATGACCGCAACGTCATTTGTAAATTCCCTTTTGCATCTATTGGAGGGTACAGTTGAAGTCTGCACTATGAAGCAGCTAGAGAGACTTTGTGGGGAGGGGGGAGATTTCAAGGGACTAGCTGAAAATCTTTCACTTGCTACCCCTTTGCTCTCCTCCTTCATGACCAATCATACTCCCCTGAAAATCAATAGAGAGACAGCGAGAGCAGGGATGGGCTTTGTTTGCTCAGGCACTGTACATTTTTCCCACAGTGCTCCCTATACCTGGACCATCCTCGCTTTTCCCCATGTGCAAAGAAACCCTACAGATAGCCCCTTATATCTCCCTCCTTTACACTTGCCTTCCAACAGTAGTCTGCTCTCCAGCAGTGTCTGCTTCACACTCTTGTGCCTGATCCGTTATCTTTCAGGTTGTATCTACTCCAATTTAGACATTAACCTATGTTTGGGCAGTGACCTTGTCTTCCCATGTATTAATAAAGCCCCACATTGGTGCTATATAAATCTCCTTAATTCCGTTACATATAATTACTTACAATCCACAGTAGGTGAGATGATATGAAATACAGTCTACAGTTACAGTTCTCATCTGAGAACAAAAACTACTTTATTCCGTTGTGCGAGTTATTCTTTCTCATACACATGGCATTATTGGTAACCGTGTCTAAGTTTGAATACATTGTACTACAGCAATACCACCAGTAGGAAAGAAGAGTTTTTACATCTCCTCTTGATTCCTGAAGGTACGTTTTGAAGGGATAATAAGTTACATTTGGAACAGCTATTTACAGAAATTTGCAGCTCTGTAATGGTTTAAAATCTTTTCCTCGACTGACATTTTCTACCTACAAAAAAGAGGAAACATCTGAGGACTCTAATACCCTTGGGAAAGCAGATGATACGGAACACTGTGGGAAGGAGCTGTCGAGAATCTCTTGGGTACTTGGAATAATTTATCGGCAGTTCTGAAGCCCCCAGTGCATGATTTACATATAAAAAACTGATTGTATTTGTTAAGATTTATTGAGTAACCTGAGCACAGACCCAGTAGGAGCAGTATGGCCTACCTGAGCTGTTTGTCCATGGAAAAGCTGAACACACTGAGGAGAAAACACCATCCTGCTGAGGTGAGGGCAGTTAAACAGCTGCCCATCCCTTACTCATTTTCAAGGATGGAATGAGAAACTCCACCCAGTCTGGTTGGTATATATGGCCCTTAGACACCTAGGGAGTGCCTCTATCAGCATCCTTCTTCCATGTTTCAGAGTAGCAGCCGTGTTAGTCTGTATCCGCAAAAAGAAAAGGAGTACTTGTGGCACCTTAGAGACTAACAAATATATTTCAGCATAACCTTTCGTGAGCTACAGCTCACTTCATCGGACGCATTCAGTGGAAAATACAGTGGGGAGATTTATATACGCAGAGAACATGAAACAATGGGTGTTACCATACACACTGTAACAAGAGTGATCAGGTAAGGTGAGCTATTACCAGCAGGAGAGCGGGGGGTGGGGGGAACCTTTTGTAGTGATAATCAAGGTGGGCCATTTCCAGCAGTTGACAAGAATGTCTGAGGAACAGTTTGGGGTGGGGGGGAATAAATATGGGGAAATAGTTTTACTTTGTGTAATGACCCATCTACTCCCAGTCTCTATTCAAGCCTAAGTTAATTGTATCCAGTTTGCAAATTAATTCCAATTCAGCAGTCTCTCATTGGAGTCTGTTTTTGAAGTTTTTTTGTTGAAGAATTGCCACTTTTAGCTCTGTAATCGAGTGACCAGAGAGATTGAAGTGTTCTCCGACTGGTTTTTGAATGTTATAATTCTTGACGTCTGATTTGTGTCCATTTATTCTTTTACGTAGAGACTGTCCAGTTTGACCAATATACATGGCAGAGGGGCATTGCTGGCACATGATGGCATATATCACATTGGTGGATGTGCAGGTGAACAAGCCTCTGATAGTGTGGCTGATGTGATTAGGCCCTATGATGGTGTCTCCTGAATAGATATGTGGACACAGTTGGCAACAGGCTTTGTTGCAGGGATAGGTTCCAGGGTTAGTGGTTCTGTTGTGTGGTGTGTGGTTGCTGGTGAGTATTTGCTTCAGGTTGGGGGGCTGTCTGTAAGCAAGGACTGGCCTGTCTCCCTAGATCTGTGAGAGTGATGGGTCATCCTTCAGGATAGGTTGTAGATCCTTGATGGTGCATTGGAGAGGTTTTAGTTGGGGGCTGAAGGTGATGGCTAGTGGCGTTCTGTTATTTTCTTTGTTGGGCCTGTCCTGTATAGGTAACTTCTGGGTACTTTTCTGGCTCTGTCATGTGACCATCATGTGACCTCCTTGAATTTATCTGCAAGGCCCAGATGCTTTGCATTTTTAAGTTCCTTTTGAAAAAACCCACTTCTGCTGTGCTGCCTGTCCTGTGTGTGAATTATGTTGATCTGTATAAAACCTCCCTTTTGTTGTTTCCCTTCTTGTACTTCTGTTTGCCTGTCTGTACATCTACTCCCCAGACTGGGAGCTCTTCGGGGCAGGGACCATTCCTCCTTGTGTATCTGGAAAGCACCTAGCACACTGTGGATGCTACCACAAACAACAAATTAATGGCGATTATTTTGAAATCCTCTTTGGAAGTTGCTTAGAGGTTTAGAAGGCTGGAGTCAGTGCTATTTCCTGTTGATCAAGGCTACACCGTATATTGGTGCCCCTCACTGTGCTTTCCAAAAGTAAGAGCAAACAGCAGCAATCTCCCTGTCTCTTCCTTCCTTGTTGGCAAGAGGCAGGGTTAGGTGGTGGTTCTTCTTAATTTGAATTTTTACTGAATATGGGAGAATGAGAGTCCAGGTGAGGAGACGAAAGGTGCAAAATAAATGGAAGTGCAGAAATAGGGGATGCATTTCATGGTGGTCATGCTCACCTCCATGCTATAAACAGTGTTATTTCTGATGCTGTATAAATATGCTAATTTAACGATTTAGTTCACTAATCTAATAATCCTGCCCTTCTTTACTTAATGTCAAATCTCTTGTAGAGCTGCAGTAATGGAATTCGAGCTTGCCCCTGATTTGTATGCTTCTGATCATATTTTGGATTGATACAGAGGATTAGAAACACTTCACTCTAAAGGTCAGCCTTGTTCCGTCGACATGGAGCATTAGCCTGGTCTTTTGCAATTAGAGCTTTCTGTGTTGGGAGAGGATTTATAGGCTTCCAGCTTTGACGCTTCTCTGAAAGCCAAGACTGTACAGTCCCAACTAAAAGAGTAATAAAAACCAGTGAGTTTAAAAAAACAAAACTGTCTTGGTTAAAAAAAAAAAAAAAAAAGTTGTGCTTTTGTTTTTGGATGGTTTCCAAGGATTTATTTGACTTCCTAAATAAGAGCGGGAAAGAATGGGAAATGTGAGGAATATGCAAGTATGACGAAAATCTGCAGTTCTCCTATTCAATATGGATCTCTCTCTTTCTCCTGAGTACCCCAAGGGGACAGTGTCAGATTGATAGGAGAGAAAGCCTTCTTCAAGCAAACAACTAACTTACTCTTGTTCAAATGGGGAGAGAGAAAATATATTTCAGAAATGCCTAGTGTGCTAGTAAATAAGGTTTAGGGTGGCTGCACTTTATGTCCCGTCCTTTCTCATGGATTTTAGTTTCCTATTACTGAAGTGCTTGAATTAAAACAACCCTGCATTATATGGGATGATGCTATCCACAGAAAATGCATTCAAGTCTGATGGGAATGGTACATGACTGGACAACCCCAGTAGGACTCTTAATTTAAGAATCCATTGGCAAAAGGACATTATTTGGAGAAAAAAGAATGAGGAGTCCTTGTGGCATCTTAGAGACGAACAAATTTATTTGAGCATAAGCTTTTTCCCCTTCAAACAATGTTCTACAGCACAAAAAGGGTCTATTCCCCATGCATGGACTCTCCTATCTCTTTTATAATGGAAACACATGAGTCCCACTGCGTCCTTGGCCTGCCACAGCTGCGTTGGTGGTGGGTCAGGACTGCTCCTGACCAGTTAGTGGAAGCAGTTGCATTCCTGGGCTCTGATTCAGGAAGATACTTAAGCATCTGCATAGTCCCATTAAACACAATGGGACTGTTTATGTGGATAAAGCTAGGCAAGTGCTTAACATACCTTGCTGAACCAGGAGGCTCTCACTAAGCAATGTATGAAGTGCTTAAAGGAGATATTATACAGAATAGTCAGAAGAGTGCAAAATACTTGAAACAAAAGGCAAACCTACTCAAAATGTGCTATATTTTTTCATTCGTGCCTCCCCCCAATAGGTACACACCTACACTTTATTATGAACCCACCCAAAATTGCCACATTTTGCTCATTTTTTGCCCAATATGAGCCCCTCTTCCAAGCAAATGGTGGCTCTGAAATGTGCTACTCAGAATATGCTTTCTCTTGTGGTTTCCAAAAAGCCAGAGCGGAAGGGCACAAAATCACTAAAAATGCAATGGCAGAAATTGCACTGCAGCATTTTGCAGAAAGATGGTTACCAAAGGATCTTAGCTTGCTGTCACTGAAGTCAGTGACAAAACTGCCAGTGGGAACAGGATCAGTCCCAGGTTTGTAGAGCTCTTTAATAATAAAGTGAAATAATCTACTGCTTGTTAAGCAGAAAACAGTGCCTGCCCTTCCTCATATTACTCAACTATCGGCATATTTTGCCTAGACCTTGCCATGTGATGAATTGTCATTTTCAGGTTTTCTGCAGCTTTGATTTGAACTAATATATTTGCATGAATTGACTGGATTTCACTTCTCTTGCCTCCTGACCCCGCCCCCTTTCAGATGCACCACATCTCAGTGGGTGTTATGTCAGCCTGTGTGATAGAGTGCAGGGAGTTAACAGGGAAGCCTGAACTCTGGTCACTCTGACACCAGTTGGTTCCTGGAGAAAACTGATTGGGATAATTAAAGGTAATTGGTACATCCAACCCACCAGTATCACTAGCTAATGAGCTCACCAGCTCCAGAGTGATAGAGGCACAGGAAGGAAATACAGGAGGAGGAGAGGAAGAAAGCTAGTTGAGTCTAGGGAAAGGAGACCTCTTCTCAGGTCCCGAGAAGGAGGCTGAACACACAGGGGGATATTGTAAATAAACTGTTGCACAGGACTGTGAAGGTGTTGGTGGAGGGAACTCAAATAAATGGCACAGTGAATACGCAGCCAGTAGAGTCTGAAAAAGCAGGAGCGGAGCAGAATGCACTCTGCTACAGGCTCATAAAGTTAAACCATGCTTGCTTTAAGTTCTGTTGGAAATCAATAAAGCAAAAGTAAGGAAAATAGGATTTGGCCCCTGATTTTTTTTTTTATTGAATCATCATTTTGCTCTTTGCAAAAAAAAAAAAAAAACATTTTAAAACTTCACGTTCTATTATTTGACTCTTTTTTCCCTTACCTTATCTGATATTTAGAGTATCTGATGCTTTAATTGATTTCCTCGAACTCAGATTTATGTCATGCAAACATTAAGAGAGTTGTAAACTAAGTGGAGAAGACTAGAGTGGTCCTTTAAACAAAATGACAGGTTTCAGAGTAACAGCCGTGTTAGTCTGTATTCGTAAAAAGAAAAGGAGTACTTGTGGCACCTTAGAGACTAACCAGTTAAACTGGTTAGTCTCTAAGGTGCCACAAGTACTCCTTTTCTTTAAACAAAATGGTTTATCTTGGAGACCAGCTAATTTTCTGACAAAAACAAAAAGCCCAGTATACTCCTAGGTAAATATTTAAGTATTTTATTTTTATTTCATCAAGCATTTTAGCCATTTTAGGGTTTTTTACTAGGATGCTTTCCTACTAAAGGCTAAATATATAAATGTTCCCAGATTGAATTTGTAAAAGCCAAGAACAAATTATGTTGGGCTCTGTCAAATGTTCTAATTTAATGCTCTGTGACAGTGAAGATGCATGTCCTAGCACTTTACCTTGCACTTCACAATGAAATTATAATTTGTCAACACTAGTGTATTTGAGCAGTGGTGATACTGAATATAGTTTTATAATGCTATCAAATATCAATATCTGAATATTTTCAGATGAGATCTTTCTGCCTCTGCACATCTCTCTTCCTCTCTGCAGGTTTTCTGCATGGCGGGATTCATGCTGTGGTTTCATGCGAAATATGCCCAATTCTGTAGGCGTAACTCCCAGTCAATTCTGTCCTCATTTACAATCACATCAGGTAACTGAGGGCAGAATCTCATACCTAGGGTGACCAGATAGCAAGTGTGAAAAACCAGGACAGGGGGTGAGGCGTAATAGGTGCCTATATAAGAGAAAGCCCCAAATATCGGGACTATCCCTATAAAATCAGGAGATCTGGTCACCCTGCTCATACCTCATATCTGGATAGGGCTTGAATGGCTGCAATATACAGGGATGTTTTGGTGCCTCAATAACCTGGGAGAGCAGTCACGTGATAGAGTGGCTCACAAGTATGTCACAAGCCTCCCTGCTTCCTCTGCTCTCCCTGCAGCATACAAGGGCTTGCATTTATACCATTTCCTCTCTCAGCAGGACTTGCTGTCAGGCCTACAACTCTAATGGCTCCTGGACTACAAGTCCCAGAACTCCATTGATCTGGAGGGAAACTGGGCACAGGTCAGAGCAGGGACCAGAATCCTACTTAAAGGTGCAGCTCACCCCGAGACAAGACCCTTAATCGGATTGGAATCCCATTTGTTAAGCTGCGTATAAGCACAAAGGTAGAGGTAGAGTGAACAGTGTGATAACGTGGGAGAAGTAATTGATTATTTCTCACGGGGCAAAAATTGGAACATGCCATTCTAATTTTGGGGGGTTGTGGGGGAGAAACTTTGTTGATTGGATTTAAAGGGTTCAAGGATATACTTTTAAAGATAACATTTCAAAGAGAAAAATGGTCCATAAAAATGACAGGAGTTAGGTTTCATTCCATTGGTTATTTTAGCTTCAAGCAAAAACTTAAAGGAAGAAAATTACTTTTAACTTTCCTGGAGACTCCAGTCCAGCCAAATCTAAAGTTGTTGACCTTTTTAAGATGACTTTTGTTCAGCTATTTTCTCTCTCCTGATTGAGGCCTTCTAGAATTGAGTTAAAAACATAGTGTATTTGGATTATGTATTAGTTCATTTTCTCTGAATGGTGGAAGGGCGGGTTTTTTGATCTTTTCTCAGTTACACTACAGAAATCTTCAGATAGTTATGCAAGTAGACAATTTATGTGAGAGCACTCTTATTCCTATGTTCAATTATCAGTAATCTTGTATATGCCTTCAGGCATCATAAAATAACAACCAAATGGTAGCTGAACCTCAAGGGTTTCAATTTGAGGCCTTAACTGGGGAACACAAAAATGTTTTCCTTAAATTTCCCAGTATTAGGATTATGTATTGGGTTTGGACTTCGGAAGCTGAACAGTGTGCCTGGGAAGAAGATGTGATATCATATCTTCCCGAGTAGATATGCCATGCCTGGCTTTGAAGTCTGGCTTTTTCTAAGCCTATGCCTACACTGCTAGCGTAGCTAAAAATACCAGTGAACATGTGGCAGCATGGGCTAGCAATGTAAGGACATACTCATGGTCCTGGGTAGGCTTGCACAGCCGGAGTTGAAGTCCATGCCTCCATGTCTTCACTTATATTGTTAGCCATGTTGGCTAGATTAAAACCTTCAGTTGCAGTATACACATACCCCATTTCATTCTTCCATTGACTTCACTAGGCATTGAGTCTTGCCCATTTTAATATAGGGGAATTTGTGCGTGTAGTACCAGACAGTAGATGAGTGAGCCTAGTAGCTGTGAAATTCATAGTATGTATGAGCAATGTTTGTTTTGGGGCTTAAAGTGGGACTTAAATGGCACATAGGCCTTGTGCTAAACTTCTGCCTGAAGGTGCGTTTCACCCTGTTCATTTGGATATGGGCTTAAAACCTCCTGAACAAGCCATGTAGCTCTTAGGCAGTGTGGCCGAGTGGGTAGGACTCCGCAGACCTGGATTCTGTTCCTGACTCTATTGCTGGGCTGACCTTTGGGAAGTCTCTTAACTCTTCTGTGCTTCAGTTTCCCAATGGAAAATGGAGATAAAGATATAACTCTCTTTGTAAAGTACTTTGAGATCCATGGATGAAAAATGGTATATAAGAGTGTTGGGACACTGGTGGTGGTTTTTACACAGGCGAAACTCCCAATTGCTTAAAAATGTGAGTTCTTCCTGAATATTAACTGAAGGATCAGGCCCTTTATTGTATGATTGTGAAGTGACCCCTATCTTTTCCTGTGAAAATGAAATTCACCCCTGCACAAAGGGACAGCACCCTGTGTTTCACCCTGACAATTTCTGTTATTTGCTGTTCGAACAAGGTCACTTTTCATTTATACCAGCAGTGACCTCTTTGAGTTGTACCTTACTTCAGCCAATATTTGTACTGAATAAAGGTAATATCCAAAATGCCTTGGTCTAAAACGCTTGAATGAATCAGCTGAAGTGTATTACTTGTGGAAACTTACCAACATTTTTCTAATGTGCTGCCACACAACCTTTAAAATCTGACTTTGTTGTCTTCCACATTCACAGAAATTAGAGTTACTTCTGCATATTGACATGACATTATTAAGTTAGTGATAGTTGGGATAACATTTTGAAGGTAATTAGGAGCATGAATTTATGCACAGATGAATGCTTAGTTTTTGATTAAGACAGCTTTGAAGGTCACACTTGAATAAACTTGAAGTTGAGATTTGGGTTTATACCCAAATAAGCATTGACAGAAAATCAGGGGACAAAAAAAAAGCTTAGGGAAGTGGGGCGGGGGGGGGGGTGGGGAGGACGGAGCGGTGGAGCTGCTTGGGGTTTTTTTGTTTGGTTTGTTTTTACATCATCAGGTGGATCATGATGCAGTGCAGTGGTATATCTATATATACCAGTGAAAGATGGGAAGTAAAACTGACTATTTCAACATGCGTGAAGCTTGCAAACTGGCTTATTTTGGGGAGTGTGATTGGAAGATGGTTTTGTTACCATCTTAGAAACCTAAGTATTTGAAAGCTTTTTTTAACCTCTCATGAGAGCTAATCCTGCCAGCCCTTACTCACATAAGCAGTTATTACTCATATGGGTAGCCCCATAGACTTCAGGGGGACTCTTTCCTCCCATGAGTAAGGCTTTGTAAAGCCATATGGAATTTCTGGCCCGTGGTTGACATACATCTCCCTCTATTATCCTCTGTTTCTTTATCTACACCTAAAATATAACAGCTGATGCACTACTGAAATGCAACTCTCTTTGAACTGCAACATGGCAGCTGTTTTTAAACAGTGCACAGCAACATTATACAGTTTAGGGCATTTGAAGCATATCATATAAAATTGAAACTATCAGGGGATTTGAGTAGGCAGAATGACATTTACTCAAGATAGAATTAGGTCAGGCTGCTCACGGCGCTTATTTCCCCCCCAAACGACCTCTTCTTCAGTGACTACAGGTAGCCAGAATCTGTTTTATTTAAACTACCTGCATCTCCAGCAACACAAAATCCCCCAGCCACCATCTTCGAAATTGACTCAGTATTGACTTACTCTTGTGAGCGCTGCCCACTGAAACACCACACCACTTCCTGCAGCATGAGGAGTTTTGAATTCCTTGGAGGATTTACTGAGTTCCCTGGATAGCTCCCATCTAAATACTGTGCCGGCCCAACCCTACATATGTTGGTGAGTGTTGATAACATAACTCCACAAAGTGTGTGTGTGGGAGGGGGTGGGGAATAAAAGTATTCTTAAATATTATTTTCACTCTGTTCTGATATCTCTCTGTCATCCACACAAGCAGAGAAACTAGGATGATTAAACATACTTGACATTTTCCAAGATCATGTTCACGGTAAAGACTTAGGGCAAAATTCTCATCTCAGATCTGCACAGTACTGCTCTGCTTTGGGATTCTGCTCCCACTACAAGTATGGATCAATTGTCATCATTTGGGAGACTGAGCATATGCACGGAGGGCAAAAGATCGAAGTGGAATGCTACCACAGAGATCTGAGGAGAATTTGCACTTAGCTTGTCACTTACAGGCAGCTGGAGAAAAGCTAGTGCTTGCATTTTCCACTATGAAATGCGTATTTGTCAACGTATCGGATATTCCTTTGTCATGATCGTGGGCCTCCAAAGATATGATGAGCTAGGATAGGAATTTACTTGAATACAGATTTTAAAAAGCTGCTACCAGATGGGTTTAGTAGTCTGTCTGAAGTGTTAAAGAGAAAAGGCTACAACAAATAACATGCATATAGAATTCAACCAGAGGTGGAGAATAATAAACATGTTAAAAAGCAGATTACTATTAATGAGAACTGTATATATAGTATACTATATATATAGTAATAATATATTACTATATAGTATATATAGTATACTATATATAATATAGTAATAATACTTATAAAGTGCAGATTACCTTCATTTCTGAGTGCAGAAATAATGTAGTATATTAGCAATCCAAGAGATTATGTAGCCACAGGAATGGGGTTCAACAGTTATTTTATAATGATCCTGGTCCCAACTTTATTCAAATTTCTTTAGCAAACAGTATATGCCCCTTTGCCTAATTCTTCAGGCCTCTAGCTGGACATGCCCCTGTATATGTCTGTGTTAGACTGCATAACAGAATTATAATTACATTATTTATTCCAAAGACTGGAGGTAAAGGCAGTGTGGTTTGCAATGGGAACAGGAGCCAGCTAAGTCAACAGGAGTTTTCCCCATTGAGTTCAGTGGGAGGAGGAGCAGGCCCTTGGTTCTGTCATTTATTTCAAGGCCTTGAAATAAAAAAAGCCTGATTGAAAGGCCTGAGGCAAATCCTAACAAAGTCAGAGTCAGTGGTCCCATGGATTTTAATGGGAGGAAGATAGAAATTGTGATAGGTGTAGAATCCTCTCCAACGCCCATTGATCTCAGGGGGAATTGGGGTGGGAAGTGGGAGACTTGGCAAATGTCAGAGACAGGCTGTAGCTGAGGAAGTATTCCAAGTGGAATTCTGGGTTCTACCCCTGGCTATGCCACAAAGTTGTAAGTCCTTTAGACCTATGTTTCAAAATAGTCTGTGATTGCTAGTGCCTCTATTTTTGAGTGCCCAACTTCAGGCAAATAGGGTCTGATTTTTCAAAAGAGTTGAGCCCCTGCTTGCTCCCACACTAAATCTGGCTAGTCGCTTTTGAGCTCTTCCAAAAATCTGTCCCTGATTGCGGGTGCTGAGCATTTAGCCTCTAGGGTTTGACTTTCAGAGGTGCTAAGCAGTCAATGAAAGATGAAGTCATGCAAGTGATAGGGCTTGATTTCTTCACATGTGCAGAGCGTGTGCCTCAGGTTGGGTACCTAGAAATGGAAGCAACTGTGTTCTTTGGTGTATTTAAAAAAAAAAAAGACACCCTTCCCTGTTAAGTTTTACTCTGCAGTTTGTAGACACTGACTGGCAACCATTTTGCTGTTGCTGGGGAATAGGAAGGCTGAGAGAAGGCCAGAGGGAAAGTCCCATGGGGCAGGAAAGTAGGATTTAATGCAGACCACATACCTCTGTTGCTTTTTCTGGTTCAATCTCTTGCCTGCATTGCATCCCTGCGGATCCCAGAAGGGGGGAAATACATCCTACCAAGACTACATGAAGATGCGTGTAGAGTTTTTGATTAACCTGTGCAGCATTACATGGGAGAGGAATGCAGGGCCTCAGTCCTAACAATGATTTAAAAGAAAACTCCAGTGTTTTTCAATCAAAGATTATACAGAACTGTGTGTTTTTTATAAAAGTCTCGACACACATTGCTAAACTTCAACTGTAACAAATGTTAGTCAAGAAATTCCTGTGCAAGCTCCAACCTTGCTGTGCCTGTGAGTGGTTCTGATCTCACAGAAGGAAGCCTGCCATTTTTCGTGACAGCCATGCTCTATACTGCCTCTGAAGGGACCTACATACTGCAAAGTACAAATTAACAGGGTTTTGGAGGGAGGGGTGTCTTAAAACAAAACACCCAAAGAGCACAGTTGTTCACTTCTCAAGAACAGCAAAGGAAGCTGAAGTGACCTCACAAGGCAAGTCAGATACTTGGTTCAAAGAAGTGGAGAGAACCATTTAGCATGCCCGGCTGGAGGGGAGAAGTTTATTGATGTTTTAGGGAGATTTGAGTAGGAGCTGTGGGGTGTCACTTTCTGGGACAGTGCTCAGATTGGCAGAAACCCTAGGGGTTTTTCCGCTTTCTTTGTGGTGTGGGGCATGGGTCACTTGCAGGTTTGAACTAGAGTAACTGGTGGATTCTTTATAACTTGAAGTCTTTAAATAGAGATCTGAGGACTTTGGTAACTCAGCCAGAGGTTATGGGCCTACTACAGGAGTGGGTGGGTGAGGTTCTGTGTCCTGCAATGTGCAGGAGGTCAGACTAGATGATCATGATGGTCCCTTATGGCCTTAAAGTCTACGAGTCTATAAGAGTCCAGGCGAAGAGGAAGGGAATGTGAGAAACTTCACTGTTCTTGGAAACTGACCAAGACACACATCCTGCAATGAGTTTCGTGTGGGTGGACCTTGCTCCTGCAAAGAGCTCACTTTACTGTAAAGTTGAAGGCTAAGTTAACTGCCTCAGGAGCTCTGTTGCCTAGTTCTTCTCTCCTACAAACTGCCTGAGCAGTCCTTGCTTTCTCTCTCCTGAGCAAAGGTTGTTGCCAGCTGCCTGGGTTGGGGAGTGGAAGGGGTTACGTGCTAGGCATCTGGCTGGAAGAGTCTCGAGAAGGAGGTGAGAGAAATTCCATGTAAATGGCAGCTTCCCAGAAATAAAATAGTGTCAAAGTTTGCTTACACTGATGTTAATGTAAAGGAGAAGCAAATTTGATACACAGCAACAATACTGGCAGTTTTAAAAAATGGAATAATAATAGGAATGGCAATGCACATGCATTTTACAGCATAAACCAGGATTGTATACAGGATAAGCATTTAAAATTCAATCTACAGTACTTCTCTAAGACTACTGTGAAGTAGACTTGCACTGTCCCTCTCATCACCCAAGAGATGCCCTCTGGGTATCTGTCTTTGCAGTTTGTTTGAGGAATCCTCAACACCTCACCCCTTTCTTCTCTCAGCCTTAGGGCCTAATCCAGAGCCCACATAAATCAGTGAGATTCTTTCCATTGGTTTCAGTTGGCTTTTAATCAGGTCCTTAGAGAGAAGATGTAGCAGCAACTGACATCAACCTTGTCTAAGGTAGGTCCAGTCCTTTTCTTGCTCTCCTTCCATGATCCAGGGGATTAGAACACCACTTCTCTTGAACTCAGGGGATCCAAAAATCTGTTTGGCTTTGTCAGGCTCTAAACAGAACCTGGGACAGCTGCCTTGGTTCTAAAGGAAGTAAATGATTCTCATCTTGGTTTTTGTAGAATTGGCCTGTGACCATTACTCCAGCACCATGGGACATATTCTTTCTCAAGTTCTTGGTTCATGTTGAGATCTGGGTAACAACTTGTAACCTGTATGTGGAAGTGCACAGTACCCACTAAGCAGTTTTAGCACTTAACACAAGTTAGACACTTCTTCTCATGCTGTATTTGGGCCTAGTCTGAACTGAAATAAATTCTTCCTCTTCTGTCAAAAGGAGCATGTTTGCTGATCTTACACTATTTTCTGCATAGATCCAGACCAGTTACGCTGTTCCATGAGAACAAACCCTATTAAAACAAGCTCGGACACACTGCTGGAATATTAACAGTCTTTGAAGTCATATTTCTAATTTTCAGGTGTTTACACTTAAGTTTGCAAGTGCTTTGCACAGGATGTGGTTACTGACTAATGCTGTAGAAAGTGTTAGTTGTCACCATAAGGGTTAGTAATATGTAAAGATTTGATGCTACCTTTATTCCTATACTGTACATAGCTGCTTTCAGTTTTTACAGTTCTATCTAATCTGTATGTGCTTTTCACCCCTGTAGTATGAAACAGAATACCTAAATTTGGCTAAAAGTATCCTTCATGTTTTCTAGATGCTTTATATTAGCAATATTGATAATTATATTAATACTGAGCACCATAAATCTCAGAGTAGTGGGTCAGTGTGTTTTATCACCATACTAAGGCTACGAGAAATCGGGGCAAAGTGATTGTGGTAGTGAGACACAGCAAGTCCGTAGCACAGCTGGAAATAAATCAGAGTCTCCTGACTTCCAGTCTGCTGCCCTATACGCTGGACCATATTACAACTGCCTTATAATCCATAAGCAAGTACAATGTATATGTGTGATGGGTTGGACCCCCCTTCTGGGATGCCACCTGATGTACTAGGATTTCACTGAGCCTCTGCTGCTCCACTGGCCTGGATTCCCACTCCCTGTTTTGCTGAATTCGGCTCTCCAGCCTCTTGCAGCATACACACATAGGTAGGGCCACATGCAGCTGCAGACACAGATTGAAGTCAGCTTTGTATGAGAGGACTCCCCCAGCACTCACGTGCACACCCCTTTTGGGAGATAAACCCAAAATAATACTGTCTTGCACTGTATAGAAAAATCTGCACAGCGCAAGCTAATAAAAATCCGCCCTCTTCCTCAGTGTGGAGAGATGTGCATGACTTCTTGCCCCCCCCGCCGTTAGAAATTGCATAAACTGGGTTTAATAATAAACAAAATAAATTTTATTAACTATAAAAGGCAGATTTTAAGTGGTTGAAGGGATAGCAAACAGAACAAAGCAGATTACTAAGCAAATGAAACAAAACACACAAACTAAGCTTGACACACTAGATAGGTAGGATACAAATTAGCAAATTCTCACCCTGAGTGATAAACAGGCAGGCAGATTCTTAAGACACAATTGCCTTGGCTTTCCCAGGTTATCATACAGAGGCTAAAGAATTTAGCCTGGGACCATCACTTCTCACAGTTCAGTCTTTTGTTCCTCGGGTGTTTTCAGGTGTGTTGTTGTAGGGAGAGTGAGGACCTCATGTTGTCATTGTCCCTTTTATATCCATCTCCCCTTCTCCCCCTTTGTGGAAAGCTTTTTTGCTGTGACCTGGATCAAACAGTTCCCATTGTATAGAGCTATCTGACCTGGATCAAACAGCTCCCATTGTGTAGAGTTATCTTTGAGAGGTTTCTATTGCACACGGTTCCTGGGGTAACCCTTATGCTTGTGTGCATTTCTTCAATAAGCCACTAACATTGTTTGGCCTCATCCAACGTAGCACATTTGAAATACAGAGACATGGTCAATATTCCCAGCTTCAGATACAAAAATGATACATGCATACAAATTGGATAAACACATTCAGTAAATTATAACCTTTCCAATGATATCTTACATGACCCATCTTGCATAAAGTCTATCTTAGTTATACCATATTCATATCATAACCATGTTTCTATGAAGAATATGGGGTGTAACGTCACAATATGCTTATGCACTGTCTACACTGGAAATACTGCAGCTGTGCTGCTGTAGCGCTGTACTGTAGACACTTACTACAATGACAGAAGCAGTTCTTCCGTCGCTGTAGTAAATCCACCTCTCCGAGAGGTGGTAGTTAAGTCGATGGAAGAATTCTTCCGTTGACCTACTGCTGTCTATGCTGAGGCTTGGGTCGGCTTAATGACATCTCTTGGTGTGAATTTTTCACACCCCGGAGCAACGTAGCTGGGTCGACCTAACTTTCTAGTGTAGACCAGCTCTTAGAATAAGGAGTTCATCATTTCATTGACTTGAGGTGAAGTTGAAAATCTTTGGGGGTAGAGGCAACATAATCCATCATTGCAAACAGTGATTTTGCTTTTTGTATGTTTTGTTTACAACTCTGCAGGCTAGAGAATTTATTGGCTACATCTCATCTAATCTTCACCTAGTTCTTCTTTCCATTTCTAAACTGGCAAATATGTTTACAGAAACTTTGGTCCAGTGGTTAAAGAATAAGGGTGGGAGTTGACATCTGGGTTCCGTTACTAGTCTGGCCTTTGACTTGCTGTGTGACCTTGTTAAGGCACATATCCACACTGCTTTTCCGTTTAGCAGTCTGTATAATGTTGGAGGATTCACTGATTCTGAGCTCAGAAAGGACCACAGTGATCATCTAATCTGGCTTCCTGCTTAACAAAGACCATAGAACTTACCCAAGATAATTTCTGTTTGAACTAAAGCAACTCTTTAAGAAAAACATCCATTCTTGATTTTAAAATTGTCCGTGTTTGTGAACCCACCACAGCGCTCGGTAAGTTGTTCCAATGGTTAATTACCCTCACTGTTACAAATGTGTGCGCCTCTATTTCCAGTCTGAGTTTGCCCAGCTTCAACTTCCGGTCACTGGATCTTGTTATACCTTTGTCTGCTAGATTGAAGAGCCCACTATCAAATATTTGTTCTCAGTATAGGCCCTTATAGACTGTAACCAAGTCACCCCTTAACCTTCTTCTCTTTGTTAAGCTAAATATTTTGCGCTCCTTGGGTCTGTTGCTGGTGATGACGACACTGGCCTATCTCACAGGGCTGTGAAGTTTAGTTGATTAATGTCTGGTAAGCCATCTGTGAGAGTCTTGGGTGGAAGACACTATGGAAGTGCAAAGAACAAGCTATGTTTTCACAACTGGACTTGCTGATCTCATGCTAATGGACCCACAAAGAACTACTACAAGCTGGGTGGTAGCCCTGGATGCCTTCTTCCAGGGGGTGCTGTGCCACTCAACTGTTTTGTTTCCCCCCCTCTCCATTCTGATTGGCCAGCTGTTGTTGCTTCACTGATGGCCAGCCTTTTATTTTATTTTAATTTAATTTAATTTTATTGTTTGGCTCAGCTGCTGCGTGGGAGCAAGGGGTGGCTCTGAAAACATTTTTCTGCCCTGGCAAAACAGCTGGGGCTGCTCCCACTGCTACCTCCAGTGATTCATTTTGGAATTACAAGAGCAGGCAATGTCTATGAATGTACTGTTTTAAATTTCATTATTGCTTATGTAACCCACACACCTCCTGGGTGTGGTGCTTTGTCCCCTCTAGTGGCACCAAGACCAGCTGGAGATTAATAAGTCTGCTACAGCCTTAGCTAAGGGCCATGTGGCTTTTAGCTCCTGCAGTAGAGGCTCATGCATTTAGCTCCAGAGGACCCAGATTCAATCCCACTTGCCGATGACCGGGGACTGTTGGTGTTACACTTCCCTTATCCATGGTCTCCGCTTTACTGAACGCTCAATGAGCCTTGACTGCATCCCCTGCTGTTGCTCCCTTTGCTTTAATTAGTGTCGGTAGGTTTGGGGACACTCTGGCAGAGCAAGGCAAGATGAATTTGGCAGCTGGAGGATCTGTTTCACAAATTATGCTATCTAAATAAATGGCATTACAAATATCCCTTCCCCTTTCCTGAAAATCAGGGTACTTTATCAGCAGTGCTTCCCTAATGGCTTATGCCTGGGAGGGCAAACAGGTGCTGTCAAAAGAGCAGTGTCTAGAGGCATTGGGTGGAATCCTGACCCCAAGGAAGTCAATGGGGTGAGGGGACTTCTGTGGGTCCAGGACTTCACCCATAATGCCTTGGGGTGGCCTAAGGGAAGCACTGGAAGGGGTGCCCCATGCTATGCTTATTCAGTAGGTGTAGTCAATGTCTCACCATAAAATACGCCCTCTAGGGCTGCAAACTCTCCACTCTTGTGCTTCTGTGCATTGGTAGGTAAATTATTCCTCTGGATTTGCTGGAGAGGATGTGGGCTGCCTGCATCCTCTCCTTTTTTCCCGAGTACTTTGGGGCCTGGGCGAGGCATAATTTTAGCCTGGGCTTGTGCAAATTTGTGTGTGTGAAATCTGAAACGACGTAGGAGCCGTCAAACCAGCTGCTGCTCCTTTGCCTGTCTACATTTAAACTGGTGCAATAATATTTTCATTTTATACAATGCTCTTGGTGCATTGTTGGAATACATGCTGCCTCTCTGGCTGCATAAATCCCCTTGTTAAATGAGTGAGAAGTTCCCAGTGGGTGAATTGGCTTCCTATTGAAGTAATAAATTTAGGTGGAATGAAATGCCGTATCGCTCTCTGAAATTGCTCTGCTGCCTGCAGAGCCACCTCATGCCCATCCAAAGTCCACCCACAACAACTGCGTGCCTGTAAATCCCTGGTGAGAGCTCTGGTGTCTGGCAATGACTGGCAAATCCGTACCCTGCTAAGGACAAGATAATATAATGGATCTTTTTAATCTGCAGGAAGGGGTGGTGCTAGAGTCTGAGAAGGGCCTGCTGTCCTCAGAGATCCAGACAATGGCTTCAGCATAAAACATAAACAACGTATGGGGTCAAATGCTGCAGATAATTACACCACTGTAAAACCAGAGTAATTCTACATTGATATTAGCAGAGTTTATCCAGATTGATACCCAAGGAGAATTTAGTCAGTTGATTTTAATACACATATTAACATTCATTCTTCCTGGATTTTTTCCTCCCCCAAGAAAATGCAATCAGAGCAGCAATCTCCACTTTCCTTTGGGAAAGGTGGCTGCTTAGAGTGCTTAGTCTGGCGGCACGTTTGCTCCAGTTTTTCCTTTCGTGTGCACCATAGCACATGTCCTGGAATACTGAATGGTACTGCTGTTCCCCCAGGACTCCAGGATTCTCTCCAGTGACCCAGTTTTGTTCATACAATTTGCAAAGATTGATGCTGGACAAAGACTCTAATATTTCTGCATGATATTCTGGACAAAACGAACCTGCTACAACAGCTGAGACATTCCGTTCCCTCCATGTTTGTACCATATGAATGAGAAATGCTGTAGTTGATAGGAAGATATTTCCTAAAGAAAAATCCCATCTGTATTTGTTTTCCCTAATGTTATGTCTCTCTCTGGCAGCAGAACCTGAAGGTCAAGGGTCTCCAGAAGCTATTTTAGTCCAGTGCAAAACTCTGATAAAACCTTAGTTTCAAATTCCCCAGTGTATACTTTTTTTAATGTGACACCAACTTAAGTTAATACAAGATAAAGTCACAAGTCAAAGCTACTAGAATTCCCACGGTTCTGTGGTTTTCAACGCACAAGGATGCAGTGAAGTGGGAGGCTCTCAGGGAGCCTGCATCACCCAGCACCTCAAACTCACCACATTGGTGTAAGGTCCCTAGGTGATTTTATGCCAGTGGAGGATTGGGTATATTGAAGGTCCACTCCGCCATGCCCCAGGCATGCCCCCTCCCTCTCTCCACATCAGGGGCTTATGCTGGAGTCGGAGGCGGCTGTGTTGCCTCCTTCAGCTTTATGGCCGTAGAGAGTACCCCTAGGCAGAAGGGGCCACTTTTGGACAGTTTGTCTACTTTTGAGCAAAGTGGATTAATCAAACCAGAGAACAGGGCCCATAGAATTTGATGAGATCAGCTCTTATAGTCAAAGGCTCTCTGTGGAACCACATGTTAATGGTTCAAAAAATATGGGAGGTTGTTAAGGAAAAATTAACACACCAATTATGTACCCAGCAAACTAGACAAAGGATAAATAGATACTGAGATATTTGGTTACCATTTATTCAATACTCAGACAAAAAAAATCACCTGCCCCCCCCAAAAAATCAGTCCAATATTTTTACGTATTGACATTTGACAGACACATAGAAAACGTGTAATCAGAGATTTCTCAATTTAATAGTCACTAGAAACAGCATGTTGTAGGCAGCATAAAGATGTTCACTCTGAACTATGGTAACACCCTGTTAAATAGAGAGATCTGATGCTTATATTACTGTACAGTGTTTCTATAAACAGAAGCTCACTCTTGTTGTTGTTGTTTTGTCTCTGATTTATATGGCTAGGATTTGTGAACCCATTAAAACTTCCTAAATAAATAAATAAACATTCAGACCCCTCTCTTATTTTCACAAGAGATAGACTTTGGATCCATATTTTTGGCTGGAATCACCTTCCCGCCAGTCCTCTTTTTATGCACTGTGCTTTGTGCCATTTACTGCTCTTTTCACCCAAAGGTGGCTATTTTTTTCCGTAATGTTTACTTCAGTAGAGCTCCTGTAGGGGTGTAGAGTCTGCCTGTGCCTGGCAAGATCAGGGCCGTAGGTTGTAAGATTGCAAGGCCGTAGACTCAAAGGTTCTACTGTGTGTCAATGTAAAATGATATATTATTACTTGCGGTTGCCTCTTAAAAGGTTTTGAACTCTGGGATCCACTTGGCACACCCTGCTGTCCTGACGCTGCGTCAACATGGTGCAAACATTACCGCATCATGACACAAACCCTGTCCTGGTGCCATTGGTGACTTTTTCATACATGCGGGGTTCCTCACTAGTTGACTCTCGGTGTAGGTTTGGTGCTCTGGGGCTTGATCTTGCCCCATTCAAGTCAGTGGAAACCCAGGGACTTTAATAGAGCAGGATCTAGCCCTTTGATGACTATTGAATAAGATTATATGCAACGAGGTGACCTTGTATGTCTACTTCAATAACTTGTTCCACTTGCAGCATCTCATTCCGTGTGGAAAGGCTCTGTCTCCTATGACCTCATGTCATATTATTCCTGCAGAATCGGTATTCTAAAATAAATAAATATTTTTTAAAAAAAGACAAAACAGTCAACACTTACCAAACTGCTGAATCGTACTGGGAAACATTGGGGCTCTTTTATTAAAATCTCAGGACCAAATTCCAGCTTGGAGGCACATTCCATTGTGTGAGAGCTGCAGCTAAGCCTCAAACAGAATTCGATCATAAGGTAGGGCATAGGAGTGTGATTAAGGCACTTTGGATTCTTCCTCTGGCTCTGTCACTGACTTGCTATGTGAGCTTGGACAAGTCACTTCTCGCTGTGCCTCTGTTTCCCCTTCTACCATCTGTCTATTCATTGTAAGCTCAGGAGGGCAGGGTCTCTCTCATTCTGTGTTTGTACAGTGGGGCTTCTGGGTGCTGCTGTGATGCAAACAATCATTAGGAAAAGGGGTGAGCTGCCTTTATTGGCACCAGTGCATCAAAATAGTTGCCTACAGATTTTCTCGGAGGATGCACCCTTTCTTTTCATTTTCTTTCCTACTTACATTCTGCGTGTTTGCGGTGTGTGTGTGAGAGAGAAAGAGAACATTTGATGTGAACAGTTTTGATATAATGTGTGATTCATTTGTGGAGAGAAGGAAATCAGCACGGAGCAAAATGCAGCACTTCATTATGGTACAAAAATAGATTGTGCTATAGAATATAATGAAAAAGTGAACAGTTTGCATATGAACTAACTGTTCAGTGGCTGTGCCTCATCGGCCAGAAAGCTCAAGAAAATGAGCCTTTTCGTAGTCTTGCTTTTTAAACATCAGTTGTTCTGCTTCACTACTAGTGGGGGTTGTTTTTGAACCATTGTGACGTTATCTGCTGACACATTCTGACTGTACAGCTTTTATTTGTGGTTTGCTATTTTTAAGAGACAGTCACAGTCAACGGTTTGGGTTCTTTGTTTTGTCATCTCCCTTCCCCTCCTCCCCCCCCCCAACGCATGTGCATACACTCATTTTTCCATCAAGAAATTACCTACTCAAGTGCTGTCCAACAATCATCTTCTTACAACTTTGTCAGTTTATCAGTTACCAAAAAATAAAGGGTTAATATCAATTCATATCGCAATGAATCAAATAACAAGGGTGCATTTATATGTATACATGATTGTCAGAACTTTTAATTTAGCTAAACATTTTCCATAAAGGGCACAGTCAGTTCATTAGAGTCCAAAGATGTAGGTATAATTTAAAACGATGTTTTAAAAAATCATAATATGACATGTTTGTCAAATAATACCATTGTCTTGTATGTTCAGACACACAATTCTCAGTGGAGATTAAACATGCGATCTTCAGCATTATGGGTATGAACCAAAGCCTATTGAATCAATGGGAAGATTCCTATTAACTTTGGTGGGTTTATAATCCAGTCTGTATTACCTGAGCTCAAGGAGAATTCCTGAGCTGTTATCTAAGAATCGGAGGCAATCATCCATCTCGAAAGACGATGGTGTAAGTAAGCAATAAAGCAGTTCATTTACTACAGTACATGTCATAATGCAGCATCACAAGTGGCTAAACATCCAATTTGTGAGTGACAGTCCTTGCCACATAATCCATGTGTAAAGTGCAGGGTCAGAAGATGAAGCTAGTGTACTATCTGCATGTGAGGCCTGCTGAACTTTCTTCTTCTTTTTTCGCTTTCCTCTTTGTACTAGTAGGTGGAGTCAGCCATTGGAAAGTTCTATCTATGTATTTATCTGTCTAGTTATTTTTATTATGGGGGTGGGCATGGGCATCTGATGCCTTTGCTAGTTATACACCCAAGGGTCTCTGCGTCTTTCTCTTTCTACTTCCTCAATTGACCTGGACAGTATTACACACATGAAGCCTGTTTATTGTATTTATTATTACTCATTATTGATATGTATTTTACTTCAGTGAAAATGGTTTTTTTGGATTTAAAGCTTCCCCTGCAACATTCTGCATCAAAACACAACAGTTTGGGGCTAATACGTGAGAACCAGAAAGTGAAACCTGGTAGAGAGGAAAAGAAAGTGGCCAGCCAGTTTTCACTTTCCGAGCTTGAATAAGTGCAAAGAGTGACCGAGAACACGGTGAAATAGCAAATTAATTTATAAAAATTCCTTCAGATTGCTAAACTAAGGAATTGAAAACTAATTTTACATTTTATCTTCCCGGGATTTATTTAAATAAAATGTTCCTTGTAACTATGTTAATATCTATCATTACCCACCAAGTTTTCTTGGCAAATTCCCCCTAAGGTTTGGCCAAGTATTTAAACCCTAGAGTAGTTGGACATTCTTCTGTCATTTTATATATATATATCTATATATATCTATATATAATGTCTTTATGACATTCTTCTGTGATTTTATATACATATATGAGACTCATTTTTGTCCTAGTTCATTCATGGGGGTTCGACTCCTCAGAAGTTGACTGCTACACTGATTAGCATGTTTTCAGTCTTGTAATATGTCCACATCAAAGTACGTCTACTCTACTAATTTGTTCCGCCTCCAGGACCTCATTTAGCATCAAAGTGCAGTCTCAGAGGTATATTAGGCATTCCTCTGTCCAGTCACACACTGAACTTTTGCTTCAGAGTAGAGGGGAAACATTCAAAACGAAAGAATAATTATTTTACATCCTTAATGGTTTTCTTTGGGTGTTTGGTTTTGTTGTTATAGATAAAATAAATGTGCTTTAAGCTCTGTTCAAAACTCAGGTCGATAGAAAGTCACCAAATGACATCACCTTCTCTTTTGGGGCTTGATTTCCACATGTCCAGCACTTCCTCAGAATCAGGCCCTGACTAAACAGTTGTCAGTGTCTCTGATGTATATAAAAGGGAATGGTCAGAGGGTACCTGTTTCATTGTGTTACCATGCTACCCTGAGGGCTGGCTTCAAACCCTGGCTCGGGACAGAAATGGATTGACATTAGTGTCACTCTGTATTCTAGTGGGCATTTATCCATAATGGATAGTTTGCAGCAAGGTGATTGTCTTTGCTTGAGAGAGACCCAGTACAGGAATGTGAAGGGGAGTGTAGTAGACTGAGAGATGCTAGCAGAGCTCTTGTTTGTGGGGAAAATGTAACAAGCGCTAAGAATCCTTCACTCACTGATCAAACACATGGTGGGTGGAATGAAAGTTTCACACAATGGATGCTCAAAGGGTACTCAAGAAAAATCAGAGATGTTGGGAATGCTGCTAAAGCTATAAGATTGTTTAATAATGTTGTTGAAACAATGATATAGTGACAATTTCATGTCAGACTTGTGTTGTACATGAGGTTACTCATCCCAGGCCTAGTCCTGAAAATCCTTACTCACACAAGTAGCCTTGTTGATGTCAGTGGGACTACTCGTGTGAGTAAACTTTTACAGAATTGTGGCCTATTGTAATCATTTTCTTGGTGCCAGTATGTAATATAATGCAATAAAAATTAAACTATTTCTTTTCTTCTTTCATAGGGTCGTCATGTTAAAACAGGACAGCTTGCGGCGATTAAGGTTATGGACGTCACCGGGGTAATGTATCCTAATTTGGCTATTTCTATATCCATAAATTACTAACAGGAGTCGGAGGGAAGTCACATGTGAAACAATGTGATGACTCCTGAAATGATTGTGTTTGGGAGAAGCAAGGGTATTAGGGCCCAATCCTGCTCCCACTGAAGTCCATGGCAAAATTAATGTGGACTTCAGTGGGAACAGGGCCAGGTCCTGGATACAAGCTTTGTTATACAGCTGTTTAGTGCTAACGGTAAACATAATCTAAGGCCCCAATCCTACCAATACTGATGTTCGTGAGAAACTTTATTCATATGAGTAGTTCCATTGCAGTCCATGATACCATTCATGTACATAAAGTTACTCATATGCAGAAGTCGTTGACTAGTTACCAAATTAAGGTCCCCAGTCCTGCAGTGCGTCTAACCAACTACATTATGTGTAGGACTACATTGCTACCACTCATACTCCTGGCTGCAATGAAGATGTACCCTATACGTATCTAATTAACACGGTTTCCTAGTCATAGAGAAAAATGTGTTGCAGTGATCACATAAACTTTACATGAGATTGAGAATTTTTTCCAGATATTAAATGAATAACCAGATTAATAGGAAAGAACTGTCTAACCATGTCCCAAAAGGCCACAGAAGAAAAAGCAGTGTAATTCGTGTACTTCTTGGAAGCCTAAACAGATGCATTTGAGAATGTTACTTAGTAAGGAAGAGCCTTATTCAAGAAGGAATCATGTCTTGCAAAGTTCCTGCCTGGATAAACAACGCCAGATTTGGGATCAAGGTTTTGTTTTTTAAATGAAATTACAAATTTCAAAATATAGGATCCAGATCCTCCCACCTTTATTTTTTTTTAATTAACATTTTAAAATTAGTTTTCAGGAATACAACACATACAAAACTACGTAGATACATAGAGATAAAAGTAGTCAATAGGCCTCACAAGCATGTTTAGCTTTACCTTAGAGAGAAAAAAGATGTATGGAAACAAAGAGTAAATAAATGTAAGTGAGGTGGGAAGGAGGTGCAAACAAATAACCCCTAGTATAGTTCACCTCAGAATCTCCAGAAATCTGATTGTACAGGAAATGGGCAGATGAGATTCAACAAAGATAGTCAGGCCACTTTGTGGCAAAAATGGGTAAATGATGAGCCCAAGAGGTTTGTTTGGGTCTGGATTAGATTTTAGCCTGAACTCTAAATTTCCCTTTTGAGGTCAAACTAGGGCTAAATTTGGGTCAGAGTGGCATTCAGTGACCCCAAAATTTCATCAGCTGCTTGCTACAGATTTTGGAAGAAAGTAAAAAAAATCCAGTGAGACACGCTGATCTTGCAAGATTCCTGCCCCCTTGGGCCACATCTGAAAACAGGAGCCTTCTGGCTTAGGATCTGAATCACCACCCGAGGGTGGGTTCGGATCTGTGGGATTCAAATCTGAATCCACTTTATTACAATTTCAGTTGTAATGTGGGCAGGGCATAGCCAACAAAAATGAGCAGCAATTGTCACTTTTCCTTTTGACTCTGTTTTAGGAAGGCCAGGATGGCAAATCCTCCGCTTCCTGCTTTTCTTATATTGATGAGTGTGAAAACCTAAAACATTAAAGGTCCCAACCCAAATATTTGGCATTGATTGGATACTCTGTTCAGCTATTTAATGATTTAGGTCTTGTGTTGCACTTACCCCTACTTAAAAACAAAGGGTTTTTTAAAATGTACAAAAAGCAATTCTGAAAAACAAATCTGCAAAAAAGCAGAAAACCTACCACAGCGTGGCCTCTCTTTTGCTTCTCCTGCCACTCCTACAGTAGCAAACAGTAACCCTCAGTAACCCTCAAACAACCCCAGCCCTGAGAGAGCAAGTAGGAGAAATATGCAAATGACAAGAGATTGCAAGTATCAGCTGATCAGCTGTAGAAAGAAAGATGCTGATGCAAAAGAAATCATCTGCACTTCACAATGGAAAATCCCTGTGTGATAAATCAGCTAACAGCTACTCCATCACTCCCATAACTGACTCAGTGTTGAAAGTGAACCTGTTTCGGAGAATCGCTAAGGCTCCTGGTCACTGTGCTTAGTTGTCCTTAACTTCGTTCCCCCTAATTGTATGGTACAGAAGGTTGCAGAAAGCTGCCCCCAAATTACTGCATTTGATCAGTGTGTGTAGTTACGATCTCTGAATTATGGACTGAGATTAATTTTTAAGGAGCTGGCCCTTGCACATACAATGTGACCTACTTCATAGAGATTATTGTAATAAAACTGATGGAGATAAAAGCATGGAAACAAGACTGCTGTTATTGTCTGTGGTTTATCAGGCTTTTACTTTAGGATTGAGCAGCTACAGTAGCACCAGACCTTGACATAGTAATTCTTTTTTTTTTTTTTTTTTTTTAAAGAAATAAACCCCATCAAGGGTTTAGCTGATGTCCCGCCCCTTGGGATTTCCTCATAATTCACACTTTTGTTTATCTCTGTCACTGAAAGTCTCTGACACACCACACTGATCGTCAGCATTTGATCTTTGTGTTTCGGCTTAATTCTTTATTTAAAATCATTTTAACCTGAAGAGGGACCCAAAATAAAACCTGGGATCCAAATGTCCTAGCCTTTTTCTCTCCACTTTCATTAGCGGAGTGCTTCCAAACCTGTGGTCTGTGATTTACTCAAGGTTTCTGGAGCACTTGCTGGTAATGTGCAGCAAGTTGGCAGGTCGTACACCGCTGGCTGCTCCTTGCTTTCAGCTTCCTCTACAAGTGTCCAGCCTCTTCTTTGCAATGAAAAGACCCTAATAATAGAGCAACTAAATAAAAGTGCCATGATTTTTCAGGGGGTCCAGGGTGCCTACAAGTCCCACTGACTTCAATGAGCACTGCCAGTAAGCCTCTCGAAACCAGGCTGCTTTTAGTTCACTGCCCAACCTTAGGCACCCATGTCTGAATGTTTTGGCTCATGTCTGCTTTTAGGGTTTGGGTGTGCCTAACCCTTTTTTGGCCTGTACTACTCTGATCTTTGAGGTTTTGTGTCCAGCACAAAAGTGACAACTAGGATGGTCATACATTTAAGATAATATGATGTCCTCATAGAAAGGATCTAATTCCTCTCAGCTGCTGTTCCCAGCAGCCACCCTCCCCAGGCTGACAGCATTCTGAACTCCTAAAGTATCATACAGCACTTGTGTAAACTGCAGCCAGGTATCTTTCTAGCTGGGACGGGATGCTTAGGAGCAGAGGTGGGCTGGAGCCAATGTGTATTTGATATTGGAATCTAATTTCCTTGTGAGGAAAAACAGTGGCCTAGATCGTCCTTTGTTGGTCTTGTTGCCCTGGATTTGAGGGGTGTGTATACCGCAGGGTGTGATCAAGTTAATTACAACCATATTATGTGCATTCAGCCACCCTAAAGTAATAAAACACCATACAGTTAAGGGTTAAGTAATAAAACACCATACAGTTAAGTTGTTGGTATAACTGATGTCCCTCAGAGGTGTGAATAAACCACCCCACTAAGTGATACAAGTTACACCGACATAAGTGCCAGTGTGCACAGCACTGTGTCGGTGGGAGAGCTTCTCCCACTGACATAGCTTCTGCCACTCGTGGAGGTGGTTTTATTTTGCCAACTGGAGAGCTCTCTCTCATCAGACGCGTCCCTCACCACACGCGGTGCAGCTGCATCGGTACAGCTGCAGCGCTGTACGTATAGATATGTCCTTATCTATAACCCTTTATGCCAATTCCTAACCCTCTTTGGTGTTTACACTCTTCAGATTCTTGCAGACAATAAAATAGGTTGTTGTTTACCCAAGCTATACCTAATTAGCTCATTTAAATCTTTCCTCATGTCAGTTTCTCCAGTCCCTTAATCATTTTTGCAGCTCTTCTCTGAATTCCTTCTTAAAGACTATGATAATTTAGTCACTCTCTGTAGTAAAGAAAGAAATCAGTGCTTCTCGCCATGTGTTGGGAGACATCTGGTCAGAAAATACAGTTGTTTAGAAAGAGCTCATGTTTGCAGATTAGCTGATCACCAGGGTGTCTCTTGATTTGCTAGTTTATAAAACTGAAGTCAGAACAAAACAGATGGGGTGGTAATAGAGGAGGAAGGAGGTAACATTTATTCAGGGCTCTTTAGAATAAAGCTAATCAACCAGGTGTTAACTGCTCTTTCCTGCTCTGGAGACACTTCAGATTTCAACATACTAGAATCAACATAAAATAAAATTAGGGTTCCTCAGATCAAGTCCAGTGTAAACAAAGCAAACAAGCAAAAGAAATAGAACCCAAAAATGTGTATCCTCATAATTCTTCTCCCAAAAAACTAGTTCCACTCTTGATGTTTTGCAGGCCAAATTGAGCCTGCCAATAAGTGAGCCCAACTCCTCGGTGGTCAAAGGAGTTCCACCAGGACTGAATTTGTCCTCATGAGAATGTGCTGAAATCGTCTGGATGGGCTAGATTTTCCTAGCACCTATCTAACTCAGTCACTGAGTGTACATGCTTTTGATAATCATACATTTAAATCTCAAATCCGACATGCCCAACGATACTTAAGCACAGCAGGGTGACCTCAGAGTTTTGCAGCTCGGCCTTTGAACTTCCCAGCTCAGCTTGCATAACCTTTCCTTAACATGAATAAATTCTAATATTTTGTAAACATACTTTTTGGCTACTGTGATAGGGTTAAAGACCATGGGGTGACTTCTGTACCAAGGTTTGCTTTCTGGAATAATACAAATGGGCCACTGGCCGCGGGGATAGAAAAGTACTATAGTGAAGGTGATGGAGCTGCCGAGCGACTCGTGTATGGTACACCCTCGAGCCCAAATGGTTATCTTCAGCGAATTCTGAAAGACTAAACAATGTAAAATGAATAAGTAAATAGCAACTGAGCTGCCAATAAAGATGTATAATCTGTCCTGTTGGCCAAGAGGCTCAACAATCTGGCAATAGACTCTGGAACCTTTAATGTCCTATGGCTGTCTGACTCCAGACTATGTCACTGTGATTTAAAGTTCTTACCATGTGATGACTGTTCTGTAGCCTGTGTAAAATGAGCTGGTCAGTTTGCCTCATCACAGCAGGTAACTGGGCTTAGAAGAGAGGCCAAGTTCTGAATGTGCTTGGAGAATGAACTGCTTTTTTACCCTCAAAGTGGTTTACTGAGGAGAAGGAGAAAGAGAAGACTTCAATCTTCAGGCCTCTTAACCAGTACTTATCACAAGCACTAAATTCACCTAAAAATTACTTTTTTCAAAGTCTGTAGTCATAACACTTAACCTTCCAAGGCTCAGCCATGGGTCCCATTGCCTTAAATTGGAATTACACCTATTTATACTAAGATTGAATATGTGCCACATTGTGAAGCACAGGCCTAAATAAAGGGCATAAGCAAAATTAGTGCAGGTGGAGAGGGGGCAGAGATGTGGCCTGGTTAAATTAACTAACTGCAACAAAGATGAAGAAAAATCATGCCAATAAAAAAATCTGTGAAATGTGTTCTTTGGTGTCACTGAGTTTTATTTTTTCTTATCCCAGGATGAAGAGGAGGAGATCAAACAGGAAATTAACATGCTAAAGAAATATTCTCATCACCGAAATATAGCCACATATTATGGTGCTTTTATTAAAAAGAACCCACCCGGAATGGATGATCAACTCTGGGTAGGCAGTGCTTTTAAATGTCCTCTTCTTCCTTTTATAAGCATTGGGGTTTGATCTACTGAGTTTCCTCCAGTTGCAGTCTAATCTCCACCCTAGGAACTGTTGTTGTTTTTTTAAATGCTATATCTTCATATTGCTTGCACCCGCTTGCAGGCTGTGATGTGAGAGAACACACCCCTGTTTTGCCACAGAGATAGGATTATACCTTTGATACAGGAGTCGATCAAAAATAAACACGTAGGTGGAATTTAGTGATACGTTGGAGAAAAGGAAGTTTTTGGCCAAAGAATTTTCAGTAGAATACTAAAGCTAAATAGTTGAATCCCTGTGAGCATCCAATGAAGTGAGCTGTAGCTCATGAAAGCTTATGCTCAAATAAATGTGTTAGTCTCTAAGGTGCCACAAGTACTCCTTTTCTTTTTGCGGATACAGACTAACATGGCTGCTACTCTGAAACCTAAAACTAATGGGAAATTAGTTTAAATACAGCAATGTAGGAATTGTTTTGTAGTCTAAATAACCCTTGTACTGCAAGTAACTAGAGTTGTGATTTGTGCTGTGATAACCATGGTCAGATACACAAATAATAATTGCCGTACTGGAGCCAACCTTCTTGTAAGCTCTGCCCTGCACTCAAGGGTTTTCTCATTACTCTGTGGGGAGGGAGGAATTCAGACCCAATTTTTGAAGTGTTCCCTAATTTGGGATTCTCCACTTTTTGGGTGCTCAACTTGAGGTGCTCTCAGGCATGACTTGTATTGGGTGTGGAGCATCTACAATTCCACTGCAGATCAGTGCAGAGTTGGTGGTATACTCATTTGAACCCCACAGAGTTGTTGCAGAGCATTGGTTTACTTAGCATTTCATCCAGCGCAGGCTTTTATTTGGCAGTTTTCTACGGTTCCCAGATAAATTGGTTCAGCTGTTTATCGTCATATGCATGTGCCAAAATGTCAACAAGTCGTGGGAATAAAATAAAATAAAATCAAGGAATGTATGACTTCCGTGGCACCCGTGACAAAAAATACAGCCGAACTGAAGGACCGCTGCCAGTGATCCCTGTATTTAGGTTGGCTCAGGCTGTTCATTATAAAACGTTCTTACAATTTATTATTCTTTTATTTATTAATATATTTATTTTTAGAACCTCTTGCACATCCTCTGTTTGTGGCAGGTCTATACAGTTCAACAAGAAGAAAGCCCTTGGGCTAGAGAAGTGCCTTTTCTTTGTCCTATGATATTCCATTCAGGTTTAGCAGTCTTATAAGCTGTTAAAATTACCATTTCCTTTGTGTTGCTTGTGTTCCTTGGGGAAATGTTGGTAGTTTGCCAAAACAACTAAACACAAGCCTTCTGAAAAATCAGGCTCAGGCTGCCACCACAACATCAGATGCTGTACAGAGAACACCTGGGAGCTGCCAGAGCAGCTGTAGCAGCTGGAGTAGGGGGGAGAGGTCAGCTGTGCCATGCCAGGCTTACTGTCTCCTGACCATGCTCAATGGCCCTAGTGTCTCATCCCATCCTCTGGGGCACCACATGGCTCAAGATAGAAATGTAGGACTGGAAGGGACCTCAAGTGGTCTTCTAGTCCAGTCCTCTGCACTCGTGACAGGACGAAGTATTATCTGGACCATCCCTGACAGGTGTTTGTCTAAGCTGCTCTTAAAAATCTCCAATGATGGAGATTCCACAACCTCCCTAGGCAATTTATTCCAGTGCTTAACCACCCTGACAGGTTAGGAAGGGAGACCTTGGGTAGGCTCCCCGTGATCTTCCCTTTGATCAGCACATTGCACCAGCAGTCCATCTTGTCTCTGGGATAATAGCTTTCTCTTGCTGCTGGCTTTGTAGTTAGCCCTATAGCTCAAGTGGTAGCAGTCTATGCTTCAATGCTAATGCTAATGGAGGTTCTGGGCTCCCACTCTGTTGACAGTGCATGAGCATGTTGTTACAGCTGTACATGTTGGAATTTGTTTTTACCTTGTTGCTGTTTCTGTCTGATGATTAACTCTTTTCTGGTCAGTTTTATTTCTAAAGCTCCTATCCAAGGGCCTCCACAGCAACCCAAACTTGCTAAAGATAAATAATGCCAGAATAGAATCTCCCACAAATAGAATAACCTCCTTTGTCAAACCCTCCCCACCAGGCAAATAAATGAGCTCCACCTCCTTCAGATAACTGGAACCAAAGGAGGCGCAAGCAGGAATTGTGATTCCCCCAGAGCAGCGGTTCTCAAACTTCATTGCACTGCAGTCCCCTTCTGACAACAAAAATTATTACACGACCCCAGGAAGGAGGACTGAAGCCTGAGCCAGAGCCCAAGCCCCGCCTTCAGCCTCAGGTCGCGGGGGCTTGGGCTTGGGCTTCAGCCCTGGGCCAAGCAAGTCTAATGCCAGCCCTGGAGACCCCATTTTAGCAGTCCCAACCCACAGTTTGAGAACTACTGCCCCAGAGGATTCTGGTAACCCCCCTCCACAAGTGTGCAAGGGAGAAAGCTTCTTATACCCACCCCTCCATTTGCATCCCTTTGTGCTCAATAACTGAGTGCACGTCCATGACCTGTGTTGTACAGGAGGTCAGCCTAGATGATCTAATGGTTCCTTCTGGCCTTAAAAAAAAAAAAAAAAAAAGAAAGAAAGAAAAAAATCTATGAATCAACCCCTCAGGAGCTGGGCCAGATTCTGGACCTTTACTTGAAGAAGGGATTAATCACAACCATTTAAAGCTTGCAGGCTATTGATGAAAGCCATGCTAATTTCCATCCTCTTTACATTTAAAAGTGGTTAAGTGGATAGAGTTTTAGAAAGTCTATGTCATGTACTGGAGCTGAATAAGAGGTGTTCGAGGGAAACTCCTTTGACAGTGGCAGAAGAGCAATGCTTTTGTCTCCACATTAAATCACTGTTGTTTGAGCTATCTGATAGAATTCTCATGCGTTCCAATTTCATCAGTGGTTGCTCCGGAGATAAAGGCTTGTTTATTTTTCACCGGCTCTTTATTGAAATAAAACTGTTTCTGATAATGCTCAAGTAATTCTCTTTATCGACACTGAGAGGGCTGATATGGAAATCGAAAAAGGGAGCTTTTTCAATAGAGATTAAGATCTCTCGGAAACAAGACAAGCGTCTGACAACATATTGTCATTCCTGCGCGGTACCACAGTGGTGAAGAGGTCTTTCAGTTCTACTGTTCTCCATTCAATAACAGCAACCAGCAAAGAAATAATGAGCTACTACACCGACTAATTTTCCTGCAACTAGGAAACTGCACACAGCATACTCTGCTGTGTCTCCTGACACTACTGATGCAGTATCACAAATCTGACATATTTGTAAAAGGGAAATAAAAACCACTTGAATACTAGGAAATGGAAGAGCAAGGTAAAATATTTGACACTGGAGATGGCAGTGACCTTGGGGGTTTTTTCACCTTCTTCTGCAGCATGGAGTGCAGTCACTGGCCGGGGTTATCTGAGTGTATTGCAGGCACCTCTGGCATTGGTGCACCTAGGTCCCTCCTATTCTTGGTCTGTGTTTAGTCTCTTGTGAGCTGTAATACTTTGGTTTGATTTTGGTTGCTGGGTTTAATGTGCAGCTGCTAGGTGGTGTTGGTGGCCTGTGATATACAGGAGGTCAGACTCGGTGATCTGATGGTTCCTTCAAGCCTTTAACTGTGTGGCTCTAAGTGTAAAAGACATTGAAAATTGATTTAACCATGTTTTGGTCAAAATGTTGCTTTCAGATGTGCGTGATGGATATCTTCGATTTTCTCTCTGCTCATGCTGGTCTTCTGTCCATGGAGGTCCTATGCATGTAGCTAGAGGAGACTATGTGAGACAAAATTCACTGCAAATCTTAGAGAATTTTGCCCCCAGTATTACTATTAGTTTGTCTTATCCAGGTAGATTGGCTATAGCAATGGGCATAAAGTAGCAGAGCTCAGCTAACAGGTGGACTAGGTCATAAGGTCACTCAGTACTGAGGAATGTTTTTTTGGGAAATAGAGCTAAACCGAACCATCGAAACATAAAAATGCAGCTCTGATTTCCCCAGCTGTCTTTGTGTGTTGGTGCATTTTTTCAGCTAATGCCTTCCTTTATTAGTGCCAGACTGTGCTTGGTCCTTCTGGGTGCACAGAGAAGAAGGCACAAGAAAGCTTCCCTCCTGCTTGTATGCCCTGGTAATTGCATACGATCAGTCTGCTCAGGGTAGTGCATGGACTGCTCCCTTACACATCCCCCTGTGGATGCAAATCTTCCTTCAGCAGGGGTGGGAGGGGGTGAGACAATGGCCCCTGTTGCATTAATTTAATGGAATATATGAGCCGAAAGAGTTAAAGGTATTAACATCACCCTGAAATTGTCCAACATTAAACAGTGTTAAATGAGGTTCAGGGGTTGATATACAGAATGATATACAGATGTGCTTTGTGCCCTGGCAAACACCATTAAACATCCGTTAACCCTTTATTAAAGATCTACAGAAAAGAAGGAAAACAGTTAAACCATTTGTAGGGTAAGTTACTAAGGCTTTCATTTTAACAACATCCCTTTTTTCCTTTACCCTTTAGCTGTGGGGAGTCTTTAGAAGGAAAACCCCCCTGTCTGAACATCTCCTAGATCAGGGGTGGGCAAACTTTTTGGCCCGAGGGTCACATCGGGGTTGCGAAACGGTATGAAGGGCCAGGTAGGTAAGGCTATGCCTCCCCAAACAGCCTGCCCCGTCCATCCACCCTCTCCCACTTCCCGCCCCCTGACTGTCCCCCCCAGAACCCCCAACCCATCCAACCCACCCTGCTCCTTGTCCCCTGACTGCCCCCTCCCGGGACTCCTGCCCCCTATCCAACTCCCCCGTCCCCTATCCAACTCCCCCGCCCCTTGACAGTCCCCCCCCCCCCCCCCCGGGACTCCCATGCCCTATCCAACCCCCCCGGTCCCCATCCCCTGACCGCCCCATCCCAGAACCTCCACCCCATGCACCCACCCCCTGTCGTCTGACTGCCCCCCAGGACTCCTTGCCCCCCGCCCCCTTACCGTGCCGCTCAGAGAGGCAGGACAGGCTTATTGGAAAGCCTGGGAGGTGGGCGGGCACAAGCCACGCTGCCCAGCAGGAGCGGTGGGCCAGAGTGCTCCCTGCGTGGCGGCATGGCTGCGGGGGAGGGGCCAGGGGCTAGTCTCCCAGCTGGGAGCTCAGGGCCGGGCGGGACAATCCTGCAGGCCGGATGTGGCCCACCTCTGTCCTAGATGGTAGTAAAGATGGTAATAACTTCCCTTTTGGGAAAAAGAGAAGTTAGTTGAGATGGGCTAAAGCTGTCAGTGTTGCTGCTGCTGTTAAAGTCCAATCCCAATTCCTAGAAGACAAAACAAGATAGGCACACATGCAAAAGGAGAAAGAAAAGAACCGCAAAGATTTAAAAAATGCAGCTTCTGTTTCTGGTGTTGAATTTAACTTGCAACCTCACTGCTTTAAAAAAAACAACAGCAACCCACCACAGGCACAATACACGATCTTATCAGCTGCTTTGAGACCTGGCAAACATGTGCCAGCGTCTGGCTGTTCAGGGCATTGCTTCTGCTGCTTATTTCTGGTCACAGGCTTTCAGCGTGTTGCAAAATATGCAGTCTTGGCTGGCTAAGCCAGACTCTTAAGAGACAGAAGGGAAAGGGAGAGAAATAGGAAAGAGAAGAAATAAGGCAGGAAAGGAAAAGGACGGTTGTGGGAGAGGGGAGACCAAGTCTCACATCCTAGGTGTTGTTCAGGATTTAGCTGGAGAGGGTGGAGATGGAAATGTCTTTGGGGTCCCTTTTGCAGACCTGGTCTGATCAGGACATTTCTCAGGATTAGGAGTCCCAGGAGATGATGGGTATGGCAGCCATGATGGTGAAGCTCACTTCTTCTCCTTCTCTCATCATTCAGTCAGTCAGTGTCACAGTGGTCAGCTTTTCTCCTCCACTGATATTTTTTCTCTTCTTTTAAGGAGCCCAAAAGGGAGTGATGGGCAGAATGACCCTTCCTCTCATTATTTTGTCCACCAATTAGATCTAATTTCCCACACCCTAATTTTGGTTCATTGATTTCCAGCCCCACACTGTTTTGCTTATCAGGCATGATCTTAACACGGTCCTTGATTCATGGCAGTAGGCCTTTTTGTTTGGACTAATTCAATCTGTCTCTTTATTGCACCTTTTCCCATCAATATTTCTTGTTATAGGTTATTGTGACTTTTTTTGAACTTTCAGACACTGTTCATACCTGAGCTCACAATTAGGGGAAAACTGTAGGCCCAATTATCGCAACACCTCCTACTCCACAGTGACCTACCATTTAGCACAGCCCTGGGCGGGGAGGGGCAGCATGCAAACACCTTGTGAACAAGGGAGCTCCACACAGAGAGACACATTCCCTATACAGAAGAATGTGCAGTCTAAGAAGACAGAGGATGAGCATTGGAGCCACAAGCAAAGCGATCAGTGTGATGGTAGGCAGAAAGTTTGCTAGTGAACTTTTTATAAAGTTAAACCCATTGAATTCAACTCCGCTCCCACATCATCCCTCCATCCTATCACCTATTTGACCCCAAACATCAATTCCCAGCCTTAATTCCAGTCTCCTTATGACCTGCCTCTGATCACTGGACTTCCTATCCCCACATAAATGAGTAGTTCACTCATCAGATAAATAAAGTAAATAGAGTAGAGAGGACAGTGAACAAATTGCTTGTAGGTGTCATGGTAGGCATCAAGAAAGATTAAACGAATAGAGGGTAGTGGCCTTTTATACCAGCTCAAAGAGAGCATTCCATGTGTTGTGCATCACTGTTCAAGAAAGCATGGGGTCATTTGAGAGAGGCAGACCACTAAGACGTTGAGGTTGGCATCAGCGTCAGAGTGCTGGGCATGGGGAGGGGATGTAAGTGATGGATTTTTAGAGAGGGATAGAATTATGCAGGGGGTCATAAAGAAACTTGTACTTGATTGCAAAAGTGATCAACACAGAGAAGTCCTTCCTGAGCACGCTGATGTTCCAGAGCTGTTTCTGGAAATGTTATCAGAAGCTGTAGGGTTTCTTCTTAAGTTCAATATGTTACCCCGTAGCTGTATGCTGTGTGTTAATATGGGTGTTGCTTTGCTGGATGATTGTCATTTGTCCTTGTCATCTGCAGTATATTGAAGTGATTAACCAAAAAGATCTGCCATGCATGTACAATTGTGTAGGATTTTGCTGTGGCTTCTAGAATTGGATTTACACTGCATGCAGAGTAAGCTTCAGGCTGGTGACAGCTGAGGGCAGAGCAGGGGTAATGTAGCCATTCCCCAGTGGGGAGAGGTACTTGCCTTTCTGGTGGGAGGTGGATTGCTTCCATGGCAACCCTAAAAATGAGTGGGAAGGTTGATTTATAAGGGGGGGGGAGAAGAGGGGGAAATAAAAACATGCAGCCTTCAGAATACCTACCCTTGGCAAGTACCTCAGAGTCCCTGCTTCTATGCCCTGCCATGCAGCCCTCTGCCACAGGTGGGAGGGAGTGCACTCAGTCAGCCTTTCCTAAGATATAATGTCACTTACAGACAGATCAGCTGAGGGGTGGTTCTCCCAAGAATGATCCTAAATCAGGATAACTCCAACTGCAGCCAGGCTGTCAGTGAGCAGATGCTCCAGGTACAGAGGTGTATGCGTCAGGGGAATCCTGCAAAAAATAAAAAAGGAAAGATTTTAAAATGTAACAATGAGACCTGGAACCATTTAATTTTTTCTTATATTTTTCAGCATTTAAAATCTATAAGGGCCAGTTTTACTCTTGGCACTACTGGTGTAAATCCAGGGGAACTCCCACTGCAGTTTAGATTTACACTGGTGTTCCTGAGAGTAGAATTTGGCCCATAGTGATGATCCAAATCCTGCTGTCATTTACATGCATACAAACTCATCCACTTTTTTGGCGGGGGGGTTGCACATATGTGTACCTAAGAGCAGAACTGGTCTCGTTCTGCAAACCATGTTTGTGGATCGCAGATCCGTTGTGGATACAGATTTTGTATCCATGCTGGGCTCTATCATTCTGTTGAGTGGACTCATTGGAGAATGTCTCTGCACAGCTGAAACCTTAACCAACTCAAATTAAATATTTAGAAGTTTGAGCTTTGCAGGAAAAGATTTAAGCTGACCTTTAATTCTGGTCAGTTCCTTCAAGGCCCACTTTAAGCGATAATCCACATGACCTGAGAGCAAAATACGAAAGGAGTGTTTGGAAAGAGGCAGTTATAAGGAGATTGGCATTGAACAGGACTGGTTAATGGAGTCTGGCTGAGAGGATAGACAGTGTGTCATAAGCAAGACTTTCTGCTGCTTTGTGACTAAGTAAGCCTAAGCTATTTAATTTCCAGTTTTGTTCAAAGCTATTTCTGCAGGAGCTATGTATGTACTATAACTCTCAATCCTGTGACTGTGTCCACTCATTTCTCTTCCACTCTTTGAAGTCCTGCTTAGTCCTGACGATACCTATTTTCAGGCTTCCTAAGTGGCATGAATTACTTGTCTGGCCTCGCGCTGTTAGAAGGTGCTAACAGAATGTAGCCAGGCAAATTATTTATTTATGAAAGTCTGCAAGGGTGTTTATATTGTCGGCCACTGCCTTCGAAGGAAGGAGACTGGTGTGTCAGTGGCATGCGTTTCTGTACCCCGCGGGCTAAAGAAACCAGACAGACGTGTCGTTGTGGTGCCGAAGCTTTAAAAGGAGCAGAGTCTAAGAACTGCAGGCAGCGCTCTTTAATTTGCAACCTGTTCTAGCTGGACTGCTAGTAGAGTCAATTAAAACCCACTTTTATCTATTCAGTTCAGCACGCTGAATGGGAACGTTCCTTTCTACTGAATATTTTAATCGATGCTTAATACAAAATCAATTGGTTTCTCATTTTCAGAAACAAGCAGCAGCTTTTCTGCTGAATTACCAGGTGAAGGAGATGGAATTTTTAATGCCCTGCTCTTGGCTCCAGGTGTTAATAACTGTGGTTGTCGTATAAAGAGTAATGATGTTTACGACAGTAAAGAAGGGGGCCTTTATAAAGGAGCTATGAAAGTGTAATGGTCCCTAAAAGGTTTATATTGGCTGTCCTGACACACTGACCTGCTCTCAGTCCCATTCCGTATCCAAGCACAGAGCTGAGGAGGGCCGGCTCTAGGCACCAGCAAATCAGAAGGGACAGCACTTCAGCTGTTCTTGGGGCAGCACTCCTTCCTCGGCGGCAGCTTCTTCATTTTTTCTTCTTTGGTGGCCACTTTTTTTTTTTTTTTGCTTCGCTGCTTGGGGCGGCAAAAAAGGTAGAGCCGGCCCTGGAGCTGAGTATAGGTTTTGTACCCCCCATATGCAAAGTAGCAAGCACAGGGCTTTATCCACCTTGCTCCCCACCTTTTGATCAGTTCCGTCAACTCTCTCTACCCACAGCACGCACCTGGACAACTCAGTCTGTAGTAACACACCTTGCCTTCAGCCCTCACGCACATAATCGCTACCAATTGTGTTTTGTGAGGCCTTCTGCAGCCTATCTACATAGAGAGGAAGCCAGGAAGTGGAGCTAATATCAGTGCAGCTTGGTCCTTGTTGGGCAGGGCAGTTAGGAGATTTACTCTCTGAGGTGGCCTGCAGGCATTAAAGTCTGAGGGGATCATTGCCAGGGAGCCTGGGACTATTTATTTATTTATTTGGCATATGCCATCCGGGCAAGCCAAGCCACAACTTTCTTATCAACAGTGTTGAAGGCACGAAGGCCTCCAGAAAGATAAGTCATTTTGCAGTCCTCAACAATGGGTATCATGGTTTGTGGCTGCCCACATTGACATAGTGGACTGTGTCTAAAATGCCAAAGAAATTCTACAAAAAGAAAAGGAGGACTTGTGGCACCTTAGAGACTAACAAATTTATTTGAGCATAAGCTTTCATGAGCTAAAGCTCACTTCATCAGATGCATGCAGTGGAAAATACAGTAGGGGGATTTTATATAGACAGAGAATATGAAACAATGGGTGTTACCATGCACACTGTAACGAGAGTGATCAGATAAGGTGAGCTATTACCAGCAGGAGAGAAAAAAAAACCTTTTGTAGTGATAATCAATGTGGGCTATTTCCAGCAGTTGACAAGAACATGTGAGGAACAGTAGCGGGGAGCACAAATTCCATGTCCGGTATGAAACCGGTTGAGAAGGCTCCATTGCCTTTGTGGTAAATCAAACCTGGGTTGACGCTGAATGGGGTCTGAGACAAGATAATGATTTGTCACTTTCTCTGTGCACCAGAATCTTGCCACATGTCCTCTACCATAAATCCCTCACCTAGTAAACTTATCCACAGTGGGCACCATGAGGGCAGACAACCATGTGGTGGATTAAACATGTCTTCAGTTAACAATAGATGTGGCATATCATGCAATTTCGTCACAAGCTTTGTCTATGCTTTCCTCTCTGTGAATGCTAGCTGATCGAATTCAAGTCTGGGACTCAGCATTGGCTAGTAAGTTGGGGAGGGGGCTTTCAGTACCACTCGGTGTTAGCCTAGCTCTGCTGCCATGGAAGTCGATGGGCATTTTATCGTTGTCGCCAGTGGGAGCAAAGTTGGTACAACACTGAGCACTTTGGAAAATTCTGCCTTTGGTGTGTAGTGCAGTGCCCGGCGAAGAGCTGGGACCCATGTGACCATGAAGGTAACTTAGGCCAAAACCCACCAATACCCAGGGGCAGGTCATTGTCATGTTTCTATTCAGAGCTCCTATGCCCTAGCTTCCTGGTGCAAACTGACTACAAAGAGATTTCACTTCAGAATCCAGGGTTAAACATGGTGTGGATTGATTGAACAGTTGAGACTTAATCAGTTGCTCTTGAGGGCAAGGGTGTGGCAAGAAAGAACTTGGTGTTAGGGACAGGAAAATCACAGGAAGGGTAGGGAGTTGCTGCAGACAAATAGTTCTGGAGGGGCCCTCTCTTGAGTATTGAAGTTCCCATGGGAGGGGTCCAGATCGGTCTGCTGAATAATGGCTTCACGCACAAGTGTTAGTTATTTCTGAGCTCTGGACCTCAATTCAGAGCTAGCCGAATGTAATGCACAGTGGCGGTGGGGCCAGAGGGGGCCTGGGAAATGTTTTTGGAGGCCACTTCTATACCAAGAGAAAAATGATTCATTCACAAGCTGTGAGGATTCATGAAGCAATACGTTCAGAGAATGCAGGCCACAATGGAGTAACAGCTGCTGTGCTTTTACAGGCCTTGCTTGTAAAGATGGTTGCTCTAGTCGAACGTAAAAGGGAAAATAAATACTAAATAAACTATATTAAAAATCCTTAATGATCAGCCATGGAGATTAAATTTCAGAATGTGATCTTACCTTCATTCCGTCCTGCTTATAATTTTATTTAAGAGTAATAAAAATTTAGTCAGCATTTCGGGTTTAGTATCTTCCTCCACCCCTCAATATCTCCAGCATTTAACAAGCTTGGTAATGATACAAGCAGTTATTAGGCTAACCGCTCTATTAGTCTTGCGTCTACAGGCAATATTACACGGATTAGAAGGCACACAATGCAAGTACATTTGAAGATCTCCGAGCACTGTACAAATATGAGGGAATGAATCCTGATAACCAATCCAGTCACATACTATCAGGTTTATCACCATTTTATAGATGGGGAAGCTGAGACTCAGGAAGCCTATTGAAGAGCTGGGGGTGGAACCCAGATCTCTTGATTCCCAGCACATTGCTTTAGCCACAAGACTATCCTTCCCTTTGTAGTGGGCAGTTAGTTAGAAAACAGGGCAGGGACCATGACTCCTGGACATGATCACCAGCTTTTTGCCACCAACTTGTATGGTGACCCCGAGCAAATCACTTAACCATTCCAAACCTCTGTTCTTGTATGTATAAAATGAAGGTATTGGCATTATGACGCAAATGTTGTGATACATAATGTCTGTAAATTGCTGTACATGTGCAAAACACTGTTATGGCTAGTCAGTGGAGGAGGTGAAGATAAAGTTCAATACAGCCTGTGGCCAACTTCACTGAATAATTTCTCACAGTAAAGCTATATTTTTGCAGTACTTTGTGAATTTAAAACACAAACAGGCAATTCAAAATGTTGTGGAAGAACAATTTTACTTCACATATTTTGTCCATCTCTATTTGTAGCAATTGCTTAGTTCTTTATCCCTTCAGTACAAAGCCTTCACAAGAAGTGCCGTTCTTTGAGTCAGAGGTCCATTATCCTTCTACTGCAGGCTGAGATACATTGACAACGTTGTTCGCTGGCTACTGCCCCTTCTCTTAAAGAATCAGTGGCACAGCTTATTCAAAATGCCTCACAGTTAGCAACAAATGTTCATTGTTAAGCCCTGTTGGACCCTTGCCCAACTGGACCCGTGTGCTGCTGCTATTGCCAATACTGTAATAATATCTGCGGGTGCTGGATATTCTCTTACACGTGTTATGGGGTTGTACGTCTCTTAGTATTTTTGAAAAGCTGAGTTGGGAATTAAACTCTCCTGGGACTCTCATCTTTTTTTTAATTTTTAGGAGACTTCACAATTATTCAGGGGTTACATGAGGCAAATGGCTACTTGATGTACTTCTTGCTACAAATGGAAATCAAGGACAGAAGTGTAGGACTGAGTGAGCTGGCAGGACTATAGAGATGATCACTCAAATTAATGGATAAAAGTGGATACTTGTAATTATGTTTGGTCCTTCTTTTTAATATTTTGCGATTGCAATATATAGGGTAAAGGTCCCTTCATTTTCCATTGCTTTCTAGTTATGAGCAATATAAACATAGGTACAATGTGCATCGTCTGTCAGTCCTGAGGGAGAAGACAAATGTACAGTCATTCCCAACCATTTTTTTTCCTGCCTGGGACTCAAAATTCGCCCTCAGTTTCTTGCCACAACTCACCTATCCGTTAGCCAGATGCAAAATTGTGGGTTTGGAGTCACGGTAGGGACTTGCAGATGGATTTATTTGGGAGGGCACTGGATGAACGTACAGGAGTGGGGGTGTGGTTGAGGGGGATGTTCTGGGACGTGAGTGTGAGATGATGGCACGGTAGTGTTAGGAGTTGGGGGTCTGAATGGGGGTATAAGGAGTCTCTCTCTCACACACACATCAACTATCCTCAGCCTCCGTGACAGCAGCATGCAATGTAATGAAACCCTTAAGTTTTATGTCCTGTATGTGTATATCAAATTTATTATATTTAGCTAATGACTTATATAAATATTTTCTATAGTCCTCATGACTATAGTATCCTAAGTGCTTATTTCACCAGATACACATGCAGATATTACAATTCCCATGTACAGTATCAGTCAGTTACGAGGGAAAAGAGAAAGGGAAGAACTTCTTTCTTGCCAAGAGTTATATTATTCTATTTTACGGGGAGCAATTAGTAATCGATTATTTTGTTTTCTGGGTTGTGAAGCTGTCGACCAGGTAACAATGTTTGGTGTTTTGATCCTTGTTCTTATCATTTAGGAGGGGAAAGTTTTAATTTCTGTGGTTGCGTTAATTACCTGCGCGATCACATGACTGATTTAGCCAATCATAAGTACATTTCTTAAGCCCAATTTTGTTTCTTAGGGACATGCAAAGAGTTTATCAGCCTTCATCTGGAGCAGACCTGAGAAACAAATGATTCTAGAAGTTACCAAAACTAGATATGGAAAGGACGTACTAGGTCAAGATGGTCTTTCTTCCTGCTAGTACGGCATTGTTCCCAATGTTCTATTCAAGTATCTTATCTGAACTGAAGATTGTAACAGTGTTTGGTCTTTGTTTTATGACTGTGCCAATAGGATAGTACCTATAACTGAATCATCCAAGCAGTTGGGGGGAGGTAACCCTTTTATTGTCTTTTTTTCCCCTTTCTCTTTTCAGCTTTCAGTTTTGAGTAAAGTGATGTCAATTGGTTTGAAAACATGAAATATTGTCTAAGCCCGAAGTAATAAACCAAATTATTTTAGCAAAATTAAAATCATATATTTAAGAAGTGCAAACCAATCTACAGACTGGAAAATTTTCTTTTGTGATCATTCATGTTATGTGGTGTGTATATATATACATATTGGGTACAGTTCTGCATTCTTTATGTGCACAAAATTTCCCTGGAAAACAGTAGGAATTTGGTGGGTGCATGGATAGCAGGATCAGACCCATTGTGCTGGTCTTGTCTCTCTTATTTCATGACTGATCAGTTTTGGGTCTGGGCCTGAATAAGATCCTCAGGTTCATGCCCTCTGTTTGGATTTTTATATTTACTGTTAAAACAAATTAAACAGTGGAAGAGTGGATAAAATCCGTCCAGTCTGATTTGAAACAACTCTAGTGAACCACTCTCCTTGGCAGACTGTTCCACAGATTAACAAACTTTACCCATTAAGAGATGTTTTCTGATATGAAAGGAAGCAGAGAACAGCCCCACAGCAGAAAGGAGTGAAAACTTAAGTAGATCATTAGAAACGGAATTATAGGTAGAAAACTTCTCCCTGGTTTAATAATGTCTGCACACATTTATGGAAGATTTATGTTCAAGAGACTGATTCTAGGGCACCTGTATATATCCTATTTGCATTGATATAGAACTAGGCCCTGTAGTGAGAATATAGAATATGTTGCAGTGGGATTGGTGACATCAAGATTTCTAACTTTTTTCCCATTGTTTTTCAGTAATAAAGTTACTCCAATTTTTTGTTCTGATGCCTCTTGAAGGAAAACAGGCTCCTCAAGCAATGCAAAAAATTCTTTTTAAACGAATAAACTCAACTCAAAATTATTCAGTGATCACTTTCTGTTGCAGTGAAATTGCATCATAAATACCTTGCCAACTGCAATGTACTACATTTGGTTATTGCAACCCAGAGGATGCTTTCAAGTTTAATTACAATCATTGTTCTTTTGTTTCCTTTGCCAGTTAGTGATGGAGTTCTGTGGTGCTGGCTCTGTCACGGATCTAATCAAGAACACAAAAGGGAACACTTTGAAGGAGGAGTGGATTGCGTACATCTGCAGGGAGATTTTACGGGTATGTGTCCAAAGTGAGCTACTGTAGTTCTAAATGTCATTCACCAAATGCAGTGTTTGAAGATTGGCTTTTTACACTTAGAAAAGAGGGAAAGCTTATGAGATGGCACTTTAGGCTGTGTGGCCAATGTGCTGGCATAAGCTAATGCTTCTTAGGTGCCTGTAGGTTTGAATGATTCATGTGCTTGTCTGATGCATAATAAATAACTGCCAGTTAATGCATCCTAGCTCTGTTAGTTTCTTGACTTTTAACTCTGGTTTTCCTTCAACAAAAATGTAATTCCCTTTAATAATAAATCAGTACAAAAATTTATTTAAGACAGAATTCCATTTTCAATTAACAGAAAGGGAAATCCTAATACAGTCTGCAGAAGGAATCTGTGTTTTAAAAAGACACATTCAAATGGCACATTTTTATTTTTCCCTTTGCCTGGTGTCGCTGGCTTGAGTGAGGATGTTGGAACTTTTCTACCCCTGAGATGAGGGTTGGATTGGAATGGCTTACACTGGCAAGTGCCAGTGTTCCATAGCCGTGCATTTGGTGCCTCCTGTAAATGATGCACTTCCATAGTGATGCCCATGTCATTCAGGTAGGCAGTCTACATGATCATAATAGGATGACCTTACAAATCTATGAATGTAAGGAATAAGTTTTGTTTTTAAGTCCATCATATACATAGTGTGGGAACTCCGTACAGAATAGATTTCAAGAAACAACCACCATCTGAACGAGTGCCCAAAAAATGAGGAAGGAAGTGAGTGCTCAAACATGCACATGGAAGGATATAAAATGTTCATGAAGTTCCCGTTGCTGTCCAGTGGTGACTAAGCATTTGTTTATTTACAATACATGCCACCATCCGCACCATCCCCTGCAATTTGATGAGCAAAATAACAAGCACTGTAGCTAATCAGCTGCTGTAGCGACATTTCCTTCAGTCTCGGGAAACCACAGTTACACAGGCTTAGTTTAAATTTATGAGCTGGTAAGCCTGTTTTGCAAAATAGCCCTACCAGTGAGTCAGAACCTAACCACTGGGTCATGATCCAGAGTCACCATCAAGTGTCAAGCCTCAACATTTGGTTATGTTTGGCTATGTAGTTGCAGTGGGGCACACCTTTGGAATGTCCCCTTGAATCTGTGCATAATGTCAGCGGTATCCTTGGCTCCAGCACCTCTTGTGGGTCGTCTGCTTCTCACTGGGTCTTCCATGGCTCGGCCCTCCAACCAAGTCACATAAAGTTCAAACCCCTTCTGGGGTAACTGAAAGGTCCAAATGAAAATCCAAACATCTGAATAATTCTTCTGTCCCCTTGGGGTACTGAAGTCTTCTACTTCCACTTACAAACCCTGTCTCAAGGCTCTATCCCACAGGAGCCTACTCTGTTCCCTGTGGGTCTCTTCCACCCATTGTAGGCCCTAACTCAGCTCCCCCACCAGCTTCCAGGAGCCTTCACTGCTCCCTGTGGGATTACCTCCATAGGAGAGTCTTGCCTCCTCTTCAATCCCTGAGGCCTACCCCAGGCTCTTCCCAGAAAGAAAGAGGAAACGTCCTCTCTCCTCTTCTCCCCTCAACTGAGCTCAGTGCTGTTTAAGTAGTCCTCTGCAGGTGGCGTCAGTCTCCATTACACCCAGCTGGGATCACTAATTGTCCCTACATAAACAGATCGGGGTGAGGCTGAGAGGTAACTGCGAGGTCATGGGCCAGGCAGAGCCCAGCTTGCCTTGAAAAGCCAGCCAGCCTGTGAAAGTGGTCTGCTCTCTGTATAGAGGAGAGGAGAGTCATTGCATGACCTATGACTCAAAGGGTTTGTGGAGGGGGGGAAGAACCTGAGCCAGAAAAGGGATTTTTCTCCATCCTTGTTGTATATACGCTTAAGAAGGCAAGAAGGAACCATTGGGACACTTCTAGTTCTTTGTCTCTCCTCTCTCCCAATCAGAAGCACTTCTGAAAGGAATGGTACTGTGCCAGATTTTTCTTTCTTTCTTTGTATTGTGGTAGTGCCATTGTGCTAGATGCTGTACAAATACAGAACAAAAAGATAGTCACTGCCCCAAAGAGCGTACAATCTAAGTAACTGCTTACAGTATCCCCTTTCTTCTTTCAGGATCCTCCTATCCTTCATTCAGAAAACAGGTTTCCCTTTAGTTTTGAAAAAAACCATGATGGCGATAGTGCTTTTCATCCCATCTTTAAATAAATCCATGGGTTTAAAGTATGGGGTGGAGGTGGGCGGAAGGTTCAAAACCCAGATCTAGTTTTACAAACCACAGAAGAGTCTGAGAGATTGGTAATATTGAAAGATGCCATTCTCAAGTGTTTAACATTGGTACTCTTTTGTGCTTTGTAACACAATTCAAGACATATAATACAAAGAAAAGCTGGCTTGTTACATATTTATACACCGTACAGCAAAGGAAACTTTGGTCCATATACAATATATTTGTATTTAAAATCTTCCAGATATATTTTTAAAGATACAAGTATACATCTATGTGGCTAGTGAAAAATCAACATAGTGTCTTGTTAGACAAATTTTCTAGCCTGCCCAAGGTGGCAGTCATTCTTCTGTTAGGGAATACTGCTAATAGTAGTCCTTATAGTTCTTTTGTTAATGAGCAATTAAAATAATTCCAGGCCTATAGAAGTAAATTATTCATAGGACATTTAGATGCATTTCAAATTAATTCATTCCAATCACTGATAGTAAAGGGGTGGCATGTAGAAGTATATGATCATATACTGAAAATATGATATAACATTGCAAATCATTAATGGTGCTTATCTTGTCACTGTAATCAATGGGAACTCATAAATATTATTTAAGATTGAAGGTTTGATGTGATTTTATAACACCTAGGGCTTGAGCCTACATAGCTGAATGGAAGCTTTGCCATTTCCTTGGATGCACGCAGGATCAAACAGCTAGAGTCTAAAACTGTAATAATTCAGTTAAGACCTGGAATGCAAGAAGGCTTCCAGATCTCTGTAGAAATTGTTCTCTGTAGTAGTCCCAAAGTAACAAGCATAAAATGACTAATAACTGCCAGCAGTGATAGCGGAAATTATTTTCTTTTTAAAAAATGAATATTTAATATGAAATGAAAACCAATACGAAATTAGTTTTTAAAGTAATCCATATTGTACCAGACTAGCAATATAGGTGGCTATTACTTGTAAACCCTGAAATGGTAAACACATGAAATAAAAATGCAGGTTGCATGAAGAAATTAATGAACTAATAAAAAGGCACAATGGGAAACTAGTTTACCTCTAGCCTTCAAGAGAGACTTTTAATTTGAGCTATGTCTCTATTAGGGGTATATGCAACTTCTAGTATTTGTATTTTTAATCAAGGTTTTTAATGCATATGAATACTATTTATTGGGCCAATATAACATGAGATCTGGTATTTCAGTTCCTGGTTGATAGAAATACAGAGAGAGGACCACATTTTCTGTTTCAGCTACTCAAATGGCTCCCTAAGGCAAAAAGCACATGAAAAAACATTACTATAGATACTGAGGTATTCAGGTTAATATTGGTTTCTGAAGTAACTGAATGCTCAGTCCTAAATCCTTATCGAATTTACAGTTCTTTTCACTCACCATATAAAGCACTGACTTCCATGATTACAGTTAAGTGGGTGTTTCTACTCATGCCTTCCCAATGTGAAATGTAGGACATTTTGTACACATGACAAAGTGTTTTGAGGTGACTTAATTCCAACACAAATCTCCCATTTTTGGTGGATAATTAGTGTGCTGGTGGCAAGAGGGAAATGGTATAAAATAATGTTCTTTGAATTTGGTTTCTACTGACCTTGCTTATCCACTGAATTTTCTAGGGTTTGAGTCATCTACACCAGCATAAAGTAATTCATCGAGACATAAAGGGGCAGAATGTATTGCTGACAGAAAATGCAGAAGTTAAACTGGGTAAGAATGGCATAGAACTTGTGGCAAATGTAAGGAAAGCGTGGGATGAGGTTGGCTGGGAAGATGAAATGAAACTGGTAGAGAGTAAGTAACTGACTTGCCTTCTTTGGGAATGGGGACAGATCAGGTATCTTCTGTGCTTATTGTTTTGTGCTGGACTCATTCAAATGAACTTGGATTTGATTAAATACCATGCACTAAATTATCATCAGATGATAGCAGACATCCAAATGTAAAAAAATTCACATGCACTGACATCTGCTCGGTTCCGCCATCACATTTGGCCCTGTCAGTTGGGTAGTTATGAACCTGTATGGGGTTTTACACATTCATGATCATCTTTGCATATTGACCCAATCTCTGCATGTTGAAAATTTGTTAATATGTATTTCTACCCTGACCCTGTTAGATACCCTTGAGATTTAAACAGAAGATTCCATCTCAATCGCATGTTGGTGCACTGAACAATCAAAATTACAGTCTTATACCCTAATCATTGCACTGTGGTGGTCTTGTTGGTGCTGTGAGCAATAAGCTTGAGAGAACCTAAGTCAGAGGAGTTATTCTGCACTCCATTTCCAGTGTCATGGGTAACATCACCACCCTCCCATGCCCCAAAACACATCAGTGAAGAGGAAAATATAGAAGACAGTATCCAATTAGTTCACAGAGAGCTTGAGGCTCAGCTGTCCAGCACCAGCACGTTAAAGCTGCACAAAGGCAGCTTGAACTTAAGGTACCTCAGGGATCTTACACAAGTGGAGAATTGGGTGGAAAGTCTCATTCAGTCATGTCCTTTCCCTCCCTTTATACTTTTATATAGGGTGGTTCCAGCTCAGGACACTGTACAGCTGGCTCATCCAGCTTTACACTGGTGGAGGTTCCCTCTCCAAGGGAAAATTCTCTAGTCATTTTAAGTTACTTGGTACAAAGTGAACTTGGTGAACCAGAGAATCCAGCCCAGAATATTTTACCATGGATTAGAAACATATCACTTGTTGCTTTATTTTACAGCTCCACACTTAACATTTCCCTATGATCCTTTGTCCTTTAGCCTTTAGTTCCTTATGCCTATTGTATTTATGCCATTTCCAGGAAGAGTGTTTCCAGAAAATGGAGCTTTTAAAAATGTATGGCTTTCCTTGACACACATGGAATAGGACAGAACAAAGGCTCTGGTTTGTTTCTGTTCCCAACCCTCTTCTCCATTAGTAAGTGGAGTCATGATCTCTTCTTACTAAACTCTAGTAATGAGGAGCCTGTGCATTTTTCCCAACAATACAAAGAGATCAGATGGCCAAACCCATCCCTGCTAGGACTCCATTGAACTCAGGGGAGTTCAGTCAGGGGTGACTTTGGCTCAATACATCTTTTTTCTGAAGACCGAGATTAGTCAGTCTGTATGAACTTAACATGACTTTATTATTTTCCATCTTCATATGTTCCAACTGAAAAATATCATTCAGTTTTTTCTCTGCCTTACTTATGCTCATATGGTATTTTTTTATACACAGTGGATTTCGGTGTCAGCGCTCAGCTTGACAGAACAGTGGGTAGAAGAAACACCTTCATTGGAACTCCTTATTGGATGGCTCCTGAAGTCATTGCCTGTGATGAAAATCCTGATGCCACTTACGACTTCAAGGTACCCAATCAAGCATCTTCATGTTTATTTACATGTTGCTACAAATGTAATATTCATGAGGTCTAAAAAATATTCATTAAGGTGTCTGAATTAGTCACGGTATTAAAATGAGCAAAGAGACTTAGAGAGACTATATCTCAGGTTAGACTTTTTTAATCACCATTGTCACTGTTTGAATTTACAATTCTGATCATAAACATATGAAGAGGACACTTGATCTTATCTTAAATTTTATGTTCCAGTCATAAACATTATTAATATTCAGGATTTTGGCAAAGGATTTGGCAGCTTTTAAAATTTGTAAGTACACAATGAAGTGCAGAAAAGTCCTCTCCTGCATTACAGCAATCAGATTCCAAGATGTCAGTCTGTTATTAATGTGAATCCTTGCCGTGCTGTTCAAGCATTAAAGATTACTGCAAAAGGTCTTTCTCAATGCTGAATGAGGTATTAGGGACATCCTTTGAACTGCTGTGTTGTGCTGTTCAGCGTAGTATATTTAAATATTATCCTGTCGAGAAGAAGAAGCTGAAATAATAATTTCAAGTCTGCATGTCTGGCTGGCATTCACACAGAGGTCTTATGGTTGTTGCATGTTCAGAAATTTGTGGGACCGTCCCAGTTATCACTGATCTGTGTTATGTCCTGCTCGGCATTCCAATTTTATTTGAGGCCTGATGACATCATGTAACATCATGTCAGTGCCTATGACATTGTCATGGGGATGCAATGTTGCCATTGCCCAAGATCATGCCTCAAGTTAATGGCAGAAGCAGGAATAGAAGCCAGGGATCATGACTCCCAGTTCAAACTAGAAATAGATGGAAGGTCAAATTGGGACTCCTGTACTCGACTTGCCTACAGTTAAAGTAGTACTAACTTAAGCCCAAGTCTCCAAAAGTGTCCACTAATTCTGGGTGTCTCATTTTTGAATATCTAGCTTGGGGTGGTCAGGACCTGATTTTCAGAAGTGCTGGTCATCTAGAGCTCCAGTACATACTCATCCCCTTTGAAAACCAGCCCCTTTGTGGCTCAAGCTAGGTTTCCAAAATGAATAAGCCCTTTTGAAAAAATAAGTTTAAACCTTGCTGTGCATTTGCCCATTCCAACAACCTGTGAGGGCAATATGAGAAATCATGTTTGGAAAGCGCTGTTAAACCCACTGAGGCAAGGACCTATAGAAGGCTAGCCACATATTAGTGATACGACTTTCCCATGTGACGATGCAAACATTCCACCATTGTGACACAGCATCACAGCCTTGATCGACGATTACTTTTCCCACAGGGCAAATAAAATATGTATGATGGAGGGCCCAAAAATGTCCCCAAAAATCGTGTACATTTTTTCTATTAAAATATGTCAGTCATCAACTTAACAGATTGTTTCCTTGAGAGCAGCTGTCCAGCTTCAGACTTCGTCCTGAGGGTTATTTAAATTGGTAATGATATGCACATGTGCAAATGGTTAATCCTCTTTGGTTAACCGCTACAACATGCATTTGTTGGAGAGCTGGATAGTCTGTTTTATAGTAGGGGTCATTTAGGGAACGTTTTTTATGTGTAACCCACACCAGCTACTATATTGTGTATCTCTGCCGCAAGCATTTTAGTTCAGATTACAAAACTTTATGGGCAGTTGTAATGTTTCTTTAGTTAGTCCATATAGTGTCTGCCAACTGGTTGACAAATACCTAAGCAGATTTAACCAATTAGCGGACACCCCAATCCTCTAGTTGCTCTTCCTTTATGTGTATGTACATACAGTCTGCACAGTACTGTTCCTGGGACACAAACTCAAATCTTCGTGGTTCAGAGGCCATAGCTCAACTGAAGAAACCAAGGAGAAGCATCCGTTTGCTAGCCCAAAGGAGCAATGGTGAGCTTGCCCCAGCTGGGTCACTCTTTGCACATCTCACACTAAGGAACTGGCTTTCCAGGGAGTGACCACTGAACGGCATGGATTTGGTTTCATAGATGTTGGCTCAGGGAAATGTAAATTATACTTCCCTGTGCCCCCCGAGGATATTCACTCCACAAGAGGGCAGGTGGTGCTGCCACCACCCTCCCCCAGGCATTTCCCCTCTGGGGGAATCAGCTTTGCTCCTTGGCCAGCACTTCAAAGGAGTGGCCCAAAAAGAGACTGCAGGGAGGATTTGCTGAATTGGCATTTCCCCTGGCTTCACTGGCAGTGCTCTTTCCAGCAAGCAGAGCTCCTCCCTTGCAAATCCCCACCCAAGAAGACATTCTGGCTCAGATACTCTGTGGGTTTCCATCCGCTGAATGTATGCTCTTAGGCTAGTAAGTTTGTGGTTCACTTGTATGCCTGATTCTTCCTCTTGAGATGCTCTCTGCTCTCTTGCTTGCTAGCACTAGATAGATTCCTTGTTAAGTTGCATATTCTAAATACAGTATGGAGAGGTTTACAGCCCAAAAAGGAGTCAGTCACTGGAAAAAGCACTTGAAATTCCTTGATATTATTAAAAATCCTGGCTTTATATCTTTATAGCCAACATTTCTTTCCTCAGAAATCCCTGGTGTTTTCCTCCTTCCAAAATAGCTAGGATACTTGATATGCAATGAGCAGGAGCTGGGATCAGAATTCCCCTGTTGTCCTCGAGGATCAAATATTCTTAGCAGACTAGATGGTTTTGTCTCTGAAGCTGGCATTGGCTGTTTGTGGATATAAAACAAAAGGCTGATTGCTGCCAACACTCCAAACTGCGGGGTGTTTTCAGAGCTTAGTGTAGTCTCGTGGCCACTGGGTCTGGCTCCCGTCTTAGGTTCACCTCACTACAGCTGATGCTCCAGCTTTGAAGTGGAGAGAAAAATGCAAATGACAATTTTTTAAAAGGTTGCAAATCGGATCCTACAGATCCCAAATCAGTATAAAGCCAATCGCTTGAGATAACAAATATAAAAGACTGGAATTAGTGGATAAAAAAAAGGAACTCCACAGACTTAACCCTTTGGGGACAGAAAACTGCTACCGATCTCACTGTTTTCTTAGGCAAGGAGAACTTGACTGTGTAATGTACAGGATACAACAAATACCTCACAAATATAAACCACATCACGAAAGGTGAATACAGAACCCACATTGTTGAGGTTTGTTTTTTTCCTAGAGGTTTCTTCTTTTTTGTTGACAGAAATCTTGTTAATATGCTTAGAATCAAAGGAAACAGAGATTGCTTCCTTTACTAAAATGAGATTATTGCAAATGTATTAGTGTGCTTTCTCTTTGCCAGGTGGACTGCAAAGCTTTTCCAATTTTTAAAAAAACTTTACAAAATCCAAATCCAGTATAAAATGTGTGTTTCCTGCTGTTTTTTTCCTTCCCTTTCAGACCCACAGAGGTCTTTCTGTATCCCTTTCTGTATCTAGTTAAAATCACTTGGCGTATTGTTTATAATCTTGGGCACCTGAATACCAGGAGGCTACTGAGAAATTGGAAGGAGTTCAGATAAGAGCAGTAATGATGATGAAGGGATTGTAAGAATTGACCCATGTGGAAAGACTGAGATTGTCAATATGCACTGTATAGCTTGAGTGAACAACAACAAAGGAGGACATGATGGTCCACAAGAGATTGAAAGGTGTAAATGTCAACAGTGGAGAGGGAGTTTTTAGGGAAGTATAGGGAATTGCAGTTAGGACAACTGGGATGAAATTCCATAAGGGGAAAATATAGGCTGAACAGCAGGAGAAATATCTTGCCTCTGAAAATTGTTAGACTTTGGAATAGTCTCCCAAGGGAGGTGGCAGTGACCTGTCAACTGTGAATCTGAAACTAGGCTGGGCAAAGCTCTAAGAATATCTCAGCATGTCTAGTGGTTGGAGCGCGCGAGTAGGAGCCAGGACCTCTTACATTCTAACCCTGGGCTTCCTTCTAACTCTTGTTAGATCAGTAGTTTAAATTCTCTTGCGCTAAATTCAAGAGAATCATAGAATATCAGGGTTGGAAGGGACCTCAGGAGGTCATCTAGTCCAACCCTCTGCTCAAAGCAGGACCAATCCCCAATTTTTGCCCCAGATCCCTAAATGGCCCCCTCAAGGACTGAACTTACAACCCTGGGTTTAGCAGGCCAATGCTCAAACCACTGAGCTATTCGCGCTCCCCCCCCACCCCCAAACCCTGGGTTTAGCAGGCCAATGCTCAACCCACTAAGTTATCCCTCCCTCTAGTACCCCTCCCTCTGCTTCATGGAGAATGTAACTCCATGAAGTGGGTGGAGTTTCAGTATGGATGAATTCTTCCCATCTGAGGATAACGATACAGTACTTACCCGCAAGACAGGTGCTGTGAGGATTAATGAGTTAATGGGCTTGATTCACCACTCTCTGGCACAGGAAGGTGTGAATTGTACCCTCCTGTGCCAGTAGAGGTGACTGCACCCAAGTGGTCTCCAGGGCCAGGACAGTTAAATGTTGCATCAGAGTTCATAAGAATCCTCCTGGTACAGACTGCCCAAGACTTGTGCTGAATCAGTCCATCTCTGAGTATTGTGCACCTCTCGTTGGCCAGCACTACCTACTTGGGGGAATGCAGAGGTTTCCTGTAGGTGCCCTCATGGCTGAGGAATTGCATTCACTTTGCTCTCCCTCAGCTGCCCTCTGAGCATACTCTGCCACTGCGGCTGAATTGAGTCCAGTGTTTGTAAGGTGATTTGTGGCTATAAAAAGTTACATAAATAAGTATTATTGCTAATTGCATACAGTGAGGACCAGTCCTGCACTGGCCCTTCGGGAAGGACTAGATGACCTAATAGGTCTCTTCCGTCTCTAAGCTGTGTGGTTTTTAGTAGCTAACATAGTATGAAGAGATCTGTTTATGTGCTTGAAGTGTCAACTCTTGCAGAGAAAACACTGAATCCTCAACTCAGGAACCCAGGTCGTGGCATGCAATTAAGGACCCAGTCTCACTCCCATTAGCCAGTAGGTCTCTGGGAGTAGGACTGAGTCCTAAATGAGTTCAAAAATTGGAGTTGGTGCTACCCTCACTAACACATCTGCAGTTCTCCTTGCTGCTGCTGCTGCTGTTTATTAAATTTCAGAAGCTCCCAAATGTGCCAGGTGCTTCCCAAACACACAGGAAAACACAGTGCTTGCCTTGAAGACCTTACACTACAAAAAGCCGGAGAGAGGGCAGAGAAAATGCACAGCTCATTAGATATAATATTCATTTTCTTTGTATGATAAAAATGTGGTTCCAGGAGGTTTGGTTTTGAAGGGGCATTTGCTGGGGTTGAAATGGAGGAGAGGAACGGTAGAGAGGGATTGCAGGAATGTGACTGGGGACTGGCTAAATGGAGAGCAAAACTGAAGGGGAGTTAGAGATAGAGGAAGGCCAAGAGGAAAGGCAGAAAGCATAGTAGAAAGGGATCATGGCTTCAATGGGAATTGCACCCTTGCATGCCAGGGCAGAATCAGGCCTATTATGTTTTAAAATGTAAATTGTGATTTTGAAGTCTGTCCATATAAAGAGAAGCCACCATGTAAAGACCACCCCGAATAGGCAGCCTCTTTGTTTAAGAGACCACTTTAAAGTAGATCCCCAATGTTTCCAGTAAAAAAATGTTTGAGCTGTAGTTAAAGTTCCACCTCTACCAGGTAACCAATTTGCGCTGACCCCTCAGCTATAGGTTTTGCTGCAGTATGTTACTGATCTCCAATATTCAACAGCATTTATTTGATTGTGGTTTTAAAAAAGTCTTTTAATGCACCTATAACATCAAAATGGCCATGACTTTCATTCATATACCTCAGTGCAAGGAAATTAAAGAAGATGTGAAGTCATGGTCTTGTCTTAAGGGGCCTAGCAGAAGTGGGCAGAATGCATTGTTGTATCATTGGGGGGAGCAGCCGCGGAGTGTATTTGTGACTATCCCAATCAACAGTAGATTAAGGTCTCCTGGAGCCCGGGGCCAGAGCAAGTCGGGGGCTCTGGCACCAGAATCATGGCCCCACTCCGCCCCTTCCGCCTGCGAGCCTGTCCTCATTCTGCCTCTTCCGCCTGTGGCCCCGCCCACAGCCCGACCCCATTCTACCTCTTTCCCCCCTGCCCCCCCCCATTCCTTTCTGCCCTCCCTCACACTGCGGCCTCAAGACTGGAGAATCTCTTTGCCCCCGCCGTGGCTTCATGGCTGTGTCAAGGAGCAAGAGCTCCTCCCGCCCTGAGGCCATGGCAGAGGGAGATTTTTTCAGAGGCGCCAAATTGGCCGGGGTCCCTGGTCACAGGCCTCATGGGCCCATGCAGTAATCTGCCACTGATCCCAAAGACAGCTGGGATAACTGACTTCATATCAATGAAGACCAGAAATCATTTTAGTGGACTACAGTATAGAACCGGATATGCTGAAGGGCACCGGAAGGCAAAGCTGTTGCCAGTGGACCCCTGCTGGAGTAGATGGCTGTACCTGAAAGATTGGTCTTTTCCCCTGCTCTGCAGTGGAGTATATCATCTATAGGAGAGCTCCTCGGGTTTGCTTTAGCTGAGTCCCTTTATTGTGCCAGTTGGCTGCCCACCAACCTCAGCGATGTGTCTGAGGCTATACTTCAAATGAAGGCACTGAAATTAGTCTGTGTTCTGTTTTAATGTATTCAGTACTCGGTTATTAATCATTGTACAGCTCTACCTACACAGTGTCTGGAGTAATGAATTACTTAACTTCTGCCAAAAGTAAGTTGTAGCATGGCCACTAAGGAAACTTATCACTTTCTCTCTCTCTCATGCATATACATTAATTCTTTCCTGTGTCCTGGTAATTGAAGCATTTTCTCCAGTGTGCAAGAACTGAAGTGTCTTTGAGATTCATTCATGGATCTAAAAGCTTAAATCCAGCACATCCATGACTTCTAGATGCTCTCTAGCACAGGCAGTTGAACACCACTTACAGATGCTTCCTGGTGAATAGCCTGGAATATGAATGTTGTCATTTGAAAATGCAGTGATCCCAGGAGAAGGGATAGGAGAGTTATAGCAAGTGAGTGTTCCAAGAAGAAGCTCCCCATTTGCTCTAGGTGTTAGGGAGATCAGTTGCTGAATTCGCCTGCAGAAGGTTGCTGAATTTGCCATGTGGGCTGCAGAAGGTTTCGGAACAGAGTACAAGGAAGCGTATCTGTTTGTTTCTCCTCCCACTGGAGAAACGTAGCTCTCCTGTCTCCCGTTTAATCAACAGACCCTAGCTTAGTCCCCTCTTTCTTCTGAATTATCTCAAGATGCTTTATATTTTTAAGCAATCCTAAGCAGCCTGTCTATGGGCACTGCATCAAATCCATTTATAGATAATCTAATTTTAACTAGTGAGCTGGCCACTACCAGTTGGGCACACTGATTGATATTGTGGGCTATTTACGCCCCTCAGAGCAAGGGTATCAACTGAGCCAGTAGGTCCTAACACTAAAGTCTTGCTGGAAAGAATTAAAAGCATAGCCATGACATTCCACCTTGTTCTGTTGCCCACAAATTGGATGGTGGTGCATGTTGTGAAATTAGTTGCCATAGGGAGGGCTCAGAGGATTGATAGGAGAACATGGAGCCTTTTAACATCAGTTCAAATCCAGCTCAGGTCAGCTGTAACACGAATGCATCCTTGATGACTGTTTAGATTTCTATAGGTCATACTTTGGTGGATCTTAGTCCAGTCCCTCGCCAGCAGGGATCATTCCACTTTCTCGATGCGGGCATGAAGGGACCCCTCTACATATACCTCTCACCTCTCCTGTGTGACCACTGATCCACATCACCCCCTCCCCCAGTACCATGCAGAAACCATGGGCTGTATTAGCTTTTCTGGTGCCCTTCCATTGGTGGAGTAAAGGGGTGGCTGATAGTAGAAGACCCATCACTACAAGAAGGATGTGGAAAAATTGGAGAGAGTCCAGCGCAGGGCAACAAAAATGATTAGGGGTCTGGAACACATGACTTATGAGGAGAGGCTGAGGGAACTGGGAACTGCAGAAGAGAAGAATGAGGGGGGATTTGATAGCTGCTTTCAACTACCTGAGAGGTGGTTCCAAAGAGGATGGTTCTAGACTATTCTCAGTGGTAGAAGATGACAGGACAAGGAGTAACGGTCTCAAGTTGCAGTGGGGGAGGTTTAGGTTGGATATTAGGAAAAACTTTTTCACTAGGAGGATGGTGAAACACTGGAATGCGTTACCTAGGGAGGTAGTAGAATCTCCTTCCTTAGAAGTTTTTAAGGTCAGGCTTGACAAAGCCCTGGCTGGGATGATTTAGTGGGGGATTGGTCCTGCTTTGAGCAGGGGGTTGGACTAGATGACCTCCTGAGGTCCCTTCCAACCCTGATATTCTATGATTCTATGATTCATTGGCCCTGGCAGCACAGTGCCTATGGGACATCTATGCATAGTCCTGGAATTTGGTGGATCCCCTGAGATCTGGGGCTGGACACAATGCTGCTTCTACGGAGGAAGTAGAGCAAAACCTGCCTCCCCTAACAGAGGAACTGGAAGTTTTCCTGCCCCCACACCTTCATCAGGAAAGGGTAAGCAAGGCAGTTTAGATGAGGGGGATAGTCTAAGGGCTGATCTACGCTTAAAAGTTTTAGTGCTATAACTATGTTTGTTTGTTAGGGGGTGAACTAATTTTTTTCCCCTGACATAGGTATATCAGTAAAGCCCTAGTGTAGGTCCAGGACTACACAAGGAGCGCTTTGCTGGTATAGCTGTACCAGGATCATGTCCTATTAAAGCACTCCCTCATGGTGTAGACACAGTTTATACCAGCACCATTGCTGGTAGAGCTTATTCCAGTCCCCAGCCCCCTTTGTTGGTAGCTCTGACAGACATAGCTATGCCAGCTCAAGCTTATACTGTAGACCTGGCCTAGATTCATTTCTACCAGCATAAAGGTGCCTTATACTGCTATAGCTTATTTCCATTCCTGAATCAGAATAAGCTATGCTGGTATAAACCCTGCTGTAATTGTGTCCACAGCAGAAGGGTTCTGCTGCTTTACTGTACTGGTATAGTCAGAGGCAAAACTTCTGAGTGTAAACAAGTCATCGAGCGGTCCAAATTCCATATCTGGGTCTGCCACACACTGCATATGACCTTGGGCAAGTCACTTCCCCTCTCTTTATCTCAGCTTCCTCATCTGTAACAAGAGGACGGTAGTATGTTACTACATCATGAATACACACAACATGTTCAGCTACGCCAGTGAAGATGCCTTAAATAAAAAAAGGCATGAACTGGCCATCCATTCTGATTTAGTCCATCCCCAGGCAAAAATTCCAGTGAGAATTTGGCTTGAATAAGGACATCAGGGTTTGTCCCTCTGTCGACAGAGTACCCCAGGCAATGTGACTGCCATTTTGACTCCTTTCACAAGTATTAAAATGTTTCAAGTGTGTTGAAGTAAAAAGGGAGAGGAGAGAAGGTACAGCAGATACCACAGAAGTTGGTATGAATGGTGTGGTATCTGAGGAACGGTTTCCACATGTAGAGAAATTGCTTCACCCCCAGGAGAGGGAAAGATCCATAGAGCAGGATGAATCATATTCACTTCTTATTTACTCTGTCAGTGTATCTCCGTCTGGAGAGTCCAGAGGTATCCTGTGCTTGCACATCCTACTCTGCCTTGTTCTGTTAGGGCTGCAGGTTAAAGTGCACACAACTCAGAAGCTGGCAGTATTGGAAGAGGGAGCAGGGTGAAACAATTCAGCATAGAGTTGCCCAGTGCTGCTGCTGCGGCTGAAATATCATGTGTCTGAGTTTCTGTATTTTTACTCTCAAAAGATGTATTGCTTTATTATTGAAACATGATCACACTGGATCTTGGGGCTTCTGAGTTCTCATACGGCAATTGTTTTTCAGTCATTCAAACAAAGTTAAAACCACATCTCCACTGGGAATCCTACTCCAAAGCACTGACAATGAAAAAAACATAAAAGAAAATCTTCTGAGCTGGGAGTTCAAGGACTTAGAGAGAGAGAATACAGATCAGACTCTTAGTAATAAAATAGCCCAGACACCCTTTCTGTGGAGTGCAGTACTGACACTCCTCCCTCAGAGGACTCTTGGTTGTTACAAGGTTCTTCTGCCCTAGACATTTCTCTGTATTTTGTTTTTCAGAGTGACTTATGGTCTTTGGGGATAACAGCCATCGAGATGGCAGAAGGTGCTCCTCGTAAGTAGATGCGCTGCCTTGGTTGAGTTATTATGGCTAAATTGTAACTTGCTCTTATTTGCTAAGCACCAGCCACGCACGCTGTTTTGTACAACAAACTACATACAAACAGTCCCCACCTCCAGGAGATGAAAAATCTAAACAAGACTGACAAAGGGTGCGCTGGGGAGCCCAGAAGAGGGGGTGACTGTTGCAAACTGAAACAGGAAGGTTTCTAGATGCTATGAGAAGTCCATGTGATCCAGTGGATAGAACACTGGAATGGGAGTCAAGAGACCTGGATTCTGTCTCACTGACTTGTGATCTTGGGCTTCAATTTCTCCTAGTTAAAATGGGGATTAAAAAATAATTACCCTTCTTTTTAAAGCTCTCTGAGGTGTATGGATGAAAAACATTGTCAATGCGCTGAGTATTATTTCAGTGGCCTTTCTTGTGGCACAAATAACAATGCAAAGGATTTAGCTGATGCATTTAGGTAACTCGTATACCTGTTAAGACTCCTATCAGTTTTATGCTAGGATCTTGTTTGTTAAAAGTAACCAGGGCAGAGATGGTATGGCTTTGGTGGTAAGCCACATGGTATGGCTTTGAAGTGCAGCACATACGTGAGCTGTCACCTGCATCAGTGCCTGTCAGTGTGGTTAAACACAAAGCTGCAGGCATACAAACCTCATAGCTAGCCCTAACTCTAAACCAAAACTCCAGGGTACAGACATCCCCAAAACTTGGGGGAGTTCAGATCTTGATCCAAGCTTTGCAGCGCCAGCCCATCTCTAGAATCATGCCACTCCTTGGGCTGGAAGGTGCCTCTGGAGGGGTATTTATTCAAATCCCTCTGTGTAGTGGTATGTTGGAGTTCTTGTTACTTCAGAGAAATCCTGTCTCTAGATTCTCCACCTGCCCCTAACATATGCTCTATCTGTGAAATGCTCTGTATCTCTTCCGCTGCCAGCCCTATCTAATGTCTCTTGTTGTACCTTTTAGCCCTTTGTGACATGCATCCCATGAGAGCTCTGTTCCTCATCCCCCGGAACCCAGCCCCACGGTTGAAATCAAAGAAGTGGTGAGTCTGGTCTTCAAACTGAAGTTCAAATGCTGTACAATGTTATCACTTGTTTGTATTGTAAACTCTTTACAGGTTTAGGGGTCTGATCCTGTTTCTAGTGAAGTCACCAGTGTAATTTCAGTGGGTACAGGATCAGGCCCTAAGGAAAGATTGCTTTGGTCTCATCTGGCTGCACTGTGTGGGTGGCGTGACAACTTCTCTTTGAGACACAGAGAGAGAAGCTCTCTAATGTTGCCATTTCACAGTGAAGAGTTGGCTTTTCTGAAGCGGTTTATGCAGCCTGAAGCCACATGACACTTCACTTGGCTGCCATTTCTTTCCAAAGAGATTCCATTTTCAAGTGGAAACATTTACTCATTCCAAAAAGGGATAGTTTATCTTGAAGGCTCAGGAATGTGGAGATTTGAACTAAGTTTGGGTTTTATTTTAAAATTTTGGAAGAAAAAAAATGCAACAGCATCTTGAAGAAAACCAGGACACTCCAATAAAAAACACCCTTTAACAAAATTAAAAGAATCCCTGAAGCCCAGCAGATGTTCTGTTACTGTGCTGATGTAAGCAGGAACCCTTAAAGTGTACTGGACATTGGTTTCTACAATTTTCTCATCCCAGGTTCAGCTGTGGTTTAGCCAGAAAAGATAGGGAGCCCTGCCACTTAGTGGGTGGGGGGCGGGGGGGGGGGGATATGTGTGTGTGTGTGTGAGAGAGAGAGTCCTGCCACTCACCCTGACTGCTAGTGATACAGAGGGAGAGTGCTCCAACTTAGTGCTAGGGGTATAGAGTTGGAGGGAAAAAGTGCTGTCTTGGTGGTAGAATTTTTGCCTCTCATCCCTTAGTGCTGAGAGCCCAGGTAAGTGGGTGCACAGTTAAAGGCAGGTTTCGAAGAAAAGTGAGGTCCAAGTGGCAGTGTTTCTAGGGTATGTCTGTTGTGCGGAGCGATCACTGAATTCCTTGGCACATCTTAGTTTGAAACCAGCATCCGAAGAGCACCACACCCTCTAAAAACACACACAGGCCCAGCAGTATCCACAGTGGTTATTCAGAAGTCTGCAGAGAGAGGTACGGAGGTTGTATGATATGATGATCTGTGAACTGCAGGCTCTTGTGCAACTTCCTTTTGACACCTGAAGCGATCCAGCAGCAGACAGGTGTTCAGACATGTATTCTGTGGAGCCACCAGTCTCCCACTTACACGCTGGGTATGTCTGTGCTGCCACTGGAACTGTGATGGCAGCGCATGTAGACGTACAGAGGTACCTTTCATCGAGTTAGCATGGGAAGCAATAGCAGAGAAGCGGCTGCAGCATGGCTAGCCACCCAAGTACAAGTCTGCCAGAGGGCCTGGGAATACACTCTGCTGGCTAGCCCAGACTGCAGTCTGCTGGGCTGCACCTTCACTGCTCTTGGTACTCACGCTAGCTAGATCAGATCTACCTCAGGTATGTCTACACGTGCTGGAATCACCCCTCTGACTGCTCGGCCAACGTACCTTTTGAGTTAGCTGTTACTGCACAAGGCAGACTGCAGGATGTAAGCGAGAGGGTTTGTGTTGTGTTGTATTTATTCATCAAAGGCTGCACCTGTGCTATAAGCCAGGGGGATGTGATTCCCCGGTTCTAGTCCAAATACGCATGGTAGCTCAGCGAGAGCTAGCGCCAGCATAAATAGCAGTGTCGCCACGGTAACAGCAGAGACATGGCTGAGCCATGGTAAGTACATGCCCACCAGTTTGAGGCAGGTTTGTACTCGGCACAGCTCAGCCAGGCCTCCACGGTCACAGCCTGTGCTACTGTAGCTACATTACTATTTATACAGGCACTAGCTCTCATCAAGCTTCCACGAGTATGCATGTGTGAGCAGGGAAATTACCGCCCCAGCTCGTCGTGTGGACATAGCCAAAGGCAGTCTGAGCCTCCAGAGAGAAAGAAGGCAGCTGAAGAAAGAAATCACTGACCCCACCCCCCCACACTTTAAGGTAAAATTGAACAGTAGCAGGAGTTTTGTTTTGTTTTGTTCTGATAAATTGCAATCTATGTCCCTGGAGTATTTTAATCCGTCTTGCACAAGCCAGGTACCAATTCCATATCTGGGTCTGCCACACACTGCATGTGACCTTGGGCAAGTTATTTCCCTCATATTCCAGCGATACACAACCCTTCCCTCATATTCCAGCTAACTGGCTCACTGTTAGTATAGCCCAACTTTCCCTGTTCTTATGTTCAGAAAGTTGAAGGGATGCAATAATTGTTCAGCTAAATGTCCCTAGACTTTGGGGCATTTAAACTCACACCCATATATTGCACCTCTCTCCCATTTTTTTCGGATGAGCTGCACTGGCCCTCCTGAATCCTAATCCCATTGATTTTTGGGGTGTTTGAAATCCACATCTGAATTTTGGGTCCATTTCTACTTGGATGGAAAACGGCTTTTGTGACACCACCATGTCACTTTGCTGTCATGTTCTTTCCCTCATATCATTAACCCCTGCAGCCTCTCTTTTTGGAGAGAAGAGAGCAAGAATTAAAAACTTCTAAGGGGATGGGATGGCTTGAGGGATTTGTAATCAATTACAGAACCTTTCACTTCTAGATCTGTTCAAGTCCAGCCGAGGTCTGTGGTTGCCAAACTCGTTATCTTATGGCCACTGGGTGACCTTTCTGAAATGAAATGGTGGTCTCTGTCTAGTGCCTGATAGATGTGTCTATCCTTCCTGACAGTCTGCAGCAAAGGCAAGGGTTGAATGGACATTGAATTTTGCTTACACTCCCCTCTCTGAGTTACAGTTGAAGCATGCTTATTGGGGCTGGTTCCGTTCTGTGGATAAATAGAAGCCTTTACTCTCCATTTCTTACAGCTCTGTTATTCTCAGCAAAGCTATGTAAGTCTTGCTAGGTTTCATTATGAATTTGAAACTCAGATGAAGTACCAACAGGCTCACACTTCTGGACAACTACGTGCCAAACATGGGTTAGTTCATGATTTTAAACCAAGTAATCTGACATTGTTTTAAATGTCTTCAACATGAAGCCAGGTGCAAGTCAATGCTTTTGACTGAGTTTTAGCCTGAGGTTTTGGGTCTAATCGAAGCAGAACAAGAAGCTGTGTATGCAAAACCCAAAAGAATTGAACTGCCCAAAATGCTTTCTCAGACCTCTGTGGTGCAAGTTTTGCACATCCCCAGAATGCAGTCTGGCATCTTTCACAAGTACTAAAATCACAGGAGAAGAGCAAAATTTAAAAATCCAGCTTGCTGGGTATCAAAGATCAGCAGCTCTTCTCTGTGTTTTGTGCTTTCCACTCCCAGGACAAGTAGTCTTAAATGGGCTTAGGACCATCAACCTCTCCATATGCAGTAATATTGACCTCAACCACATTAAAGCACTGAGATGAAGATGGATTTTTCCATAGGAAAAAAATGGCTAACTGGCTGCAAAACCCTTGATGGTTGAAGATGAAGAAGTTAAATCAGTGAAATCCACTGATAAGTAGAAAGGATTTGGGATCTTGCCTGCTGTTGCAAATAGAAAAACCCCTGTAGAAACACAGTCTGCCTGGTTTCTTGATGAACTCCTGCACCTGCTTTTAAAATAGCCCTGCTTCTCTTTGAAGTTAAAGGCTGGCTCCTTGTAATCTTCTTCTTCTGGTTCAAATCAGCATGATATGATGATTTACTTTCTGCCCCTGAAGTTCTTAAGCAAATGAAGCTTGAATTTTGGGGCTGTTTTCGTAAACACTTGGACCCAGCACATCTCTCCTTGTTTATGCTAAGCGTGGTGTTTCCTCTGTGACAACACTTTTCATCTGCACACACCCCTAAGCTAAGGAAGTACTATTACGTGTGTGCATGCCCACGGGGGAGCTGAGGCAGCGAGGTGATGTGACTTGCCCCAAGGTATCACAGTGAATTGGAGATGGAACAAAGAGTGAAACCCAGGCTTTTCTCTTTAACACACGCTTTAAGAGCCTGATTGTCCCATTAAAGCAGAGCTCTGCCCTATGCTATGTGGGTCTCTGGGAGGCATTGTGGCTCCTGGAGCTGCTGAGAAGAACAGTACCCCTTTAAAGACATGCAGCTGTGTGGCTGGCCACATCCTCCTCCCCTGCTCCTCTTCTGAAGAGGCTATGGTCAGGAAGGCACTAGCTCTGAGCAGCCCTGGCACTCAGGGGTTCTCAGTGACCGTAGCTGATAGTTTCGCCTTGCCCCACCTTGTGAACCACATTCTGGCTTCCTGGGCCATTTTAATTTGCACAGAGCTCCATTGGCTCTTGGCAGGCCTATGCCCTGTATGCCGTGAGCACTCTGGAGTGTCAGACATTTGGGCTTGACTTTCTTTTCTGGAATCACTTGAGGGAGTGTGTGTAACAACCCAGCTGCATGCAGCTGTCTTCAGGAAGTGCTGTCCCTGTTCTCCGTCCAGACGGAGGTTAGAAGAAGGGGCTGGGAATCCAGACTCCTGAGTGTTCTTTTCTGGCTCTGGCATTGGTTCACAATGCGACCTGGAGCAAGTCTCATGAACATGGGTGAAATGCTACGAGTGCGGTGGGTGAAAGGCGCTATTAAAGTGTGAAGTGCTGTATAACAGGGTTATTTCATACATCATTCATAATGTGATTAGTTATGCATCTCCCCCCTATCATTTGCATTTCTTAGGATCATAGAAGCACTAGGGGTGTCCCTGTGTGCTCACAAGAACAGACTACTCAGCCTTTCCTTCTTGTCTACAGTAATCCTGTATGACTCTCCCCTATTCACATCCCTTCCTCCACAGAGAGCAAAAGAATGAGGTGGAGGATAGGTCTGACTGTGGGTGGGTTAGTTAACAGTTAGAAGCTGGAAAACCTGTGTGCCAGACAATCACAGCTGTGTCTACTTCTGTCATCACAACATATCACATGCCAGTTGCTTAAGTCGGGAGGGGGAATATAATTGAGAATGGACAAAGAAGGAAAAAAACTGTAAAGGCATGGTCTTAGCACAGGCTTGGCAGTCAGGCAGATGTGAGTTCTAGTGTTGTGTAAGCATTGACTGTTCTTATTATTTAGTAAACAAATCTCTGTGTTCCTGGCCAAGTCATTGACCCTCTCCACCTCATCTTTCTCATCCGTAAAACAGGTTAATAATTAGAGTTATGCAACATTTGTCTGCGTTGCCTCTGCTAACTTGGTACAAACAAGGTCTTTGGATTTGATACACACAGGTTCACATACCCAGAGTTTCACCCTCAGTTTTGGGGTTGAAAGTTTCCATGATCTCAAAGTGAAACTCATGTGCAACTGATGTGTTTTACCAGGCTTCCTGTTGGAAACATGCAAAACGGAAGGCCATGTTCTCGGTGGTGTAAATTCATTGACTTCCATGGAGTTACCCCAGCACAAAACCTGGCCCTGAAAAGTTGCGTGGTTTAGGTGTTGAACCATAACATTGTTAAAGAAATGCTCGGTTATTCTCACATGTTACACTTGCTGAATACCAGGAGGATTTGTTCAACATGTTACCCGCAGGACTCTTAGCAGTTTCCGGATGAAGGTGGGCATTCCATTAGCCCCATCCTTGTCAGGGCTTTATAGGTCATTTTTCAGAAAGCTGGGTTTTGTTTTGTATGCTAACCAGGACTTGCATTGTGACAGAATGCAGGGCTACAGATAGAGCTGTGTGTTGCTGCAGGTCTGTTTCATAGGGATTTGGGCGCTCCTTCTTTCCCCTTTGATTCAAGAAGGTTCCAACTCCCTGAATTTCACTTTGAATTTCATATTCAAAAAAATCCAAAAACTCAAAGTGAAAAACTTTTGAAATAGCAAAGTTTTGCCTTATTAGGATTAAAGCCATATGAGAATGCCAAGTTCTGCAGTGTTTCCCCTTAAAGTAGAAGCCAGAGCTTGCTAGAAAAGTATACAAGTAGGTTTTATAAATTTCACTACATGCACATGCAGATGTTTGAAAAGTACATGCACAGATGATCTCATGCACATATGCAAAGAGAGGCCACTTTTTAAGTGCTGTTGTAAGACTACCTGTCAGACCGGCAGTGCAAAGTGTGTATTTGCTTTCCAGTAAAACATTGAATGTCTCACTAATATCTGTGCTTATAATATAATTTGACTTAGTTTGACATTTTTGTGGTCTGTAGTGTCAATACCTAACTAACTTTCATGTGTATGTTAAAATATTAGTACTGCATATAAGCAGACTGGGTAAACAGGAGGTACTAATCTAATGGAATGTACTGCAACACAAAATCAAATTACTGGCAGCTGGGATTCATGATCATTTACATGTAGGCCTTTTATATCCCCGTTAAACCCAAGGAAGAGTCAATTCATAACCAATTGGTATTTATGTACAATAACTGTCAAATAAACACTTTAAATATGTAATTAAACACTGATTCTTGGGGTAGTTCACTTCAGCAGGGGACAGCAAATTACTTTTGCAAGGTTTGTTTTAAGCAAACAGATTCTATAAAATAGAGTCTCACTTAAATGAGATGTTTTCAGTTGCTTTTGTTGTCCAGCATACCAGATAGTACAGTCTTTGGCTTCATTTCTCTGTAATGATCCAGGCCCTGATCCTGCAATTAGATCCTCAGTGCTGTTGTGGCTCCACATACATGAAGGGGTCTGCCCACATGGATCAAAATACAGGCTCAGAGCCTCAGTCTCTACTTTAACTTGTACAAAGAACTGGGCTGAATAAAGCTTCATCCAACTTTCTCCTTCTGGAATCCACCAAGAAACTGTTCTTTAGAGGCAGGGTAGATAGGAGAGATTTGCTCATTAATAAATCAGGATGGGGGATTTTATTGGAGCCAGTAGTTTTTATTTTCACATCCCAATTTGTATGGATTAGTACTTAGAAGATAAATCACTTTTCAGTCTGACAGTTTAAAAATAAAATCCCTGAAAGCTTATTGTTTTACCTCTCAATGCAATTCTGTAATATCAGTTGGCTTCTGACATTAATTTACACAAATGTTCCAGTTTACTAAAGCAACATGCACCATAGCGGTCTGTCAGCATCTCCTTCTTGTAAATCCTTATTCTCTTGAGTTTATAATGTGCTGAAATTAGTTCCAGGCAGAACTTTTGATATGCAAAATCCGAGGCCAAGAGAAATTTGTTTTCTCAGATTTGCTTTGGCTGGAGTTTAGTTTAACTCTTTGTAGCAAGGCAAGGAGGGGAGGATGGGCCAGGCTAAGTCAACACAGCCTCATTCCCACTTCTACCCCGCACAGCAAGAATGGCAGGTCATTAGTTTTGATCCACAAATGGGTGGAGGTTGAAGCAGTATGGATACCTGCTGACAGTGTAGATCTCACAAACATACTATAGCCAAGATGTAATGCCTTATGGGATTAGTGCATGCTGACCAAGCTCCTGGTGGGAGTAAGTGAAGGGCTAAGAACAGCAAGAATGAGTAGGAGATTGTACAAACTATAAATATTTAAAAATCTGTGTAATATCAGTTGAGTAAAAGTAAATCACTTTGCTTATCCCACTTCACCCCAGAAATCCATTACCGCATAGAAAATGCAGTAATAGATAGTTATAAATAATTGTTTCCCTCTATCTGTGTTTTATAATGAGCAATAGAGAGATCCTTCTAACCAACAACAGGAGATGAGAAAATTATTTCAGAAAAATACTATTGAAAGGATACATTCTAACAATAATCCAATTTTTAAAAATTTAGTCAATTTGCAAACAAACAAAAAAATTCAAGCTGGCTGGTCCTTTTAAATATCCAGAAAATGTCTGACTCGTTTTTACTGGATGTAATTCTGGATTTGTGGTTTCTTTTTAACACAGTTACATATTTTTCTTTCTCTGCTAGGTCTAAAAAATTCCAGTCATTCATTGAGAGCTGCCTGGTGAAGAACCACAGTCAGAGACCAACAACTGAACAGCTGATGAAGCACCCATTTATTCGAGACCAGCCTAATGAAAGGCAGGTTCGCATTCAGCTTAAGGACCATATTGATAGGACTAAGAAGAAGCGAGGAGAAAAAGGTTAGCAGCCAAGCAGTAGAGGCTATTATATGTATTATGGTAGGACCTGGGACCTCAATCATAGACCAAGGCCCTGCTGTGTTAGGCACAGGATAAACACATAATAGAGTCCCTGCCCCAAGGACTGTGCCATGATGCTGTACTGAGATCAGACTATGCTTAGGGCTGGTCACAGTTTGAACATGAATTTTACTCATTTAGAAACTGATTTAATTAAATGGGTGCACGTATTTAAGTGTAGACACTCTTATTTTAAATGAAGGGTAAGCGATTTCAGTTTTGCTTAAATTAATTTCTTTCTTGTGTAAGTAAAGTTAAAATATAGCATTCTGCACCTGTAATAAGAGTCCACACCAGGGGAGCTGCAGGGATCTACCAAGTCAGTTAAATCACAGCTCAGACTGTGTCGACAAAGCCAAAGTACCATTACTATTAGAACTGGTCCAAGTTTTTCATTCAAAACTTTTTTTCTGATGAAAAATGTGTTTTGTTTGGGGGCAGGAAATGTCTGCTTTCAACCCTCTTCAATTTTCTTAAGTTTTCGTTAAAAACAACAACAAAAATTGAGACATTTAGGGGGTTGGTTTTCAATGAAAACCCAGTAACTTGGAAAAAAAATCAACAAATACTAATTTGTGTTTGTTTAATTTTTTCACAGGAACAAAAATCATTTCTTGGCCAGATCTAATGTCTATTATTATTTAGCATCTGATCTTGCACCACTGAAGACAATGGGAGTTTTACCATTCACTTCACTAAGAGCAGGATAGGGGCCTAGTGCGCAGTTGTAATATTGAATCTAAACACTTTGTGAGTGTGCATGTATAATTGAGTATGTACCCATGTATACACACCATGCAGACACAGAAGGTGGAACCCACTAAAGTCATATTTTCTTATGTCATGTTATAAAATGGCACAACACAAATCATATTTATAAACTGTGCAATGGTCTGTACAAATAAAAACCAAGTCTCTGCTCCAAAGAGTTTACAACAATGTCTGCTACAGGACTAACCAATTGAAACAAATACATTTTCAATGAACTGACTTAAATCATACTGAGGCACAGTGAAGTCTCATAAAAGGAGGACTCAATAGATAAACAAACTTGTTAAAATAATATATTGCCAGTGCCAACATTTGCATGTGTACTGTATTCTCTTTTTGATCTCAAGGGCTGAATTTTTTTGTAGAATCCAGCCAATTAACACATCACTATTTCTCTGATTTCTTTTAAGCAATATCATTTTTTCATGCTTAAATTCCATTTCCTGATATTTTTTTCAGTAAAATGAAAACAATAAAGCCAGATACTAGTGAAGTATTAAATGTATTTAGGCTGGCAAATGAAGTTTGTACCCTAGAGATGGAAAATAATTGGATAAATGTGAGCCTTTCTTTTCCTATAATTCTCTTCATCTGATAAAGATTCTACATTTCACTTGTAGCCCAAAAGAAATTGCAGAATGTGGAACAGCATTGTAATTGGGTATTTATGTAGACGCCTTCATTGACTGGGAAATATCAATACGGATATTAATAGGAGAGAGAAAAGTGCATATATTTAGAGAAAAGGAAGTTTATGCCTTCGAAACAGTATTTAAATCCCAGTTTCACAGGCTTGTTGCTGTAGAATTCTGCCCTGGATCTTAACTTTTGCAAGAGTGTTCCTGGAGATGAGGTTTAGAAATTGTACTTTACACATTTGTCATTTGTTTAATGTTCTATTTTTATTTTACAAAAGGGTGTTGGCAGTTTCTGTCTTTACATCAGCATCTTTCTGCTCTGTTGATATAGATCCGTGTTGAGTGTTGAATCGGGAACACTGTACTCAGAATTTAGACTGAAACTCCATCCTTAACTCATCCCATTGTGCAAAGGAGTGTACGGCATGTCAGACAGCCACTGCACAGTGACTGCTGTATTCTTAGTCAAAGCTGAATGCATTCAGCTTTCGACTAAATTTCCTTGGCTTTGTGGCCCTCATTTAGAATCAGACTTTTTGGGCAAAAAACTTGAGAATATTACTGATTTTCCCAGAATAAAATAAAATAAAACTCCCATTTCTATTCTCATACCAGAGCATCTGGATCTTCAAGCAGTAGAAAAACAAATGAGTCCAGTAAAGGGCACTAACGTTCAGTTAAAAGAAAAGGAGTACTTGTGGCACCTTAGAGACTAACCAATTTATTTGAGCATAAACTTTCATGAGCTACAGCTCACTTCATCAGACAGCCCCCCAGCCTGAAGCAAATACCCACCAGCAACCACACACCACACAGCAGAACCACTAACCCAGGAACCTATCCCTGCAACAAAGCCCGTTGCCAACTGTGCCCACATATCTATTTAGGGGACACCATCATAGGGCCTAATCACATCAGCCACACTATCAGAGGCTCGTTCACCTGCACATCTACCAATGTGATATAAGCCATCATGTGCCAGCAATGCCCCTCTGCCATGTACATTGGCCAAATTGGACAGTCTCTACGTAAAAGAATAAATGGACACAAATCAAATGTCAAGAATTATAATATTCATAAACCAGTCGGAGAACACTTCAATCTCTCTGGTCACTCTATTTCTGATCTCAAAGTGACTATCCTTCAACAAAAAAACTTCGAAAACAGACTCCAACGAGAGACTGCTGAATTGGAATTAATTTGCAAATTGGATACAATTAACTTAGGCTTGAATAGAGACTGAGAGTGTTTGAGTCATTATACTAAGTAAAACTATTTCCCCTTGTTTATTCCCCTCCCTCCCCCCCCACTGTTCCTCAGACGTTCTTGTTAAGTCCTGGAAATGTGCTGGAAATGGCCCACCTTCATTATCACTTCAAAAGGTTTTCTTTCCCCCCACCCCACTCTCCTGCTGGTAATAGCTCATCTTAAGTGATCACTCTCCTTACAATATGCATTTTTTCATGGTCTGTGTGTATATAAATCTCCTCACTGTATTTTCCACTTTATGCATCCGTTGAAGTGAGCTGTAGCTCACGAAAGCTTATGCTCAAATAAATTGGTTAGTCTCCAAGGTGCCACAAGTACTCCTTTTCTTTTTGTGAATACAGACTAACACGGCTGCTACTCTGAAACCTAACATTCAGTTATATTCCTAGATGAGACAGAGTATGAATACAGTGGAAGTGAGGAAGAGGAAGAAGAAAATGACTCTGGAGAACCCAGGTAAAAATCAGGTGCTCATTTCTCCCCTTGTATCTCTCTGACTGTGTACAAAATTGGTTAGGATTATAGGATTGTATGAGCTAGAGATGGAAAAAGACCAATTTGGTCATTGAGTCTATCCCATGCAAAGGTGGGATATATAGTCCCTCTGATAGATGATGCCTGGATATTAAATTGATGCTATGGCTCACCCTGACCAGAAGGCCGAGAAGAAGCAGAAATACCTTATTTTCTTTGCGATTTACAATACAGTATGCTAATTCCACAAAGAAGCAGAGGTTCCATATATTGTACTATTCACTGGTGAGCATTGGTACACTGAGGGTTTAAAACTGCATTGATCTCTCAGTGATAATTATTTTATTCTATTCTTTCTTAAAAACCTAGGGTAATAACAGCAGCTGTATTTTCTCTTTCATATGATGATATGTGGACAGCTGTGTAACTTGCCTGCTTAGTCACTGGCCTCAAAATTCATCAACGCCAGGCTGTCAAGGTCCTATCAGCAGTATCCACCCCCTAACATGTCTGAATTTCTATCCCTAATCTGACCAATTTTTCGATATACAGATGAACATTTCCATATACTCATTTGGATCAAGCCTCTAAAATTGTTCTTGCAGTTTTTCACATCTTATATACATAAAACTGTAAATGCAAGTATATTTGCATAAACAAACCAGACTGTTAGATGGCTAAGTACACAGCTTGCTTAACTAACTGATTTACATGTTTGAAGGAATTTTGCACATGCAAATGTTTATGCTCACAAGAACCTAGATGTGGGAAACTGCATGGGCAGGAATTTAGGTGTAGTAAAATTGTAGGCTCAATTTAAAGACAGTTCTTGACCATGTGGTCCTTTATTTCCAAGTATAGCTCCCTATTTATGTGTAGTTTCTCATCATGAAACCTTTCCGGTTGCTTCTTCAAGCTAAACAGTGGTTGAACTTTCTTTTGTTGACATTTTTAAGAATCATTGTAATTAGTATCAGGTTATTCCATTGTTTTACTGAGGTAATTTGGTATTTTTATTTCAATGATTCACACTAAATCTGCTTTGTGAACAACTAAATATAGTGCAAGCCACTGCAATGGAAGGGACTTTGGTTTAGAGACATAAATTACTAGTGAGTTTGTGAACAGTGTGATGACCCTCTCGTCATGTGAGCTATGCCACAAATTCAAGGCTGATCCACCACTAAGCTTGTTGTCTCCTGAACCCATGTAAAAAATGAGACAGCAGAACAACTGCTGCATCTCACCTGGCAAGTCTCTGAACTGTTCTACCTCGTCCATTTGTGATTCCCTGGTTTCCTTCACCAAATACTGTGCCAGCACTTCACTTGTTATACTTTCAATGGCAAAATGCAAAGCCAAAAGGGAAAGGGAGTTAAACATAAATACACATGCAGAATTTCTCTGTCGGGAGCATAAACACATGGTTAGAACGCCTCTGATGCTTTTTCCCTGTGAAGCTCCATCCTAAATCTGCCTGGAGAGTCAACGCTGAGACGGGATTTCTTGAGGCTTCAGCTAGCAAATAAGGAACGTTCAGAAGCCCTCCGACGGCAGCAGCTGGAGCAGCAGCAGCGAGAGAATGAAGAGCACAAGCGGCAACTGCTAGCAGAGCGGCAAAAGCGGATTGAGGAGCAGAAAGAGCAAAGGCGAAGGCTAGAGGAGGTAATTACTCAGGGTCATGAAATGGGCTTTTAAATGACACTGCAATGGGTCATATTTTTTGTAGGAGAACTAAGATACTGCTCTCAACCTGTTTAAAAGGAATATGTTCTACCCTTGCTAGGACAAACCAAAATGCTTTGTTGAAAATAAAACCTGTCCATCCCTGTTCTATGTGTGGTCTTATACTACTCTTCACCAGGCTGTCCAAGTGACCATCTCCTCTGAAGTCAATCAGGCTCATTTAAGGTAATGAGCATTCATTATAATGAACAGAAAAGAGTCCCCAGAAACATTTGTCAGATGTGAGGTTCCCCTGTAGATGCATTTTGTTCTAAGGTCTGTCACACGCTAAAGTTTACCATGCCAGATTGGACCAGTGGTCCAGCAAATTCATTATCCTTCCTTTTGTGGTGGCATGTGCCTGATGCTTGAGAGGAAGCTGAAAATCCCCCATAATATCTGCACAGGTCCTATGTACCACTGAAGTCCATCTTAAGCCCTGTTATGCAATGATGTACATGGAGGGGGCAGGACAAATTCCTTTCTGGCTTCTGCAATGATTAGTTTATGTCCCTAAGCATGACATTTGATTACCCTGGTCTTAGCATACTAACTACAAACATTTTTGGTCATAAAATTATCCATCCCATTTAGAATACAACTATAGTATTTGACTCTGCGTATCAATGAATCTCAGAGGCTGAGTACATACCGCATCAAGTACTTCCTTTTGCTTCAAATTGACCAGCCATTAGCTTCATTGAGTGACCCCTTTGTTCTTGTGTTACAGAATGGTCTACGAAAGAGTAGAGGGGTTTCACCTGTTTCTACCTTTTGACATGGTCTCTCATAAAGAAACTTATTGTCTGTCTCACCCTGGAGTCATCCCAACTGCCTCATTTAAGGGTCCGTACGTTAAGAGCAATTAAACTAGCTTTGCAAAGAGGTCACTGGTAGGAAAAACACTTTGTAGCAAATGGGCTATCAGGGCATCCACCCCATTAATTTGAACCGGTCGAAGTATCTGTTATATTTAACCTAAATCTCTATACATTTTCTAGGGGTCCATTGCACTGGATAATATACCTCAGGCTAAAAGCTTAGACATGAAAGAATTTCAAGCAGCTGATTGTACGCTTTGTAAGAGCAGCGAGTGGTTGTTCTTCAAGGTGGTTCTGTTAGCCTCCTTCAGGGCTGTAAACAGCAGAGGGGCAAAGCACAAGCTAAGCATTTTCCAGTCTGGTAGATGTGTTGGTCTGTAACATTGTTAGTGTGCAGCATGTTCTACACTTGATAAATTGCAGGTCAGGTTTTTTCTTCTTTCTCTATACTGTTGATGAGTCAAGCGTAGCTTTGAAAAGAGGAATAGGATTCCACACACTAAAAAATCCCTTGCACTATCGTAAGTGATTATTTGAGGACTATCATACGGGAAGCTGACTCTGCCATTGTGCAAATGGATGTTGCTGCAAGCAATAGAGAAATGGAACAGGAGCAGAATAAAAGCAGACACTAGATTAGCTGAAATCCTATAATAAATACAATACTTACTCGACTTAGTAGGGTATTAATATGCTACCTTTAAATTGAAGCAAATCATTCTCTCTCTTCCCCAAACAGGGTTTGAATTTAGAGCTCTAATCCCCTTGGCTGGGCTCCACAGGGATCTCTCCTGTGAGGGGCTCATTTTTTATTTGGGCCTAGAAATGTTGAACATGTTGCAAGATCAGTCCTCTAGTTTGTATGTGGCTCTGGAAAAGTCACTCCCTTTTCTCTTTTCATTTTCCTTCTATTCAAAATCGATGTCACTGCATCCAGCTATTGAAACTAATGCCTTAACTCTGGGTAACTGGAAAAGTACCCTGGGCTGTTCTCTCATTGCCTCCTTCCCAGTTGACATGTCCCTTTAAAATTTTAGGTTTTAAAATTAGAGGGAAATATATTATGAGCCAAAGGGGTTGGGGAGACAGAAGGCTTTCAGCTGTTTTGTCATGCCACACAGTGCAGGAGAAGGAAGTGCAGCCCTAATTGAACGGCATCCTCAACCCAAACCCGATTCTGATGTCAACATTTCATTTTGTCTCATGCTCTTATTTCAAATGACTGCTGAATTTTTGTGAAAAGCAACTTTGTGCCTTGCTTCCTCTTACATCTGAGGCTGTACACACCAAGTCTCTGCCCCCGCTTGTGTGTTCTCGTAGAGCAGACACAAGAAGCTGTGCGTCAAGCAGTGGCTAACCTAGTGTCTGAGGGTATATCTTGTGCTCTCAGTTGGTGTTTTTAGCAGCAGCAGCAATTGTCTTTGTCAGGAAACTGGTGGTTTTCTCAAGTTGCTGAATAAGAGCGTGTCAGTGAAAACCCTCTAGCTGCTGGCATTATGAGTCAAACTAATATGATCTGTTGGTTTCACTGTTTGCAATGTCTTCAAATTTTACAACTGCTGCTGTTTCATAAGTCACTTTGGGTCAAATTTTGAAATGTGGGGGTTATGGGCACTCGCAAAAATATCTTCATGTGGACTGGATAATTGCATGTATAAAGAGATACTTAGGTACCCCAGATGGGGGTGGGGGGATGGGCTTGCAGGTGCACATGGATTTTTTTTTCACTGCCACCTTTGGGATCTGCTTGTGAAAGTGGAGTTGCCTATATGGCTGAAGATCTCTCTATCAGTTTTATACTGCCACCTCCAACCAATAGTAAGGTTATTCGGGCTTGTCTACATGGGCAATTCATAGGGAAGCTAGTGCAGAAATAGCAAGGGGGTGAATATAAAATGCAATAGCTATTCTGCAGTCACTCCCTGTGTAGATGCTCTTATTCTGTGCTAAATTTAGAGTAATCCATTTCCAAAGTGGATTACCCTAAACTGCGCAAAGGCACTCTTGGTACGGAGTATGAGTTAGTGCAGGGAGCTAGTGTGGAACAGCTATTCAGCAATAACTATTCCAGGCCTTTTCCCCATGTAGACAAGCCGTTAGTGTTAGTAAGAAGAGAAAAAACAGTCTTGTTTATTATATGTATTGGCTATCATTTATATAGATGGCAAGAAATCAAGAATTGCTATAGTAAGGATTAAATAGAGTTTTTGAGGGGATGTAAACTCTCGTGCTTCAGGGTTAGCACAAAACTTTCCCTAGGGCAGGTTATTCCATAATTGCCTGCTGTGGGGTTGCATGCACCTTGCTCTAAAGCAGCTGGCACTGGTTAGATGGACCACTGGTCTTTCCACTCTGGCAATTCCTATGTTCCTAATTGAGACATTGTTTGTTTTAACATTTTATCCAGAGCAGGCAGGTTTCTGGCAATAGATAAATCATCCATAGACTGTGCATTCTGTGTGGTTCTTGCCACTTTAATATCTATATTCTATAATATGTGTAGGTAGAATTAGATGTAGGTATACTATGTATATGCCATAGTTAGGAGGATGACTTTGTTTTGAAGTCACAGAGCTAGCCCTGTATTTCCACAGTGGAGGTGACCTTTTATGACCATTTATATAGAGGAAGGGGGGAATTCATGGAATCTGTGACCTTGCAACAAAATCACCCCCTAACTATGACATATAACTGGTCTGTCTAGTCTGTTTATACATATTTCTAGGATGTAGCTATGAATGTAGTGGGGAATCTCATAGAACATATGTAGAAAGCAGGGATAGGAAGACCTGTTAGGTTGGCTTGTCCTTCCCCTTGCAAATTCAGGATCATTCTGTACAATGTCTGTCTTATTCTAGTTTTAAATGGCTCAAGCAATAGGGCACCAAACAGCCCCTCAAGGTGGCCAGCAAGCAGTCCCCGCCTCAGTTTCCCCCTTCATGGAACTTCTTCAGTAATTCACACACACTTTCCCTTCACAGCCCTTCTCAGGTTCTGGTTTTATGATCATAAAAAACAAAGAAAGTTCTCAAGTTCCTCCTCAAGGCCATCCATTTGTTCTCTTACCAGGCCACTCCCAGACCTTTCCTGTCTGAAGTCCCAGGTTTCTCTGCTGGAGCCTATTCCCTCCCAGCAGCCTTTGCACTCCACTCTGGTCTCCCTGAGAACTCACTCTCGCTGCAGCTTCCTGCTGCTCCTTATAGGGGAATCAGCTGAACCCTGCTCAGATATGCATCCTTAATAACTAGGATTGACTGTCCCCACAGCCCTTAAAGGGGCATGCCTCCCCATTACACACTGCCAACATGGATTTTTTCCCCGATATTCAGCTTATACTTTCTCTTGCTTAGTTTCATTTTTCTCACATCTAGTTTTAGCCTCTATTATCATAAACATTTCCTCTGCATCCCTGGTATGAGTTCCTACAACTTCTCAATGGGCATAATTTATAGCAGGTATATTGGCATGCCATATCCCATTTGCACCTATTCCATTAGCAATGAACATTAAAAAAATACATTGTAGCAGAAAAATAGTGAAGTGGGGCTCAGTGAAAACAAAGTTGCTTTGCTCTCAGGGACCTTGGCAAATGGGCTCCTTGTCCCTCTCTCCCCAACAATTAACTATTATAATTTTCCACTTGAGTTTAATGCTCATGAAAGGGGTCACGGCATGAGACCAGGAGACTGAAGTATTCTATCCACAGAAGAGGGTAGAATCCACAGAAGAGGGTAGTGCCCAATGTCAGCATGCCTCAATCCTAACTCGTGGAACCACTGCCATGGGTGAATGGGAAGCTTGGTCTACATAGCCTTTTAAGGATGCCAATTAGTGTCAACTGTGGTAATGATCACCTGTCCACCAGGGACTGGACTGAGAGCACCGAACAGTCACCAAAGGGTAGCAATCGCAAGTGCATTGGGTTGGATGTCATTGCCAGTCCCTTGAGTTTATTGCCCCCAGGAAGTTACTTTAATATTTGGAATTTGCTCTAGAGAGTAGCGGGCATTACCCCACTGTGGGGACAAGCCCTTTCACAGCAGTAGGGCATTCTTACTTTGGACCTGAGGCAGTTCTCGCTTGCAGCAGTTCTACACTGACTTCCGTTGCGTTACTCCTGGTTTATATTGGTGTAATTAAGAGCAAAATATGCTCTATACTGTTTAAAAGTTTGATTGGAGAGCACTGGGCATGATCAGTGAAAATGTATCTTGATTGCAGCTCTCCATCAGCAGATCACTGTAAAAAGAGGAAAAGGGGAGCAGATTGAAGATGGAGGCTACTGATATTTCAAAATAAAATAAAATTGGCCTTTAAAACCCAATCTGGGTCACACAAACACCCTGCACCTGTGGCTCTTTTTGGGCTTGTAAGTCAGCCTGCCTAGTAGTGTCAGATGTATCAGTGTTTATAGAGAGTGTCCAGACACATAATAAATCCCTATAAAGAAGGCCAAGCTGAATGAATGAATGAGTCAGCTGGAAGTCAGTGCAGTGCCAAAGAGAATGACTTCGAAGGATGCTATGCTCGGGCTTCAGAAATGCAATATGGTTACTTATGTCATAGAATCATATTAATTAGAGACGGGAAAGGCCTGTCAGGGTATCTAGCCCATCTTCCTGTCATTTTCTATTGCTTTGTCCTGTCTATTTTTAAATAGCCCAAGACATGGAATTTCCAACATTTCACTAGCAATGGCCTCTTCCCCCACCTAACAGAGCTCACCATACAGAAATCCTTCTTCAGCATTTCTTTCCTTGATGTCATCTCATCACTAGTATGATGATCCCTCCTTTGGTGATCCTAAATCAGGGATTCTTGAACTTTTTCATCGTGTAGACCACAGCTTAGTAGGAAGACTTGCTCATGGACACTTGTCCTCCCACTCACAATCTCATGACATCCCTGTGACGCAGAAAGAAAATGCTCACATGGAAAAAGTAAAATCAAGAAAGTTTTGAATGTTGTTAGTGATCTTTTAATGCAGTTCAGTTGATGAAACTAAAGAGGAGAGCCAGCTCTCTACAAGCCTCCAACAAGAGCTTGAGAACTTCTGTTCGTACCTGTCAAACACTTGGGGATATCTCCTTTGGTCGTCAATTAACCAACCTACATATATTTTATTCTTTTAGGCTGCGATTTTCAAAGCCAGCTAGGAGATGTAGGTGCACATTCATTTCAGTGAAAATTGTGCATCTAAATCCACTAGGCAGATGGGAAAATCTCAGCCTTAGTCTTCACAGTTTCTGTGATAGTTCTGTGACATCCCTCTCACTTGGTCCGCATCCTTCTGGCACTGAGGTGAATGCATTATTCTCCTTCCTTACCCCAGAGCGGAATATCCTCAAACCTGCATTCTGCCAGGAGTACCTGACTTCAGTTTTGATCATGGGAAAATGACAGCAGTGAGAGGACTGAGGTGACGTCTATCATAGCAGGGAGTGGGGAATATGTGATTCGGAAAGGCTATGAAGGGGAAGGAAGAAAAGCAGTCAGTGCCACAGAAAGGAACCACCTCCTAATGTCTTCTACAACTTAACCAATATTGGTTGAGGGAATGAGTCCTGTCCTTCCTTAACTATTTAGCATCAAAACAGTATTTGAAAAATTACTTGGAATTTTAGCTTGAATGTAGCTGAATATGCATATTTCTCACACACACAGTACAGTACAGTACAGTGTGTCCTGAAACTGGCTTAATGAGGTCTTCTTAACGGAAGGATCATCCCTTTGAGTAAAAGAAACCTGTGATAGTATGTTATTAACTTTTAAAAGGATTTAGTGACACTTACAGCCAGAGCCTTTTGACTCGGAAGGTAATTAAAGTTCAAATGATGACCCAGGGACACAGAAATGCTGTAGCTGTGTTGGCAGGATTCCATCCTACAGGGGTGTACACTGAGATCACAGGTGCCCCTTAACTTTTCACATTTGTTGACTGTATTCGAAGCAGTGTGTCAGATTCTGTTGTCCGTTACACAGCTGCAACTTCCAAGACAATGGAAGTCAGAACAGTGTAAATGAGAGCAGAATTTGGTCCAAACTCTTGTTCGTCAGGGAGCAAAATAAGCAGGTGCTGAAAATAAAAGAGAATTCAAGAAACAAGGGTATCCTCTTTTTGTTTTATTGTGACAGAAAGTTTGGCACATGAATCCAAAACAGGTCCGAGATTTAATCACAAAAAGAGATGTGAAAGACAAAAGAATATCAAAGCTGAATAACATCAAAGAAAATATTCGTATGGCAAAGAGTTATTTAGCTGGCTAGAACACCTTTTGATTTTTCCCCTTCTATTGTTGCGAAAAGATAGGTGTCTAATAACCGCCCTAGGGCTATCAGCAGGCATTGAACCCAGGACTTTCAGCACCAAGGCTAAGACTGCTGCCATTCCAACTAGTAGCTCAGCTGAATCAACACATCTCTTCAGTGCAGGCTAACCAGTAGAAAGGGACAACGTAGGTGCTGGAACCAGGGGTGCTACCACACCCCCTGGCTTGACGTAATAATAACAACCCAAATACATGGTTTCTGCCTTCAGCACCTCTACTATAAAAATTGCTCCAGCACCACTGGGGACAGACATATTTAGCCAATGTTTTATGTAGCCACATTCCGGGGCAATATTGTATTCCAGGCAGAAAATATAAAGTTCAAATCTTTACATTGAATACATGAGACAAATCCGAGTGCCTTGTTGTATACCGGTGAACTGTCATTCAGTGCCATTCTAGGGCCCAGATCCTCAGCTGATAAAAATTTCTGTAGCACTGCTATTTATTAATCTAAATATAAACTAAAAGTATAGAAGAGCATCTATTCCACACTCTGGGAGCAATTGACAAACTCTTAAAAACATAATGCATAGGAACCCCAGCAGTCACCCACTCATAGATAGATTTATACCAGCTATGACTCTGTCCATCGGCATTTTCTTTTGCAGGCGCAAGAAACAAATGACTTGTATAGATTAGGACAGGGATCGGCAACCTTTGGCACGTGGTCCACCAGGGTAAGCCCCCTGGCGGGCTGCGCTGGTTTGTTTACCTGCCTGGTCTGCAGGTTTGGCCGATTGTGGCTCCCACTGGCTGCGGTTCACTGCTCCAGGCCAACGGGGGCTGTGGGAAGTGGTGGCCAGCACATCCCTAGGCCCGCGCTAGTGGGAGCCGCAATCGGACGAACCTGTGGACGCGCCAGGTAAACAAACCGGCCCAGCCCGCCAGGGGGCTTACCCTGGTGGGCTGCGTGCCAAAGGTTGATGATCCCTGGATTAGGAGAATGTTCACTAATGCAACTGCATCCATGCAAACCCTTAATGTAGAAACATGGTACCACTGCCACTTACAGGGTCAGTCATGCTGCAGCCACACATCTATGCTAGTTTTGCATTTGCTAACTATACCACTACCAAAACTCTTGGTATAGACAGGGCCATTGTTTTCATGCCCTCAGAATGTCCAGGTGGTGGTTTATCCTTTGCATTATTAGTTTCATGACGTTAAAACCTTGGACAAGTGTGCAGTTCATGCAGAATTCTTTCACTTTTACTTAACAGTCACCTTTACTTCACATCCTCTTACCATTACCTTTGCTTTGTCTTTGAAAGCTTGCAAAGCTTATACTTTGAGCCTTCTGGTGTGGGGAGGCTGTCTTAGAAAATAGGGTCCTATGGGCTAACCATGATGTTCCCAGACTAAAGTTCCAACTCCCATTCAATGCATACAAAACCCTTATTCACAATAATGGGAAATACCTAACAGGCTCCTACATTAATGGGAAATATCTATCTGTGTTCAAATGCCTGACCCATCTAAAGAGATGGTATTTCAGGCATGCTTCCTTGTTCACTGGTGGCCTAGAGTGATAGCATATCGCAAACACACTGCCACACAGAATATGCGTTTCCAGTTGTTACTTGGAGTTCCCCTTCTTCCTGTCTGGTGACTCATATTTACATTTGGTTGCGGCAGCTGAATTTTTCTCAAGAGCTGCTTCTTACGAACATTATTGCCTTTCAGAATTAGCCTGCGGTTTGTCCCATGGTGCTAGTCTTCTATGACTCAGTTATACTCCTATTCCTAAGTGTGTCTAGTTTAGCAGAGTGAACTGTTATGCTTCTGAAGCCATCTTTTCATGCCAGGCTTCAGAAGACCTTCCCAGTAGTGGCTTTGCCTTCAGGTGGCTCCCACCATCAATATTTCAAACCTGTCCTTTCTAATTCTATATAAAATAGGATCTCATTGTGTCCTGCCAAAAAGCTGCATGTAGCCTCACCTGTGAAGCTATAGAAATACACTCACAATGAATTGGTAGTCTTGCTTTGGATGAATAAAAGATCTGTATCGTGTGAACATATACAATAAACCTGGGGCTTAGGAAAGCATTATCACATGGCGGGGGGAAAAAAGAGAAGATGGACAGATAGAGGAGAAAAGGTGACAAATAAAAAAGCATCTTCTAATCTTTTGCTGCCATTTTCTGTCATGTTCCTGCTGCTCTGAATCCCTGATTGAGAGGAACCTCTGTTTCAGTCGTTCCAACAGCATCGATTCAGCACAGCCAGAGCCGGTGAAATTGGCAGCTGCATAGGCAGGGGTAGATGAGAAAAAAATGCAGTGCTGGAATCTTCACCCACTCTGTCATGCTTCCAGGTCGTCTCCGAATGCCTGCCGGCTGTAGAAGCCGAGCAGTGAGTTGAAGCAATTCCAGCACCTCAGGAGACTGAGTCTTCTGCTAATTCATAGTATCTATGGTGAAATGGCCTTTAATTCACTCAGCTGTTAGCTGCAGTCGGTCATAATGTGACCTGACAAATGACTATCATGCTGGCAGGAAGGCATGCAGTAGCTCGGTATTCTCAGTCTAGATTCCCAAACATATTTCAGTTTCACCATATCAGTCTGAGGAGCCAGGCATTACTTATTTTATTCTGTTGATGTGTTATTAAAATAACAGTGCAATATTATAGCTTAGCACTCAGTAGTTATTTGAAAGTTCAGATTAGTATATCCAGTTAGTTGTCAAATGGTGTGTTCTATACAGAGCGTTTTCATGAGGGGGTGTGTGTGTGTGTGTAAATATATATGGTGTGTCTGTGCACACATGTAATGACAATTACCTCCATTGATAGAGAGCTTTCATTAGAAGGACATTTTAGGGTGTCAGATTGAGCACTCAGAAGTTAGGAACTTCCATAAATTATGGCAGCTGCTGCATTCAGCCATGTCCTGTGTATTTTATAATATAGATTTTCACAACATAAAAAGTCATATGGAGTCAAAAAAGGATACAAATATATAAGATATACACACACACACACACAGATGAAATATTAAATAAAACGTGGATAATGTGACTATGATTACACTGTGACATTTTTGTTTTCTGAACCCTACAGTTGTAAATAGTTTTACAAAAATGTAATTTTCCTGCTCTGAGCAGGGTTAATAACACTGATAAAAAATGCCAGTGGCCGACCTACACTAACTTTCCTACCACTGGTTTCAGAGTGGTAACTGTGTTAGTCTGTATCAGCAAAAAGAACGGGGAGTACTTGTGGCACCTTAAAGATTAACAAATTTATTTGGGCATAAGCTCTCGTGGGCTAAAACCTACTTCATTGGATGCATGCAGTGGAAAATACAGTAGGAAGATATATATACACAGAGTACATGAAAAAATGGGTGTTGCCATACCAACTGTAACGAGACCAATCAATTAAGGTGAGCTATTATCAGCAGGAGAAAAAAAAACTTTTGTAGTGATAATCAGGATGGCCCATTTCAAACAGTTGACAAGAAGGAGTGAGTAACAGTAGGAGAAAAATTAGCATGGGGAAATAGTTTTTACTTTGTGTAATGATCCATCCACTTCCAGTCTTTATTCAAGCCTAATTTAATGGTGTCCAGTTTGCAAATTAGTTCCAATTCTGCATTTTCTCATTGGAGTCTGTTTTTGAAGTTTTTTTGTTGGAGAATTGCAACTTTTAGGTCTGAAATTGAGTGACCAGGGAGATTGAAGTGTTCTCCAACTGGTTTTTGAATGTTATAATTCTTGACATCTGACTTGTGTCCATTTATTCTTTTACGTAGAGACTGTCCAGTTTGGCCAATGTACATGGCAGAGGGGCATTGCTGGCACATGATGGCATATATCACATTGGTAGATGTGCAGGTGAACGAGCCTCTGATAGTGTGGCTGATGTGATTAGGCCCTATAATGGTGTCCCCTGAATAGATATGTGGACAGAGTTGGCAATGGGCTTCGTTGCAAGGATAGGTTCCAGGGTTAGTGTTTTTGTTGTGTGGTGTGTAGTTGCTGGTGAGTATTTGCTTCAGGTTGGGGGGCTGTCTGTAAGTGAGGACTGACCTGTCTCCCAAGATCTGTGGGAGTGAGGGATTGTCCTTCAGGATAGGTTGTAGATCCTTGATGATGCGTTGGAGGGGTTTTAGTTGGGGGCTGAAGGTGATGGCTAGTGGAGTTCTGTTACTTTCTTTGTTGGGCCTGTCCTGGAGTAGGTGACTTCTGGGTATTCTTCTGGCTCTGGCAATCTGTTTCTTCACTTCAGCAGGTAGGTATTGTAGTTGTAAGAACGCTTGATAAAGATCTTGTAGGTGTTTGTCTCTGTCTGAGGGGTTGGAGCAAATGCGGTTGTATCGCAGAGCTTGGCTGTAGACGATGGATCGTGTGGTGTGGTCAGGGTGAAAGCTGGAGGCATGTAGGTAGGAATAGCGGTCAGTAGGTTTCCGGTATAGGGCGGTGTTAATGTGACCATCACTTATTAGCTCTGTAGCGTCCAGGAAGTGGATCTCTTGTGTGTACTGGTCCAGGCTGAGGTTGATGGTGGGATGGAAATTGTTGAAATCATGGTGGAATTCCTCAAGGGCTTCTTTTCCATGGGTCCAGATGATGATGTCATCAATGTAGCATAAGTAGAGTAGGGGCGTTAGGGGATGAGAGCTGAGGAAGCATTGTTCTAAGTCAGCCATAAAAATGTTTGCATACTGTGGGGCCATGCGGGTACCCATAGCAGTGCCACTGACCTGAAGGTATACATTGTCCCCAAATGTGAAATAGTTGTGGGTAAGGACAAAGTCACAAAGTTCAGCCACCAGGTTAGCCATGACATTATCGGAGATACTGTTCCTGACGGCTTGTAGTCCATCTTTGTGTGGAATGTCATTAGAGCTGCACTGGGACTAGAATAACGGTGGAAGATTCTCCCAAAATGCAGGCAAATACCCATCCCCATCCATGTCACTAGTAGTGTATATCTACACTGCAGATGCAGGTGTGGTTGCAGCTCAGGTAGGCATACACAGGCTAGCTTTAATCTAGGTAGCACAGCTAAAAATAGCCATGAAGATGTGGCAGTGTAAACTGTATAACCCCATCTGGTTGCCCTGGGTATCTACTCCCTTTGCTAACTACGATGAAACTTACTCCAGCAGGTCTCCACTGCTATTTTTAGCTCTTGTAGCTAGATGAAAGCTAGCGTGGGTGTGCCTACCCAAGCTGCATCACACCTAAGACTGCAGTGCAGACCCACCTAATGAGACCACTGTCTTTAAGATGAAAGGCCCTTTCAGAGTGACCGAGTGACCATGACTCTATTGTACTGCACCACGTGATACATTTTTAAAAATTCTTAAATACAGCATGTGCACAATGACAATTTTTAATACATCCATTATTTTCACAAAACAGAGCAGCTACATAGGAGCCATTGTAATGCACATGATTTGCCTAATATATTGCAGTACAGAACATCACTTACCTACCCAGCCACTACAGGGCCCTGAGGAACTGTATCTGCAGTGGTGGAGATGTCTGATTAAAAAAATGTGTGTAATTCCTGAAGTGTGTGTGTATTGCCACCTTATTACAGCTGTGTGTTTTTTACTACACTGGAACCTATGGAGTTCCCCCAGACCCACAAGGTCCCTGTTATCCAATATTTGCACACTACTGTCCTCTAGTGGTCAATCTGTCTCACTATCCATGGAATTGATGTTTTTGCATAATGTGGATAGAAAATAGGCAGATAACATACAGGTGTGTCTATTGCTTTTGGCTCCTGTTTCTAAGCCTATCCCTCTCTTATAGGTCATGCCCCTAAGAAACTCCTAGTGGAAGCAGCATTGTCTAGCATTTTTGTTTTATGCTGCTCTGAGCGTAGCCCAGCACCAATCATCTTTCTATTATTTGTTTGCCAGGGTAGCTCAAATATCTTGGGCCTGTATCTCTTCTGGCACAGATGAAAATCAGGATTAAGTCAGTGGAGTTACACTGGAGTAAGACCAGTATAAAGGGAAGGAGAAACAGGTTTTTTGACTCTAAAGCTTGCTTAGTCTCAGATTCATGGTTACCTCCCCAGCCAGATCAACTCAAGTTGAGTGAACTCTTCATAACTCTGTACTTGAACAAGTCACTCCCCTCAATTAAAGCATAACCAGATGCTTCAGTTGGTGGTAGCTGGCACTCTTCCCTTGGATTCAGGACTGAACTAGTGCCCCAGCAAAATGTTATATAAGTGGTGATGGTATCTGTAATCTTGAGCGTAAGTATGGCGAGATGCACTTTTCCCCCCAGTAGAAAGACACGTGTACAGTAGATAAAATAGTAAGCAGTGGCACAAGTTGAGAAGGTTGGGAAATGCATTTTGAACAGCGCAGCAGAAACTGAAAGCCAGCCAGCTTTGTATGTGGAGGTGTCTGAACCAGTTAAGCCCATTGCTAATTAATTATTTTACACTTTTTCATTTCTGTCTTGGAGCACATTGGGCACGTTGTCAGCACATCTCGCCCTTTGCGCGATTGATATTGCAGATGCACTGCATGTACGACCTGAGTGGCATGTAATTAGAAAACCATATTGATTTTCAGGAAAGAGGTTGCAAACATGCAGATCTTCCACATAAAAAGCAGTTTGATCTTCAAATGACTTGATTAAAAGCTTTATTTTTCTTAGTAAACAAGATAACTTGGTGAAAAAAGACCATACAAAGGGTCTGATCCTGCCAGCATAATGGGCAAGCATTACTTTCTCAGTGAGAAGTCCCATTCACTCCAGTAAGACTCCTCTTATGGCTCAGGATCAGGCCCCTCACATGATTCTTATTTATTTATAAAATGCAGCAATTTGGCCCCTACATTTGTTTTCTTTTGCAAGTGGGTGGGAGCTGTGCCCTTGTGTTCGATGAAGCTGCGTGCTGTTTTGTCCTGTGTGCAGCACTGCTCAGGCGAGGCCTGTGGGTGGATGTCTGTCAGCACTAAACTGCCTTTGTCTAACTCTTTTGTTGGTGACCCGTGTGGTTGCAGATGCAGACAGCCTCTGAATTGCAGCTGTTGTCTGCAAAGCATACAGAAGAGATCGTGGTACAGCCAAACCCATCCCTCTAGCCTTTCAGAGCTCAGAGATCAGCCCTTCTGTGAAATGGCAGTGAGCTGGAAGAGCATTTCTTCTCACACAAAGCTCACCAAGCACCCCATTCATGCCAATATGAGCAAAATCCAAGCTGCCATGCAGTTTTGGCTGGGTATGCAACCAAGGACATGTTTGCCTTATTATGGCTCGCTGACAAAATACAGCAGCCTGCTCTGTCACACACTTTCTGCCTCCATCCTGTCCTTGTGTTTCTGCCGCACTCTGAAATGTCATGATTTTGGCAGCAATCAGTGTCACTTTTTTAATATTTGTACTTACATGTTCAGGCCCCAGCTACTCTGTCAGTTACACACGTGCACAAGATCTGTTGAAGTCATTGGGAGTCACGCATGCAACTGAGAGGATAACAGAGCCCCGTGTTTTTTGCATAGGACAAACGTGGTAGTGGAAAAAGTTCACACCCAGTTTTGGAGGTCTTTCTGAAAATCCAGCCTTTACATACTCTCACCATGTAAAATGGCTCCTGAAAAGCATGGACAAGAATGTTTTTATTAAGTGACGTAGCATTTGTAAGAACTTCTACCTGCTTTTTATTTGCATTTGCAAGTACCTTCATAGTTTACCTGGGTTTTTTGCACCCATAGCAGCAGAGAAGAGAGAAGGAGATGAGGAAGCAGCAGGAAAGAGAGCAGAGGCGGCATTATGAGGAGCAGATGCGCCGAGAGGAAGAGAGGAGGCGCGCAGAGCACGAGCAGGTATTCTGCAGAGGATTCTGGGTGAATCAGTCCCCAACATCAAAGGCTGAATTCTGAGGTCAAAATTGCTTCCCTTTGGGATTATTGTCTATTGTGATATTTTAGTTCTTTGCAAACAAATTACAATTCATTTAATAAGTTAAAAGCAAATCTACTTATTATTCTCACATTTGATCACTTTCATCACTAAAGAGTAAATTGCTTAAGTGCTAACCCTGTGTTTATTGCTTTTCACTGTATTAATTCCCTTCTATCTGTGGCCAGCAATTCTGGGGCCACTTAATATACAGTTTCCCACTCCCACGCTCCCTATATAAAGCTTTTGTTTACTACTGTCTCTTGTACTTTACCTTGGTTCCCAACAAAACTGGTCCCTCCTCTGCCTGAACTTACCTCTTTATAGCTCTCAGAACACTTGGCTTCTCAGGATAGTAGGGTAAAAAGAGTAGAGGAATATATATAAAAAGAGTAGAGGTGCTGATTTGTCAGTGCCAGCTTTAGAATGGGATGTGCTTAACGCTTGTCCCTCATCCCCACTCATGAAAATAAGATGTATATCACAGTCCTGAGGCTGTCCCGTTGAGCAACATTTTGCATAATTCATAGTAGCCATAGAACTTTTTCAGCTTTTCTAATAACACTGCAGAACTTACAAAGGTGCTTTACATCTTCAAGACACTGTATAAGCACTAAAGACCTGGTCCTGTTCAAGAACCGTGTGTGAAATTCCCATTGATTTCATTGGAACTGCCATCTCCAACACTGGAGTGTTCCATGAACAAGGTCTTAAGGGATTGTCCCCTAACTAATTAAGGCTTGCAATGCCACTTCAAGGTTGGGGATACTTGTCTATACTACCAATGCTTTGCCCGTATAATATACCAGCGGAGCTCCCTGGTCTAGTACCTCCATAGTCTGTAATGAAGGTAATCTTTATTTACTTTGGAGTAACTCAGAACAAAATGTTGCCCTCAAATTATAGCTGTGCCGTTTTACTGTTTTTCAATACAGTAGAATGTAAAGCTTGTGTCATTTCAATAAGCTACAGGCAGGTGAAATTCTCAGTGTTTTCAGTTTAAAATTAATTGTCTTTGTGTTTTTTTGCAGTTGAATCTCTCTGTGTTTGAGCCAGGGCCCCTTAGTGTTTCTGCCATTTCTATCCCTCACGCAGCAGCTCCTTTCTCTGTGGAATTACTGGCTCTTTTTCTTTTCTCTCTTTCCACACCCCCCTATCCCGATTCCTGCTGCCCATGTCTCCAGGAGTACATCAGGCGACAGTTAGAGGAGGAGCAGAGACAGTTAGAGATCCTGCAGCAGCAGTTACTGCAGGAACAAGCTCTACTTCTGGTAATGGGGAGACCACATCCCTGCTTACCCGCTTTCTGTTTGTAGTGTGCCTGTCTGTGTGTGCCTGTGTGTCCCCATGCCCTCTGAATGGCTAGTATAACGAGTCGGGCTGTGTAGGTAATTTGCATACGATCACCTGCTGAACGGATTTAATTAAACCCATAAGCCTCATAACCACACAATTTTCCAAGACTCCACTCTGCTAAGAATAACATGCTGGGTTTTTTTTGTTTCATAAATACAAATGGAGCGGTGCTCTGAATTCTTGTATCTTTTTTCCTCAATTCCATGACCTCTCACTGATTCGATATCCTTGCTGTGAGCTCCTTTCTCACTCAGTCTGTCTCTGTGACGTTGGCATGCTTTCGGCTTCATTAGAAGTGCTGGCCCCTTCTCAGCCCCACTGTGTTTATTGCAGAGTAATTTTTAAGGCCGTTAGCAGTGTACTGGAATACAATCAAACTGAAACGTACTTGTACTCTGCATACCCACTCAGCTTTACAGGATTTGATAGCCATATTTCATTTGAAATCTATTAGTTTTACTTTCTTGACAGGAACATTTTATGTTCCTTTCTCATGCTGCTTCCATTTTAGACCATGTTTTTTGTTGCATTATCTCCTGAATTGCCCTTTTTGTTTGTTTGTTTGTTTAAAGTGAGAATTATATTTATCAGTATTTATGGTTTTCTTTTCAATAAAACAGAGCTCATTATTGGTCTCTGTTTCCACTGGCTTTATTTAGAGAAAGAGGGAACTCATACAAATCCCTCCTTTTTAAAGGTACTTAAGTATTAATGATTATTAATTAAACCTTTAAAAAGCCCCAGTGCTTCAGAGAGAGCCGTTAATTGGCTCTGTAATTCAAGTTCTTGCCACAATCACCCACTCCTATGAGCTGCTGAGTGCCAATCAGCTCCCAGTGGCTTCAGTATGAAATGAAGGCACTCAGCACCTCACTAGATGGGTCCACTGCAAAACCTGGCGATAAGCAGTTGTAATTTACAAATCCAGCAAGGATCTCAACTTATTCAATGGATTTCTGTTTGGTCAACTCAGTGTGAACCTGATTCTATTCTTTGAACATACAGGCTGTTTAAGGGATTTAGATACCAAGCTCCCATTTGAAATGTGGCTTTAAAATCTCAACCACAGTGATTGAAGTTAATGTACTTAGTACTTATGTAGCCCTCCTTGGACCAAATTTAACCCTGGCATAAGAGGAGGTGAGTGACTATGTTGGCAGCCCTGGAGCTGCATGTACAAGGTCTTGATGGGGACCTTCATTTCCAAACTTCTTTATAATCACGAAAGGCCAGAATCCCATTCCTCCAGTGGGGAATGATTGCTCAGACTAATTGGCCTCGGTGGAACTACTTGTGCAAGCAGCTGCTCCCCTGTGTGAGCAAGGGGTCCAAATCTGGCCCTAAGTAATTGATTTCTACAGTGCCCCTGTTAAGAATATTAGCATCCCTAGTTTCCATATGGGAAGCAGAGGCAGAGAGCCTAACTTGCCAAAGTATGTCAAAGCTGGAATTAAAACTCTCAGGATTTTTTGGTTCTGGCTCTTAGAATATGTCTCTCTCCAGGTTTCTTTATGGTTTACTCCTTCACTGGGCCTCCACAGGCTTAAGAACTGATTGGCTTTGTAGGGCTAAGCCATGCTATTTATTTGGGTTTATTTTTCACCAAACTGATAAATATCTGATCGCTCACACGCTAGCCTGACTATATCTATACAGCTTCTCACACCCATGTTACGGTGGTGTTTTCCTTGGTAGGAGTATAAGCGCAAACAGTTAGAGGAGCAGAGACAAGCGGAGAGGCTGCAGAGGCAACTTCAACAGGAGCGAGACTACCTGGTCTCCCTGCAGCAACAGCAGCAGCAACGGCAAGACCAGAGGCCAGCAGAGAAGAAGCCACTGTACCATTACAAGGAGGGAATGAATGCAAGTGAGAAGCCAGCTTGGGCCAAGGAGGTAGGAAAGACTGAGTCCATTTGTGACAGATCCTTGTTTGTCCCCACAAAGTTACCCATTATAAATGGAGAGCCGGGATGGGATGTAGTTCTGTTTGAAAGTCTTGTTTACTTTGTGGTTCAATTACTGTTGAGGATTCCTGAAACCAGGCTGAGACTAAGAGCGTGATACTCTCCTCTCTGCTGTCATTATTATTATGGTGAGAGCTGCTGGATGAAAAGTGGTCCAGTGCAATTCAGTTGCTCTGAAGTGGATTCCTGTACACTGTTCACATTCTAGTTGAGTACTGAACTCGAAGCTGCTGGTGATATGCACTGGAAGGGTGTTTCTTCCTGTTGTAGAAATTATATGGTACCAACTGTCCTATGTAGCTATTGTTGTTTTGTGCTTTTCAGGAACACAATCTCTGTTGCTTTTTTTTTAATTCAAAAACAGGGAACAGCATCTGTTCATGCTTATTTTAAAACTAAGATGTGAATACTAGGTATAATTTTACTGACCAGTATTGAACAAGAGGCAAGCATGCAGTGCAGTCTCTGGATCAGATGCATTCCTTTCCCCTTTCCCCTTCCCCAGAGATATTTTGTTACCCAGAAAGAACACTGTCCATTATTACTGTTTGTCCTAGAATAGTGTGTTTTAATAGTATAATTTTGTAATTCTACTCCCAGGTACAACAACGATATCTTAATAACTCGCCTGTTCTCCCAGCTAAGCAGACTCACTCATCTGTTGCCAGACACTTGGCACCCGTCATTACTGGCAAAGATGTAGCATCACAATCCAACATTAAGCCTTCTTCTAATCTTTCCAAGGCACAACCCTCAACTAAACCAAATCTGCAATACCTACAAGCATTAGATCCTCGGAAAGTGAAGCCATTAGTCTCTGCTAAGCCAAGACAGGTTCCACCAATTATTAAGATTTCTAAACCAAGACCCCAGGTACAGCAACGCACCCAGAAGGGAGAAGAAGCTATCTGGGCACATTCTCAAATTAGACTTGGGCATCAAGAGCGATCAAAAAAGAATGATGGTGTGATATCCCTCAAAGGGTCTCGCTCTCAAGGATGTAGTCCTGTTAGGAAATCAGGATTGGAGGTCACGTGTGTTTCTTCTCTTCATGTTTCAAAGGGAATAAATTCACATTTGCCTAGTAACGGAGTGAAAATGGACTTTAAAGAACATAATGGAGACAGGGGAAGAAAATTTGCTCCCTCACTCATGCCTACAAGTCCCTTATTTCCTTCAAGAAGCACTCCATCATTAAACAATATCGACTTGATGTGTGATAACCTAGACCTAAGCGCTTCTAGCCCAGAACACAATTTAAGAAAAATAAAGACTCAAGCCCTTCATAAGAAGCTCCATGCTTCCTTTGACAGTATTCCGGAACTCCTGCCATCTACAGGGATCCGTCGTACACAAATGCAACAGAAAATAGGAAGAAGCGTGGATCAGCTTCCCCTTCCATCTCTTGGTCTTTCTCCACAATGTTCTCATTGGAATGCAGCCATTTTGGCTCCTTTGTCTTCTCACTCCCGTTCATCTTCTGTGGAATTACTTTCCTTTCCCCTTAATTCCAATCTGATTCAGGCTGCTAAAGTTTTCAGGGGAAATGCTCCAAATAGCATGTCTTCACAGGTAGCCCCAGGATCATTCTCTAATTCTTCCTATTGTTCTCCCAAGCTTTCTCCTCAAGTATGTAATGGAAAAAGTTTTGTAACTTTGCCTGTGACCAAGACATTCCTGTCATCGAGCACTCCTGATCTGAGAGATGTAGAACAACTTAACTCTGAGCTACCTCTGGTGGGTGACGTCTTCCAAACTTCCGGTGGGCTTAGCGCTTCCTTAGCATTGTAAAAATCAGGGCTGTCTATTGGGCTTGTGCTATGGTGGAAATGTGTGGCAGCAAGCAGGAAAATGGGATGAAATTTCATCTGTAATAGCACAGCTTTGAATAAACTGTTCTAAATTCCTAACATGCCTCTGGCATTTTACTATCTTCAGTTCTGTCTATAAAAAGGTCAAGACTTAATACGTTGTCTCTTGGTTGGGATGAGGGAGAACAGTGCTAGATTTGGCCGTCAGTTCCAGTGCAAGGGCCTAACTCTGTCACTCTTACTCATGGTGAGTAGTATCTGATTCCATGAGTCACCCCATTTCTTGGTACGTAAGGTATGACCCAGCGTGAGTAAGGGCAGCAGAATTTGGCCCTAAGGCTTTTGCTGAAATACACACTATAGGGAAGGAGTGATTTATGGTCAAAATTTCATAGAGTTAATCATTAATTTATCTGTATAATCAGGTAAATTTTCTAATGAAAGGAAAAATATACTATGAAGTAGTTTTGGAATACAATGAACTAGAGTGCACATTTTAGGCCTTCAGAAAATATACACACGTAGATAGCTCAATATCTTTATAAATAATATCAGTATTTACAAAATTTTCATTAGTGCCTCTCAGCATTTTGTATTTAAGGGGTAGGTTGTGCAACCCAAACTCTCTCAGCACTTACACTAGTACACTTACTTCACGAGGAGTTACTTTTATAGAGTGAGTAACACGACCGTGGGTTGTACAGTCTAGCTGTAAATAGTCTGAACCTTCCATTTTCTGTGGACATAAAAACAACAGAGGTTCCCCTCTTAACCATACTTTCAAATCATACAGCACATGTTTTTTGCTATCACATTCCAGTCTCCTTTATTATGGTAGCCGGCCGCTTTGAACCATGGGACAACAGTGCTCACAATTTTTCGCCCTATGTTCATTAGGTTGTGTCCTGCCAGACTCCATTTTTGGTTCTCAAGCTAGTCTGTGTTGGTGCTTGTTGCTGTTCTGGCTGCCAGCTTTTGGCCATGCTAGAAATTATACAAATTGCATGGACATATTGCACTGAAGCTTTTCTAGATTGATTAATATCAGCACTGGTAGTGACAGTCCTCTATTTTCTCCGGGATCATTCTTGGGTTAAAATCAGCAGTTTTAATGAGTCCAGAGTCATATCTTCACAGCCAGACATTTACCCACTTTTGATCTTGTTCCCTGCACATTTCTTTCTCAGCTGGGTTTTATTAGGAGCAATGTGATAACTGCTTTTAGCTATGGGCGGAAGATCTTTCCAAATGCCATATTGTTCATTCCTTGTTGTTTATATTATTTATAAAGAGCAATAGGTATAAAATATTAATAAAAAACAGAAAATGAAATTCCTGCAGTAAGTATATTCATCTAAAGAGATACAATTCAGATGGGACAGGGACGTGAATGTTCAAGGATGTATGCTTCACAAAATGGTGGTTCTCTGTAGGAATTTATACAGTGTCCAAAATACTTTATGTGCAGGGTCTGAGTGGTACCTACCCAAAATTATGATTATTTTACCCCCGTATATCCTTTTCATGTGTAAAATTAATATTTCAGCTAGAAAGGCCCCCAAAAGGCCCGGGGTCAGCAGGATTCGTTGTTGAGAAGAGGTTTCTGCTCCGTATATCTCCCCACGCCTACCAGGTTCTGGGGCAAAAGGGTAGGTTTGAGATTCAAACTGGAGCCTTGAGGTAGCAGTACACAGAATTGCTGTGTCAGTGGATCATTCTTGGTGATTTGGGAGGGTATGATTCCTGTATTTAATGCTGTACATTCTTGGCATCAAGCTTCTGGGGAATTTTTTCATGATATTGGTTGGCACATGAAAATTCTCCCCACATCATGGCCTCCCTGCTAGTCTTTCATACTTTCTTGAGGGGGCAAATTCTGGTCCCCACTGTCCCATTCATCACCTCCCCCAACAACCATCGGTCTCCTCAGCTCGGGAACTAGAATGTAACGCCTCTATCCCAGCCCTGACTAAAGCATAGTCTGGGTTCTTCCTTCCTACAGCCTCACAGGAAACCTTCATCCAATAGTCCTCCAATGCCCCACCCCCACCGCCCACACACGCACCAATTCTACTCTCTACACATGTAATCTCTACGCATGCCCATTCTACTCCCCTTTCCTGTGGCACTGACTTCACTTGACTTCACTTGCTGTGTTAGCTTGAAGCATCACTCAAGTATTGCCCTTAACCCAACTCCCATCCACACCCACAGATCTCTGTGGAATTAAATTGGGCCTCAAACTCAAACTAGCTGGCCTGTCAGGGGGATGGTCTAGAGCCTGATTGCTGCTGAGGAGTAAGCTAATAATGCAGTGGAAATGCAGCTACTCTGTGCTGCTAATCCAGTCACCCTGTGAAGCTCAAGTGTGATTTCACATTGCCAGCATAGCTGCCGCCTCTCATTGCAAGTAGATTAATTAAGTCAACGGGAGAGCTCTCTCCCATCAGCTTAGAATGGCTATAGTAGAGAACTTACAGTGACACAGCTGCATTGGGGCAGCTGCGCCACTGTAAGCTCTCTAGTGTAGCCATAGCCACAGCCTTAGCTTGCCTAGCTAACAGAGGAGTGTGGGGCAGAGGGAAAGGTGGCCACTTGCTGGATCTTGGATTGGGAGGACTCAGTTGAATGTCTTCCAAGGGACCCCAGATTTCCTGGAACTGGCCTTGAAGTGACCTTTTGCATGTGTTTAATGCTTCTCCTGCGATGCACAGCTTTCACCTCAGCTGTATCTATGAATGCCACGCTTTGCCATTCATATTAGATTAATATTTCACCTCTTCCCTCAGCCCACTTTGCTTTTGTTGTCCTTTTTTTCACTGAAATACTGTATCAAACTATTAATCACTTTCCACATGATGCCTTTCTCTGATTATCTTGCCTATGGGATGTGGAAGTGGCCAGGGGTTCTTTTGCAGTAGAGGTGAAGCTTGCATTATCTAAGAAGCAGCCGGTGAATTGAGCTGATATTGGATCCTTGCAGAGTTTGGCACTTGGGAGCACTTTCATTTTTACTCTGTGTAATGATATAATCAGTAGGATTACTGAGGAGATGAACTGGGGAGGCCTCAGTGTATCTTCTCCTGTTATGCTGTTGACATACAGTGTATGGAAAGGAGATGTTGGTAGTCAGAGAAAGGAGCATCCCTCTCTCCCAGTCCATATTGTCAGGAATCATGGTCCATAACACAGCCAGTCTGGAAGCATGGCCTGCAGCAGAGCTGGTCTCTGGGCAACCTAATGAGAGCGCTGGCCTGTAGTAGGCTGCATGATTGGTTGGAAGAGTCAACAGACTGGGTCTTTAGCCCAGCGGCAGTCCAGCAGCTGCTCAAAACATTGACCCGTGATTGCAATAGCTCCTGTGTCTGCTTGTTCCCAGCATTCCTCCTGCCCTACTTCTGCGTTGGCCCCAGCTTTGCCTTGCTCCAGGTAACCTGGTCTTGACCCTCAGATTCCTGAGTTTGGCATCTGGCGTCTGATTTCAGTTCTGACTCTTGGCTCCAATTCCTTACTTGTGACTTCAGCTCTGGCACCTGGCCTCTGACTCCTGTTCTAACCGCTGGGCACACCACCCAAGTCCTAGTCTCTGACAATCTGAGCAGTCTCAACACAAATAATAAGAGAACTATAGCTGATATGGTGAGCCTGGATTCTTCAAAGGCCAGTGTCTCTCTCATGGAGATAATGGGAGCCCTCATACCTTGCAGGCCCAGGATGCCAGGCCTACAAGTTTACATCAAGGATTATATAAGGTCCCGCAATTTCTATGCCCATACCCAATAACCCACAAGCAAGACCCTTAGGTCTCCTCCAGCTTCTACCCATGCCTCCACAGCCTTGGTCTACTGTATCAATGGATTTCATTGTGGAACTGCCATGCTTCCAGGTGCACTCCGTAATCCAGGTTGTTGCCGACCTCTTAACAAAAATGGCGCACTTCATCCCACACTGTACTGTTCTTACTGCACAGGAGACAGCTTGGCTCTTCTTGGGAAATGTATTTAGCTACTGATAGGCATTTTATCAGACTGGCATCCCCAGTTCATCTCCCAATTCTGGCAGGAATTGAGCTCATCCACCTATTAACTGCAGACTAAAAGGCAAGCAGAGAGTCATCAAATCCTGGAGCAGTATCTCTGCTCCTTTCTGAGTTTCCACCAGGATGACTGGCTTCCTCTGCTGTGCTATGCCGAATTCACATATAACAATGCGATCCACACCTCGACCCCACACGGCCCGTTATTTGCAAACGATGGCTTTCACGCCTGCTTACACCAAGACTTAGCCATGAGCCGCCCTGAATTGGCTGCTGTTGATTTAGTTTCCCATTTACATCGGGTGCATGGGGAGCTGAAGGAACACTTGCAATCCACCAAAGAAGCCTATAAACACTATGCAGATTAAGACTGTCAGGCTGTTTCTAATCTGGCCATAGGGGACAAGGCGTGGCTGTCTTCCCAGAAGCTGCCTGATTAGTTGGAAGAGTCAGCAGACCAACTCTTAAGCCCAGCAGCAGTTCTTCGGTTGCTCGAAGCATTCTCCCACAGCTCCAATAGCTCCTGTGCTTGCTTGTTCCAGCCCTGCTCCTGCCTTGCCTAGCTCCAAGGAACCTGGTCCTGACCCTCGGCTCTGATTTCTGGCTTGGGCTCTGGCCTCTGACTCCAGCTCTGACTTTGGGCTCCTGCTCCTGGCTGTTGACACATGCTCTAACCACTAACCCTGATTCCTGTTCTGCCCATTGAGGACAACCACCTACGTCCTGGTCTCTGACACATACCTCCCCATTACATTACTCTGCCACCTATTCCTCCACATTCGCTGTGAAATATTCTGTAATCAGCTGCATATTCTCGTTTGCCACTCTGTCAATGAGCTCCAGAAGTTGGCTGGGGGACTCCAGTTTCATCAGCCTTGGCTGCTCTTGTTAGTGCCTGAGCTTGAATAATAGGCAGATTTACTGGAACTCCTTTGAGGCAGATTGAAATGAGGCTGTCACTGAATGGACTGTATCCTAGTATTTATGCAGATGCATCCTTGTCCAAAAGAACTGCTGTTTCTCTCTCAGCTGTCCCTTCTGTCCTTCTATACGCAGCTAAGTCTTCTCTGCTGGAGCTTATAAACTGACCTCAAAACTGCCACTGAAAGTGAATGCAGGAGGGGAAAGTATAGTTGTTCTGTTTGGACCTTTAGATATGCCAGCTGGTCATTCATGATCTAAAAAATTCTTCACAGGCCTTACATTCTTAGGAGAAAAACCGTGTCCTTTAGAAAGTCTACTTCCTAATTTTGGGTTTGCCATATTAGTCTCTCTAAGACCCCAACTTCAGAGTGAATGGTTCATTTGTATCAACTTAAAGGCTCCTGGAAGAATTTTATGATCCATTTCTTACTTGAAGAAGAGTTAATGATTATTCCTTTCACATATACATGTACATTTTTTTATTTTAGAAGCTGATTTCCAACATAAGCTTATGCACACACTAATTTGCTCTTTGTACAATCTGATTTCAATAACACATGCATTGCATTTATATCTGGATTGGCTGAAACAATTGTATTTCCATCTGGATGAGCTGAAAGCAACTGGATTTTTTTTCATTTCTGGATTAGCAACACACCTGTTGTCCACAACGGAGGACTAGGTGCTGGATTTATTAATTTCAGAACAAAACAAACCACCTTCTTGCTGCCATGTTCATTGTTTCTTTCAAATCTAACAAAAGCATTCCCGGTGTTTTTTCAGTATTGAAGGTAAGGATATTTCTTTCAGTGGGAATGCACTGCAGAACATTTGCGCTGGGATCTTAACCCTTAGAGCTTCTCTTCTTCAGATTCATCTGCTGGAAATGCCCTCTTGAATCTTTGTTTTCCCTTTCAGATTTAAAAGGAAATGTTTGTAATATAAGTTGTCTATTGGTGTCTTGAAAATTCATTTACCATATTGTCTGCCTGGTAACTTGGATTCCTCAAGACATCCACTAGCCTAATATATTTGAAGGAGGAGGGTGTTTTTGCATGCCTGGGTCCTCCATTGCCTATTGCTGTTTTTATGGGTCTTTCTCATCTTTCAGGGGTTGGAACTGCCACTGCGAGATTTCCTGATCATATGATCAATTTATGGTCTCAGATTTTGCAAACACAACAGTCAAATGACTGCTGTTGTAACATGTTGCAAAAATACATATTCTTGTCCAATTATAATCTCTTGCAGTAATGCCAGGTTCTGCCTGCAGTAAGCTTTGGCAGGGTTGAGGGACTGCTTTCAAGGCAAGTGTAAACTGTCTGTAACCTGTATAGCCACTTTGAAAGGGTTGTTCAAATCAGTACCAAGGCATTTCAAATACACAATGAAACGAAAATTGGGTTTGGTCTGGCTAACAGTTGTGAAACTATCACTGAACTACATTTGGAGAGACTCCAGGCAAACAGTTCAGTTTAGGCTCTGGGGAAGGGATACGCTGTTGGGTTTCGCGTGAGTTTGATTCTGTTAAAATCAAAAAAGGACTTGTATATTGGGGAAGACATTTGTATGTAGAGGGCCAAGTTCTCTGTGGGTGTGGGCTGGTACAGCTCCACTGACTTTAAACAACCTGCTTTCTCAAATTGGCAAAAAACGGAGTGGGGCTGGTTCAGAATTTGGATGCTTATTCATGAGGCAGAATGATGCTCCATTGGTATCACATTGGCCAACCTCAGAACTTCGACCCAAATGAGACTCATGTATAAAGTGGCAGACGAAGAACTAATGGCTTCTGGGAAGATCCTTTTTTAGTCTTATTGTTATTTTACCTCTCCTGAGAACAGCACCACTATGTTTCCCACTAATATTGCCTACAATGTTGAGAGTTTTCTTCTGCTGCTTCCAGACTGTCCAGCAGCTCCGCTCTGTGCTCTGCTTGTGCTACAGAAACCAACTGGGGTCTAAATGGTAGACCCCGGAGGGGGGAAGGAGTCTAGAGAGAGAAAGGAATAGAAGAGTAAGATAGGTAAAAGAAAGGTGGCAAAGAGAAGTAGACCAAGGGATGGAGAAAACTGCAGCATGGAAGCAGCACAAGAGAGAAAGTAGATGAGAAAGGGAAAACAGAAGAGAGAGGTAGGAAATCTGTCCTGCCAGAAACAGAGCCCCTAGTCAGTGTCTAGGAACTGGTGCCTTCAGAAGAATGAGGTTAAGCAGTGGGAAGAGGAGGGGAAAAGAATCAACTGACTAGACCAAAATATGGAAAGGACAGAGAGAAGGGACAGTGCACACATTACATTTTCTCTAGATTGGATTTATTTTCAAAGGCAGATCTCCCTCGCCATGCCAATTTAGCTTCTTTTTTTGGCACCTTTTCTTTTCTACCTCTTCTTCACCCCACCCACCCTCTCTGCATGTCGTCTTTCTTTCCATCTTTCTTTCTGACTCAGCTGCAATGCCCACTTCTGTCTATAGTTTCCTGCTGGGTGTGCTCTGTTGCAACCCACCGGGAGGCTAGGCAGCTTCCAGCATCCCCCACCCCACTCCCAGCCTCCTTTTGTCTGGAGCTCCAAAATTACCACTTCTGAAATTGCCACTTTTCACCCCACTGATCTGCATTGATAGCAAGGAAATGCAGAAAAGGGAACATTGGTTAAACATTTTCCTTTTCAAGTTTGCCCTAATATGGAAGTCCTTATTGAATCCGAGCATCTGGTGCTCAGTGTTAATGGGTATAAAAAAGGTGCATGAAACAATGTACTGATTAGAAATACAGGAAAATGGCTATACAGGTGACTTGGGTGTAGAATTGCGGGGAAGTGAAGCAACTTGTGTTCATTGATTCTCCTGTTGTGTTGCCTCAGGTAGAGGAACGTTCTCGACTCAACCGGCAAAGCTCCCCAGCAATGCCTCACAAAGTGGCTAACAGGATATCTGATCCAAACCTGCCTCCTCGTTCAGAGTCCTTTAGCATTAGTGGCGTGCAGCCAGCTCGGACACCACCCATGCTCAGACCAGTGGATCCACAGGTATGGTACTTTGGTCCTAGGTCCCTGCAAGTTTAATTACACCAGGAGGCTGGTGGTTCTGGTAAGAGAATCACAACATTTGTGGATTAAAAGGAAAGAATTTCTTAACACATGGGTTTCTCAGCTCTAGATTTGTTTGTGAATAAGAGCAGCATCTGCATTTACACTACATGGAATAAAAATAAAAGGATTACAGCTCTCATGCTGCCAAGTATAGTATGATCATTAGTTGAAGACAAGGTTTCTTCTCCCCTCCATAGTATAACTTAGCACTGTTAGGTACGTTATGATGTTTTTTTCCTTCCTTTGAAGCATCAGGTATTGGCTGCTGTTGGAGACAAGTTAAAGGACTTAGGTGAACCATTGGTCTGCTCCAGTATGACAGTTCCTTTGTTTCTGATGGGACCCTTTTTATCCAAAGTGAAACTGCAGAGCCTGGTACAATAGGCCTAGTATGGCTCAGTGTTTAGGGTTATCGGAAAAAGATTTTGCATCTTTTCCTTCAGCGTTTTTTTTAAACATTCAGTTAACATCAGTCGCAGTCATACATCTGGAAAAACCCAACCACAAGTTCCAAATATACACTTTCACAAGACATCGTAAGGGTGTAGCGACTGGGCCCAGTTCTGCCCCAGAAAAGCAGGCACAACTCCTGTGGAGTGAGGGCTTCAGGGGTGTGTCTGCTGCCAGCCCTGGATATAAAATCTTTGCCCCAAGTTTGTATGTGGTTTCTACAGGAAAATCCACAAATTAACTGAACTCCATCCGCATTCCGGTATTTGCCTCTGCTAAAGTCTTTCGTACCACCTGGTGAGTCAGCAGTGCAACGTGAACTTTAACTTGCTATGTGAGGAAGGCCCTGCAGCATACTTTTATTTTTTCAGCTGGAGTCCAGAATTAAACAAACAATAAACATCCCATCTCACCTCAGTCTTTTCACTGACAGAAATTAAATATACTTCGCTTGCCTCCTTTAAAAGTTTCCAAACCTTATGCTTTTTTAAAAAAGTGACTGGCATTAATTGTCAGTGACTGGCATTCATTTTTTCATTACTAATATGTTATTGAAAGACTTTATCATTTCACGCACAAAACCCCATATAAATATGTGTGTAAATTTGTTATTTACACTGGTAATAGAGGATTCCATTTTATGCTTTTTCAGAGGAGCCCTTGGCTAAATCCCTCCAGGTCCTGTAAGTGTGAAGGGGTTTAGCAAGGCCACTTGCAGATTTTATAAAGTTTTTGGGAAGCAGCTGTGACCTGATGTAACCTAGGCATTCTCGGATGGATGAGGTGCAAGTGCCATCCTAACTGTTGCACTCCTAAGACTTGCAAGAGAGAGAGTCCTTAGGTCTATTGGACAGGATGCTATCTAGCCAGACTGTGGAGATTCACACCATTATTGCTTTTTTGTTGTTTTTTAAAGCCATCAGTGCTTCAGACTTTCTGGAGACTGAAGCTGTTTCTTTGCATTTATTTTTTCCATCATTTTTTCTTTCTTTCTTTTTTTTTTTTAATTAAAAACTCTAGGAAATTTCATACCAAAATCATTAGGGTAATGTTAAAGTTGTATGGCTAAGAACTTAAAAAACCAGGAATGCCAAGTTAAGGTTTCTCATGCAACCTTAATTATGCTTCCTTGTGTATTTGAGGTTCTAGAAAAAAATACATGATATATTTATATTGTATTATTTGAGAAATAATATGTGATCATGTATAGGAAGACTATCGTCATGCATATGCAAAAGTAGTCAGAGTAAAGTTACATGTGCAACCCTAACTTTGGCATTTCCTGACTTTAGAATGCTGAACTGTGCAAACTTAATGTTCTTTTAAGAACGTTTTCGTATGGAGTTTGGGTAAGAAGCCAGAAAGACCTGAAACCAAAACACAGTGCAGATTTCAAACCTAGGTGTTTTTTTTTAAAATACATTAGAACTATTGAGATTTTTTCAATTTTTTTTTTAAAACATTTTATGCTGATGGTTTTGTTTTGGCTTGGTGCTTAGATTCCACATCTGGTCAGTGTGAAATCCCAAGGAACCTCCTTGTCTGGCTCTCAGTCACTGCACGAACAACCCGCAAAGGGAATGGCTGGGTTTCAGGAGGCTCTGACGGTGACCTCTCACCGCACTGAGATGCCAAGGCAGAACTCGGACCCCACCTCAGAAAACCCTCCTCTCCCCCCTCGTGTTGAAAAGTTTGACCGAAGTTCTTGGTTACGACAGGAGGAGGACGTTCCACCAAAGGTAACATTTGTATTGCTCCTAACATCGAAAGCTTGAAAGAGGCAATCTCAGAGCTCATCCCCTCAGCACTGCTCAGCACTGCAATGCAGGGGACAGACTTTTGGGGCTTCTTTCTGAACCGGTGGAGTTCACATCCTGTTAAATTCAGGGACTGGTCCTGTGCAGTGCTGAGCATCTCCTGCATAATTGTAAGCACGAGGGTGCTCAGGACTTCAGAGATGTTCAGCAGTTTGCAGGTTTGGCCCTCAGCTGGTATGCAGGTTTTTTTCCTATTACCACTATATGTGTGTAAGTCTTGTGATACACTGCAAAGAAAATTCTCAAGCCCAGGCTGAATCCAGAACAAATCTACATCTATTTTCCCTTGGGGGAAAAAAAATGCTTTCTGCTTAAATTGAATAATTTAGGAACGTAAAATTTGTCATACTCAGACCTTTGGTCCTTCTAGTTCAGTGTCCTGCCTCCAGTTGTAATCAATACCTGATGGAAGATTTGTAAGGGCTCCAGCAGCTTTATACCTTCAATGACATTACGGCAGCATCTGGCAGTACCTCTTTAATTAAGGCTCTTCTGTTACAGTATTTCAGTTGCATTGTTCATAAGCTTTTTTGCAAGGGATTGGGGGAGGTGAGGGAATGAATTATAACTTTACTGTTAAAAATTTTCCTGAAATGGAATCAGCTCTAAGCTCAGGAGCATATATACAAAGAGAAAGGTATTGCAAATTGATTAGAGACATTGAAGTAAACAGTATTTTTCCATGATTTAAATGCAGTTTTGCTGTGCTCCAGCAAATAAGCAACTTGCATTTTAAAATAAAGTATCTGCTATTTATGTATGGGAGCCATGATGTATTGTGTCCGCACATAATACTGTTTACACTTTTGGCAACCATCTTATTGAGAGGATCCATTAGTGCTTATCTGAGGGGAGAGTAAGCTGGCAGTAATTTTTAAATATGATAATCCTTTGGTGAAAACACATTTCTTGATGCTAACGCTCTGACCAGTTACCATGCAATGTCTTGGCTTTCCTTACTAATGTGATTCAGAAGATGTCAGCTGCCCAACTCTGGCAACATCGGCTACCCTCCAGTGTTTTTGGAATCCAATCAGTTGAGATTCAGACCTGGCACAGGTTGCATGTTCTACTCAGAGTAATGGACAGCGGTGAGCTGCCTCATCATCCTATCGGTGTTCTTCAATACTACTATGATTGGGAAGAGCTGCCGACTCTTCTGGAGGACTTGGCAGAGATGGATAGGAGTTGTTTTGAATTGTTTTCATTCATTGTCTACCGAAAGGTTACGAAGAGTAATTGCTGTCCTCCCAGGGTTTTCACTTGCAGAGTCTCTTAGGGCCAGTCTTGTCGCCCCTCTGTTCAAACAGTATGTAAGGATATTGTTGGAGCTTGTGAGATGGGTATCAATAGCATATTGCAGACACTGTGGCCCATTTCTTTTTGCTGATCCAGGGCGAGCTGTTTCCTTGCTTACCTAGTATTTGCTGGAGACATTACAGGGACATGGATAAAAGCTAGCAGACTTTTGGTTGTCATACCTGATTGGACCATAGGCCTTTGTGGTCCAGTGCCTTGAGCCTGACAGTTTTCAAAACCAGATGCTCTAGAAGAAGGTGCAAGAAGCTCAGAAAAAGACAACTAGGGAATAATCTATCCATGGAGGAGGTTTCTTCTTAATCTAACCATTTATTGGTTGCTATGCCCTGAAACATGAAGACATCGCTCTCTCTTAGCCTAAAATAATTTTTTTAACTATCTAACATAATATGTGGATCTTCCCATTATCAGTGCAATGTCTAATCCTTTTTTGAATCCTACTAAGCTTTTGGCTTCTGCCTCATCTCGTGGCAGGGAGTTCCACAGGTAAGCAATGACCTCATACTTATTATAGGGCCGAAGTATTGCGTAACATCCTGTATGATACTGATGTGTAACAGGCACACAGAGAGCTCAGAATTACAGTGGAGTGAGTCAAGGTCAAGGTTCTAGCCTTGTGTAAAAAGGTACTGAGTCCAGAAGCCCTTATTTACTATGGAATGTTGTTTGTTTTGGGATATCTGAGGTGATCCATCCTAATTTGAACATCTGGTTTTCAGTGACATCTGGCTTTCAGCTAATTGTACAGCTGAAATGACTGAGGCCAAAAAGTCATGTGACTTGATCAAGGTAGTTGAATGGCTCAGCCTGGAGTCCACGCAGGGACCTTCCTTCTTCCCATCCTTTGTCTTTGACCACTAGGCCGCATTACCTCTGTGGTATTATTACAAGTAATTTATTTTTACCTGAACAAGTAGCTCTAAGAGCTACTACACTGAGCTTTCTGATTAGTCCAGATTTTAGGACTCTTCTGTTTTGAATGTGTTTTTTGTTAATTTTGGTGCTCACTGCTTGATATTAACACCTGCTTTTTTTAGACTTCAGGCGACTATATTGTTGGGAATGGCCCTGCCCTACGAGGGATAAAATAAATGACTTTTCAGGTCTTTCCTGTCTCAGACATCTATGATTCTTTGTACGTGCCAAGAACTTTGTGTTTTATAACTGCTGTAAATATTTCATCTCTCTCAGTGGAAAAGTAATTACATATCCAGCTCGAAAACCTGCCGAAACCTGATCTTCCCCCAAATGCATGAAGAGAATATCCAAGTTCAATTGTACAGTCCTAATAGCTGTGATGCTTTCAATTTTCTTTCAGGTGCCTCAGCGAACAACTTCCATATCCCCAGCACTAGCGAGAAAGAACTCTCCTGGGAATGGCACTGCGTTGGGAACTAGATTAGGATCACAGCCCATCAGAGCAAGGTACGGGAGGCCATGTGGGAAAGGGAAAAAAATATTAATGAATCTGTCTGTTAGTTTTATAATTTTTTTCCTGGTGCCCTGGTTTGTGAGCCTCAGAAAGGAAGCGGGGTCACTGGGTCATGAGCCAGTGCCCACTGCATTCAATGGATGGATTACCGCAATCTATATACTGCTGTTGCGGGAAACAGAGAGTCTCATTGTAACAAACACCAAACCAATGATTTTAGTAAAACTCCTAGGATGCAGTCGTTAGTCGTCTTGTCAATAAATCTAGTCAAAATTTAAAAAATAAAGCACTCTCTGCTCTCTTTTAACATGGATTTACTGATAAACTACAATCGCTTTGCATCTCCACCATAGCTCGATGAAGTTTGAGATTTGCATTAATTAGAATTGTACAGCATCACCAAAGGCTACGAACATTTGGCCTCTGGGACTCCTAATATTATCTGTGCAAAACCCTGATGAGTTGAAATGTCTACGTTCTTAGACTTTCCAAGATTTATAGCTGGATGCAGAAGATGCTCCGGACTCTCAGCTACTGCTATTGTCTTGATTGGGAATTTCGCCATAACTTTAGTGGAGCAGGATTTCGTCCTCTCAACTCCTTCCTGCTGCACACTGAGGGTCAAATTCTGCCTAACTCAGTGATGCTGAGGGGTGAGCAGAGATGGTCATAGATACATTCTCCAGTATCCCTGCTAATCAGAGCAGGATTCCATCAGCAGTGCAGGGGACTGTGTGGGGGGGAGGACTCTGCATTGTTATTGTCTAATAAGGGTTTAATCTGTCTTAAATTCAAGTCAATGACAACATTCTCATTATGGTAAATGGGTCCTATAGGAACAGTGTGTGTCCCTGGCTAGCATGTGCCACTGACATTAAGTAGTTGGGGACTAGACAGTTCTGTTAGCCCAGGTTGGCCTATTAACCATTCCAACTCCTAGCACTCCCAGGAAAGATCCTGTCCTAACTTCCCCTAATCCTCACTATAACCTCTTCTCCCTTTCCCCTTGTGCACCAGGACAGCACATTATAGGATCTAGCCCTGAGCTTTTTAAAACAATAGAAAATGCAACAGGTTCAGTCATAGCAGAAGCAAAAGAATGAGCTTAGACTGGTGAGATCTTGTCTTTGATTTGCAGATTGCGATAGTATGATGGTCAGAACTCCAGATCTCTTCAAATGAAATGCCAGTTTAAATCTCAGGATAAATATCTGTATTCCATATATCTTTGTATTATGGAAATGTTTCATGTTTTCTTTATCTTGTCCTCTTAGGATGAGGTATAAGGCTTCAAACTAGATGTTCCTAGGTAGGATATTCTCAGCCAAATTACCAATAGGTCATGACTTTCAGCATGAGCTTTTCTTCCCAGCCAGTCTGATTCACTCTGCAGCAGCACTGCATGCTGTATAGCAGGCTCAGTGTAAGGTGGGTGCTAGGGTAGCCAAAGAAATATGTATTGCCAAATTGTTTTAGAAAAAATTCTCTTTGTTATGAGCAGAAAGGCCATTTACCTCTGGGTGTCACTGGGTGGACTGGGCTTTTTAAGAAGGAAGTGCTCCAGCCCTCCCGGGCCTCTTCAAGAGCCTCAGTGGGGGATTGATAGAGACAGAAGTTCCCTGTAAAGAGCCAGAGAGGAACAGGAAGCAGGAAGAAGCAGCTGTGGCAAAGAAGATCTGTAACGAGCAGGAAGCTCCTGCCAGAGACCCTGCCTGGGAGAAGGGTTGGAGCCGGGAAGCCGGAGCTGGGAAGCCAAAGCCAGAAAGCTGAGCTCCCACTAGGAAGGACAGGGAGTAGCAGCTTCATGGGGAACAGATTGAGACAGAAGACAAGCTCTGAGTATGGTAGAAGATGCCAGAACTGAGTATGAACTTATGATGTGGTGATGGACTTCATTTTGGGACTCTGAGGACTGTGTTTGAACTGTTTCTGATATGAAACCAGCCCCAGGCATGGGTGGTGGTAGCCAGGAGAAAGACCGTGTGGAGTTCTTAAGGGACCCTGGAGAGGGAAAAGAGAGGTAGGGTGCCATAGAGCCACCTCTGACCTTCAGGGGGTGCTCAGAAGGTGGCCAACCCTGTTACAGTTTGCTTTTAGTCACCTCCATTATCCACGGCCAAAGCATCCTCAGTTTCCCAAAACAGAATCTCTCGCTATTATTTAACTGTGCCCTAAAGGAAATTTTTTTAGAAGCAAGGAATATTCCAGTACATAGTCATGACACGAGAAAGAGCCAGCACTTAGAATAACAATGATACCATTGGACCGTTTGACTAGAGTAAGAGTATCCGGTTTTTCTATCAGACTCAACGACCTGACCGCAGTTGGTATAGATCAGGGATCTAAAAGTCAAATCACCACGAGGGCCACATGAGGACTCGTACATTGGCCTGAGGGCTGCATCACTGACAACCACCCCGCTGCCCCTGCCCCTGCCCCTGCCCCTTCCCACCCTTTCCCCACCCCCATTCCAACCCCTTTCCCAAAGTCCCCACCCCAACTCTGCTCCCATTCCAATCCCTTCCCCAAAGTCCCAACCCCAACTCCACCCCTTCCTGCCCCTATTCCAACCCCTTCCCCAAATCCCTGCCCCTGCCCCGCCTCTTCTCTGCTTCCTCCCCTGAGCGTGTGGCTCCCTGCTCCTCCCCGCTCCCTCCTGGAAAGCGCTAAGCGCCGCCAAACAGCTGTTTGGTGGCAGGAAGTGTCTCAAGGTAGGCAGAGGAGCGGGGACGTGGCGCACTGGAGGGGTGGAGGGGCAGCGGGTGAGGGGAGCTAGGCAGTTGCAGGAAATAACTGGGAGAGGGGTGGTGGGGGCGTGGGGAGCTTGGCGGGCCGCAGCAAATATCTCCACAGGCCGCCATGTGTTTGAGACCCCTGGTATAGATAAATGTGCTGTTGCTAAAGTTTTAAAAGAAGTTTCACCAACTAACCAGATAACATCTGAGCCAAGACAACACCAGCTATACCGCATAATGTGGAATTCCACAACTGTTCAACTCCAGTTACAATAATGCCAAAAAGTATATTAAATTAACCATTCAATGCAGCAATAACATTTTTGTATCTTCTCTTCTTGTTCTTTCATTCCCCACTGCTTTTCTGGATTCCTTCCAGCTTTGTATAAACTCTAATTTTGTATTCAACATTATTTTAATTGTTATTCTATTGTAACCTATATGGTGCATTTCCATCATAGGATTGCCAACTTTCTACTCATACAAAACCAAACACCCTTGCCCTGCCCCTGCCCCACCCCTTCTCTGAGGCCCTGCCCCCCACTCACTCCATTCCCCCCCTGTTACTCACTCTCCCCACCCTTACTCACTCATTTCCACACCCTCACTCACTCGCTCGCTCAGGGGTTTGGGATGTGGGAGGGGGTGAGGGCTCCAGATGGGGGTGCGAGCTCTGGGGTGGAGCCAGAAATGAGGAGTTTGGGATATGGAAGGGGGCTCTGGCCTTAGGCAGGGGGTTGGGATGCGAGAGGGGATAAGAGCCCTGGCTGTGGGGTGCAAACTCTGGGGTGAGACCAGGTATGAGGGGTTTGGGGTTCAGGAGGGGGCTTCAGGCTGGGGAGTGGAGCCAAGGAGTTCAGAGTATGGGAAGGGGCTCCAGGCTGGGGCAGGGGGTTGGGGTGCAGGGGGGGTTAGGCCTCTGGCTGGGGTGAAGACTCTGGGGTGGGGTTGGGGATGAGGGGTTTGGGGCATAGGACAGCTCTTCAGGCTTGGGTTGAGGAGTTTGGAGGGCAGGAGGAGGATCAGGGCTGGGGCAGGGGGTTGGGACACGATGTGGGGGTCTAGGGGTGCAGGCTCCAGATGGCGCTTACCTCAAGAAGCTCCCAGAAGCAGCAGCATGTCCCCCCTCTGGCTCCTACATGGAGGCACAGCCAGGCGTCTCTGCATGCTGCCCCGTGGGCCAGTGCTGCCCCCTCAGCTCCCATTGGCCGTGGTTTCCAGCCAATGGGAGGTGCAGAACTGGCAGTTGGGGTGGGGGGCTCCGCACCTGTGCCTAGGAGCCGGAGGAGGGGACATGCCGCCACTTCCAGTAGCCGCGTGGAGCCACGGCATGCAGGGAGCCTGCCTTAGCCCCGCTGAACCACCAACCGGACTTTTAACGGCCTGGTCAGCTGTGCTGACCGGAGCCATCAGGATCCCTTTTTGACCGGGCATTCCAGTCAAAAACCAGACACCTGGCAACCCTATGCACAGAAAGCTACTGTCATTCTGCACAAGCATGTTAATATTGCTGTTATCGTCTTAATAACTTCCTATGCAAAATCAAGGTACACTGGACAGTAATTCTACATAATATACATCCAAGACAAAGTCCAAATGAAACTGATCCTGCCAAGAAATCATTTATGGCAATGGGACTTTGCACAATAAATGCAATTTGTGCTGTTATGACCCATGGCTAAATTATTCAGGATCACGTATCTCTCATGTGTTATGATGTTGATGCTGTGCATTTGATTCCAGATTACATCTTATATAATGCAGAAGTCTTGCCACATGTTGTTGTCAGTACTCAGTCCTACTTGAACTGCATGTAACAAGCTTCCACTCATTTACAGAAAGACTTTGAATAATAAAATCAGTTAGCAGAAACATTGCGTAAAAAGGTATTGTACTATGCTGCATGAACATATTTTCTGTTGCCATTTAAGTGCCAAGGATTAATTCCATAAAGGTACGTGAAACCCTGAGAAATGTTGGCTGCGTCTGTAAATCAAAACCACTTTTTTTTTCTAATTTAAAACTCTGCATGTGTTTGAAAGAAACAGTGAGACAGAAAAAGAGAAATGATAAAGCTGGCAACTTATGTGTCAGGTTTCAGCCTCTTGCCATTTGAAATGGCTGCGATATGAGACCATGAAGATCTGGGGATGTTGATGCCCAGCAAATATACTTTGCAGTCACGTTGCAAATTTTAGCAAGGGAACAAATATTATGGAAAAATAGCTAATCTGCAAGCTCCTACTTTTTAAAACAGAATATTTTTAAACATTTAAAATTAAGTAACTTTTAAATTGCAGTTTTTGATTTTGTTCGGTTTTTGGAGTTAAGGTCAGTTGGTATACATTTTGCATAGCCCCATTGACTTCAGTGCTGAATGGTGATGATATCAGGGTTAGCTCTGCCATACCTGGCTTTTCCTAGGGCAAAAAATTTCTAAAGCCAGTAAAATGTTTGTTGGGGCTGTGAGGACGTGACCAATTCCAGTTTGCCTAGCATAGCAAAAGCTTCTGTCTGGCCCTGGCTGCTGTGTCAGCTAGTTGTCTTTTAGTTTCTGGAAACTACTAGTTAGTGATACCGGGAAGCATTTGCAAAAGCACCTAATTGTGCCTAAAGTCAATTGGATCTTGTCTTCACTAGGAAAAAAGGTGTGTTCTCAACTCAAGTTAGCTAACACAAGGTAACTAACTTGAGGTGAAATCCTAGTGAAGACAAAGCAGTTGTCAGTTTTCATTCATGATCGCAGGTTGAGTTAAAGGTTGTGGGGGAGCAGAGCATTTGCCTTGATCTGCTCATTAAAAGTACAAACTGCCTTGTCTTCACTTGGATTTTACCTCGTGTTAGTTACCACATGTTAGCTAATTCGAATTAAGACCACACCTTTTGTCCTAATGCAGATGCATCCTTAGTGGTTTACCAGACTAAGTCTCAGGGCTTGTCTTCACTACTGGGGTAAGTCGAGCTAAGTTATGCTACTCCAGCTACCAGGTTTCAGAGTAGCAGCTGTGTTAGTCTGTATCTGCAAAAAGAAAAGGAGTACTTGTGGCACCTTAGGGACTAACAAATTTATTTGAACATAAGCTTTCGTGAGCTACGGCTCGCTTAGCTGGAGTCGACGTAGCTTAGGTCGACTTACTGCAGTGTCTTCACTGCGCTGCATTGACGGGAGACGCTCTCCAGTCAATTTACCTTAATCTTCTCGGGGAATTGGAGTGCTGGAGTCGACCGGAGAGCGCTCTGCCATCGATTTAGCGGATCTTCACTAGACCCGCTATATCGACACCTGCTGCATCGATGGCCCCAGCGTTGATCTCCTGGGTAGTGAAGACAAGCCCTCACTGTCTTGCAATGGAGTGTAAGCTCCTGAGTCACGTAGGCACTTTTGAAAAGTCACTTCGATGAAAATTTTACCCAGAATGCTTAGGCTCTGAAATGCACAGAATTATACAGTACTAAAGCTTCCACAGTTGTTTTGTCATCTTGTATTGCATGTCACCATGGTAGATCTGACCCTCTCATGTCAACTTTGAAAGGACCTGCTGCTTCAATAACACTAACCTGTTATATTGCTTCCAACTGAATGAAGACTTTCTCCCAACTCTCCAGAACAGTTACACCATCTAACTGCAGTTTTCCTTCATTCTGATGTGCAACAGTAACCCTGACCTGAGGAGAACTGAGCCCGTCATTGAGAGTCCCCTACAGAGGACCAGTAGTGGCAGCTCCTCCAGTTCCAGCACCCCGAGCTCCCAGCCTAGTTCCCAGGGAGGATCCCAGCCTGGTTCCCAAGCTGGCTCCAGTGAACGTAACAGAGTCAGAGGTGAGATGACTTCTTTTTTAAGCTTTAGGCCCTGATCCTGTAACCTTTCTCCACCCCTTTGGCAAGTCACTTTACCTCCCCTGGATCTGATCTGATCTCATGTGTGTGAAAAGCTGATTTAAATAGATCCACTGAAGCCATGGAGTTGCACCTGATTTTAGACAACTGTTTTTTTCTGAGATTAGGCTCCTCTCCTACACCTCGGTTTCTTCCCTTCTAACATGGAAATGATACTTACTCACCTTTTCACAATGCTTTCAGATTGTCTGCTGAAGTGGCTGTGTTTGTACAGAACTTTATTTATTGTCCAAAACCCTCACAGACCTGACTTAGCATTTTACAAGTAAAGTGACTACAAGTTTTGGTCCAATATTCTGTATGTATGTAGTTGTAAGATCGTCCTATAGAAAGAAATAGGGATTCTGTTGTAGTGAAATATAATGAATTCCTCATTCACTTTTTTTCTTCTCTAATCCAAATTCAGCTTTTTTTTGGTGTTTTACTTCATTTGTGTGCAGTGAGCATTCCAGGGCATAGAGAAGTGAATTAGCTCCAAAGCCATTTCTTCTAAAAGTCTTTCAGAACAGAACCATGTTTACACTGGGTTTGCATTCCTGGCTGATTTGTTTCCTGGCATCTTATAGTTATTGAAAATCTTCTTTTTTCCCCATCTAATCGCAGTAGGAGTTGCCAAAGCACATCCAGCCAGTTTATCTATATTTCTCTCACAGCCCTGGAGTATAAATCCACAGACTAAAGCACATTAAAACAAGTGCTGCACCCATGCTTTAAATTTTTTATGACTTGACTGTAAGTTTATGCAATATGTTTGTAGCCAAGTTGATCCAAGGATATGAGAGAGACAAGGTGTGTGAGTTAATGTCTTTTATTGGACCAACTTCTGTTGGTGAGAAGGAAAAGCTTTTGAGCTTAGCTTTTCTTCAGGTATGAAGAAGAACTCTGTGTAAGCTCAAAAGCTTGTCTCTCTCACCAGCAGAAGTTGATCCAGTAAAAGACATTACCTCACCCCCACCTTGACTGTAAGTTGGCATGTCTCTTGTTAAAATAATCACTCCTCTAGGTAGTCAATAAAAGTAATTTATCAGCAATTGTTCTGTTTTTGGTTTTTAGTTAATGAGGAATTCTGTGAGTAATAATGTCCTTGCTATATCAGATAACATAGTGCTTCCAATTTATCAGATGCCCAGCTCCTCTGCAGAGTGAATGTTTCTTTAATAGAAAAAGGACAAGAATGTTGAGAGTGCCATATATGGGGATTAGGTTTAGTTATAAATTCTCTTGCTACACTGAGGGAGGACAATGCAATAGAGCTATATCGTGGAGAGCCCGTTTCAAGTAAACTGCATTGCAACAGGCTTTACAGAGTCACGTAATACAATTACAAATTAAATAAAGTGATGGCTGAGGGAGAGAGGATTTGAGCTGTTTTCAACCAAGCGGTAGATGAAGTAGAGAGAAACAAGAAAGGATTTTCCAAACAAGAGGCAACAGATGCTGTAGGGGTGAAAACCATGGCAAGATAGTTTGGCATGACAATGCTAGACTACACAGAGTTATGATCAAATCACAGCTCTGGGAGATCCTTTTCTGACTTTGCCACAGTCTCACTCTCTGGCCTTGGGCAAGTCACTCAGGGCCAGGCTGTCCATGACGCTTATGTAAGGGTACTGCAAGAGCCAGGGACCACCTCAGTCTGAGCTCAGGAGCACAGGTACTGCTCGCTCTCTCTCTCTCTCTGTATCCCAGAAGTTGCAAGTCACCACCGAAGGAGACTGGCCATGGGCTGTCCCCATTCTTTACGGGCTCCCTACCACAGGACGGTGCAGCTTGCTTGCTCTTTCTCTCTCTTCACCAGGAATCTCGGGTGGGATTGTGCCTCAGCCCAATCCTTTCCCACGCTCTTGCTGCAGCTGGACATTTCTGTATCACTCCACACAGGGCTCTGCCAGTGTGGCACAACCTTACTCTCTGTAAAGTGAGAACACCGTTTGCCTACCTCTGGATTAGAGGTTGTGAGGCGTAACTCACTAAAGTGAGTGAGGCACTTTAAGATCTGAGATAGAAGGGGCTCTAGAAGTGCCACGTGCTGTTTGATGGTTTGTTTCTTAGACAAGCAGAGGGATCAGACAGGGAAGCAGAGAGACTGTGACTGGATTATGTGTTTTTAAAAACATGGAGGATCATTTTGAACTGGATCCTGAAATGAATGAGGAGCTACTAGGTTTCTCAGAGGTGCCATGGTGCACAGGTGCGCAACATCATTCTGCATATCCTACTGCCTGGTGAAAGTCTTTGATCTCCCACTAACAACGGTGATTTGTTTTTGCCCAGGAAATGCCAAACCTGAAGGGTCACCTGTGCTCACTCATGAGCCATCTAAGATGAAACAGGAGGACAGCAGGGATGTGACACGACCAAGCCGACCTGCTGTGAGTCTTAAATTATGCGTTGGTAGAATTTGCCATGTTTTCATTAATGGCAATCACGCATCCTTAGGAACCCATAGAAAGAGGCAAACGCAGTCCCATCGCCAGTTCTGAGGCTCTAAATCTGCAGTATAGCAAGAGTCCGTGGGATATATTAATGCATAGAGATTGCATGATTTACAATGGCCCCAGGCAAGAGAAGAACTTCAGCACAGCTTAATTTTACGCTTTGATGGATTGGGGCCAGGGTTTGTATATAGCACACTTTCACATTGTGTTATCATAGGGTGATTTTTAGAGCAACCTTGCAGAGGGGGGTGTGCTGCGTTCAAAGGCTTGCTACCCAGCCGTTGCTAGTCACCCCAGTTTAAGAAAAAACTGTCAGTAATTTCTGTGCCCTTTTATTTTATTACTTTTTTGGCAAAGGCCCATGAAAAACCCTTCCAAAGTCTCTGGTTTAATGTTATGTCTGATGTTTGTATTTTAAAACTGCAGAGTGCGTTGGGCTCAATAACCAAATGGATTTCCACTGTTTCTCTCCTTTAATGTGTATTAATGTTTTGTTGATGTTGTTTTTCTTTACACTTCACAGCGTTGCGCTAACAATTCTAATTTTATTTCTAACCTGCTTGCCCTTCCTCTGGCTTTTTCCTGTCCCGATCTGTTTCCTCTGACGCTGATTAATCTTCCCTTACTCCCAGAGCTATAAGAAAGCTATAGATGAGGTTAGTGATATCTTTTCTTAGTTGGTCATGCCTTTGCAAGGTTGACTAGTTAGAGCTTAATATCAAACCATGTTTTCTTGGTGCTTACATTCAAAAAGGTGGCAATGCTAGCATGGTTCAGATTTCAGATCTGGGAAGATTGTATTTAGATACAGTGAGCTAATCTAAGGGGGGGAAATTGATCTGTTAATACATTTTGCTCAGTATATTTGGCTTCATAAATTCATTTGCAGACCACTTGCACAGAGGCCAAACCAAGAACTGCTGTACTATGAACCTTCATGAGCAGAGCAAATCACTTTATCAGTGTTCTGTGGATTTTATAGGGAATAAACTGAGACTGGAACTTTCTTACCCTGACAAAGGCTGTCTCAATGGATTGCAGCAAAGGCCAGATTCTGCTCTGTTACACCCGATCTGACCCCTTTGGTTTCAATGGGAAGCACAAATTTAACTAAGAGCAGAATTATCTGCTTTTCAAATGAAGCCATGTCCTAATAACAATCATTCTTGTTGACAGCATGTGTCAGGGCTGATGCTCTGAGATTGCATTGCTCTGGCTATTGCACGATAACTTTAGGGAGCTGGTTAATCACAGGTGAAATATTAGTTTATAATATTATGAGCCAGATTCTCAGCTGGTACAAATTAGCATTGTAGTTAGCAGAGCTGTGCTGATTGACACCAGCTAAGAATACCTATACCTTTTAAGGCCTTGTGTATATTTGGGGTTTGCACTGATGAATGGCAGAACCCTAAGTGCAGACAAGGAAAGCAATGACTTACACTACTTGAGCTTGCCCTGCTTCGGGAAAGCACAACTGGTCCAAATCGCTGTTTTTCTTGCCTATGTGTGGGCTTTACACAAGTGAAGCCTGTACCAATTGCAGCTATACCATTGGCTGGAATTGGGTCTAATCCCAAATGTAGACAAAGTCCCAAATTAGCACTTAGGGGGAGAAAACAGGGCCAGATTCCAATGTCTTTGCTCATGTTGAGTAGTACCTTACTCTGCTGGTACCCCCCATTGAGTTCTATGGGACTGTAAACAGAGCAAAGCTGCTACTCATTTTAGAACATAAGAGTGGCCATACTGGGTGAGACCAATGGTCCATCTAACCCAGTATAATGTGAATTTGGTGGTGACGTGTTAAAACACACTTGCTGAATGGAAAACCATTTGTGTTTTATTGGTAGTGTAAACTCACCTGGGTTCATTTTAGGACCAAAAAAACTGGTACTTCCACTTCTTTGGAAAACGGTTAGTAGGCATGGAGCTCAGATATTTCAGAAGTGACGGTGGAATATGGAGTCCTTTGCCCCCAAGCAATGATTTGATTGGCTCTGTCTGATTCTGAGTGAAGAAGACTTCACTAAACATTGCCACAATTTGTTGGCAGCCTGAATGGCAAGAGCAAGGATTTAATGGATGTGGATTCTGCGATACTCTCTTGCAGTCCCTAGAGGAGCTCCATGCAGAATAAGGTTAGAGTACATAAATGGGCAGTATAGGTTGAAGCTTGCACAGTCATTGTCCCTGCTGTGGCTAATGAAATCTCATCTGCTAGGACAGTCATGGTAGCACCTTTTTTGACATACAGATGTCACTTAATGCAGTTGTATTTATGATGCTACAAAATATTTCTAGCTAATACATCAGAGTAGGAGTGAATTTATACTAAATAGAAATGCTAATAAAGGGCCAAACCCTGCCATGTGCTGAGCAGTTCTCTTGTGAGCGCCTAAGTGCACTCAACTCTCCTTCACTTTGGTGGGAGTTGAAGGCTCTCAGCACCCTGCAGGATTAGGCCCAAAGTTATACAATGTTGTCAGGCAAATGCAGCAAACCTTCAGAGCTGGTTTGCGAGGTGGCTGCTTCTTGCCAGGTTCTGCACGTGGATTTCACTAATATAGCTGATGAGATCTGGGTTCACCTGAGCTGTGTCTATCTTCACATTTAATGACAGATTTTATGTTGGCTTCCAAACCTATCCACCACTTTACTAGTAACCACAGTGCAATTGCATTCAGATAACTGGGTTGAATCTAGAAGGCTCAAACCTAGTGTTGCTACAATGAGTGTTGATTGGCAGTGCCAGTCTTACTGCCCATCCATATTTTTAAACACAGAAATTAAGTTATATGAATTTTACAGTTCTTCCCGTATGTAAATATTATTCAAACAGATATGTACATCTAACAATGCTGAAGTCTTAAATATATACACGGAAAAGACTGTATTGTCAGTAGTACATTTCTGATCTAGTATTTATGAAATGTCTTACAAATATTTGAACATGCATTAACTTCTGTTGTTAACTGCACTGATAACTTCCATTTCTACGTACAGTGGTAAGTGACCCCTTTCTAAAATGATTTACTATAAAAAGTAGAAGAAATAAGAGAAAATAGCTAGCTAGTTCTCTTGGACTTGAACATGAGCAATGCATTTTGTTTAATGAGAGGGCTTGCTAATGAAAACACTTAAATCAATATCCAGATAGGGGCAACATTAGTGTAAAACTCAAGTTAAATGAGCTTTGTGATTCTGGAAACTGAACTGACCTGTTTCCAGAAAATATTAAATCTAAAGAAGTCTTTGCAATTAAGAGTAATTTAACTGCACTGATAGTGCTGTCTCATATGTTATGTCATCTTCAGTAATAACATTTCAAACATATATTTGGTGCTAAAGAGCACTTCCTTTCTAGCTGTTGGCCTGGGGGGGTTTGGTCCAAGATTGAGGCGATGAATCAGTAAGACCCTACAAAGTGATTATCTAGAGAAAATGATAGCATCAGAGAATTAACCACCCCACGGCAGAGCTTACACTGGAAAATATTGATTATCTCATGGTATTGTCTGATGCTGTGAGTATTATTGCGACTGTAATTTTAAAATTATATATTAAAAACTAATTAAGCTGGTATTAAACAATACTTGTTAACTATCTGTTGATGATGACTATAGCAGACTGATAATATATTTATGTTAATCAACTCTGTGTCTGGCTGAAGGATTGTAACACTCCCAGACTTTTCTGACATTGAGAGATGTTACATGCTTGTTTTCTGAGTACTAGATTCTGTCACTATTACTTTGAGGTTGTACCTTACCCTGGGAGCAACCTGATTAATTTAAATGGAACTACTTGTAGAATAAATTACTTTTCAGTGTCTTTAAGAATGGTTGGATGGCCCTAAGAAACCCGAGTTCCATGCTCAGATTTAAATCTCTTGGTTGCTGCAGTTTGTGAGCAGAGATAATGCGGATGCAATTTAATATGCACAGTTACCTTGGCTTGGAAATTGCAGGTGTGAAAATGGAGACCAGTTTTTCACAATTTGATCCCTTGATACTTGGAAATAATTGGTGCTAGTCGTAAAATGTAGGGAGAAAAGAGGTGCTGTTTTGCAGTTTTCTTTTATACTGCTTAAGAAATTTGGGGGGAAATCTAACCAGTTCGATGAAAAGTGATTACTTAATGAATAGGTTTTTGATTATAGACTGAAAACATCTTTAGATAGTTCAAATCTTCATTTAATCTTATTTCATCAGTTTAGGAAAACCAAACAAACAAGCCATAGAAGCTGCTTGATTGATTAGTCATCATGATTATGGATTTGACTATACTGCAGTCACCAAGTTATTGGCATTGGAAATAAACTCTTAAATACCATATTCTCTCTTTAGTCATAATAAAGATCCTTTCTTAAAGGGACAAGTAACATTCTGTCTTTGTGAGAAATGTAGCATATCTGAGGCAGTGTTGCCTAATGGATAGAACACTAGACTGGAATTCAGGAGACCTTGGTTCTATTCCCAACTCTGCCACGAGCCTGCTGGGTAACCTTGGGCAAGTCACTTTCCCACTCTGTGCCTCAATTTCGCTATCTTTAAAATGGGGATAATGACTCACCTCCTTTGTAAAGTGCTTGGAGATCTATAAATGAAAAAGCACTATAGAAAAGCAAGGTATTATTTCCTATAAAACAGAACCTGAATTTTAATTTTATTTTTATTTTACTTTACTGACATTTATGGGACCTGGTCAAAGCCCACTGAACTCAGTGAGTCTTTCCAATGACTTTAGTGGGCTTAGAATATGGCCCTCTATTTTCAGTCATGAACCCCTAACCATGCTCTTTAATATGCATTCCGTTCTTATCTGTTTCTCAAAGCATGGATGAAATGATTTATGTCAATATTACACTGACCTAAAAAATGATCCTCAAGTTTCTTCTGTGGCCATGTTGCTCATGCTTAGTGATGGCTGGGCACAGAAAAGTGTGAGAGGAAAAAGTCCTTCCCAGAAGTGGATGTCTTGCTGCCACAGAAATCAGAAGTGTATGTACAGGGACTGCCAAAATCTAAACTTGGTTACACTGACCTCAGATGAATTTGGTATGGTTGCATGGGAGTAAATCAAACGGGTTATAGCTGCTAGTCAATAGGGTGTAACTGGGAGCAGCATGTAGGCATGTCTCCATACTAAGTCATTGCATTGAGATAAAGACTACTGACCTAAAACCATGATATTAATAAAAATCCCCTCGGAAGTGTGAAACAATCATGCTGTTTCTTTTTTTCCCCTTCAAATGATTGACAGTTTCTGATGGTTTCTCACTGCAACAGGCACCAATTAGGTCTGACTTTAGGGCAAATTTAAATGTCAATAAAGCATTTTATTTGATCTGTGTGGAATTAGGGATGAAAGATTACTTATTTCACTTAATGCTGTGAGGGCTTCATTTTGAGTTTCTAATCCGAATGATGCCCGAAGCATTTATTACATCCTTAAGCCAGGAATAACAAACAACTAAAGTAAAATTTGCTCTGCAAAATATTACAGCTTCTCTTTTTAAAATAAACTGGGTTTTCAGTCTCAATTATATATGTTTTCATATTTTTTTTCTCTCCTGCCAAGGGGTAAATTTTAAGACCTCCCTGTACAATTTTAATTAATATTGTTATCCTACTCACTCTGCTGGAACAGTATACTGGAGATTTGTGGAATGCAGTAGAGAGAGAATATGGCCATAAGAAAATTGTGGAATTTAGTATTTTTCAATGAGTTTCTTTCTCCCTAATCCTTTATCTCTGACCGAATGCACTGATGGCTACATCGGTCACTAATATAGGGAGAAATGGTAAGACTGACAATTGCAATGCGTTGTTCGTCATGTGCATGCTTTGTCTAACCCATTCTAATTAGAGCTCTCATGCTTTTCTTTTTGCCCTACTGCTTCCCCCTGCATTGCTATAAAAGCATGTAAGATAATAAAAAGTCTATTTTCTACATTGTGCCTGCAATGTCCCTTGTACTTAAGTAACTGTCTATTTTATATAACTGTCAGGTCTAAGGTTTCATCAAAGTCATGGTAAACTGAAAAATGACTTTTTTTTTTTTATAACTTCTACTTCTTTTTCATTTTTTCCTTAATTTTCAGGCCAGGAGGTACAGTATTGCACCTTTTCACTTTAAGCTGTTTCTGCTGAGGGCTTTTTTTTTTTTTTTAAATTGTTGTGGCTGACTCAGAGCCATGACTCAAAAACTTCATCAAACTTGGTGCTGCAGTGAGCTGAGCAGTTTGACTCTGATGCTGTCTCACTGCTTCCCGGCAACTTCCTGCCAGCTCAGACTGATAATTGAAACAGATCTTGCCTTGGGGATTGCACCATTCTGTCGGAAATGCAGCCATTGCTTTCTTTCTAATGGCATTTATAACAGAGCAAATACCATTATGGTGTGTCTTTGAAAGGCTTAGAAGAAGACAGGTTTGGAGAATTTCTCCTGCAGCGCTCTATCTTTGAAATAACATTATTTTCCAGTTTACTATGATGGTGACTGAACTTCACCTTTTCAACAAATATAATTTTTACATGTATATATATATATATGTGTTTATACACACACACACACACACGCACACACACACAAAGATATTAAAAAATAGGTTGGCTATTGATTTTCAACAAGCATAAAATCAGTTTCATTTTGTTTAATAAATGCTACACGCTACAAACATTGTGTTATGTTTGTTTGATGTTTGTAATAATTCTGTTTTGCTATATCTTGTTGCTTGTGCTTGTAGCATTGGCTTTCGAAGAGATGTGTGTGACACTTTTCTTGCTTTAAATACAATTCACGTTGGCTTTTCATTTTTTTTGCCTCCCCTTAGGACCTGACTGCATTAGCCAAAGAGTTGAGGGAACTGCGTATCGAAGAGACCAATCGCCCTCTGAAAAAGGTGACTGACTACTCTTCCTCCAGCGAGGAATCGGAAAGCAGTGAAGAGGAAGAGGAGGATGGTGAAAGTGAAACGCACGATGGGACAGTGCCTGTCAGTGACATCCCAAGACTTATGTAAGAGACCAATTATTTGAGGGCGAGGCTGTGAAATTGCAAAATGTTTTTCTTCTCAAGAAATTATAATTTTACCTTGATGTACAACTGTTCCCAAACTGGTCCATGGGCCACTGACAGTCCACTGGCCTGCTGGTAGTCTTCGGTAGAAAGAGAGTTGGTAGTCTTTGGAGAGTTAGCAGGTCACATGGGCTAGCACCTCCTTCTTACTGCCATGTGCTTCACTGTCTAGGCTCTTCACCGAGAATTTTAAGTTAAAAATGCATCAATACTTCATTGATTTTACTTTCCATGCAATTGCAGTCATTATAGTTGCCACAGTGCAGTCATGAATGGAAAGAGAGAGGACCATAGGACACTCTCTGCAGATGTGGTCTGCATTGTGGAAGAGTTTGAGAACCATGTAATATTGCACTGACCTTCCTATTCCTATTGCTTCTGGTGTGGTGGTGCCAATATTCCATCCTTCTGAATTCAGTGACTGGTCCTAGGAGCTCAGTCACAACTTGGGATGATTCATTGACTCTGAAAATCAGTCATTTCATAAGGCCGATTGGAAAGTTATTTACTGGGAGAGATCAAACTCTCAGCATTGCCCTAAAATTAATGGGCCTGATCTTACTCCCATTGAACTCAGCAGCAAAACTCCCACTGAGTTCAGTGAGAGCCAGATCAGGCCTACTGTAGTTGCTATAGTAACTGTGCGTGCTTTTCATCTTCCAAAACCACAACAGACAATGCTTGAGGGCCCAATCCTCAACTATGTTGAGTGCCCCCTCTGAGGCGTGGCACTCCCTCAATTCTCATTTGATCTTTATCAGCTATTCTGTGGCCCTGATCATAGTATCTGAGCCCCTCACAACGATTTATGAATTTATCTGCACAACCCCCCTCTGAGATAGCAAAGTATTCTGAATCCTTTTTAACAAATGGGGATTTGAGGCACAAAAAGAGGAAGGGCCAGATCCTCAGCTAGCGTAAATTGACTTCACTGGAGCTATGCTGATTTCAACTACCTGAGGATCTGGGCTTCAGTGATGAGTGCAAGGTCAAGCAAGAATCCTGTGGTAGAGGCAGAATTAGAACACAGCTCTCCTGGGACCCAGTTCACTGGCTTAACCATAGACCATCACTGGCATGGGAAGAATGAAATAAACAGGGGGGAGTTACAGACTTAAAATCCATGTACTACAGCATTAAGGTTGTGACTTCTTTGCAAGTCACTCGTTGTACTTGGGTATTGCAGTTGTTATGAGATTAGCACAGGATGTTACCAGTAGTCCCAAAAAGTATGTCTTTGCTGCAGAGTTAACGCAGGTGATCGGGATCCCCAGGTTAGTCTAACCCAGGTCTGAGTAGCCACACTGCAAAGCCACACTTGAGTTACTGTGTCCTCACTCATGCTGTGAGTGTGTTACTAGGACTTCTGGGGGTGTATATCATGGTTTTTGTGCTGCAGTAAGGTGAGCGCTCTATGATTCTTTCCCAATGAATTGTGGGAGAACTTGTCTCTCCTGGGCACACAGGGTGAGAGGGGGAATTGTGGGAAAGTATTAGGGACTATCAGCACTCAAGGGATTTAATCTATATCCGTAATGGGTGAGTTAGCAGCCCAAGTGAAAGTGGCACCCAAACTCTAACCCACAACCCAACCAGGCTTACAGCACTGCCAGACTTGGGAGGGAGATTAGGGGCAACACCCGAATAAGAGCGTGAGTTAACTGCAGTGAAGATGTTCCCAAAGTGATTGCCATATACATGACAGGGCAAATTATAGGTAAGGCATCAAATTCACAGCTGGGATAACTCCATTTGCACCTGCTGATACCAGTTGTGAATGTGATTCAGAATCTAAACATCAAGAACACATGTGCCAATAAACATTCGGGCACACTTACAGGCTTTGGGCACAAATGGGTGCACACGCATGACATAAGCAATGTTCTGTGGACAAAAGGTGGGACATTGCATGTGCATTGGTGCACGCATGTTTTTATGGGCACTGCCCAAAGTGGCCTGTTTGGCAACAGTAGCCATTGAGAAGGAGGTGTGCACCTGAATAACGCATTTAAAAACAGATTGCTCTGAGCTGATTGAAAACACCCAAGGAAAGCATTCTCAATGCGAAGTTGTAGGACTCATCAACAACTTCATAACAGCTGTTGACATGTTTTGTAATATAGACAGTCCTGCTTAATCCTTGCTTGGTTTGCCGTTGCCCTCTGAATTCAGTTGTATTTTTGTGTGGCCCCACTATACCAGTAAGGGTTGACAGCACTCAGCACCATGCAGGATCAAGTCATGAGCGCTCCAGGGCTGCATGTGATGAAGAATGAAGTGCAACCACTGGTTTGACATATTTGTATTTACTCAGCACCACGATAAACTTAGTCCAATTCTAATGCATACCATGAGGGAAAATGGTATGTGTTAAATATGTATTAAAAACACATCTTAAACTATCGTGCTTTGTTTATAATATATCTATAAGACCTTATCACTGTATTTCTAGCATGATAAAGTACTTCCCTTTCTTGTTTTGATGATACCAGGAGAACAGTAATTGTGGCTTGCAGGGCTTGTTGCTGTCCAATCAAGTCATGAGAGCACTTTGTAATACTATAAAGCAGTGGTCCCCAACCTTTCTGTGGGAATAGCATACTCCTATTCCCAGAAGACTGTGGTGGGCGCCAGACACCCCACCACCGAAATAGCGCCAAGAAGTGGCAGCGGCAAGAAGCGTCGCCGCCGAAATGCCGCAGAGAAACTGCAACGCTTCTTGGTGGCATTTCGGCAGGCGGTTCTTCCGTGCCCGCGCCCAGCGGCGGCATTTTGGCGGTGCAGTGTCCTGCGGGCGCACACAACTGCCCCAGCGGGCACCATTGCACCTGCAGGCACCGCATTGGAGACCCCTGCCATAAAGAGGTAGGCAGGGGGAGCCCTTTATATATATATATGCCCACTACAGTATCTTACATGCAGACAAGTTTAAAGCATGAATGCAATATACCCTTAATTCACACAATAGGCAAGGCACCTTATGCCAGAGGAGGGTCAGGCATGGTGGAGCTCTGCTCCACCAAACCGCCTCTAGAATGTCCCTGACATGCCTTTTCTGCTCCCCCCTCTACATAGGGCAAATTCTTCACTGGCTGTCTCTGGCCACTTTATGCCAATTGCATGATGCAAAGTGACTTTAACAGACTAGAGAATCTAACCTCTGTCTCTTGCCCTTTTACTTGTATTTGTAAAGACTGAAGGATTTTCTCTCTAGGAATATCACTTGTACTGCTTGATCATAAAACTTTGCTTGCATTAGCCTCCAAGTAGACAGTTAGACTTTCTTTGCTGTTACAATCAGGTGCATGTGCATACAAGAACAGAATGAGCAAGATTACAATAGGCAAGAAATGAATGACACCCTATAAAGAGAAAGCAGTGAAAATTCACCACAACCTGATCCTTACTCTTAGTGCCAGAATAGTAATAAGATTGTCTGCCTTGCACACTAAGCCTGGGCTCTGACTCAGGTTTGAGCCCAAGTTCCCATTCTGTTCACACAAATCAGTCTCACCCAGATCAGCAAACACTCAAGACCTGGGTCCTAGGACCTGGCTAGGGGGGTGAGTCAGAGCCCGAGTCCCACTGTGACTCAGGTGCAAGCCTTGTCATTTACGATGTGGATGCAGGTCAAGCTGCAGCCCCAAGTCAGAAGGTCTGCATAGTGCAGTATGCATATGTCAGCATGGCTGTGAGATCCAGGTCCAGCAATCATAAACCCAGGTTTACCAAGTAGTGTGGATGCTCAAGCACTGGCTTGGAAACACTGAGTCCACAAGCCCAGGTCCCACAGGGTATGTCTACAGTGGAATAAAAGACCCCCAGCATTGTTGTGGCTGGCATGGCTGGCTTGGTCTTGTGGGGTTTGGGCTGCAGGGCTAAAAATTACTGTGTTGACGTTTGGGCTTGGGGACCCTCCCCACTCATGGGGTCCCAAGAGCTTAACATGCAGTGTAGACATACCCTTAGGTCCTTTGTAGTACACCCAGTCATATTCTATCTTGAAATAAAATGCAGAAGAAATAATACATTTTTCTACATTAATGACAGAAATTTGCATCACTAATGTTTTCCATTTTATCATCAGACCAACAGGAGTTCCTGGAAGCAATGAGCCATACAACCTAGGAATGGTGGCATCCCATGGTCTAGAAACATCCCATGCAGATACATTTAGCACTATTTCCAGGGAAGGGACTTTAATGGTAAGGGAGGTGAGTCAGAGATGAGAATTTCTATGGAACATCTTCAGGAGGTTTTGTCTTTGTAAGCATGAAAAATAATTCTACTGTGTATTCTAAACAGAAAATGATTGATTAAATTGTGCTCATTAATGGCTCAGTAATATAATTATGCAGTATAAACAAATATGACAAACAAATGATTCTCACAACTACGAACAGCAGTGAATAGTAATACTAGAAGACGGGGATGGGATTTGATTTAATTTACTCTGCTGTAAAACCAGAGGAAGTCTAAGCCAAAAGGGTTGTTCTCAATTTACACCATTGTTAGAGAGATTGGAATCTGGCCCAAAGTTTCCCTTTCTCTTCACCATTTTTCAACTCGTCCCAACCTCCACTTAGCCATCTGCCAAAGACATTCAGTTGATTTAGTATAATTATAACTTCTTATCTGAGCACTCTAATTGCAATATCTTGGCTCCTGTACAAGGAGGACCAAAAAACCTAGAACATAATGTCAATGATTGCGTTTATGAAGACGATGGAATGCAAAGGCGGAGAAGCCTCCTGGTTGGACATCAAGCATGTCTCCAAAGGCCACAATAAACTTGACTTCTGGTTTTAAGGAATTGCTGAAGTAAAGCTGTGGTCATCCCACAGAATATTTTGGGTACATTTTTGGCTTTTCCAGTTTGAAATCTTGGTCCACCACATTCATCAAATCTCCCCAGTTCAATTCTATGTGGCTTCTATTCCACCATGCTTGATTCTCATATGGGTGTCCTGGTGAGGCGTGCAGTATGTAAACAAGGATGATTTAGAGAAAGACGACTTTGATTTCAACTGCACTGTGATAAAAGAGCAAGACTGTGGAAGGAACATAAAAAAAATTGCCCATGGAGAAGCCTCAGATTCTTTTTCTGTTGTGGTTCTTTATCAGGCTGTAGATTTTCCTGAAACAGGTGGCTGGTATTTGCCTGAAAAGCCCCACTCTGTTGGCAGGTGTTGAGCTTGTTGCGGGAGGAGTAAGTGGATTCTGCTGAGTCAGTATAGCCAGTGACTCCTTGCCCTGCCTGAACATAAAGGAGTTGACAGTGGCTGCCTAGACAGAAAGGATCTAGGATGTGGGGTGGGCAGTCGTGAGGGAGGAACCTTAGGAGCTGCCAAGCCTGTGGGGTAGGTTTGAGCTCATCGTTGATATCTGATTGTTTAGAAATAAAGCCAAACCCCAGGAGGGATGTGAGTTTGGACTTTACATAGTGTGGGAGGACTTTGTTTTTAGAGTAGATTGGAAAAGGTGGCTACTCACAGTCCCCAGTGTTCTTAGAGCAGAATGATGATTTATTACTGTATCAATTCTTTTTTCCTTTGGGGAAAAATGCATCTTTCCAAGGGCTAGCCCTAGGTGACCTATGAACTGGCACTTGCCCTCCAACAGTTGATAATGTAGCTGTTTGCCCTCATCAAAATATTACTCCAGGCCATGACAGGGATGTGGGGAGGGAAGGGGAGGAGAGTGCAGCACTATGGTCCCAAACTCTCCACCAGCCAAACACATGTCATCGGGAAGTAGCCATTTGCAGGAAGAATATACAAAGAAAGATGAGAGAGCTATTTCCCCCCACCTTCGAAATAGCCAAAGACTTCTCACTAAGACCCAAAGCGAGAGAGAGAAATCCCACGTAACTCTAGAAGAAAGAAAGGAGACAGCAGAAAAAGCCTCACAACTTGAACTTCATCCTGCCACAGAATCAGAAATGGATTTGATGCAAAATGAGCACACCGTATAAAACCCATCTAATCCATTCCTGCCCTTCAGCCTGGTTTGTACAGAGATTCTTGAAGCATAGTGATACTCGTCCACCTTGTCATGCCAGTGAAGTTAATTAAATTGAATACAAGTACAAGCGATGGCCATGATTATTCAGCCACTTTTGAAATGCTAGTATTAAGCATTGCTACTGTAAAACTTGCTCTGCGCAAACCATACCAGATGAGAGCACTGGTGTCAGATAAGGACTTTAAAACTAACAGGCAGCTGAAAAATCTAACTGGCAATAGAAAATATAGTGTCATATGCAAATTTTCCGTTGTTCTCTTAGGACCTTATCCAAAGCCCAAAGAAGTCAATGGAAAGACTCTTGTTGACTTCTATGGTCAGGGCTTTTCTGCCCTCTTCCATGCACAAGGACAGTGCACAGCTTTAAGGTGAAAGATGTTCAGTCATCAGAGGACATGTCTCTTACCCCATAAGCTAACTACTTATGCTAAACTATCTGTTCAATCTTGTATTGAGCTGTGACATTGTTAGTATTTTTCCCAGACCTGAAGAAGAGCTCTGTATAGCTTGAAAGCTTGTCTCTCTCACCAACAGAAGTTGGTCCAATAGAAGATATTACCTCACCCACCTTGTCTCTCTAATACCCTGGGACCAACACAGCTGCAACAACACTGCATAAAGCAAACGGCTACCGCACTTAGCAGCAGCACTTGTTACCCTAGTCAGATTGTGTTTTGAGGGACACACCCACACTTCAGATGGACATATCTCCTTAGCTACAGAAATTGATATGCTGCAGGTGTGATTGCTAATAAAAATAGCAATAAGGGGAGAACTTCCAGAACAATACCCATCTGCATGGGAAAAACACATGCTAGAGAGGGTCATTACTTGTTTGAAAGAAACAGGGCCCTTGTCTGCAAAGGCATCTGATATAGACAGTTACATGGCAGACTCAGTTATGTCATGGAGAAATGGAGAATGACCTTAAATTCTAAACATTGATGAGCCCCAAAGAAGTTTCAGATAAATCATTTCTTCCTTCCTCTGTCTTTGGTACTTGACTAACCTGAGAATTTGGCAGCTGCAAGGATCAGGGCTATGTCATCTGTGGCTACATATCACAACCCCAGTAATCTTTCAGGTACAGTAGCTCAAGCATTTCTCTAATAATGATAGTAGTAGCAGTTAGTTGGACTTGTAGTGCCCTGGCTGTGAGTTCTGCTAGACTCCTGATTCTCCAAAAAGGTATCACACGTGACTTGTGCAGTCTAGATCTGCTTTGTTGGTGGCCAGTGGGGGCCTATAAGACAGGAGAGAATTAAATAAGACTTTCTTGGATTAGAGCACTTACCTAAAAATGTATCTGGAGTAGGTTTTTCTCCTCTCCACAGAGGCGTGTAACCCTTGTTGACACTAATGGGAGCATATCAAGACAAGAATAGATCTGTTGTTCTGTGGAAGGGAAATGTTGATGCTGTTCACTGCTGTTTTGTACTCCAGAAGCATGTTTTTGGAGCTGTATTAGCGATTGTGGGAATCCTGCAATCAGACCCCTTATCACTGTTGCTTTTAAAAGGCAGAGGGACCAGATCTGCCCTTCACTATACAAGCCCAGATCTCATGGAAGTCAATAGGCCTGGGCCTATTCTCACAGACTGACTTGGGTGTACCATTGGGCCAAGGGAGATTTGCACCTCCATGCCCAAAGTGAGAATTTGGTCCATGGTTACTTTGTTACAAAAAGGTTGATCCAAAATCATTGTCATCAGACTTCTCCTTTTGGTGTAACATGGCTAATTGCTTCTGAAGTTACTTTGTGATTAATTCTCTCTTTCTCCTGTTTTATATTTTGCTGCTTGCCCGATTTGCATGGGGAGAATATGGCAGCGAGGGCTCTTGTTCTGTGCTTGCTTTGGTACCTGGGTTACTGCAATACATCTATTTGTTTTTTTCCCTCTTCTCTTCCTTGTACCTTGTGTCTCTGCAGACCACTGGTGAAAAAAAGCGGTCTAGCCATGCAGCCAGCAATGGCTTTGCAGGGCACATCAATCTCCCTGATCTGGTACAGCAAAGCCACTCGCCTGCAGGCACACCGACTGAGGCCCTGGGGCGAGTCTCCACGCATGCGCAAGACATGGACTCAGTGCCTGAAGTAGGTGGTGGGGCCTCTTTGTTACATGGCTATTCCTCTTCCTTCGCATTGCTCTGAACAAGAATTAACATCCTCTGAGGAAGGGGCTTTCTCAGTGTTTTCCTCCAGTCATCTCTGCTCTCCTCTCTCTTTGTTTTCAGTCCATGATTGTGATTATGAACATAGTTGAAGTAACATTGAATCCACTCAGTAATAGGTATATCGTTATATGTTTGAATGGTGGAAATTTGCACTACAGCTCATTTCAAATCCAGCAGTTGATGTCAATGTTTCGTGGTATTGGGCTTTAACCAAACATCCCAGAAGTTTGTGAAAGTCCAGATGTGGGTCTCAATTTATCAACTTCGCTTGAAATCTTGGCCGCATTGAAGTCATTTTACCTTGATTCCACTGTGGCCCGGATTCCACCTTGTGGCTCATCTCTAATGGTAAGATGAACTAAAAGACCAGTTAGAAAGATGCTGTGAAGTTCTTTAGGCCAAAAATGTAGCACACCTTTCAGGTTGTGGGTGTTTCCATTCAGGGTGAAGTGACTCTGATACCAGCTGCTTGGCAGTGAAGTGGTTAAATGTGTGTGTGTGGGATGGGGGGTGTTCTGCATAGGATACAAAAATCCTAACAAACTCAAGTTCTTCCATATAAACAGAGTGAATCAAAGCCTGCTGTTCACTGTCACTTGCTATATATCATACACACTTTCCTTTGGGCCAAATTCTGCTCTCAGATGCAAGCCCACATCACCCAGTATTCAGTAAAATCTGTGGGTGAATGTCCAATAAGAAATAAACCTTTTATTTTGTTGTGTAGGACATAGATTAAATTATCTATCATCTTATTCTCTTCACTTTAGATTATCCGGCTGTTTTAAGGATGCCTTTTAATAATAATAAATTAAAAATCTTCTTGAAATAAAGGATCCCATTCCTTCTAAAATGTAAGGATCTATGGTACATGTTTTGGCCTAAAGGTTTTATCTGTTTCCTTCTAAGGACAAGAGGGAGTCAGTTGTTTATAAAAGCAAATATTTCTGGGGTCATTCTCAGACTGTTCTTAAAAATGGAGACACAATATGAAGGGATTGTGTTTAAATACATACATTTATAGTGTATGCACCAAAAAAACCCTGTAAGTTTCAAAAATAGAATTTCTGGGGCTGGACAAGCTGAGGGTGGGTGTAAGATGAGAGTTTTGGCTTCAGTTCAGACTCCTGAATGACTCACGGTACTGCTATCAGAAACCTCCATCATAGCAGGAATCTGTATAGATATCTTGTTGCATGGAAGTTTGGAATGGAGGATGAAACTCACCCCAGAGCAAGTGTGTACGTACTTAAGCCCTGCATAAGGGCTTCATGGTGTTTGTGTTGTCTATGAGTTCATGCAGGGCTGCCTACATACCCCTATGCAGCAGGGCAAAGATCCCCATGCTGGCCTTGTATATGTGCAGAAGGCCACACTGGGAAAGGGCTTCAGAGTCACATTTATAAAGATCCAGTGGCCCCGGGCGCCTCATACAGATGACATGGTGGGGCTGCAGCTGCTATACAGACCCACTGGCTGGAAGAGTATCTGTGGAAGAACTATGTGGTAGCACTTTGCCCTGGCCCTGTTTTGTGGGGGTGGAATACTCTGTGTGGGCAGAATGAATTTCTCCTTTAGTGAGAGGGCTGTGGGAAGAAGTCGTCTAAGGGTTGCAGTCTATTCCTGCAGAGAAATAATTTTTTCTGCATAACTTCACCATCACACATGTATTCTAACTGCCCTGCGGCAGACTCAGATTACATGTTCATCCCTTGTGAAACAGTGTCAGCCATGCTGACTAATGTCAAAGATTATATGAGTATTGTGGCATGTACCTGTGTTGTGTAGAAAGGGAGTAAGGTGACCCAAGCTTGTTTTAAAGTGAATCCTTTGGGTATGTCTATTAAAAATCAGTTTTCTTGTATTTTTTTAGTTTGGTCACTTTAATCAAGAGTGGGTTTGAACCAAGGCTACGGAACTGACAGATAGTGATTACTCCATCTGTATAGTTCGGCAGAACCAGCCATGATATGTCAGGGCTAAACAGATTGGAAGAGAACTAGTATTATCTCATACTGCAGCTTGGGAAGCTGAGACAGAGGTTTATAAACGGTTGAACGGGACCTGCAGGAAGATGAGGTCTTAATATTTAAATAACAGATTTGAAAGTTATTAAAATGCCAGCGTCTTATATGGAGAATAGCTGAGTCTGAGCAAAGAAAGAAAAAGCTTGACGCATCAGAATGGAGGATTTCATCCATTGTAAATCATGTATTTGAAAGTGCCTTATCCTTAGTTGGAAAAAGAATCCCTGTAAATATTAAATTTTCCCTTCTAGAGTTGCTGATGCTTCACGGAAAATTTTGAAAAAGACATCTTATGTAGAAACAATTCTGCTTGTGTATATTTATCTCACACACCAAAAATTGTGCCTGTGTGTGTATCTATGGGTTATATTTTGCTAATACATTTGCATGAAAGTATGATCTGTTTTTTGCAGAGTTCATCTCAGGCTGTTAATTCTCTGCATGGGAATTAATTATTCTTTATTTTTGACATCACATTCTGTTGTTATGGAGACAACAGTGATGTCACAGAAGATTATGAATAGGAGAGAAAGGTAGGGGGAAAACAACAGGAGAATCATGGAAGGTGGGCACTGAAAACAAATGCTAGCTCATCTGAACCATCTCCCTGCCAGTGCAGGAATGTGCCCAAAGGTACAGTTTCTAGTGTTTTCTCTAGTTAATGTTAAGTCTTAAGCAATGAGGCTGTTTCTACTTTCCTTGGCGGCTATTCCACATGCCCTACAGTACATCTTCTTGTCAGGAAGTTTCTCCTGATATTAGGCCTACATTTTCTGTTTCTAAATGTAATCCCCTTAGCCCTAGTTATATCTCCCTGTACCATCCTAAATGATCCCTTTGCCATCTTGGTGTTGAAACCCTTCAAATATTTATAGGCTGTTAAAATAGTTCCTTAATCATACTTTAGCCAGGCTTTACATAAGGGGGTACAGTTTACAAAGTCCCTAACTCCCATTGACTGTCAATGGGACTTTGGCTCCAAAGTCACTTAAGTGCTTTTGAAAAGTTTATTCATAAAGCTTTTTTCAAATTTCCTTCGATCAGCCCTCCCAGTCCACTGATAATTCTTGTGGTGGATGAACTGTTTATTCAAACTGGATTTTTGTTCATTGTGATATTACTTTGCGCTTTTATGGCATTTTCCATCCTCAAACTTTGTTTGTCTGAAGTGTGTTGAATAAGAGAAGATTCACAATTCCTCTGTGAGGTAGTTGTGGTCACTATTCTGATCCCCCAAAGGCATTCTGGGACACAGAGTATAAGTGACTTGCCTGAGATTATGCAATGTGCCAAAGTTCAGAGCCAGAATTAGAACCATGATCTCCTGGCTCCCAGTCCTTCCGCTTTAATAATAAAGACCGCCTTTATATTTTTATAAACTATCCTTGCTGATAAAGAGCAGAGAAGAATAGGGAGAATCTGACATAGCAGAATTGTTTCTAAATCAAATGCCTTTCAGAGTGTTCCATGAGTTTGACTTTAAGAAGACCTTCATTCACCAAACCTTCACAGGGAGATTTTGGAAGCCAAATAACTGAATCATGAAAAACTCAGGAGAGCTCTTTTCAACAACATATTTGCTCTTAAACTTATTAGGTTAATCTGTTCCTTGAGAGATCTTTGCTTGAAACCCAAGTAGCATTTTGAGAGCAGTGTAAGATTATGCTTACCTTTGAGAGAACTACCTTTATAAAAGTGTATGCTTATCTTCTTATAGTCAGAGTGATATGCAATTACTCAGTGCAGTTTTAGCTCTGGCTTTGTACAGCGATAGCAGATTTGATTTTGGCCTTTAGTGGCTTAAAAGAAATCTGTGCTAAGGAGGAAAAATGAGAATGATGTTTCTTCTCTTGTGGAAACATTTGATTCTTGCTATTGTAACAGCATTTAATATAAGTCATAAATATAGCATATCCTGGGCAAATAAGATGATAGAAGAATAAGCTGCTCAAGTATGGGGAAGAAAACTTGCCATCATGAGTCTTATGATAAGAATTTCATTTTGTTCAGGAGAAGGTCTTCGCCTCGTTTTTCTGCACTAACAAAACATGAGTTTAAAAAGAGAGCAATGTGATGGGAGAACTTTCTCAGTTTCCTATCGCAAAATCTCAGCTTTGTCATCAGCTATGATATGTTCAGGTTTAGTTTTATTAGCTAAGAAATTACCTCTGGGGCCTTCTCACTTTTAATTTTGCAGTCATTTAAGCTAACTTCTTGAAACACAGTAGCCCATTGAAATACCTCCAGTGCTGAGTCATATGAGTTAATAACAATGTATATTATATATGTGAGGTGGTTACATCCATGTGATACACTGCAGAACCATGGTAGATCACAGAGCAAGGTGATAAATTTCATTTAACACATTTCTTGGAACACCTCACCTGGGCTCTATCCACTAATCCACTTCTGCCAGCAGTTGGGACTACTTCTAAGACACCGAATCTCTGCTACCAACCTGACACATAAATATTTCCTCCCCTGCACATCCCCACAAACATGTGATTTCATCTGAGAATTTAAAGTAGGTTGACAAACACGATGAGCAGTATTCAGTCCTGGACCAATGATAGATTTAAAGTCACATACCCCATCAGGACCAGCAATGGGTGCTTCTTTTAGAGGGCCAGAATTTGTAACTTTACAAATGGGATAAATATTTCTATTTTTGCCCTGACATATCACAGGGTAGTGAATAGCCAAACTGTCACATTATTATGTCTGCAAAAGCTCGCCAAGGCAGTTCTCAGAGGTTTCTAAAATGTATTATTTATTTTTCTCTCTTTCTGAAAACTGTGTTGTTGAAGATATGCTAATTAAAACATCTTAGTTTTACAAGCATAGGCATCCAAAAAAAGCAATGGGAATACTTTAAAAAAAAAACTCTCAAACATTCCTGCAGTTGTTTTTCTGTCAAATGTGTAGCATGTCCCTGTTACACAATGATGCAGGGCTGTGTGGTTTCAAGTTTTCAGTTGTGTTTGTCTGGGATGTCCTGCAAAACTCACTCCTGGATTCACCATTCATGAGATGCAGTCATCCCAAACCTTTGTCAATAAGACTTTTCTTTCACATCATCATGTGTTCGGTAATTAGCACTTACAGTGCATATTGTAGTACCTTTCATTTTCAAAGCACAATGCAAACTTTCATGAATCTACCCTTTTTATATAATGTTTATTAATTATATTTTTTCAATGCATATAGAAAACTGATCTGACAGGGCAAAGAGTGTGGTTTTGAACAGTCCCCCATGGAGGAAGATTATAGTTTGTTGTTCACTGGAAGTAAAAACATTGGTATTAAGTATTATTCCCTTCCTCTGAGCCATCATCCTGTTTCTTGCTTTATAGTATGGCATGGGAAGTAGCACCAAAGCCTCTTTCACTCCATTTGTGGATACCAGAGTGTATCAGACCTCCCCTACTGATGAGGATGAAGATGATGACGAGGAATCATCTGCTACAGGTAGGAAGCAATGCAGCCAACATGGGGTATGGTCTAAATGAGATCAGAGTGTACACTCAGAACATAACCCAGACCTTAAAATGTTCATTAACTCCTGTTTGGGATGGGTGGGTGGGTTGGTTGGTTGGTTGGGGGTTTGTTTTTGTTTTGGTTTTTTTTGTGTGTGATTCCTTCCACTTTCCATCCAAAACCCAGAAAAGATAAAATACCATGGGAGAGGTCTGAGAGGGAGCAGGATCTATAGTGAAAATGTGCTCACCCTCCCTGTCAGTGGGGGAGAGATTTCCAGGACCCTTTTACAGACTCAAATAGAAGTTTGGATAGTTCAGAAAGTTTGGTTGCTGCTATTATTATTTTATTTAATTGTACCAGGACCCCACTGTTCAAACACAGAACAAAAAGATAGTCTATGCCTCAATGAGCTGACAGTCTAAGTATAAGACAAGAAACAGCAGGTGGATACAGACAGACAGGAAGGGAGCTCAAGGAAACAATGAGACAATTTTGGTGAGCATGACAAGCTGTGGTCTTAGCACACCAGCTACCTAAGCTTTTGGTGTTCATCCATCACCTAACTATTTATCTTAAGTCAAAGGCCAGGTCATCTGTTGCATTTTTAATGTCTTATCCCTAATCAGAAAATAAAATAAACATTTCTCTACTGAATCAAGCAGACTGGAAAAGTAGCCCAGTTGTGATGGAGTTGAGGAAGCTGTTACTAATATGTTTTCTTTTTAGCACTGTTTACCAGTGAACTGCTTAGACAAGAACAAGCCAAACTGAATGAGGCAAGGAAAATCTCTGTGGTAAATGTGAACCCTACCAATATCCGCCCTCACAGCGACACGCCGGAGATCCGGAAGTACAAGAAGCGCTTCAATTCGGAAATACTTTGTGCTGCTTTATGGGGTAAACTGCTAACTACCTAACACTCTTTGCAAAGTTTTCTAGAGCCTGGAGCTAAAAATGAAACATGAATGGTTTTAAAGACTGCTTCACCATGCAACCATGCCTCAGGCTGCAGCAGCCTCGTGCTACGCAACTGGCACTTTGAACAATCTGTAACTGATGGAAACTTGAGGACCCAAGGGCTTGTCTGCATCATGAGTTACTGAGCAGCAAACCAAGATGTGAATCTACAGCACACCAGCTTGCCAGGCAGTAGCATCTCTTGTGGACACTGCTACACTGCAGTGAAAGTCCCAGAGTGCAGCTTCATTACTTGAAAGTGCAGTAATTTGCTATGTAGGCAAGCTCTAAGTTAAGTATCCACATCATCTGTAGGCTCTTAAATGGGCCCTTAGACACCCAGAGGTGTCCCATTGCCAATTAAAGCCCCCAGTTTCAAAGGTGGGTGTCTAACTATGCATTCAAGCTTGAAAACTGAGATCTCTGTTTCAGAAACTCATTCTGCCTTGTATTCGTTTCATTGCTACAGTGTATTGTCCAGCAATTTACATTATAAGTGCTTGCTTTTAATGGTTATGCTATTGCAGTCAGGGTCCTAAGAGGCAACATGAGGTGTAAATTTTCAAGAATGCCCAAATGACTCAGCAGCCTAAGTCCAATTTTCAATAGTGAACATCAGTGAGAATTAGCAGCCTCAGGGTCATGGATTTTTTCACTACTGAAAATGGGTCTGAGGCAGCTAAGTTACTTGGGCATTCTTGAAAATTTTACTCATGCTCTAGTGATAGAGCAGTGGACAGGGAATAAGTATGACTGACCTCTCTTCCTTGCTGTACTGGGCAACCTTGGCCAAAGCACTTTTCACCTCTTTGTGCCTGGATTTGCCAATGTGTAAAATGGGGATAATAATATCTACACCAATGGAATGCAGTCATGGAGTGCTCCTCATGATGCTGGCCATACTTATGGTACATAGTCTCATGCTAGATTGGTACGGTTGTGATTGTTGTCCTTTCTGGGAGCCTGAGGTAGCAGAGAATGAGACTTTAAGGCCTGATTCAAAGTCCATGGAAATCAGTTGACAGACTTGCATTATCTTCAATAGGCTTTGGACCAGGCCCTTAAAGCACCAGCTGTGGAGCGCGGTTTAAGTCATCCCATTTGCTTGTTTAATATCTAGGTGTTAACCTACTAGTGGGTACAGAAAATGGACTGATGCTGTTGGATCGAAGTGGCCAAGGAAAGGTGTACAACCTGATCAACAGAAGGCGATTTCAACAGATGGATGTGCTAGAGGGACTTAATGTCCTTGTAACAATATCAGGTACACCTGTTACTCTGCTTCACTGTTCACAACCCTTTCCTTTCTAATTTCCTGGGAGCAGTTCTGTCTCAGACAGAAACCAGCCCCTTAATGTCAGAAGGAGGACTGTAGGATTAGCTTTTAGTTTAATTACAGAATCCAAGAAATTAGATCTGGAAAACACCTCTTAGGGCATTCTCTTCCATCCTCAGTTGCAAGATGCCCGGCTGCACCACTATAATCAAGGGCTCGTCACCATTTCAATTTTCAGCCAACAGCTCTGTGCTCTCAACCCTGAATCAAAGGATAATTTGGGTATTTCAATATTCACGCCTGTTTGTATAGGCACTCCACATGCAGAACTCCCATGGAAGTAATGTGACAGTCCCACCTATAGAGAGGCTACAGAATCAGACCTTTAGAATAAGCTCCCATTTCAGAAAGCTGACACTAGTATCCCCATCATCCATAGATGGAAGGAGATAGGGATTTGCAGAAACCTTTCCTGTTAACTTATTTTGCACATTTAATTCTCACTGGGTAGAGTGACAAAATTTACTCCAACGAAACAATTCGATAGCTGTAGTTTTGTTTGCAATCCTGTCCCTTTCTCTCATTTATTTAATATTTTCTTCTTCCTGAGCCTACTAACCATTGAAGTGTAGACTTTTCTTCCTTTCACTGAAGATTTCTTTTAAAATGCTGCTTCCTGATTTACCTTCTTATATTGCTCCTATGTACTTTTGAAAAGAATATAAATGATAGGAATTGTAGTACCATAGGAAGAAAAAGGTGAAGGTAGAAATCCATTATGAGCATTTGTGGTGAGCTTAACAGACTTGCAAAGGTGATTGGAATATTGCGTATGTGTGATTTGGAATTCTCTGAGTTGGGTAACCTACTGGCTAATGGCTTAACTCCACTGACTTCAGTGGGAGCCATGTAATGCATCTGAACTGGGTCTTTATTAACACTTATTAGTGGTAACCCATGAAATATTCACATTTGAGTAACAGGATTAGGGTTTATATCCGGTTAGACTGCAGCCACTGGAGGGTGACATGATCACACTGCCCCAAATCTGACAATCTGTCCAGTAGAGTGCAGTGCCACACCACATAGCCAGACACGGAAACTTAGTGTGTGGTCAAATAATGGAACTTATCTCAAATAGCAGTAGCTGGTGAGCAAGATTAAAATTGCAGATCTATTCAGAAGGGTTCATGGACCAGATGAAGTCAGAAGGTATTTAGATGTGGGAGAATGGTATGAGGAAAGCTCATGCAGTGAGGTTGGAATGTGTAGTGGATCAATGTCATGCAATGCGATGACCCTAAATGAGTTGTGAGATGCAGGGATTGAACCCAGGACCTCTGGATCTAAAAGCATGAGCCTTCACTGCCAAAACTAAGACACACTATTATTAGCCAAAACTCATAAACCTGTGTACTGGTGGCTGGGACACATAAAGGGGGACAGTGATATATTGAGTGAGTGAGTGATATATTGAGTGATAGTTGCATTATATTTTTTCATTTTTCACTAGGAAAGAAGAACAAGCTGCGAGTTTACTACCTTTCATGGTTAAGAAATAGAATTTTACACAATGATCCGGAGGTAGAAAAGAAGCAAGGCTGGATCACTGTTGGAGACTTGGAAGGCTGCATACATTACAAAGTTGGTAAGTGGAACAGGATGTATGTACTGTATCTGCTCACCTCATGAGGATTTCACTTGAAGGATGTTTTAAGAAATTCAATGTAGCCATTAAAACCAAAAATTAAGCAATCATTACATTTGTTCTAGTACTAAAAGAGAAACTGTGAGGTACCAATAGTAGTGAACTTGAGGGACAACTCTGCTTGATGTTTACATGATCCTCAGGGCCAGATTCCCCCCTCACTGTTGTAAATCAGGAGTAACGCCGCTAAAGTTTATGGAGTCACACCAGTGTAAAATTGGTGTCACTGAGAGGAAAATCGGACTCTCAATCATTCATCTTCCCATTAATCATTGACCAGTTGGTTTTGAGAGGTCTTCACTCAGTTTTCCTTATTTCTGAACAATTCACGATTTTGAAGAGACTTTTCTTTTATCACAGTTTCACCCAGGCAGTAGCAATCAGGAAGAGACTATTTCTTTGGTTATATGCATTGAAGAAAACCACTAAACTGAATGACAAGCATTCATGTGGTACTGTTCAAATTATCACCTATCAGCCGTGATCGTATCCTTGCGCTCTTCTGATAGGAATATAGGATTTTCCACACCAGAACAAACTAATGGATCATCTAGTCTAGAATCCTTTCTTTGTCAGTGGCCAGTGCTAGGTGCTTCACAGGGTGATATAAAAGCCCACATAACTGTACAATATTTTCTACTGTGGACAAGAACATTTCTTCCCAAACTCAGTTAGCAAATCAGTTGGTGATCTGTTTATGCCATGAGGCATGAATATTGATGTCCCTGGAAATTTGATCCTAACTATAACTGCTGGGGGTAATTCATATAAATGGACTAATCATCTTTAAGTTGTGCTCTTTCTTTCACAGCTCATAGTCCACTGTGGAGGAAGGTTTAGTCTGATGGAAGAGTTTTTGAAGGAAATGTCTTTAAAATTGGCTTATTAAATATTCCCCTTTATTAAATATTTTTAAATAACATGTAACAATAACTGCTGAAGAAAGATAATCAAACATCTTATTTTTTTCCTTTGATTCTGCAGTCTTAGATCTGATCTAATCAAAAAGGAAGAGGATTTCCCCCCTCTTGTTTCTAGGTGGTTTGGCCCAAAAAAATTCCATTGCAGTATTTTGTACTTTGATACTATTTTGAACAGAGGTACAGGAATGAGGCAGCAAAAAAATCAGTATGCCACAATCCTAGCTAAACTTTTAATCCAGCACTATGTAGTAGATAAAAACATTACCAATGGAAAGATAGTGAGAAGCTCTTCCTTGAGATAAATTGTGCAGTCTTGTTTGAGTAAAATGGATGTTTTAAAAATTAGTTTTATTTCAATTTTAGTGAAATATGAAAGAATCAAGTTCTTGGTGATTGCCTTAAAGAATGCTGTAGAGATATATGCTTGGGCTCCGAAACCATATCACAAGTTTATGGCATTTAAGGTATGTTTATGTTGTTACAAAAATACAATCCATCATCATAAGTACATGGGAATTTCTTTATTATATAGATTATGAAAGTGTATCATTTCCTTGGTTATCCTCCGCTTATCAGGCCAGACAAGGAATCAAACACAGGTCTCTTTTGTGATGCATAGAACTGACCTGGCAGAGTACCGGGCAGACTTTACAATGGCATGTCTCTTTCATACTTCAGGCAGGCACACAGAAAGATTCTTCAAGAATCAAGAATTTATTGTACTTAATACTACCTTTGAGATTATTGGATGCAAGGTGCTATAATAGTGCTAGGTATTATTGATAATTATTTATTAGTATATTCTGGGTATATGTTCTTCTGCAATTGAAAGTTTTTGACCAGTGCTGTATTGTTATTTTTTTCATATCGACTAAATAAATTATTTTATCTCAAACTAATTTACATTTTAATGACATTAAAAAGTTGCATTTTTAGAACTGTGTTTTGCATTTTTTTCCCCCTCAATGTTAATTTTTTATCTTAAGGTATAAAGTCTAATAATCTGAGGCCACTTTTTTCTCTTTTTTTCCTTCCTATCTTCCCCCAGGATTTTTCACCGGCATTCTGATTGTACATAAATTGTACCTAAACTAACTGTGCTCTGTGTACTTTACACTCAGCACTTTATAGCACTTTCCATCCACAGATCTTTGCAGAGGGCTAACCGAAAGGGGCAGTGGATTCAGAGACTGTTTCATGCTGAGTAAACACTGCATCCCTCTAGCAAATATGGCTTTTTCAGGGAGGGTGAGTGTGATCTGATGCTGAATAAAGTGAAGTGAACTTCATATAAGGAATTAAGCAGAGTTAAGGCAGTCTACACTAGAAGCGCTACATTGGCACAGGTGCGCCATTGTAGCACATCTGGTAAAGATGCTCTATGCTGATGGGAGAGAGAGCTCTCCAATCAGCATAATAAATCCACTTCCATGAGAAGTTCTCCCGCTGACATAGCGCTGTCCACATTGGCGCGTAGGTCGGTGTAATTTACGTTGCTCGGGGGGTGGCTTATTCACACAAAGTAAGTGGTAGAATAGACCCGGCCTTAGAATGGGATGGGATCCACCTCCCCAAGCTGCGGGCAAGTTTTGAAGCTGTAGTTGAATTCTCCTGTGGCTGCTATTCGAATCTATGGACTGAATAGGCATCACTGCCTTTCCACACCTGTTCAGGGATTCACAGAGACTGGAATTATGCAAATACAGAGTGGCCCTTCCTTGCCCTGCCCCACCCCACCCCTAATAGTTCATTCCTGTTCAGAGTCCGCATGAAAACCACTCAGACAGGATACAAATGGTCTCCCACCCTTGGTTGCTTTGCCCACACACCAACACAGACCTTACACGGCACAGAGCACCTGCTGTGGGTTGGAAGGGGGAATTCCTCCATATGTGTTGGCTGAAATACTCTCTCAAATGAAAATGAGTACTCCTCCATGATCCTGTTTAAAGGCCCAAATTTTGGGGCTGCGCAGAGGCACCTGCGAAAAAAGAACAGTGTTCACAATGGGGAGCTCAGGGTTGGGGGGGAATTTGTCCAACCCACAGAAGATACCATGCAGGGGAGGAGCTTGTGAGTCACATTTTTTTAATGCATACACCATCTGACCCTGCAGTAGCCCTGCACACCACCTCTCTGCAAATTATTTGTGCATGCAGCAGAGAAATGTGGACTGGCTACTTCAAAGCCTATCAACGCTGGCAGAGATTCGTGTGTTGTTCGCAGCAGTGAGGGTGTTTGCAGGTTGTGACCCTAAATTTCTAGTATCTCTGTGAGGAAAAGACAGAGGGAATTTAAGTGATTATTCTGAAGGGGGGATGGTGGAGCTTGATGTGGAAAGAGCAGCAAAATAAGGACAGAAGTGTGAATGGAATTAAGCAGCAGGGTGCAACTTTCAGTAAACTCTAACACAGCGGGAGGGGCATTACCCACCCATCACCCATACTCTCCTATACCCGGTATTTACTTGATTCCAGTGCATGGGGTTACAGGGCTCCTTACGATATAACCCATAATGTGGGGTAGGTTCTCCTCAGCCTATTCCCCCAGGACTCAGCTCTCTGAGTCCTAGCACCCTCGCCCTTGCAAGGGGGACAGAGGGTGCAGCAGGGTGGGGACCTCAGCCAGTGAGGGCCACAAGGTCTAACCTCCTCATGCAAAGGCCACAGAGTCTCACCCTATCACATGAGCCCAAGACCCAACACCAAAATCCCAGGTCTTTTATCTCTGGGAACTGTTCATTTTAGTTTCTTAACCGCACTGGAAACTGGCCACAAGTCACAATGAGTAAACAACTCCACCCAGTACCTCAGTTATGTACCAAGCATGTTCCTACTCAACCCACTGTGGCTTCACGGTGCTGTGAGGAAGGCAAAAGCTCCCTGGTACTTTGCCAATTGGCCTAGGGGAGAAAAAATTCCTTCCTGACCCACCTAAACAGTGACCCACAGCATCTGTCAAACTGCGTTCCTGTTCTTAGTTTGGATGGGTAGGGTGAGCTGCAGGAACAGAGGTGAATGAGATTCCACATGACCCCCACTCGGAGCTAAATCCTGGGAGCTGGGGAATGCTGGCCAGTCAGCACCCCACTCCCCCAGCTGGCCAATGCATGCCAAAGACTCCCAAACAGAGGAGCTACCTATTGTCCTTTGGCAAGTATCTCCCTCCCTTGCTATTGGAACTGTCTCCCTTTCACAGCTGGCCCCATCAAGTTCCCCCACCCATTGGTGTGGGTGGGTGGCATATGCCAGTATCTTTACATGCTGTCTTTTGAGCTTTCATTCCAGCTGTTGGATCCATATTTTCCAGTGACTACTACCCCTGCATGGCGAAATGCAGCATGTGTAACATGTCAGACAGCCTGATGGTTATAACAGGAAAGACAAACATTACAGCAGCACTTTGAAGCTTCTTGTAAGATATAGCAATACAAAAAGAGCCAGACTAGCAAATGAACGTGGACAGACAGAGAGACCAAGTAATACCCTGTGGGGCATCTGAGATGCAATAGGAATATCAATGACACATTTAATAAGAGACAAACGTGGTTTCATAACTGTAATGTGCTGCCAATAGTGGGCTTTGTTTGTACCTCAGGAAACTGACTGAAGGGATTTTAAAAGTCTTTTGCAGATCTCCAGCACAAACCGTTGCTTGTGGACCTCACGGTAGAAGAGGGTCAAAGATTGAAGGTTATCTTTGGATCACATACTGGATTCCATGTGATTGATGTAGATTCAGGGAACTCTTATGATATCTATATACCATCTCACGTGAGTACACGGAGGAGCTGTGTTACTGTGTTACTGTATGACTAACATGATGAATAAAGTACGTCCCAAACAAGATTTGGAAAAGGGTTCGGCTGTTGGAAATCATGGCTAATTGCATGGCATCTTGCTGTGAGTACTAAAATCACTGGTAATGGCCTCTCTGACAAGCGAATGAGAGAGGGTGAGAGGTGTAACCATAGACCTAGTTAATAAGGATAAAGGATCTGATTCGACAGTCTTTACTTACTTGGGGGCAAATTCAGCCCCATGCCAAGCCTCCATAGTCAGGCATGGAAAGAGGAATCCTCTCACATACACCACGGACCAATAGTGGTGCCATTCCATAGCTTCTGTTTCCTTGCTGGGGGGATGGTTAATAGGGAACCAGGTTCTGCCCCAACAAACAAAATGGGCACCCCAAGGAACTGGGCCTCTTAGTGCAGTTCTCTTGTAGGGAGTCCCAAATCCTGCCCTTCACCCCACTCCCTTGTGAAGCAGTTTTTCTGAGTAAGGGCTGCAGGACTGGGCTGCAGGATCTTTACGGAATAAGCTGTGTTCCGAACTATGTGTATGGTTAATAGACAAAAATGGACAGTTAAGTGAGACAAGACAATATGAAGTAAATGTAGCCTTTTCTGGAAGCCGATTTTGCTGAACTCTGGTAAGAATCTCTCATCACATGGTTTCAACTAAATTGGTTTAAGCACATTTTGTGAATAAGGCCAAAGCAGGACTGAACTTAGGTTACAAAACATACTGGGGTTTAGGTTTAACTTGGTATGCCCACTTTAACTATTTATGGTACGCCCACACCTTGAATACTGCGTGAGGTTCTGGTTGCCCCGTCTTATAAAAGATATACTGTATTAGAATTGGCAAACGTACAGAGAAGGGCAACAAAAATGCTTTGGGGTATAGAACAGTTTTCATATGAGGAGAGATTAGAAAGACTGGGACTGTTCATATCAGAAAAGGGATGACTAAGGGGGGATATGATAGAAATCTATAAAATCATGACTGGTGGAGACAGTGAATAGGGAGGTGTTATTTATTCCTTTACGTAGCACAAAAACCAGGGGTCATCCTATAAAATTAATAGACAGCAGGTTTAAAACAAACATAAGGAAGTGCTTCTTCACACAACACACAGTCAACCTGTGGACCTCACTGCCATGGGATGTTGTGAAGGCCAAAAATATAAGTGGGTTCAAAAAAGAATTGGTTAGGTTCATGGAGGATACGTCCATCAGTGGCTATTAACTGAGATGGTCAGGGATGCAGCCCCATGCTGTGAGTGTCCCTAAACCTCTGACTGCCAGAAGCTGAGGTTGGTCGACAAGGGGTGCATCACTCAATAATTGCCCTGTTCTGTTCATTCCTTCTGAAGCATCTGGCACTGGCCACTGTCGGAAGACAGGACACTGGGCTAGATGGACCATCGGTCTTACCTAGTATGGCCGTTCTTATGTTTTTATGTTCTTATATATAGTGTTTGAGCAAACCATTGGAGAAACCGGGGCAGCTGGAACTGTGTTTTAAATCAACATAGGAATTCCGTATCTGATCAGACGAGTGGCTCATCTAGGACAGTATCCATTGCCTGATTGTGCTGCCAGTGCCTAATACTTGACAGGAAGGTGGGGGAAATGCCGCCAAGGTAGCATGTTGCCTTAGCGACTGAAGATCAGAAATGTAAGAAAAGTAGCTGCATCCTAGTTTCTATCCTTTCTCCAAACACTGATTATTCAAGAAAGGAGAAGATTTCCTCCTCCCCAGTTCTGTACCCAGTATTCTTAATTTCTGTTTCACTATCATTTGAACACAAGATGTATTTAGTGCTCAATAGCAGTTGATATATGGTACTGTCAAATGTCAGACACCGTTTTCTGGGGGTGTAAATGTTGCAATCTCCTTATAATGGCTGAGGCTGTTTATCTTTGACACGTCAGACAGTTTGATGGTGGGGTAAACGTGACAAATTACTCTCTTTCGAGCCGATCCTTTAAATGCCCAGGCATAGCTGTTTAACAGGGTGGGATTTTCTTAGACTTTTTTCCCCTCTTTGATTTAATTCTGATTTGGGGGGGTTATTTTAATCACAGATTCAGGGCAATATCACTCCTCACGCCATTGTCATCCTGCCAAAAACGGATGGGATGGAGATGCTCGTGTGCTATGAGGATGAAGGGGTGTATGTGAACACCTATGGACGGATAACTAAAGACGTGGTGCTGCAGTGGGGAGAAATGCCTACTTCTGTGGGTAGGTGAACCCTTCCTCTTCTCCGTTGTCATTTACAAATGTAAAATAAGAGGAGAAATAAAGGAAACTAAGATGGGGTCATTTGGGCACTTGCCAATCAAAGCAGACCGCTCTCACTCAGATGATGGGCCTAGTTGTTGTCCATTCATAGATTGGGCCTTGAGGGCTCCCTACTTAAAGTCACTAGACTGGGGAGACAATGTGCTCCAGTGAAGAGGGCACTGGATGGGGAGTCAGGAGAACCTGAATTCTAAACTCCTGGCTCTACCATTGGCCTGCTGTGTGACCTTGCTTCTCCTCTCAGTTCCTCTGTTTCCCCCATCTGTAAAATGGGGATAAGGATGCTTTCTTCTTGTTAAAGCACTTCGAGATCTATGGAGGAAAAAGCACTATATAAGAACCATTATTATTATCTATTATTTGAGTGCTTTCTCTTGATGTGGCTGGCTTCTGCTACTTCTGGCAAATGGAGAGCTACTTGATTCCTCTAGACAGTCTTTGAATACTGATTGTTGAGAGCGGCTTTGCCCATTTTGTTATTAATAGCCTGCCAAATGTTTTTAATGCTCTTTTGGAAATTCCTTTTGACAGCCTACATTCATTCCAATCAAATAATGGGCTGGGGAGAAAAAGCTATTGAGATCCGTTCAGTGGAGACAGGACATTTGGATGGAGTATTTATGCACAAGCGAGCTCAAAGGTTAAAATTTCTATGTGAAAGAAATGATAAGGTAAGTCTGCCTCAAAGTGTGCATCAGTGCTTTACATCTTTAAGATACAACCAGCTACCTTGAGGTTTCAGATCTAGTTTGTCTTGAGGTTAATAAGTAATCAATGTGATGGTCTGCTTAATGCACACAACACACAAGCAAACCACTCCAAGTAATTCTCTTAAGTAGAGACAACCAGTAATGGGGAGAGGCCCTATATTGACTCAGCTTGAATTTCTCCTAAGTGATGATGACAAAGCTACTTGAGGAGTCTGCTCAAAACCTAATGGGCCCATTTGCCTATCTTTGATCAGCTGGAGCGGATCAGTTGTGTTTCCATTTACAGATTCTATTATAATGATTTTCTGCATAACCATTCCCCCATCCAGCAGAGTGAAAATGCTGCTGAAATATATACTCCAGTTCAAGCTGCCTCACCTAAACAATAGCCTGTACTCTAAAATATTGCATGGCCACAAATCAGTTCCATGAAATAAATCCATTTAGAATCTTGGCAGGTCAGTTACAGTTACACACACACATTACATTAAAAGAACATTATTAGTGTTGCAAAGTCAAGTACTTAGAAGTTAAGAAATGCCAGAATGAAGGTTGCCTATGCAACCTTAATTTGTTCCCCTCGTGCGTACGCATTGTGATACAATCTCAATAATGTTCTCTGAATGTAGATATTTGTGTGTAAATTCCTAGGTTTTTCAAAAAGCAAATTGATAAAGCAGAAATTCCATCATGTGACATCATATTGATACCCACTCATCAGCAGAGTTGGACTGTTTAGATCCACTGCACAGATCTCTGCCTCTTGGGCTAATGGAATAACTGGTAGCAGTAATAGGATGTCATCCTCTGTGTGGATCAGCACAAGGGAGGGATGAGAGACCATATTTGCCAAAGGGTTTCACAGACGTATGCTAACAGCAGAGGAATGGTGAGACTCAGGAATCGGGAGTTACATTCCAGGCTTTGGAGGAGAGTGCTCTCTAGTGGATACAGACTCTTCTACACATTTTCCCCAGACTTGATGACTTCTGCCCCATCCTCTCCAACATGGCCCTGTCCTATCCTGTCTGCTCATCCCTGGCTACTTTTCCTAAGCCCAGGCTCTTTGCCCAGCCAGTTACTCTCTTTCTTCCCCCTACCCCTTCAGTTCCAATTTCACCAGACTCCTTGTCCCATTCTGCTCCTTTTCTTCCCCACTGCCCTGGCTTTTGTCCTCCAATGCATTCCCCTTCCACATTACCTGGGTGTGAAAAGTGGGGTCACCGAGAGTACAGGAGAGAGAGAGGCTCCCTGTTCTCAGGTCCAGTGCCTAGCCCCATTCCAGCCCTGAGCCCCATTCCAGCTGGAAGCAGCCATTACAGAGAACAGCCAGCTTTTGCTTCTGCAGCCCTGGACTGGAGGGAGCATGCTGAGCTGCTTTGTGGGGATGACACATACATAATCCACTCGCACGTAGGAGCTGTGAGCAGATGGTGGATGCACAGTGTGGTTACACATGGGAGCTGTGAGGGGATGGGGCATGCTCAGTGAAGACAGAATTTTTAGAGATTTTTAGCTGCTAAAAATCAAGTCTCTGCTGAGCATGTGAAAGCTGCGATTTTTCAAAGGCTTATAACTTGGTGGAATTTTACAAGGATGGCAACAGGCACATCCCTATCGTAAAGGTCACCCCACTGCCAAATTTCAAATCCCGGATACAAAGTATGGGGGTGCTAGAGTTGTTCAAAGAAAAGGTCATCGGCTTTTTTTAACATAGCAAAAGAACAGAATTTTCCCTAATTTCATTCTCAGAAATGGCTGAACAATTTGGCTGAATTTTTCCAAAAGGTTGACCTGAGGCAGACAACCAGCATGAAAAATTTCAGGTCAAACAGCCTGGCAAAGTGATAAACAATTGAAAACAAGGTCTTAAAATGGGAAGTCCTGCCTATAATAAACATGGCACTATGGAGCAACCCCAAGCTGAGCTCTCCTCTCTGGTACTGATAGCAAGTCAGGAAAGCCCCATAATTTTATTGACACCTACGTTAATGATGATCTGGCTCGGTGGGTCATTCTTCAGTGGTTCTAATTTGCTCAGAATACAGCCAATACAGAGACAACCAACTTGCTGAACTTCCCTTAGATGATAGCACCAGTTCTCTCAGTTGACGTCTTAAGTGTTAGATTTCAGTTTCCTTGTACTAGTCTTGGAGAGTGTCCCTTTGCATATAGAAAATGTGGGAATGAAGAGTGTTGTCATCTGCAGTGACTGAGAGGTTGTGTTACATGATGGACTGAGACCCCCCTAGAAGAAAATTCTGCCAGGTTGTTATTCATAAACTCTTATGTCGTCTTGAGGTACTAGCAAGGTATAAGGTTCAAACTTAGTACTGTTTGTGGCATCCGTCAACACTTTTGCCTCTGTAATGGCTTGCCTGGGAGCAGTGCCCACTTGCGGACCTTTCCGGCATCCTCCCACAGCTGCAGGTCTCTGTGTACGTTGTGGAGGAAAGTCTCTATCCCTCTGTGTTTGCTGGATGCTTCTATAACCTTCAAGTAAACAGTAGAGTCCACTCATTACTGGGTGTTCCCCAGTCTCCTCGAGAGTCTTTTCTGGTCAGGGACACATTGCTTCTGCCTCAGTGGCTGTCCCAGCTGTCAGGCTTGTAGTGAAGCTCCCCTTATGCAGAGAGGCAGAGCTGCATCCTGCTCCCTCACCAGACATTCCTGAACTGAGCCAGGTTCTCTCCTTTTCTTCTCCCTCCAGGCCTGGTGTTAGCTGCAGGTATTGTAGGGTGGGGCTAACTGGGTTCTCTTTCATCCCTTCTCTGCTGGTATGGTGTTTCTCTGCTCCATCACAGCCTCCTTGTACTGCAGTCACACTACCTGAGAAACAGGATTAAAGTAGAACTTCACTGGAAACCAGGTGCCCTGTCTCCATTCAGCTCTCCTGAGAAAATTTAAAAAAAAAAAAATGAAGAGGGGAAACTGGTTGGCTCAAGGTATTGGTAATGGGATAAGGAACCTTCCATCTCTAGGTTGCTTGTTTGACTCTAGCTTGGGTCGTTAATGACTAAAAGACATTTGGTGGCTGTTAAATCTAAAAAGCTGAAAAAACATGCAATTAACTACTTGTTGCGGTTGTTTTTTTGTTTCACACACCCCCCCCTTCTTCCCGTACAGGTGTTTTTTGCATCAGTGAGATCTGGAGGAAGTAGCCAAGTTTTTTTCATGACCCTCAACAGAAATTCCATGATGAACTGGTAATAGAAGAATGCTTGACACTTACCTTCATGGCATTATTTCTAATTTAAAGGACATTAAACATGTGGACTAACACTCTCGAGGCAGATACGGAAAGCCTTGTGGAATACACCACTCCCCTACACACACTCTCACAATACAGTACACCCTTCATTGTTGCAGTCTGGTAATGGAGAGAGAGGATTCACTGGAGATCCCTAAGAATGCAACACTGTGTTTGGGGCAGAAAGAGACATATGCACTTCAAAAGTAGAGAAAGAAACCTCTGATGGTCTCCTGATTAAGCTGTGTTATAGTGGGTTATGAATTTTTTTATTTTACTTTTTCTTTGTCCCCTACTTTGTAAGAATGGGGAAGAAAATAGTGTCAAAAAGTATGTTTTTAATTCTGTCTGCCTGCTAGCATCAAATATATAGTTTGCTGTAAAGTTATTAATTAAAACTGGTGAAAGACAGCACAATAAATGTACCTTTTATCTTTGCGATGAAGGCCATAACCATATAGCTAAGTAATTTTGGGAAATCTTTTGCCTTCACCAACATTTACATGTTGCTTTTGGCAGCAACAGCTTAATGGATTTTTAAAGAAGAGAAAAATAATAGTTTTTCCCCTCTTTTGGGAAATGGATTTTAAATGGCTAAACTACTAGCCTTAGACTAATAAAATCAAAAACATTTTTGTCAGTCTGTCAGTCCATATTTCTATCTGGATCTTCACATAATGGTGTGTGTTGATAGAGAAAGTAGTGTCGTTTGTTGTTACTCCTGAAAACAGTGGGAGGGTGTATTAGCATTTTTTCCCCCATGCTACTTTATGCAAGAGGTCAAGGCAAAAGAAGGGGATGGAACAAAGGCTGAGAGAAACACAAGATCATTCAGGTGACAGATGTATTTGGAGGGATGCATGGAGCCACTTGGATGACAGGGTTTTTAATTTAGGATCCAGTCATACTGAGAACTAATTGGGTGTGCACAGCTGAATGGTTGGGCCCCACTTAAGAGTGATGCTGTGCATTCAGAACTGCCCTGGAAGTCAGTGATAGCTAAGGGTGCCTAGCACCGATAAGGATTGTGGCCCCAGTTATAACGTGGCTTCTGTTGACTTTGTCTCGTCTCCAGATATGAAGACTGGGACGGGCAAGTTAGAAGGTTCTGAGAGGCCCAGTGTCTGCTCAGTGTAGGGGAGAGAGGGGATTAGCTACTAAACCAAGCCAAAAGGAGCATTGCACAGCTGAATTGTAAAGAATTTTTAAAAATAGGGTTTCTTGAGTGACGATTCTGAAACTATAATCACTTTCTGCCCCTCCTCCACTCCCCCCAAATTACCCAACATACAGTGAACGACAACATCTGTGCAGAAATATGTATGTATTTAGTTCAGGTTGAATTGTGTCCTTATAAACTCTGCTCAACTTTAAATTTTAAGTGAGTATCTGGGATTTTTTTTTTTCTCAGTAGCTACAAGCATGGCTGCCCGTGGTATTAGGGTGTTGCATAACGAGATCTGTGTTGCTGTTTTTAACCTACCTCGTTTTGTTCGTTTTTGTTTTGTTTTTCATTTCGCTGTTTATTGCAGCACTGTTACCTCCAGGAAGATGTAGAGAGCTTAACTGGCAATCTCTGATATTATATGTAATAATAATGATGCTATTAAAAAAACAAATCAACTGTCGTTGGTCAAATCTGAATCCTTCACTAATTAAAAAAGAATCTCATACTGTCAGTCCCCCTGGCCCTGTAATGGACTGCACCATCCATTATTGTGCCGGTAGGCATTAGTTTTGTTCATAGTCATTTAAAATTGGTTGCTGGCCATACCATCAGTGAGAGCACAATAAAAATCAGAAATCCGGGGCAAATGTATAGCAAGTTGGTGAAAATATGCTACTTCTGGCCTGTGGTTCTTAAAGTTTCAACATGGCAGCTTCGTAGGTTAGAGGCAGTTAAGGGAATCCAGGCAGCTTTACAGCTCCATTTCTGAGCCTCTGCCATTAAGGCACCAGGGTGCTGGTCTCAGTCAGAAAATAAAACCCTAGTAAGGTAACTTGATCTTTAGCTCTGTTCAAAGCACTATTCATGGCTGTTGGTTTGATGGACTCTCTCTTCCAGAGGAAGGATCTGTGCAGGGGCAGTTGCTTCGGTGGCTCAGACTGTCTGGCTGTGTATACACGAGCCTATCTATCTGAAATTTCCCACTGGTGCTAGGATCATTGGCGCTCCACCTATGGCAGGGATGGCGAGAGCCCTAATGCAGACAAGCCTCCAGGCAGCCAATGGCACGTTAGCCGCGGCATTGTCGTTCAACCGTGCTGAGAGCACGTCTACACAGCCTTGTGGGCGTGATGCCAGTGGCCGCCAGCATTTTGTCTGAATTAGCACTAACATCGTTGAAGCTGCAAGTGGTGGGAAATTCTGAAAATGGTAAATGCCAGCAAAGCTTGTAGTGCACGTTCCAGCAGGGACCTTGAAATCAGCACAGTACTTCACTGAGCACCGTGGAAACCACAGTAAAGCACTTACCAGCTCTCCTCAGTAACAAGCCTAGGCTTGCACATTCCTGTAGGGGTCTCCAAATCAACAGTAGGGAGACTTCAGGCTGTCAGCCACAGCAAAGCACTGTGGGTACTTTGAAAAGTGTCCTTAATTAAAGAGCAAATATATAACTTGGGCTAGCTATAATTTCAACCTAGAGCTGCCACTGAGTGATCAGAAAAGGACCTCCATTTTCCGCCCACATCTCCCACTACCACACACGTACACACCCTTGTGTTTTTTATTGCAATGGTTGTTTTATTTAGCAATAACTTTTCTGATTAAATTTAGCAACTGCTGTAGTTAAATTAAAACGGAATCAGAGTAAATCTCTTCACTGACAGTGATTGCCACCAGCTCTTTATATTTTCACTGTGGTTACCTTAAACCAGAAGCTTCTCATTAATTTATGTTGCAAACTGATGACTTTTTTTTCCCCTAAAGTGTCATTTTCAGAATACACAGCTTTAAATGATTTTTTTTATTGTGGGTTTTTTGGGAACAGTTATGAAATAAAAGGGAATCATTGTGTTTAAACATAAGGTGGTTTGTGAATGTATTTTTTAAAAACCATACAGTCATTGAAACAAAATCATAAGAAACCAATATTGATGCATTCTTGTTTACAGAGGATGTATGTGAACATAACATAGATCAAAAACATTTCTGGTGCCAACTACAATAAAACACAAAACTTCAAACATCAAGCCATGCCTTTTATATTTTTGTACTAACCCTCTCCCCTGGGGTAATAACCATTAGCAAGTCACAGAGGCAAAATAAACCGCACTCCTTCAAAGGCAGTTAGAGGCTCAATATTCTGCAACAAAACAGAAGTTCTTAGAAAAATAAGATTCACCATAAAAGATCAGATCATTGACCCATCACGTCTGGTACCGTGCTTGAGAAAAGCGTAGAAATATCTCCCTGGTGCTTGCAGCTCTCATTTATGCCCTGAACCAAGAGATTTTATTGTCCCTCAATAGCATCCTAGGTGAAACCGACAAAAATGTGACCAACATGTCCGTCAGTGTTCAACAGACCTCTAATATCAAACACTCAACTGTTTTTAAAAGAGGTCATTTGTCCTTTTGGCATAGCATCTATTCAATGAACACCCCCGGATTCCACATCTTTGTATCATTTGTGGATCCAGATAGTCTCCTGTATAGAAAATAAAGTAAGATAAGCAGACCAGAACATAATGTACCCTTGTGATAAAGCCTAGTATTATAGTGGCATGCCAGATGCAAGGCTGTTCTTGCATTCAAACTCTCAGTTGCATTCCAGTCCATTATATTTGGCTCCTATACAACCATGAGCTTGATTCAGCCTGTGAAGACATTGGCTTCTCAAGAGACCCAGAAGGGGGTTGTGACAGTGCAAAGCAGCTGCAGCAGTACTCTCCACCACTTCTGCCAGTGCAGCCCCCAAAGTATACATCGCTAGCCAGAGTCGCTGGAGGTAGAGCTATATGAATAGCTGATATCTTGGTTCACTGGCTGATCCAGAAAATTCAGGGGGGACACTCATTTTGGGTTGACTAAAAAAGAAAAACTTTGAATTTTTCAGCAAATCAAAAAAAATGAAGAAAAATTGTTTTGGATTGAATACAGTATTTGTTCAACTCAGAACAAAACATTTCATTGCCAAGTTTTAACCTTTTTAATAACATTGTAGTAAAATTCAAAACTAACAGAAAAAGTCAAAACAAAATATGATTTTCTTCAGATTTGTTGGGGTTTGGGGGGCTGGGGGCGGTAACTGAAACAACTAGTGAATTCAACACAAATTTACAAAATGTTTCAGTGGACCCAAATCTGCCATTTTTGGGGTGTGTGGGGGGTGGGACTTTAGTCTGAAAAACTTCTTCCAGCTATGTCTGGGAGATGCCCTGATTTGGCATATCTCTGCACAAGCAATCTCCATCAGCAGGACTCTCAAAGGAGTCCTGACTCCCGTTAAATATGCTATCCTATGGCAGGAACACAAGAGGTACAGTTAGGGTTAGGGTAACACAAACACCCTTTGCTTACCCTAGGGTGCTGGCACAGAGGTGAATCAAGTCCTATACCTGTAAAACATAATCTTTCTGATCCAGTCTTATTGACAGTACACAGTACTGCACTCACTAGGTCAGGAAAGCACTAGCTACATTTTATATAAACATCTCTACCTTTTTGTATTAAAATTAATTTTTTTCCACCCTCTCAGAAATTGATTGAAGGTCACTGGAAAAATGACCATTCATTACAGTCCTTAGAACAGCGTCGTGTTGGCATTATGGGTTGCATATTTTATAGGGCTGTGTTCTGGTGTGTCTGGAAAGCCACATGGGCAAATCTAGTAAAAGGCAGATGAGCTAGTACTTGGGTAACAATTAAAACCATGCTATAGGGAGTCAGGACTTTCCAAGGCTGGTCCCTAATGTACTTTGCATTAACAGTTTATGTTGGAAAATCCTATTTCCTGATAGTAAAGGCCATTCATTGTTCTCTAAAGGTATAATACGTGTGACAGGGTCGGGCCAGATGGGTACAGGAGAGTAATAGAAGGCAGATATATTAGCCCCAGGTTAAGTAGGTCCCTTTTCCCTGGGTAATGTAACAGGGAAGGTTCCAAAACAATCAGGAACCTTCTGGAGACAATTAAGACAGATAGGCTGATTAGAACACCAGCAGCCAATCAAGAAGCTGCTAGAATCAATTAAGGCAGGCTAATCAGGGCATCTGAGTTTAAAAAGGAGCTCACTTCAGTTTGTGGTGTGCGTGTGAGGAGCTGGGAGCAAGAGGCACTAGGAGCTGAGAGTGAGAACGCGGACTGTTGGAGGACTGAGGTGTACAAGCGTTATCAGACACCAGGAGGAAGGTCCTATGGTGAGAATAAAGAAGGGGTTGGGAGGAGGCCATGGGGAAGTAGCCCAGGGAGTTGTAGCTGTTGCACAGCTGTTCCAGGAGGCACTCTAGACAGCTGCATTCCACAGGGCCCTGGGCTGGAATCCAGAGTAGAGGGGGGGCCTGGGTTCCCCCCAAACCTCCCAACTCCTGGTCAGACACAGGAGGAGTTGACCTGGACTGTGGGTTCACAAAAACGGCCAAACTGAGGGCTGCCGTGAAGCTCCAAGGCGAGCAAATCTGCCAATAAGCGCAAGACCCACCAAGGTAGAGGAGGAACTTTGTCACATACGTAACACTTCTATGGCACTCTGCATCATTGCTGATGGTGTAATCTTGATTATCACAACACTGCTGCACAGCAGGTGTTATCACCATGTTTAATTTACACAAGGGGATACTGAGACAGAGAGGTCAAGACATGCCCAGTTCCACACAGCAATTCAGTGCCAGAGCCACCTTAAAACTCAGAAGCTTCTGGGGCTCCCAATCACATGCTCACTCCATGAGACCCTCAAATCAGGTCCATTAAGCACATGTACTGATCATTTCCTCCTCAATCATCATTTCAGTTAGGGAGTGGGAGGTGAATATTAGGCTGCTATCTTTTTTAATAAAAATACTCTAATTTGCTAACCAAATTGATGTGTATACAGCATGTTTTCATGTTTGATTAGGAATGCAATTAGTGAAGATTAAGCAACTTTGTGCCCTCCAGTGTGACAGGTAGTTAGATGTAATTTCCAAAGTGTTAAGTTGCTTTTAATGTTTACAGTAGCAACCGGCCTAATCAGCAAAGGCCGGATCCTGACCCAAAGGTTTCCTCTGTTCAAAGAGCATTTGGATTTTTGCCCATATTTACAATCTGTTATGCTTGAAAATCCATTTATAAAACCACCAGCCAGGAATCTGTTCTCATTGATGCTGGTGTAAATAAGGAGTTAACTCCATTGAAGTTATTGGAGTTACACCACTGTAGAATCAGTGTAAATTAGATCAGAATCATGTTTTTAGACATATGTATGCAACTGCCAGAGCAAAGATCCTCTTAAGATGGAGACACTAATGTTTCTGCAAGAGCCCAAGACACCCGCCAAAGCAACGCAAGTCACAGCGACCTAAGCACTGTCCACGCCGGCGCTATGTCAGTGATTCTAGTGTAGATCTGCCCTCAATTTCGTACGACGGGGGAGACATGAGTATCGCCATTTGTATGTGCTGAGAAGTGAATGCTTTGTTCTATTTCCTGGTTCTGCACCATTTATATATCCCATAGGCTGAGAAGTCCCTTCCACTAATAAAACTCGATTGTGCTGGCTTCTGTCTTGCTCGTGAAGTTTTTTTAAATGTTTTCTGATTGCACTTTGTGGCAAAAGAATAAACAAAATGCTATTTCTACTGCAGCTGGAAGTAAAACTGGACGGACGCAGCAGCTAACTGGCTTGTAAAATGGGATGTATTGTACAAATCTCTCTCTATTGCTGATTTAAGTCTTCTGTTTACAGTGTTAATAGATATGTACAATTGCAAGGCTTATAATATTAACAAAAGGTGTTTCTTTTTCTGCAGTGATAAATATCACCTGGGTTATTTTTCTGTCTCAAACTCCCTAGTAAATTCAAAACTGCTGTCAGTAGTTGCTCAAAGTGAAAACTCCATTCGTTGCAGATGGGCATGATGCTGAGTCACTGAACATTCTGATTCTTTTTCATTTAATCATCATAGTAAAGATCTGATTGAGTGAATGTCGGTGCTGAGAAACTCGCAACTCTCTCAGGGGTGATCAAGAGGGGCAACATATGCAGGGAGCCAGCGCATGCTGCATTAATGAGCTGTGCATGCATGGTTTTGTGCTGCACTCTAAGAAATGCGGCTTCTGCAAAATGTATCTGTTTTATCGTACCCAGGTGTGCATTGGAACTGTTATAAAATTCTCTTTTCAAGTACAAGTAGGTTAAATGAAACACTGATTTAAGGGCACAAAGCTCCTCTCATTTAAGTTGATGGCAAAACTCATATTGACTTCAATAGGAAGAGGAGTGAGCCTGTATTAAGCATCCAATCATGATAAAGGAGAGTCCTTTTAGTTTAACTTGAAAGGTCTTTTCCCTGTATATCTGATTTGTAATTGGTTGATTTTCATTGAATGTGAGCGTGCGGCAGCACTTAAGATTAGGTAGCAGCCTACAACCAGTGATGATTTTGGAGATGCTCTCCACCTCCGAGCTGTGCTGAGTCAACAGGACAGATCATTATCGGGGCAGACATCTCACTATTTATCCTGCAGTAGTGTCAAAAGGCTCTAATCAGGATTGGGGCCCTATTGTGCTGGGCACTGTGCAACCGTAGAAAAGAGACTATGTCAGCCCTGAAGGCCATCTTGAAGGCTCTGGTTCTGGATAGAAACGGGTCTCCCCTGAATCTCTGTCATCTCAGGAAATGCTGTAGGATCCCTAGTCATTGACCAGTACCCCATTGTCCTAGGTGCTGTACTTTATTATTATTAATATGAGTCAGATTTAAAGTTTTCATTGGTGTTGTTCATTTTCTTTAGTACCAACATCTGATTTTCACCAAGTGGCTTCAGCTGCCTGCTGGGCTGAAGACCCTTGAATTCAATTCATTCCTGAAAAGCTGCTATAGATTTTAGGCTCCTAATGAAGGGCCAGTCCTGCATTCATAGATGGAACCACTAGGGGAAACCAGGTCCTCCCTCCCCCACGTTGTTGATGCCCCCCTCAGAATGGCTTCAGGACTCTCACATTCTCACTCAACTTCCTTTTATGTGTGATAAGGAAAAGTTAGCACATGTGACTCCATTTTGGTTTGGGGCTCACCATTGTCTAAAAGCAAGCATATCATGCACCAGGAGGAGTGTTCCTTAGATACTGCATTCCTGTGAAAATCCTCCTGCTTGTCTCCAGCCTGCCTTGACTTCCGGTATCTGTTCTTTGTCTGTCCCTAATTCCCTATCTCCTGGCCTTTGATGTGAGGCCTCCCATCCTGATAATAAAAGTTACTGATTCATTGCTTTAGGACCATGCTGTGTAATTAACATACTAGTTTAGCACGAGGAATGCACCAAGCAGAGATAGGTGGTAGATAAGAAAAGGGTTTGTTTATTGGCTAAGGTTTCCGATGCATGAGGGCAACATGCTTTGCTAAGAGGTATATAATCTTTGTATAATCTGTATTCGGGGTCCCCTCCTGGCTAGCAGGGGGGCACCACGCTCGAGCGTAATAAACTTGGTGTTTTTTGGGAACTCTGCTGTTGTGGACTTTGTTCATGTGCCTCAGCCTAGATTCGAACTGTGCGTGACCTATCAGGTATAATTCGCAGCAGTTTTGTGCGTGATCTATCAGGTATAATTCGCAGCATTTGTGAGCGTGTCCTACCAGGTATAATTCGCAGCATTTGTGAGCGTGTCCTACCAGGTATAATTCGCAGTAGTTGTGTGCGTGTCCTACCAGGTATAATTCGCAGTAGTTGTGTGCGTGTCCTACCAGGTATAATTTGCAGCAGTTGTTTGCGTGTCCTATCAGGTATAAGTCGTAACATGTGGCTGTGCCTTTGTCTGCATTCCTTGCATGCCCTGTCTAGTGAAATTAGTGGGAGTTATGGGTGCACAAGGAAGGCAGGATAGGGCTCAGATGCGGTGTTTATATTTGGTTAAAACGCTATGTGTGTGTTGCATGAAATTTCATTGCGGGGACTACCCTCCAACCCTCCTGCAGGATTATTTGTCATCTGTCCATTCCTGTAAGGGGGATACATGGTAGTTCCATTTTCTTTGATCTTTTATTTTCCTTCTAAATTTAATAATTTTAAAAACAGAATTGTGACCTGAACATAAAATGGGTTTCCCTTTATCATTTGCCTTGTCATGTGTAATTGGAGCTGTGGAAGGTGTGTAACTGCAGAAGCCTCAACACTGTGGCTTTAGTGATGGGCACACACACACACACACGTAACCTGGAACCCCATGTCAGCCAATCAAAGCTGTCTGTCTGTTCATCCCGTGCTCCTGGATGTAGTTTATGCACTCCTACAGTCTAAGCCAGTTTATAAATAATATTCTTTTACAAAACAGGTCTGAGTTTGAACATATTTAGAACAATACATATACTCTCCCCCCTCAGTAAAAATTCCCACATTTTATATCTTATCCTTTTATTGTCCAAGATATGTTTTTTGGTTGGCTGATGCCATCAGAATTAGAGTGCTACTGAGACCACGGCTGCACTACAAACTTTGGTCCATGCCAGTTGTGTTGGCATAAAGCCACTGCAGTTAGTATATTGCTTGTGCACGTGCATACTTAGTGGCTTGAGTTGATGCTGCACATGCTCATCAGGAGTGTTTGTGTCAGGGCACAGTGTGGTGCACCGTGGGTAGGTATTCCAGGGTGAAACCTGCCACCCTCCAACACACTGTCCTTTGGGACGTTTTGGTAATGCGTGGTGGGGCAGAACCATATCGTGCAGGAGTGACTGGGAGCAAGGGGTCAACTTCCCAGCATGCAACTTTTTCCACCCCATAATGTCATCTATAGCCCATAATTTTTGCACCTTTTTTTAAAAATCCCTTGAGATCCGCACAACCTTCCTCGCTGTCTCCATCTCTGACAGAAGCATGGAGCCTACACAGCTCTGCACTATTGTCATAAGCATTGTAAGCACAGGGCACATAAGAAGACCCAAATCAGCCTGGAACATGACAATTTCTTGGATGACAGAATGTTATGGGACATAGAGAGAATTCAAGGTTTTTGGTGGCATTAATTTAGTATCTGAAGATGGCAGAGCGCTGCTTCTGAGCCCAAGAAGTGAGCAGTGACTGGTGGGATCACATCATAATGCAGATTCGGTAAGATGAGCAATGGGCACAGAACTTTTGGCTGGCTCAGGCCATGTTCCTGGATCTGTGAGTCAAGCTCATCCCAGCCCTCCAGCACAAGAACACCAAAATGAGAGCTGCCCTGACTGTGGAGAAGTGAGTGGCGATTAAATCGTGGAAACTTGCAACGCTGGATTGCTACCAGTCGGTGGGAAATCATTTTGGAGTTGGAAAATCCACAGTGGGGCAGTTGTCATGCAAGTGTGCAGGGGACGTGGGACTGTGACTCTGCTACATGGGACTGTGACTCTTGGCAATGTGCAGGACATAGTGGATGGATTTCCAGCAATGGGGTTCATGAATTATAGAGGATCAATAGATGGCACGCATATCCCTGTTCTGGCACCAGACCACCTTGCCACAGTGTACATCAACAGAAAGGGCTTCTTTACTATGGTTATGCCAGTGTTGGTGGATCACCGGGGATGCTTCACCAACATCTATGTTGGCTGATCTGGACAGGGACTGCCACCGGTATCTTTAAGAACACAGGACTGTTCAGAAAGCTACAAGCAGGGATTTTGTCTCCTAACTGGTGGATTATCATTGGTGATGTTGAAATGCCACTAATGATGCTGGGGGACCCAACCTATCCCTTGCTCCCATGGTTTATGAAGCTGCAATCAGCCACCTTGACAGCACCAAGGAACGCTTCAACTACTGGCTCCGCAGGTGCAGAATGACAGTTCAATGTACTTTTGGTAGATTGAAGGGACGCTAGTAATGTTTACTCACAAGATTGGAGCTCAGTGAAAAAAAATATCCCAAAGGTTATAACTGCCTGCTGTGTCCTGCATAATATCTGTAAAGCAAACAGGGGACAGTTGCTGCTGGGATGGAGGGCAGAGGTAGAGAGGCTGTCTGCTGAGTTTGAACAGTCAGACACAAAGGCTATTAGAAGAGCTCAACACAGAGCTATATGGGTCAGGAAGGCTTTGAAAGAGCACTTTGAGTGAGCCACACTAGTGTGCTGTGGTGTGCTGTGCTCTTTTTGGCCCTGCAATTTTGGGTACTGAGTGGTGCTTGGGGTACACCTGTGAATACAACACTGTCAGTGCACCTATTAATTTTGTGGTGCTTGCTGTACATTTATGATTACACAGTGTTTGTCATTGATCCTGTGAGTTGTCACACTGTACATTAAGAAGTAAATGGGTGCTTTCCATACCACTAGGCACTCTGCAGCCTATGTTGTGAACTAATAAAGATTAATTATTTTATTCCATAACAAAACCGTGAAAAAAATCTGTGCAATTTAAAAGCAAATTCATTAAAAACTTAATAAACTAATGGAACAGAACTTACCTAGGGGAAAGAACATTCATTTCTAAGTTAAGATTCAAAACACCCTTCCCTTGCTCCCCTGAGGTTTTAAACAAGACATGCTCATTGACACTTCTGCTTCGCAGTGCTTGTGTATGACACAACTCTTATCACCAGCCATGGTGAATATGGCCGACCAGGTTGAGAGAAATAAGAAGGGAATAGCTCATTGCATGAAACTATGAGTATAGGGCAATGGCACTGAATTGCTGGCACCCTTTTCCACAGGCAGTGGCGATTTTAGCTGATATCTCACTCCTGAAGGTAACAAAACACAACTGCTGGTGGTGTCTCAAAGCTGCCAGGGGCTTGTATGCTGCTTGCTTATATATTGCAATGGTGCCTGCCAAAGTTCTCACTGACTAGCATGGGAAAGTGTCCTACAACGGAGGAAGAAATAAGGCAGCCCTCCCCAGAAACTTCAGGAAAGGATTGCAGAGTATGAAAGTTTCATGGAGATTTCTCAGGAGGACACCCCTGTGTACATAAACAAACTGCTCTGCCTGGCCCCACCCTGCCTAACTCTACAGGGGAATGAAAGCCAGATAACTCCTCTCCCTCTGTTTGTTGTACTGCTGCCTCTTTTAGGGTGAGTAAATTAATGAAAAATCAATAGCTGTGTTCTCTTAAGTTGGGGGCAGCACCACTGTAATGTGAAATAAATTTACACACTGACCTGAGGGTCCTTCCCCTGCATCGGGCTCACCTGGGCTTGAATGTGAAGACTGACTGGACTTCTGGTGGAGTCTCAAATAGTTCCTGGCTTGCGGGATAACCTAGTCGCTTGTTCCACATCCTCCTCCACCTCCTCCTTCACCTCATCCTAACTGTACACACCAGGGACCTGTGACTAGGGCTGATCGGAGGTATCCACAGTGGTCTGAGGGGAGGTGGTGGGGTCTCCGCCAAGTATGGCATGCAGCTCGTTGTAGAAGAGGCAGATCTGTGGCTTGGCATTGGATTGACTGTTGGCCTCCCTGGCCCTCTGATATGCCTAGAGTGACCAGACATCCCATTTCTAAAGGGACAGTCTTGTATTTAAACCCTCCTACGGGTGTCCCGACTTTTTCTAAAAATGGGCAAATTGTCCCACATTTTCTATCTCCCCCGCATCAGTACTGGTGGGTCCTGCTGCTGGCCAGATCCCTGCTTGCCAACCGGCCACCCAAGTTGGTGACTTGGGGGTCCAGTGGCCAATGATGGAGGTGGCTGTGCAAGGCTGGTGGTGAGGCAAAGCTGCAGTGTGAGAGGCCGGCCGTTCCCCCTTGCGGTCCATCAGCACAGCCCCCACTGCATGCGGGCTCTCGGACAGCAGGGTCTCACCTCCCATCCTATTTCCAGCCAGTGCTGGCTGTGTGCTGCGAGCTACAGTGGTGGATGAGTTCAGGCAGGCGCCAGGCAGTGGCCAGTTACATGTCGCCTCTGCTGCCCACCCATTGGCCCTTTACATGCTCCTCTTCTTCTGCCCTCTCCCTGCTTTGCCCCTTCACCCCCCAGCCCCGCTGCTGTGCCATATCCCCCCTGGCTGGGTGCATCCTGTTCCCAGTGCTGTGCAGAGAACCAGCCCCTGGTCGGAGCACTCAGCTCACCAACTGCCTGGCCTGCAGGCTCCTTCCTTCCCCCACTGCCTCTGGCTGGGCTGGCGCCACAGGAAAGGCCAAGACCCTCTGGCCCGGGATGTTGGCCAGGAGGAGCCAAGCCCTGCATATGCCAAAGCCCTGCACGGCGCTGCCAGGGGAAGCCTCTCCGCCCCTCAGCTAAGCTCTGGTAGGGCAGAGGGAAGAGATTTCCAGCCTGTTCACACCCCGGCCATGCAGGATCCATAGCAACCCTCCGGGAAGGGGCTTAGCATCCTCTCCCTTGCCCTGGGTTCTGCCCCCAGGGAGTGTGGGGCTGCTCCATCCCCTAAGCACCCTACTCTGTCGAGCCACCTCTTTGGCCCAGTTTGTGGAAGCCCTTGCAGTCAGGTTCCCTGGGCCCTGGTGCACAATGCATACTTAGGGCTTAACCCCTTCCTGCCCATGCTGTAGCCAGAGGCAGCTGGGTTATGTCGGTGGCCAGCAGCAGCCTGGAGATGTTAGCTACCTTTCGACACTGTGCAGGCAGGAAGGGACAAGCTGCTTCCAGCCATGGGGAGGGGGAAGAGAGGAGTTCTGCAAAAGACATGGGCCAAGTCATCCCTCCTCTCTACCCCTACTCCCCTGAGGCTGGAAGCAGTTTCTATCCTTTCTCTCCTGCACAGTGCCGAAAGGCTGCTGATGGCCACATTCTGGTGTGAACCCTGGCAGAAATCTGGGGAGCAGGGGCATGCAACCCTGTGTGCCCCACCACGTGTTGCCTCGGAAAGATGCGGTGCCAGGTACCAGGAGAGGCAGGTCCATCCCAGGGGTCCAGCCAGCCAGGCGCAGAGAGCGCAGGGCAGGGAGAGTTGGGTCAGTCGGTCACGCCCCCAGCCCCCGTGTAAGAAAAATGTACAGGAGTGTGTGTGTCTGTGTCACCTCTCTCCGTGTGTGTGTGGGGGGGGGGGGGTAGGAGTGTGTGTGTCACCTCTCCCCAGGTGAACCCTAAAGCCTTAAAGATAAGAAGGCAAATAAAAAGAATCCAACTATGCTGTATTTCTTTTTAACGGGCTTAGTCAACTCAATGTTAATTTGAACGTTTGTACTGCATAGTTCTGATTGACTGGCATTGAACAGGCTTGAATACGAGTAATTTTACCAGGTGTCCCATGTTCAGCATAGGGAAATATGGTCACCCTAGATATGACTGACCCAGTTCACAGAATCATAGAATATCAGGAGGTCATCTAGTCCAAACCCCTGCTCAGAACAGGACCAATCCCCAACTAAATCCTCCCAGCCAGGGTTTTGTCAAACCTGACCTTAAAAACCTCTAAGGAAGGAGGTTCCACCACCTCCCTAGGTAACCCATTCCAGTGCTTCACCACCCTCCTAGTGAAAAAGGTTTTCCTAATATCCAACCTAAACCTCCCACACTGCAACTTGAGACCATTACTCCTTGTTCTGTCATCTGCCACCACTGATAACAGTCTAGATCCAGCCTCTTTGGAACCCCCTTTCAGGTAGTTGAAATCAGCTATCAAATCGCTCCTCATTCTTCTCTTCTGCAGACTAAACAATCCCAGTTCCCTCAGCCTCTCCTCATAAGTCATGTGCTCCAGGCCCCTAATCATTTTTGTTGTCCTCTCTTCAATTTTTCTACTTCCTTCTTGTAGTGTGGAGCCCAAAACTGGAAACACTACTCCAGATGAGGCCTCACCAATGCAGAATAGAGGGGAACTATCACATTCCTCGATATGCTGGCAATGTCCCTACTTATGCAGCCCAAAATGCCACTAGCCTTCTTGGCAACAAGGGCACACTATTGACTCTCATCCAGTTTCTCATCCACTGTAACCCCCAGGTCCTTTTCTGAAAAACTGCTGCCTAGCCACTCGGTCCCTAGTCTGTAACGGTGCATGGGATTCTTCCATCCTAAGTGCAGGACTCTGTACTTGTCCTTGTTGGACCTCATCAGATTTCTTTTGGCCCAATCCTCTAATTTGTCTAGGTCCCTCTGTATCCCATCCCTACCCTCCAGCGTATCTACCACTCCTCTCAGTTTAGTGTCATCTGCAAACTTGCTGAGGGTGCAATCCACACCATCCTCCAGATCATTAATGAAGATATTGAACAAAACCGGCCCCAGGACCGACCCTTGGGACACTCTGCTTGATACCGGCTGCCAGCTAGACATGGAGCTATTGATCACTATCCATTGAGCCCGACGATCTAGCCAACTTTCTATCCACCTTATAGTCCATTCACCCAGCCCATACTTCTTTAACTTGCTGGCAAGAATAGCTGTTCCTGCACAGCCTCTTCTCCCCTCAGGCCCAGGAGATCCAATATCTCCTGTCTGCTCCAAACCGGAGCACGCCTGGCATGTGTAGCCAGTATGGTCCGCTGAGCAGTTGCACATAGCAATGGAGAGCTGCTGGATGCGGTTGCCAAGCTGGACAATCAGGAAAAGGCATTTCAAAAATTCACAGGGCTTTAAAGCAGAGGGGGGCCTTCCAGTCGCGGTGGCCCCTAGGCAGTGGAGTTCACAATTGTGGCTGGAGCAGTCAATGTCAGTCATTATGGACAGCTGCTGGAGGACTGTTAGGGTCCACACAGGGCTGTCCAGAGGATTCAGGGGGCCTAGGGTCTTCAGCAGCGGGGGTTCTTCCGCTCTGGGTCTTCAGGGCACTCTGCTGAAGACACGGAGCAGAAGGACGCCCGACGCCAAATTGCCACCAAAGACCCAGAGCAGAAGAAGTGCCGGCAGGTCTTCGGCGCCGGGTCCTTCACGCCGGGTGTGTTGGCTACACTGAAGGACCCACCGCCGAAGTGCCAACGAAAACTCTCGTGGGGGCCCCTAAAAACTCTCGTGGGGGCCCCTGCGGGGCTTGGGGTTTGGGGCAAATTGCCCCACTTGTTTGGGAGGATTTTAGGGGGGAAGACGTTTCCAAGCGGGCTCTTTCCCTGCTATATATTTGTTAGACGCTTGGTGGCGGCAGCAATAAAGTCCAAGGGCAAAAGGTAAAATAGTTTGTACCTTGGGGAAGTTTTAACCTAAGCTGGTAAAAATAAGCTTAGGGGGTTTTTCATGCAGGTCCCCACATCTGTACCCGAGAGTTCAGAGTGGGGAAATAACCTTGACAACCGCTCTGCCACCATATCAAGATTCCTTCCCCACTCTGAACTCTAGGGTACAGATGTGGGGACCTGCATGAAAAACCCCCTAAGCTTATTTTTACCAGCTTAGGTTAAAACTTGAGCTATCAAATCACACATTCCGTCAAAGCTAGTGACACCCCTTCCTTGGACCCATTTATCTAACAGATCCTTCATCTGGTTTAGATAAGCCACATTACTTAGTCCAGGCCCTCCCTTAAGGGTTTGAAATTTTACTCTGTACATTTCAGATGTAATTTGAAATTGCTTTAAAACCAAATCCTTGAACTTATTATAGTCAGAAGCCTCATCAATAGGCATCTTATTGAAAATGTCCATAGCTCTTCCAGTTAATTTTGCGACCAATGTGGTCACCTTGTGAGCTTCAGGAATTTTATGAAGAGTGCACAGCCTCTCAAAGGTGAGAAAATATTCAGCAATATCACTGGATTCATCATACTGTGGACATAGTCGCTCCCATTTGTGGATTGTTGGGGAAGGATGGTTAGGGTTATCCAGCAGATTCCGCTCAGCCCTTATCTTCTCCAACTCCAGTTCATGCTTCTTCTCTTTTTCCCTCTCCTCCATTTCTTTTTCCTTTGCCTCCATAGCTCTCCTGTGAGCAGCCTCTTGGTGTTTTTCTGCCTCTTTCGCTGCCTCCAGTTCTCTCCTGTGGGCAGCCTCTTTGGCTGTTTCTGCCTTGGGCTCTGTCATCTTTGCCTCTCTGTTTTTAACTAACTTTACACCCGAGAGTTAGAAATAAACAACGAAACAAACAAAACTTGGCTTGTCATAAAAAAAAATAGGTTGTGCTGTAACCGGATACCTGTGTTCTCTGATACTGATTGTCAGCCTACAGAAAAATCCTTTAATAAAACCCTAACCCCTCTTTCTCCAGACAAATAGACAGAAAACCCCTCTAGTTGCTCTTAGGTAAAAAAACAACTTCAGGTCAGTGAAGACTTGTGAATTTCCCTGCAGGAGGTTAACTACCCTGCCTTTAGGTAGAGAAAACTCCAGCTCACAAAAGACAAATCTCTTTTGTCTCTGCTCTGGCCCCCAGGCAGAGACAAAAAAAACCCTCTAACTGCTTTCAGCTTAGAACCTGCTTTCCAACAGCCCAAAGGGAAAAAAAATTTCCTTTTAAAATCTGTGCTTCTGGTTCAAAAAATCTCAAATTGATCTCAAAATGATTACAAGTTAATCCCACTGCTCCCACCATGTCAAGATTCCTTCCCCACTCTGAACTCTTGGGTGCAGATGTGGGGATCTGCATGAAAAACCCCCTAAGCTTATTTTTACCAGCTTAGGTTAAAACTACCCCAAGGTACAAACTATTTTACCTTTTGCCCTTGGACTTTATTGCTGCCACCACCAAGTGTCTAACAAATATATAACAGGGAAAGAGCCTGCTTGGAAATGTCTTCCCGCCCCCAAAATCCTCCCAAACCCTACACCCCCTTTCCTGGGGAAGGCTTGATAAAAATCCTCACCAATTTGCATAGGTGAACACAGAGCCAAACCCTTGGATCTTAAGAACAATGAAAAAGCAATCAGGTTCTTAAAAGAAGAATTTTAATTGAAGAAAAAGTAAAAGAACCACCTCTGTAAAATCAGGATGGTGAATACCTTACAAGGTAATCAGATTCAAAACATAGAGAATCCCTCTAGGCAAAACCTTAAGTTACAAAAAGACACAAAAACAGGAATATATATTCCATTCAGCACAACTTATTTTATCAGCCATTTAAACAAAACAGAATCTAACCCATATCTAACTAGATTGCTTATTAGCCCTTTACAGGAGATCTGACCTGCATTCCTGTTCTGGTCCCGATAAAAAAAAACACACAGCCCGAGAGAACCTTTGTTTCTCCCCCCTCCAGCTTTGAAAGTATCTTGTCTCCTCATTGGTCATTTTGGTCAGGTGCCAGCGAGGTTATCCTAGCTTCTTAACCCTTTACAGGTGAAAGAGTTTTTCCTCTGGCCAGGAGGGATTTTAAAGGTGTTTACCCTTCCCTTTATATTTATGACAGAGTTCTTCACACATACTGTATGAAATTAAACTCCAAGTATCTATCCCCCCTTGAAACAATCCAGTAACCCTGCGAGATGTATGTTTGCTCACCTAGTCATCCATTTGAATGAAATATTGACAGGTTGGTAGATTATAAATAAAACTGCTCTAACCTGGAGCTCTTACTCAGAAATGTGTCTTGGTTAACTCAGCCTAATGCCTATTTTGCAATCCAGATCTAATGGGCAGCAAGGGTACTGTATTGGAGCTAATGGACAGCGTGCAGAGTGTGTGTCAAAGCTAATGGACAGCATGCATGCTGTGTCTGGGACAAAAATAATGGATAGCACATAGCCTGCATGTGAAACCTTCCCCAGTGAATCTGTGAAATGAAGGTTTCTTTCATAACTAGCAGCCGACATGGATAGATTCATATTTATATGACAATGAGTAGTAGTAAAATATATAATTGGGGCCACTTATAAACAAGTGATTCCAAAACTAGGAGACGAAGTGGAATCCTATAGGCCCTTAATTACATAGCAGCAATGATGGAAATGCACCACTCCTTGCCAAAGGCGTGAATGCAGGCCTCTACATTACCGTGTCTGTTTCTAGGATGATAAAATGAACGCTTGAAGGCACTGCACACACAGTGAGCTCCAATGTAGATTTATTCAGAAATAGACTTGATGTTCAAGAAAGAAGGTGCCTGTCCCAGACAAAGGCCTGTGGAATGAAATATGTTGCATCGCCCCAAGATCCTATTATATAGACATTTACTACATGTACAGTTATAGGCACACGATTTCTCCCCCTAGCTCAACCTCCTCTCTTCTGTCCTGGCTTTTCATCTCTTCCTCTGCACTATCTGGAATGCTGCAGTGGAAAATCACCTGCCTTCTCTATGTTGCTCTGACCATGTCACACGCACCCTCCCCACCACCCCATACTCCTTGAATCCCTTCCTGGGTTTCTTGTCTCCTTCTACCTCAAAGGCTAGCTTCTCCTCCTTGCCTTCAGAGAGCTGCATGTTCAGTCACAGCACTTATTCCTGCCCCTCTATTCCCCCTCCCTGACCAAGTAAGGACGCCCCTTCTAGACTCCTGACTCCTCAGCTGTTACTCTCCTGGGTGAGGATCTGCATACTGTAGCTCTCTCTCCCTCCTGACCAGGGTTTTTCCAGATTGCACAGCCAGTTTGCAGCTTACAGTTTGGACAGTGTCGTTGTTTGTAGTACATGTTGACAGTCACATCTGGGGCCTCTGTGTTGCAATCGCTAGAGCAGCAGTTCTCCAACTTCATTGCACCGTGATCCCATTCTGATAAGAAACATTTCTACACAACCCCCAGGAGGGGAAACCAAAGACAGAGCCTGCCCGATCCCTACCGCCCTGGGCGGAGGGGGCCAAGCTGAAGCCCAAGTAACCTTAACCCTAGGTGGTGGGGCTTCGGCTTCAGCCTTGGGCGGTGGGGCTTAGGCTTGGGCTTCAGACTTGCTGGGGCCCAGGGCCAACACCAGCCTGGGCGACCCCATTAAAATGGGTTGTGACCCATTTTGGGGTCCTGACCCACAGTTTGAGAACCCCTGCACTAGAGGAAGCTGGACTCACTACCGATCCCAAAAAAATTAAGTTCAGGAAGCAGAAAACCCAGTACCTGGGGTAACCCAGGGGGAACAATAGGAATCAACCCTTGCAAGATGAGAGAGAGGCCCTCTGAGGAGGACCCCAATTCCCACCACCAAGAAACAGGTATCGGCTTTCCTGGGACTGGGTGGCTGTTATGAAAGGATCATGCCCCACTTCACAACCCTTGTGGCACCACTGAGAGACTTCCCAAAGGCCAATGTACCCCAAGCAGTCCGATGGAGAACTCAATGTGACGAGGCCTCTATCAAGATAAAAGATATCCTCTGTCAACAGCCTGTACTTTGGTATCCAGATGTCTCACTTCCGTTTATACTACAAACTGATGCTTCCACGGTTGGATTGGGAGCACTGCTGTTGGGTGTGGAACATCCAGTACTATACCTACGCTGGAAGCTGCAACTACAAGAAACTAGATATTCCACTACTGAGAAAGAATACCTAGCCATCAAATGGACAGTGAGGCTGTCTTTTAGGGGCTCCCTTTGACCTAACAATGGACCATGCACCGCTTAAATGGTTGCAGGCAATGAAGGACACTGATCCTCACATTACTCTGTGGTATTTGGCACTTCAACCATATGCCTTTTGTCTGCAACACCAACCGGTTTCTCAGCACCACAACAGACTTCTTTTCCCAGGACAGTGGAGTTATTGCAGAAGGGGGAGATCAGACCTAGAGCCTGTTCTGTGTGGGAGAGGTGTGTGATGGCGGTCTATCAGGCTTGCTCTGCCCCCTGCAGGAGGCATCAGTTGCCTGACACCCACTGCACAAGGAAAAACACTCAGCTCAAGCTACCAACAAGACAGTCCTCCAGAGGCCTAGAAAGGCCTGGAGGAAATACTGACCAATCAAGAGCCAGCAAATCAGTTAAGACAGCTTACTTTCTTTTTCCTCTGTGGCAGAGCTGGGGGAGCCTGGAACAGAGGAGGGACGCCTCCATGCTAGCCTGGAACCCAAGGCCAGGTCATAGCCTTGCCTTCAAGTGCTACAATGAAGTGCTTGCATTGGAAGTTTTCCTTCTATACTTAAAGGCACAGACAGCCAAATCCTGAGTCTATTTTATTATTTAACTGCAGTAGCCCTCTGGCTCCCACAGGGGGCATTACAGAGCAGCCTTATCTGCCACAATGGCCGTAAGTAATCAGGACCTCCGGTTTACACCTGGATGAGTGCTACTGCATGAACACAGTAGCCAAGCCCCACCTACCAACACCCTGCTAGATTACTGGCTCATAGGTTTTCTCTGGAAGTCTTCTATTTAAGTACTAGACTAGCCTGTTCATGCAGAGCTGACAAGACTTTGAAGAGATCACAGCTTTTGAGAACACAGTTGTAGCAACAAATAAATAAACAACAGATATGAGAGCAATCCAATTCCCATCATAGTTGTAGATTGGTTTTTAAAGGTCTCTTGGCAGGTTCCAACTGGCATTTTCTAGTGTTGAATCACAAATGAGACATTTAAGTGTAGCTAAGTAATTACAGTCAAGGTCACCCATAAAACTATGACCCACTGACAATATTTTGTGATAGAGACTGCTTGAGATCAGTTTTATTGTCCCAAGAACACGAGGGATCAACATGCACATCGATACAGCTTTTGAGATTTTCCATTAACTAAACAACACCCAGACTTTTCCCAGGTGCCAATTGCACTAGTAACCTGCCAGGACTCCAACAGGGCAGCACATAATTGGCATAAAATGCAGCAATCTGCAAACACTCACACATTCAACGGAGCACGGCTGTATGCCAGACATGTCCCAGGATGCAATGATCCATCTTGTTCCCAGCACCTTTTCACTCAGATCAACACCAAGCACTGAATGCTGGAAATTGTAGTCTCCCCAGTGCAAATCTCCATTGGCAACATTTGGCCTTTATTTTGGCAGGTGCTATATTAACTCACTGCAACCTACAAACAAAAGCAGTTGATTTTGTTGTAGGTGCTTTATTTTATATTTTGGTTCAAGATGAAAACTTCAGAAATTATCCATTTGGTGCCAGCCTAGTCATTTAGATCCACGCAAACTGGAATTGTACAAACTTTTTTTTAGTCTGAAAAGTGATAGTGTCCCAAAGCCAGTTTGTTGTCACAACACACCTCAGGAACAGGTCTCACAACAGCACCAGTCTCAATGCCACTCTCCTAGCCAGGCACAAACTCTCAGGAGATTAATGACACTTTATGCTGCAGCTACAGTTGAGCCCTGAAGGAAGGTGGGAATGAGGTGGTAGAATAGGGAAATAGGCATGCAGCATGCAGGAGTGTAGGGAAGCCTGTCGGATGGAATTCACATTCTTACCCTCTGCCTCAAAAGATTGGCAGGATTGCCAGCCCTGTACCTTTAGAAATTGTGGGTCAGGGCCCCCAAAATCATGAGACTGGCTTTAAAATCTAGACATTTTAAAACAATCATAAATTGGGTATCTTTTTCTTTGCCTTGTGGTTTTTCAGGGTGCAGTGGGGGGCGTCAAATTTTCAGGCTGTGGTCTGTAACCATGAGGGATAAACATTTTTTTTGTAATGGAAGCTGAGCTTTTCATGTAATCCCTTACTTCCAGGGGCTGGGGATTTAAGTAAAAATACCAAATATCATGAGATTTGTGATAAATTTACGAGAGCTGGTAACGCGGCGTTGGTCAGGTTGGGATGATCAAGCCCATGCTTTGAGTCCTGATGTTCCCTGCCACAAAATAACATTCAGTAAGGAAATAGCCATTAGCTCTCTCTGGACTACAATGGTCCCTATTTCCTTCCAAGTAAGTGCTTCCTTTAGATGTTGTTTCTGAAATGGTGCCTTTCCTTGGCGTACGTCCATACGAGAGGTTTCAGAGTAGCAGCCGTGTTAGTCTGTATCCACAAAAAGAAAAGGAGGACTTGTGGCACCTTAGAGACTAACAAATTTATTTGAGCATCAGCTTTCATGAGCTACAGCTCACTTCATCGGATGCATGCAGTGGAAAATACAGTGGGGAGATGTTATATACACAGAGAATATGAAACAATGGGTGTTACCATACACACTGTAACAAGAGTGGTCAGGTAAGGTGAGCTATTACCAGCAGGAGGGGGGGGGGAAACAAAACAAAACACCTTTTATACTGATAATCAAGGTGGGCCATTTCCAGCACTTGACAAGAATGTGTGAGGAACAGTAGGGGGGGGGAAATAAACATGGGGAAATAGTTTTACTTTGTGTAATGACCCATCCACTCCCAGTCTTTATTCAAGCCTAAGTTAATTGTATCCAGTTTGCAAATTAATTCTAATTCAGCAGTCTCTCGTTGGAGTCTGTTTTTTTGTTGAAGAATTGCCACTTTTAGCTCTGTAATCAAATGACCATAGAGATTGAAGTGTTCTCCAACTGGTTTTTGAATGTTATAATTCTTGATGTATAATTTGTGTCCATTTATTCTTTTACGTAGCGACTGTCCAGTTTGGCCGATATACATGGCAGAGGGGCATTGCTGGCACATGATGGCATATATCACATTGATAGATGTGCAGGTGAACAAGCCTCTGATAGTGTGGCTGATGTGATTAGGCACAATGATGGTGTCTCCCGAATAGATATGTGGACACAGTTGGCAACAGGCTTTGTTGCAGGGATAGGTTCCAGGGTTAGTGGTTCTGTTGTGTGGTGTGTGGTTGCTGGTGAGTATTTGCTTCAGGTTGGGGGGCTGTCTGTAAGCAAGGACTGGCCTGTCTCCCAAGATCTGTGAGAGTGATGGGTCATCCTTCAGGATAGGTTGTAGATCCTTGATGATGCGTTGGAGAGGTTTTAGTTGGGGGCTGAAGGTGATTCATAGATGCATAGATATTTAGGTCAGAAGGGACCATTATGATCATCCAGTCTGACCTCCTGCCCAACGCAGGCCACAGAATTTCACCCACCACTCCTACAAAAAAACCTCACACCTATATCTGTGCTATTGAAGTCCTCAAATTGTAGTTTAAAGACTTCAAGGAGCAGAGAATCCTCCAGCAAGTGACCCGTGCCCCATGCTACAGAGGAAGGCGAAAAACCTCCAGGGCCTTCCAATCTGCCCTGGAGGAAAATTCCTTCCCGACCCCAAATATGGCGATCAGCTAAACCCTGAGCATACGGGCAAGATTCATCAGCCAGATACTACAGAAAATTCTTTCCCGGGTAACTTGGATCTTACCCCATCTAATAACCCATCACAGGCCATTGGGCCTATTTACCATGAATATTTAATTACCAAAACCATGTTATCCCATCATACCATCTCCTCCATAAACTTATCGAGTTTAATCTTAAAGCTAGATAGATCTTTTCCCCCACTACTTCCCTTGGAAGGCTATTCCAAAACTTGACTCCTCTGATGGTTAGAAACCTTCGTCTAATTTCTAATCTAAATTTCCTAGTGGCCAGTTTATATCCATTTGTTCTTGTGTCCACATTGGTACTGAGTTTAAATAATTCCTCTCCCTCTCTGGTATTTATCCCTCTGATATATTTATAGAGAGCAATCATATCTCCCCTCAACCTTCTTTTAGTTAGGCTAAACAAGCCAAGCTCCCTGAGTGTCCTTTTATAAGACAAGTTTTCCATTCCTCGGATCATCCTAGTAGCCCTTCTCTGTACCTGTTCCAGTTTGAATTCATCCTTCTTAAACATGGGAGACCAGAACTGCACACAGTATTCCAGGTGAGGTCTCACCAGTGCCTTGTATAACGGTACTAAAACCTCCTTATCCCTACTGGAAATACCTCTCCTGATGCATCCCAAGACCACATTAGCTTTTTTCACAGCCATATCACATTGGCAGCTCATAGTCATCCTATGATCAACCAATACTCCAAGGTCCTTTTCCTCCTCCGTTACTTCTAGTTGATGCATCCCTAGCTTATAACTAAAATTCTTGTTATTAATCCCTAAATGCATGACCTTACACTTCTCACTATTAAATTTCATCCTATTCCTATTACTCCAGTTTACAAGGTCATCCAGATCCTCCTGTAGGGTATCCCTGTCCTTCTCTAAATTAGCAATACCTCCCAGCTTTGTATCATCCGCAAACTTTATTAGCACACTCCCACTTTTTGTGCCCAGGTCAGTAATAAAAAGATTAAATAAGATTGGTCCCAAAACTGATCCTTGAGGAACTCCACTGGTAACCTCCCTCCAGCTTGACAGTTCACCTTTCAATAGGACCCGTTGTAGTCTCCCCTTTAACCAATTCCCTATCCACCTTTCAATTTTCCTATTGATGCCCATCTTATCCAATTTAACTAATAATTCCCCATGTGGCACAGTATCAAACGCCTTACTAAAATCCAAGTAAATTAGATCCACTGCGTTTCCTTTGTCTAAAAAATCTGTTACTTTCTCAAAGAAGGAGATCAGGTTGGTTTGGCACAATCTACCTTTTGTAAAACCATGTTGTATTTTGTCCCATTTACCATTGACTTCAATGTCCTTAACTACCTTCTCCTTCAAAATTTTTTCCAAGACCTTGCATACTACAGATGTCAAACTAACAGGCCTATAATTACTCGGATCACTTTTTTTCCCTTTCTTAAAAATAGGAACTATGTTAGCAATTCTCCAATCATACGGTACAACCCCTGAGTTTACAGATTCATTAAAAATTCTTGCTAATGGGCTTGCAATTTCTTGTGCCAATTCTTTTAATATTCTTGGATGAAGATTATCTGGGCCCCCCGATTTAGTCCCATTAAGCTGTTTGAGTTTCGCTTCTACCTCAGATATGGTGATGTCTACCTCCATATCCTCATTCCCATTTATCATGCTACCATTATCCCTAAGATCCTCTTTAGTCTTATTAAAGACTGAGGCAAAGTATTTGTTTAGATATTGGGCCATGCCTAGATTATCCTTGACCTCCACTCCATCCTCAGTTTTTAGCGGTCCCACTTCTTCTTTCTTTGTTTTCTTCCTATTTATATGACTATAGAACCTTTTACTATTGGTTTTAATTCCCTTTGCATGATGGCTAGTGGAGTTCTGTTATTTTCTTTGTTGGGCCTCTCCTATAGTAGGTAACTTCTGGCTACTCTTCTGGCTCTGTCAATCTGTTTCTTCACTTCAGCAGGTGGGTATTGTAGTTGTAAGAACGCTTGATAGAGATCTTGTAGGTGTTTGTCTCTGTCTGAGGGGTTGGAGCAAATGCGATTGTATCGTAGAGCTTGGCTGTAGACAATGGATCGTGTGGTGTGGTCTGGATGAAAGCTGGAGGCGTGTAGGTAGGCATAGCGGTCAGTAGGTTTCTGGTATAGATGGTGTTTATGTGACCATCGCTTATTAGCACCATAGTGTCCAGGAAGTGGATCTCTTGTGTGGACTGGTCCAGGCTGAGGTTGATGGTGGGATGGAAATTGTTGAAATCATGGTGGAATTCCTCAAGGGCTGCTTTTCCATGGGTCCAGATGATGAAGATGTCATCAATGTAGCGCAAGTAAAGTAGGGGCATTAGGGGACGAGAGCTGAGGAAGCGTTGTTCTAAGTCCGCCATAAAAATGTTGGCATACTGTGGGGCCATGCGGGTACCCATAGCAGCACCACTGATTTGAAGGTATACGTTGTCCCCAAATGTAAAATCGTTATGGGTGAGGACAAAGTCACAAAGTTCAGCCACCAGGTTTGCCATGACATTATCGGGGATACTGTTCCTGACGGCTTGTAGTCCATCTTTGTGTGGAATGTTGGTGTAGAGGGCTTCTACACCCATAGTGGCTAGGATGGTGTTTTCAGGAAGATCACCGATGGATTGTAGTTTCCTCAGGAAGTCAGTGGTGTCTCGAAGATAGCTGGGAGTGCTGGTAGCGTAGGGCCTGAGGGAATCTACATAGCCAGACAAACCTGCTGTCAAGGTGCCAAAGCCTGAGATGATGGGGCATCCGGGATTTCCAGGTTTATGGATCTTGGGTAGCAGATAGAATACCCGAGGGGTGTGTCTGTGTGGATTTGTCCTTGTGCTTTTTCAGGGAGTTTCTTGAGCAGATGGTGTAGTTTCTTTTGGTAACCCTCAGTGGGATCAGAGGGTAATGGCTTGTAGAATGTGGTGTTGGAGAGCTGCCTAGCAGCCTCTTGTTCATATTCCGACCTATTCATGATGACGACAGCACCTCCTTTGTCAGCCTTTTTGATTATGATGTCAGAGTTGTTTCTGAGGCTGTGGGTGCCATTGTGTTCTGCACTGCTGAGGTTATGGGGCAAGTGATGCTGCTTTTCCACAATTTTGGCCCGTGCACGTTGGCGGAAGCACTCTATGTAGAAGTCCAGTCTGTTGTTTTGACCTTCAGGAGGAATCCACCCAGAATCCTTCTTTTTGTAGTCTTGGTAGGAAGGTCTTTGTGGGTTAGTGTGTTGTTCAGAGGTGTGTTGGAAATATTCCTTGAGTCAGAGACATCGAAAATAGGATTCTAAGTCACCACAGAACTGTATCATGTTCGTGGGAGTGGAGGGGCAGAAGGAGAGGCCCTGAGATAGGACAGATTCTTCTGCTGGGCTAAGAGTATAGCTGGATAGATTAACAATATTGCTGGCTGGGTTAAGGGAACCACTGTTGTGGCCCCTTGTGGCATGTAGTAGTTTAGATAGTTAGTGTCCTTTTTCTTTTGTAGAGAAGCAAAGTGTGTGTTGTAAATGGCTTGTCTAGTTTTTGTAAAGTCCAGCCACGAGGAAGTTTGTGTGGAAGGTTGTTTTTTTATGAGAGTATCCAGTTTTGAGAGCTCATTCTTTATCTTTCCCTGTTTGCTGTAGAGGATGTTGATCAGGTGGTTCCGCAGTTTCTTTGAGAGTGTGTGGCACCATCTGTCAGCATAGTCTGTGTGGTATGTAGATTGTAATGGATTTTTTACCTTCAGTCCTTTTGGTATGATGTCCATCTGTTTGCATTTGGAAAGGAAGATTATGTCTGTGTGTATCTGTACGAGTTTTTTCATGAAGTTGATAGATTTCCACTCCATATGGCTAAATTCAGTGCCTTGCATAATGACAGGTTTCAGAGTAGCAGCCGTGTTAGTCTGTATCCGCAAAAAGAAAAGGAGGACTTGTGGCACCTTAGAGACTAACCAATTTATTTGAGCATAAGCTTTCGTGAGCTACAGCTCACTTCATCAGATGCATGCAGTGGAAAATACAGTAGGGAGATTTTATATACACAGAGAACATGAAACAATGGGTGTTACTATACACACTGTAATGAGAGTGATCAGGTAAGGTGAGCTATTACCAGCAGGAGAGGGGAAAAAAACAAAACAAAAAAACACACCTTTTATAGTAATAATCAAGGTGGGCCATTTCCAGCAGTTGACAAGAACGTGTGAGGAACTGTCGGGCGGGGGAAATAAACATGGGGAAATAGTCCATTCAAGAGCTATTTCTGTTCTGTGTGCAAGCAGAGAGAGAGAGAGAGAACCAAGGCAGTGCAACATTCTGGCTTGATTACTTCCTCGACAGGCACACATTCCTTTCTCCAAAAGCACTTCCTGAAAGAAAAGATCTTAAAGTTCCTAGGCATGTCCCTATGCATGATCAGATTACAATGTCCCTTACTGGAAAGCTATTCATCTTAATTCTTGGTTCATAAGGTGATGGTGTATCCCCTGCTGCCTGTCCTGCACCAATATTATTTCCTATCTCTCTTAGCACAGTAATCGGATGTGGCAGTTCAGGACTATGCTGCTTGTAGCCATCTGCATGGAACATGGAAGGAGGAGTCCAGGATGCAGAGGGATGAGTCTGGAAGAGGAATCAGGAAGTCGGTGTGCTGAACACTGGGAATGTTAAGCTGCAGTTGGAGCAGCTCTATACTAAGCTGCTTTAATTAAGAGCCCGGTTTATCTAATAAGAATGGAGTCCCCTCATGTTATTATCCAGGACATGGTACAAGAAACACTGTCTTCACCCCTGATTTCAATTCCAAGGTCTGTCTTCCGCTTTCTGCCTATAGCTCTTCAACCTGCCCTCTTGTTCCCAACCTTTTTGTGCTTCATGTCATCGACAGCTCCCTGTGCCAGTCCCAGTCTCTCCCTTATCTTTAACAACCACTCTCTCCTAGGGATCATTTCTCTCTGCCTTCAAGCATACACTTATATCCATTATCTTGAAATCCTTGCCCAACCTCTCTTACTGCCCATCCTCTCTCTCTGCTGGCCTGTGGTTCCAGGATTTCCAAAGGTCAGGGTTTGGTAACACTGGGTTAGTATTCTTCTGTGGTCTTTGAGGAAAAAATGAGAAATACCTAACTCAAAGGACTGTCCATTACTATCTTGGATCACTGAGCTGTGAGGATGCATGAAAGATTAACAAACTCATGACACACATCCACTCTCTCTCTCTGCATGACTGAGCTGTGCCTTTCATCAGTATACTCTTGTCAGGGCAGCTATGCCACTGCCAGGCCTGATTCTTATTTACAGTAGAGGCCCTTTTAAGCCACACTGGTGGTGCAAAGAAGGGTGTAAATAACATCCGGAGCAGTGTAAAGGGAACTTGGTGTAAGTGAAAACAAGGCTCAACCATATCTTTAGTAGGAGACAGAGAAAGTAGTTTTAATTATATTGGCTTATTATTTTTTAATTTCCATATTTTAAAGCTGAGTCATAAGTAAAGACTGACAGCAAATTGTATCCATTGTACATTGTATGCATTGTAAATATTGCTAATTGTGTCTACTGTGAAATGCAAAATAATGAGTTGGTGTATGAGGAAATAAAGAATATTCACATGGATTAGTATGAATAAGTGGTGGTGTGGCTATTTTTGCCATTTAACTATTTTTAATATTCAGATAATTGCAAGGCAATGAAGCCTTTCAGTACAAGCAGTTTAACTGTAATAGTTCTGGAATTGTAAATAAAATTGAGTAAAATTCAGTAACTAGAAAAATATAAGAGCAAGACCGTGATTCCCTTATTTGCATGGAGTCAACAGGACTACCCATGGAGTCGGGCTCACTAAACATGAGCCAGTGGTATTTTGGTCTGACCTGAATTGTTTAATTTCCAAATTTTGGGGCATCCTGGACCATTACATTCAGAAAAAGCTCAGACCGAGCAGCTATCTGAAAAACTGTGTTTGGAGGCAGGGCAGGATTATTGTCCCCTGACTGAACATTCTCCAGTGCTCCGTTTAACCAACATTTAAATATCTCCAGTCACTCACATACCACAAGGCATGGGCCCATGATAGATTTAGCCAAGCCACATAGGCCCTGATTCAGCAAAGCAGTTAAGCATGTGCTTAACTTTAAAAATGCGCTAATGTGCTTTACTGAGAGAAAGCGGAACACGTCCATGCATTTATTTCTTGCAATATCCTTTTGTTACCAAGACTGCTGCCACCTAACAAGCCTGTGCCTCTTTTTTCTGCAGATTGTTCCTGGAAAATTACCAAAGGCCATTGCTTCTGATGGAGCCAAACATTTACTACTGGCATTGCAGAAACTCTGAACTGGAATGGTGACATAGACAGTGATTATTTTTTCCTTAAGCCAAATTAACGTGGGTATAAAACAGTAGGAGGGTACGAAACTATAAATCGGGTTAATATAATTAATTATTTCATCAAAATAATGTGATTTATACAACTAATTATATAAGCTATATATATATATATATATATATATATATATAATTGTTAGATATTTAATATTGAAATCAATGCAAGTGACAAATACTATGAAATATCACATCATGCTGTTTAGGTGCCTAAATATGCATCGACGTGTCTAATTTTACACATTCAAGTCTGGAAAGTTGGCCTCAGTCCATAAAGTCTCATTCTAAGTTGGAATAATTTAATGGCTACACAAACAGATGATAGGGAAGTTGGATTTGATTGGTATTAGCAGTGGCTACCTTCACAGCTACTTCTCACAGCTTCCCTGCAACATAATTAAATATTCGTAACTTCGTTCATAAAATGAAGATAAGTGACAAGCCCATGGTCACAGAAAGAGTCAGTGTCAGGGCTCAGTATTTACTAGAGGCTCCCAGTTCTCTGCTCTGACAATTAGATCACAGCCTTCCTGTCTTAATTTGTTGAATGCAAACCCAGTTCTTCTTTAAAATTACATTTTGCAGTCCATTAATACCAAACACTGACCTGCCATTTTCTAAACAAATATGTGGCCTTTGTAGTCAAGAAGATATTGCTGTGGGAATTGTTGCCTGCTGAAAATAACAGAACTTTTTAACGTTCCGATTTAGTAGTGGTCACCCACAACACCACCTGGCTGCTTAGATGCCTCTCTAGTGCCTCCACAATCTACCAAGCACCAGAGCTGTCCCTTGGGCAGGGCGAATCGAGGCGACCGGGCTTCGATAAAATCGGGACTGTCCTGATATTTAGCCCTTTGTCCCGACCGATGTACAATCGGGACGCCATTTGTCCTGATATTCATGTGAGGAGGTGGGCGGGGAGGTGAGGCAGGAGGCGGGCGGGCCAGTGGGTTGAGGAGGCGAATGGGGAGGCGAGGAGCAGGTGGGAGTGGGGGGAGGAGTCAGGCAGGTGGACGGACAGCAAGGAGGAGAGTGGTAGTCAGGGGGATGGGGAGGGTGGGCTGGACGGACAGCGAGCAGACTAGCGGGGAGGCTGATTTGTCCCAGGCCCCACTAGCAACAGCCCTGCCAGGCACAATAAGAATTTGCATGAATAGAACATTATGGCTCAGGGACAGCTGTTCAATCTGTTGAGTCAAAATCCATTTTTTAAAACAATAGCTATAACCCATTTTACTCAGCACAGGCAGCAAAAAATGAAAATTAGCATAAGCCAAATGCTGCTCTTGGCTACACCTGTAGAAATCCAAAATAACTGCATTGACTTCAATGTGTTTCTATATTTTGGATTTATATCCGTGTAACTGAGAGAAGAAATTAGCATTAGGAGCTTTTCCCCTCGCCCACTGGCAAATGTGAATATATTGCAAATATTGTAAACATCACACCTTTGCAGAACACAGATGGGGAGTCCGCTGAAGGGTTTTCTTGTCGGAAGCCTTGCACTGTCATTCTGAATGATCACAGGTAAAATGTAAACTCTTGTTATATTTTCTCTAGTTTCAGTAGCAATCAGGCACTATGATGGACACCTGCTACACAAGCAAGCCCCATTGTCAGCCCTGTGGGCACTGGTAAGAGGAAGCAGATATCTACCAATTATTAGAGCAGGGGTTCCAGCAGCTCAAAAATAGGAATGTAGTGAAGGATTATTAAATGATGTGATTACAAAAAGTTCCCTCAGAATAAGAACCAGACCATGATGTCTCATTTAATAACAAGCTTTAAAAACTCTCTGACAGCCTAAAAGAGTAAAATAGTTCTAGGCAGCGTATATTGTCATGTGCTGGGATGAGATAGATAGATATAGATATATATATACACCTAGATATTTCAAACATTTCACTCGCCATAAAGAGAGCGAGGATGGCTCAGCTACTAGGAGAGGACTTGGGAGACTGGGGTTCAAGTTCTTATATGGCCCTAGATTTGCTGTGCAAGGCACTTGGTGTGGTATATTGAAAACTGTGTCAACATTACAAGCTGTGGCTTGCAGGCTAGGGGGCTCTGTAGAGAAATGTGCATTCTGGCTGGGAGCAGTCAGTCTGCACAGAGCCAGCCTAGAGCAAAGTGGGTTGAGTTGTGTGTCTCTGCCTTAGGAAGGAGTCTCCTTGTCTTTCTCTCTGTTTATGGTTCTTGTGAGTTAGGGTTCTGGATTCTAAGAAATAAAGTAGTTTTATGTTGTATCCTTCCTGAAAGATAAAAAAAAAAAAACCCATAAAATATTCAACTTCCAGAGTCTTTCACTGTGGCAGGAAAAGGCTCCTGCAGCTCCCTGTGGTGAGGAAAGGCTCTGCTGTGTGGAGCTGCCGGAGCCTTTCCCTGCTTCCTCCCCGCTGCCAGAGCACAGCTGAGATCCACGGGGAGGTACAATAATCTGCTTTTGGTATGGCCTGGTGGCTTACCTCTTGGACCAAGGGCAGAACTTGGGATGAGACAAAAAGTCTTGCCCTAAATTTAAAAATGTTGTTGTTGACCAGCTATTTACTATGGGCCAGATTCTGCTCGGAGTTACATGGGTGCGATGGTTGTCCCATTGAGTCCATAAAGGAGAGCAAAATTTGCTGAGTATATGCTTTGTGTGGTTCCCCTGTCAGCCTGTTGCAGCTCCCCATTCTTAATATCACTGGCAGCTGCTTTTCTCTCTGTTGTTTAAACTGTAAATATGAGTATGTCTGCAGCAGAGGTGTGGTGAACACCAAGCCTCTGCATTAAAGCATGGTTTGATTTACTGTGTGATAAATGTGCTTCCCTGGCATTTGTTGAAACAACACAGAGATTACTAATGGTCCATTAGGTTAATTTCCTATGCATTGCCCATGGATACAGTTTGAGATTCACTTAGCTAAGATTCGGATCCTGCAGTCCCTTCACACATAGTGCTGCCGTGGAAGTCAATGGGAATTCTGTGCATGGGGTCTGATAACAAAGCCTATTGAAGTCAATGGGAGTCTTTCCATTGACTTCTATGAGCGTTCCATTGGGCCCATGGTGTTCACTTTAAGCACGTGCTCAAGTTCCACTGAAGTCAATGGGACATGCGCATGTGATGACATACTTTGCTGAGTAGGGCTGGATTGCTGAACTGGGGCCTAAATGAGTTCTAGATCCTCAGAATGTAAAGTTTATCAATTTACATTCATTCAGCCCCACTTAGGTCTTGTCTACACATAAACTTGAACCCATTTAACTAAACTGTGTTTTAAACCTGATTTAGTTAAATCAGTGCAAAACTCTGTGTGGTCTCTGTTAAATCAATTTTTAAAGTACTTAAATCAGTTTAGCTTAATTTGGTAAGTAACGTAAATTGTAAGTGAACAAAGTTGGTAAGTAAACTACATTGATATGAGCCGTAGGCATGGACAAGGCCTTCGACTCACTTACACACCACTTCTGACTTTGAAACAGGGAGATGACATGAGCAGTGTGCTCATTGCTCTTTCTTGGCACTGCAAATGTACAGTATAACCAAGAATAGAGTTCTACCTTCTTACTTCTCACAAGTCCAGAGGTACATCTATGCTATTACTCTGTGTGCCTTCTAGCGTTTTATGTAAAGAATTACCAAAAACAATTTGTTATATGCAAGGAGCCAAATCCTTGGAAATACTGAGCAACTGCAAACTCCCACTGAAATCTGCTATGATTCATCTGTCTCTACCCTACATCCTAGCCTATGTCTCTAATATCTACTGATAAATAATGAATTGGGCAAAAAATCCCAAAGAGAAACATGTCTAAATGAGAGAGGTGTTCGAGCCTCAGATTTTCACAATGTTTGGGATTATTTAGATTCAATACATTCGTTTGGGCCCATCTCTACTCACCGTTGAATCCAACCCAAACTTGAAAAGCTGTTAATTCCCTTGACCTGTCAACCGACCTATATGTAGGTATTTTGCTCTGCCTAGTGTCTGAATACCATATAAAAAATGGTGTTTGTAAAATCCACACTTTCCAAGCACACACTGATGGAAAGAGGGAAGGATGTAGTCAAAAATAACGAATAAAAGCTAAAAATACGGGCAAAACTTCAAAAGGTTCAGACTAGACTCCCTCCCCTCTTCAAAAACAAACACACTTCAAAACCTGCAGTTCTTGTGGCTGAACCTCTGACAGCTCAAAAATCAATTGGAATAGATTAACGGACTGAACTTTTCTCATTAAGTTAAAGTTTTACTTACGTGTGCACCCAGTGCAAAGATTTCTTTTTTCTTCTTTACAAAGTACATTTTATGCCCATGTGCAAGGCGCCTGATTGACTACATTGATATCTTAGGTCCTCTGTCCAAAGGACAGATAGAACGTAGGCTGCAGCAATGTGAAATTCCTCAGTTCTGACCAATACGGATTCCCTTCTGGAGTAAAAGTATTACTCAGTCTCTATAGTAACTCAGCTGCTGGCCGCTCTGCTGCAGATACCAGTTATTGTGGTGGTTTTTTGTTGATCAAGATGTCACCAATCGCTAAGACTAAAGGAGTACCAGCTTAGCTCATTTTGCCCTGCAGGGACATGAGCTCATGAACTAGCACCAAGAACAAACTAATGACCTAGTACAAAGCTCATCTTTATTGATTAGTCACCTGAGCCAAAGGTTAAATGGTATTAATGAACAAGAAAACACAAACTGTTGAACTGTTATTGAAAGGCTGCGTATAAGATTTTTTAAAATGAAGAATGATTGTGAAAACATTAAGGGTAATTTTGTGTTTTATTTATAATATGTGTAAAAAAAAAGGTTAGTACATTATGGTAAATTATTATTTATTTGTATAGATATGTATTAGTGTGCATTGTGTACAGATAAGTAGATCTCTTTCGGTGTGGGTGTATGTATTATTATTTGTTTGTATTACCATAGTGCCAATTACACACAGATATCTTTTAAAGCAAGTTTGATGCCGATTAAGAATTAATTACTGTGACCGCTCTGTTCATTTTGTGAGCCAGTTTCTTTTTATTATATCCGCTGGAAAGCTTTTCTTTCCAATCTCCCTATTGAAATTCTGTGACAGGCAAATGGAAGCAGTATAATTCAATACACAAATCCTGCACTGAAGCCAAGGAAGGTGATCATGGCTCTATCGATCTTGCTAGAACCAAACAGCATGTACTGTAAACATATACTGAAGCAGTTCAGGCATCCTATACTTTTGCTGCTGCACAATACAGCACAATTTCTCATTATTGCAGACTCTGTCTATTGTTTTTTACCCTTCATGAAGCTGGACTGATAGAAAAATGAGAAATCACAATTTCCCAGTGTGGCATTTTAAATTTCACCATATCTTCTGATCCCTTTCTCTGTTTCCAAATTGTTGATTTGTTCTTCAGATCTCTTATCCTTTACTATTGTTCCGAGCTAAGCGGTGTTGAAGTGCTGCTGAATTTTGGGTTTTTCATTAACATTCATGTTGATTAATCCCATCTTCCTGACTGCAAGTCATTTTCCCCCAACCCTCCCCTCCCTGTCTCCTTTCAACTGCCCCTCCTCCTACACCTAAGATATAAGTACTCTCCCAGTGTCTGGAAGAGTCTCAAGCTTGGGAAAGGACTGCACCCAGACAATCCTCTGCAAGACCAACAGAATGGAGAAGGCTAGTAAAATGCAAGAAGAAAAGGTAAAACTGACTCTGGTATTTTACTGCAGTGCCAGTGTCAGGCTGCTTAATGGGGAATGCATACCAAAGAGTTGGGGAGCTATTGATTGCTCATAGCAAGAAACTGTCCATGTTTGGGACCTGCTTAGAACTTTTTTAAAGGATCATTTCTGTTAACCAAATGTTTTACTAAAATGTGCCGCCTTTGGTCGATTTTTGCATAATTGATGATGCAACTGACTTCAGTAGGATTTAAGTTTAAGTAAAGACTGAGGAACTGAGCCCATCACGTTGAACATATGCTTTTTAAAACTTTATGTACTATATCTTAAACTTATTAAAGAGGCACTTGAATTACTGCTCCTTAGGATATTTCTTGTGCAGAGGAATCAGTTTAGAGAGTCTGTTTGTGGCCAGTCTCTGCTCACACTGGTGAGTAGAATGAAAATCCCAATTGCTTTATGCCCACAATGTGCAGTTCTGCTTGTAGGGCCCAGTCCTGCAATGTAGGGAGCATCCTCTCAAAGATACTGTTTGCCTTCAACTCCCAAAGGTGTTAATGGGCATCGAGGGCACTCAGCACCTTCCAAGAGGCACTCACTAGCTCATGGGATCTCCACCAAGAACTACCTCTTATAGCACTCAATCCTGCATGATGTGACATGTCCTCAGCACCCACTGATTTCAATAGTGTTGAGGGTGCTCAGCATAATAGTGTGTGTATCGGGGCAGGGGGAGGAAGAGAATTGCCACTGACCTCAGTGGCAGCAGGATCAGACCAGACTGAGGAATTTGATCTGCAGGGGAAGCAGCAAGACTTCCCCTCCTTGCAAACCCCCTGGATGTTCCCATCTCCCTGCCCACGTCCTGCCATAGCCAGCAAACGTCATCCTCAGGTATCGCTATTATTGCTGCTTTTACAATCTCCTGTTTCGACATGACGGTAGAGTCAGCAGAGTCCCCATTTCCCATGTTGAACCAGTTATTGGCAGGTGTAGCAGTAACTCTTTTCCCACCCTTAAGCTCCTATTCCTAGAGGATTTCATGCTGAAGAGGGGAAATAACTATCAGGCCAGTCATCTACACAAGCGACTTCTTGGGGCACCATGCTTTTGAGGCCTCTACATATACTGAGTGACTTACAGATCAGGCCACCTTTCCCTTCCAACAGAGGGACCAGGGGAGCAGCCAACTACTCATATTCCTCCGTGTGGTCGTGGGATAGGATTGAAAGGCAACGCACTGTCTGAGCTTGCTGTCCAGAAGATCAGGGTCCTCTAAGTCAGTGGTTCTCAAACTTTTTTCATTGGCGGACCCCTAAAAAATGGTGAATGGAGGTGCAGACCCCTTTAGAAATCTGTTGTTTGTAGGGATAGACGAATTCTGTTCAGCCAACGTCTTTCAGTTGAAGTCTTTTGCAGACCCCTTAGACATAGTGTGTGGACCACAGGTTGAGAACCACTGCTCTAAGTTGTAAGGCAGGCCCTGGAAGAGATCTGGGGAAAGGCACCAGGAATTAGGACAGCATATTTTAGACTTGAGCATGAGATGAATTGCATTTAATGATATATTTGACATCAATAAGAGTGGTGAGTGCTCACCGGATCTTGCCTTAATGAATTCTTTTCAAGAGACCTTCTCTGATATACAATGTGCCATTCAGTCATCATGGTAAAAGGCATAAAATCTTCAGGCTAAATCCTTAATTACATGTGGTGCAGGTGGGCCACCTTTCTAACCCCCTGATCCTGAGCCCCGCTGGTGGCTGCTTTGTTCTCTGGTGCAACTTAGAGCAATCTCAGGGCTGCTCCAAGCTACACCGGACTGAAAGGACCCTCCAAAAGCTGTTACAGCTGGCCACAGGCCTTCCTCTCAGCACACCCCCAATATGCCCCCCCTTATGTCCCTTCCACTGGCTTTCTGGCTGCATTATGAAACTGGGACCGGCAGGCAATCAGTCTGGCGTAAGTTGAAGAAGCCTCAGGATTTCTCTTCCCTATGCCCAACTACCTATGACCCCATGGGATCATTCTGGCACCTGGGAATCACCAGAAACTGGATACGCTCCCTTCCTTCTAGACATGCCCTTACACCAGGAACGCCAAGACTGGGGGCATGAAGGAGTTACTGCAACAGCTTTACACTCACTGAAAAAATCCTCCCCCAGCTAGTTATGCTGCTTTGCACTGCCAGGACAGTGCAGACAGAATGGGCCAAATTATGCTCCCACGTAAACTCATGCAAACCCCCTGACTTCAGTGACAGCAGAATCCGTCCCAACGTGTTCAAGGTTTATATGGCAGAAATGTGGAGAAAAGTGACACCATTTTCTGTTTCGCAATCCTCTCCTAGCACCTCACAGGAACCTTGGTTCTCTCTGTCTTCACCGCAGTGCTGGGCTTCTTCCAGTATGGATACAGCCTTGGTGTCATCAACGCTCCTCAAAGGGCAAGTACAGCATATAGGATTCCTTTCAAAACAGGCCGTGACTCGCAGCAGCACTTATAAGCCCTGCTTCATGGCTATACTATTATTTATATGGTGTTAGTGCCCCAGAGCCCCAGTCAGGTGCTCTACAAATGCACAGGAAAACAGTCCCTGCCCCCAAAGACTTCATCTATAATAACCAATAAATTAACAAAAGCATGTGCCATTAAGATGAACTTCTCATTGCTTTCATTACCATCATTTCCATAGAGACAGTAAAAAGGTTTTGAAGCTGTTGGTCAGATGATATAAGTGCGAGCAAAGCACACAATGTGAGTCTGAAATCGGGTAAATAACCTGCGGAAGAATAGGACTGTAGTAACAGAATAATCCCTGAGACAGCTGCAAGTGAATTTCTAAGTTCACACCCTGGATGTCCCCGCCACCCTCTAGCTGTGTCCTCCCAGCGGTCTGCCCCCTGCCCAGGCCTTATGAGATAACGACCCAGGTTTTCCCAGCATGCACTGAAACTATCACAGTCAGGTAGCCTGATAGGTGTGGACATGCAAACATGAATGACGCGTGGTTCTGTTGTAAAATAAAGCTTCAGTGTGAACACAGCCATGTTTTCCCCAAACTGGTATAAACACACATTTGTGTTCATAGGTTGCAATCCTGACCCCATTGATTTCAGCAGGGCCAGGATTTCACCCATAATGTTACAGAGCCAGGCTGTCACTGAGCTGGGCTTCTCCCAAGAAGCTTTCACAGCTCCAGGCTCAGGAAAGGTTTATTTCTTTAACAGAGGTTATCAAACAAACAGAAAACAGTCTTAATTCTGCCCTCAGCCCCATGGTCACCCCTTCCAGGGATCTCTGGCACTTCCGTTCTTGGCAGCTACCTAGCATCAGTTGACTCGACTCCCTTTCTGGCGCGGCAGCTGCAGGGCTGTTTCCCTGAGCCCCTAGCCCAGGGATGGGTAAACTACAGCCCACAGGCTGGATCCAGCTGTTTTAATCCAGCCCTCAAGCTCCTGCTGGGGAACAGGGTCTGGAGCTTGCCCCAGTCCGGTGCTCTAGCTGGGGAGCAGGGTCGGGGGCTGTTCCACGCAGCTCCCGGAAGCAGTGGCATGTCCCCCCTCTGGCTCCTATGCATAGGGGTAGCCGGGAGCTATGCTCTGCACACTGCCCCCACCCCAATCGCTGCCCCCGCAGCTCCCATTGCCTGGGAACCACGGCCAATGGGAGCTGCAGGGGTGGTGCCTGCGGACGGGACAGCGTGCAGCAGAGCCGCCTGGCCGCATCTCCACGTAGGAGCCAGAGTCCTCTCCCGCACCCTGAACTCCTCATTTCTGGCCCCACCCCGGAGCCCGCACCCCTAGCCAAAGCCCTCACCCCCTCCCACACCCCGACCCCAATTTCGTGCACATTCTTGGCCCACCACACAATTTCCATACCCAGATGCGGCCCTCAGACCAAAAAGTTTGCCCACTCCTGCCCTAGCCCCTGGCCCCTTGCTCCAGGGACCCAGCACAGGAGTTAGCTCTGCTCCAGGGTGGCTTTCCCTCCGCAGGATGCAGGCTTTTGTAGGCTCAGCTGTAGCCCAGCCCTCTTTAATTAGCTAGATTGCGCTCACCTACTCTGGTCCAGGGGCGCTGGGCTTAGTCTGCCCACAGAGACCAGCTACCTTGTGATACTGGGTTTTATGGGCTGCAAAGTAGAAAAACCCTGACTAGGAAATGAAGGCTGCTTAGCTAGTTAGAAGCAAAAGAACTGATGCATTCGTTTCTCACTGCAGGTAATAGAGGCCCATTACAGCCGTGTGCTGGGCATTGCCCCTATTGACAGAAGTGCCATCAATTTCACAGACACGAATGGAAATATGATCTTTCCCGACCTAGAAGAATTGGATGTAGGCAAGAGTACATTGACTCTGTACTGGTCCCTGTCTGTGTCCATTTTTGCCATTGGCGGCATGATTTCCTCTTTCGCTGTTGGATGGATTGGAGACAAGCTAGGCAGGTGAGAAACACTCTATCTCTGTAAACTGACAAATAGCCAAGAAACACTGACTAGGAAAGGGAATGGGAGCCAGCTGAGATGGCCCAGGAAATCCTCAGACTGCAGTCAGAAAGCCATCTTAACTGGCTATGAGCTGCCAGAACAGCAGAAAGGAGCCAGACCTAGGGTCAAGGATCTGGCCCAATATCTTATCTGATGATTAGGACTGTCCACAAACCGAAAGCCTAATCTAGAACTAAAATCAGAGTTTTGTCTCCAAATTGTATTACAGCACTCAGTGCAAAAATCCTTTCCTATTCATTTCCAGTGATTAAACCTTAAGCCACTAGATTTGAATTTTCACGTGGAGACACCTCTCCTGAAATTGTTTCTCTATTATTTTCTCCAGCTTGAAAAAAAATAATGAACCCTCCAAAACACGGCTACTGAAACTGTAAAATAGGAAAAATCTGCTTTATTAAATCCTAAATTATAACTCTGATTTTTTTATTGTTACCTGTAGCTTTTATCACTTCAGAAAATAAAGAGGTGAACAGTTTTAATTCTAGCCTTTTTCCCTCATAACAAAAGAGACTACAGTATATGTGAAAAGAACTTGTACAAGATGTATATTAGAAATCATTAGCCATTCAGTTATTCTGATTGTACCTCTGCCATACATTTTTCAATATGCACAGTCATTATTCTTTATCCTTTAGCTTTGATTAACTCACTGACAGTTGGTCTACGTTTGTATTATAATGCCTAAAAGATAGGCGTATTTCTTCATTTAAGTGCCAGGGAAACATACATGCAGCATCTTTGCAAAGTAGTTTTGACAGAAAGCAAATCATGTGAATAGCAGGGAAGTTAATCCAGAATTAAATCAAGTAAATGGCAAAACAATGGGCCAGTCCTTCCCTTGTGATGGTGGCTTGCTGCTTTGAGTTCAGATTGTGTGTAGTGCTTTGTGCCCTCAGGTCCCATAGACATCAGTAGGCCCTAAGCATGCAGTACTCCTAGTGAACAAGACATTGATTAAGAACTTAAGGCAAGATTCTGTTCTCAGTTACACCGATATAAATATGGAGTAACTCCAGTACCTTGAGTGCTCAGTAGCTCTCAGAATTGGGCCAGTTTTGGTCCATATGGTCATTTGAATTGTCTTTTTTATTATTATTATTTTATTATTATTCCTGGCAGTACAGATGCAACTATATTGGAAAATATAGTGACCTTACTTGAATTTATATCCAGAAATGCATAATAATAATTAATAAGGCCTATGTAAAGAGCATGGGACTACTCCTGGAACTCCAGAATATCTAAAGTGTAATTGAATTCAGTGCTGGATTTACTATCCCAATGTAGTTTTCTTCTTAATGAATTGCAGAGTGAAAGCCATGCTCGCTGTGAATGTTCTTTCTATCATTGGAAATCTCCTCATGGGGCTGGCAAAATTTGGCCCATCTCACATCCTTATTATAGCTGGGAGAGCAATCACAGGGCTGTACTGTGGTAAGTTAAGGCAAGTTCTAAAATTTTGCTTGTCTATGTGTATTCTCAGTGGGCTGCCATGATAAGCCCATTGTACTAAGCTAGTGCACACCAAAATGGCGGCAAAACATAAAGAAGAAACTTTGAGTGAGGGGACTTGTTTTTTAACCAGCACAAATGGAACCTCATGTTTATGCCAAGACCTTGGAAATGGAAGGTGACTCACATGAAGTAGAAGAGCGGGATCTCTTTTCATTTAAATTTTAAACACAACTCCACAGCGTACCAATGGGCAGGTTTTTCTTTCAACTAAATAAATCAGATCAGTTGCTAGTTTGGTAGAACATAAGAGCAGCCATACTGGGTCAGATCAAAGGTCCATCTAGCCCAGTATCCTGTCTTCTGACTGTGGCCAATACCAGGTGCCCTGGAGGGAGGCAATGAACAGAACAGGTGATCATCAAGTGATCCATCCCCTATTGCCCATTCCCAGCTTCTGGTAAACAGAGGCTAGGGACACCATCCCTGCCCATCCTGGCTAATAGCCATTGATGGATCTATCCTCCATGAATTTATCTAGTTCTTTTTTGAACTTTTTTGTTACCTTAAAACAAGAAAAAAATATAGAACAAGTGTGAAAGGTGTTTCTAACATTAAGAATCCGATGCTCCATAGGACTGAGGAGGATTCGGTTGACTAAATATTATAAGAATATTCAAATACAAGGAGCACAAATTTTGCACTCATGGAGTGTTTATTCTAACAAACGATATGTTTTCAAAGCTTCACAAAAACCCGTTTAAGTCAAGACCGGATTAAAGAGCTGGACCTTCCAGTCTCTACAGAAGAAACCTACCAAACTAGTAGCACTCAGAACTTCATCAAAAGCCCCTGGCTCTGTTGGCTTTCTAGGTGAGTTCTTAAAACAGCTTAAAGTGCTTCTTTGCCTGAAACTACAGCTGCCTTCTGAACCGTGACACTCCACAGGCAGATCCCCTAGGTTCCTTTTCTACAGCCACGATTCCTCTTTTGCAGGAAAAATAAATAAGGCAGAGACCCATGTGTTTTCAGTTAGTAGTGGTCTAGCTCCTTGATAATGTTAGCCTTCAGTCTAGGGAAAGAGACTCCAAATGCTTCCCATTATGCACAGGAGAAAAGTCCAAATTCACAATGATGGGAGCTCTGCCGACTTAAAAGTCATGGGTCAGATTGTCAGCTAGTGTAAATCGGCACAGCTCCATTTACTTCAAGTAAACTACTTTGATTTACACTAGCTGAAGATTTGGCCCCATTTTTCATTATCCAGAATATTAATATTAAATCAGAAATGTCAAACCACAGAAACAAATTGGCTTTGTCAAAAAGAGGTTCAGTGATCATCACTAACAAAGTTGGAAATTATGGCCATGATATCCATTTAGCTAAGAAGTTTCCAGTTTCCACAGCAACTACAAGGAGTAGAGCTCATCAGAACCTTGGGAGGTTTCTTTGTGAAAATTTTTGAAAGCTCAACAAAAGTTTTCATTTTGTTCTCAATTCCCCCTCCTTTTTTTTTTCAACAACAAACATTATAAATTACATTTTTCTAAATGAAAAATGTTTCCTTTAAAAAAAGGTGTGTTTTAAATGTTGGGTCCCCTACTCTCCATCTCACTATTTAACCTCTCGTTTTTGACAAAATCCCATTTTACAATAAAAAATCTTTTTATTGAAAAAATTGTGACCAGCCCTAGCAGGGATTGAGTTTACTCTATATCTACCAGAAGCTGTTTAGTCTACCTTCAGTGAGCTGTATCTTAATGAATGGGGTTTTATCTCATCCATATTCCTGGGTCAAGTTGATTATTATTAATTATTTGTTAAGCACTGATGTACTTGGTGCTGTTTAATGCAGCCCTGGCCTGTAGTGCTTATAATCTGGAAGATAAACATGGAAATACAAGATTTTAGATCAATAAAAAAGAATTACCTTCAAGAAAAACATTTTCTCCCTTAATCAGTTCCTTATCACTGGTTACTGATGTAAGTACAATACATTTGAATATTGTCCTATAAGTCAGACTAAGGGATCTTAGGAGGGATCTCTGACCTGAAATAACATAGCTCAAAAGTTGGTTACCCAGAAGAGAAAAATGGTGACTCTTGATCTATTGGAAACAGATTTACCCAAAACAAGAGCTTGATTCTGGTCCTGATTCAGGAAAGTTTCTTTATTCTGGATAGCACTTATGTATATATTTAAATGTAAGCACTTGCTGAAATGGCCTTCTGAATTGGGGCTTCCACGAACAGTTCCTGCCAAGTGCTGAGTGTTCTTCACTTCTGTTCTGACCAATGGGCATGGAGGGAAATCATAACCCTGCAGGAGGTGCTCAGGATCACACAGAATTGAGCCCAAATTCGTTCTGTGGTGAGCTATTTCTGCTGATTGCTGAGCAGTCATTTACAGTAACTCATATGTACGCTTTGTTCAGGGCTATCGTCAGGACTTGTTCCAATGTATGTTGGTGAGATATCACCTACAGCCCTTCGAGGAGCCCTGGGAACTTTGCACCAGCTTGCTATAGTCACGGGTATTCTCATCAGCCAGGTACGTAAGAGGGTACACAGAAGCACTGAGTGATATCATTTTAAACTAGCTGGGTTACACCAATGATATACTGACAGGGGCTCCTTCTTAAAATGCCACTAGCAAGCTGAAGTGAAATTTGGGGTGATTTATGGCACCTCCTTCCTGGATACTAAATCATTCCTAATAAAATGACTTACCCCCAAGAGATGAAAAACACTTCTGACAGCAAATTATCCCCCTTCCCTAGAAGGGCTTCATACACTGCCATTCACATTCAAGTTGAACACTGTGAATGTAATACCCAGTATTAATAAACTTAGTGGGCTAAAGCCTGGGCTATGGAAATTGGCATGGCTCCTGTCCCAGAAGATTCATAGAATTCAAGGTTAGGAGGGGTATTATGTTTATCTACTTTGACCTCCTTTATATCACAGGCCAAAGAATTTCACTCTGTGCATTTTTAGGAAACTGCTTGAATAGATTCACTGTTTGCAACATCAGTGTTGTATCCCTCCTTGGTCATGATTGTGAGAAGAGCTCGGCAAACGGTGAAAAGAAAATGTCTGCCAATATTTATTTGGTTTAGAAACCTAATCTCAATTTGACAATGTTTACAACCCTTTGGTGTTCACTTTTCAATAGCATTTGAGCCCAAACACACACAAAAAGCAAATTTTAAGCTTGAATATTTTCTGAAGGCACATTTCAAATTGCACATTGCAACCTCAGAATTCACAGTGTGTTGTGTTAGTGACTGTGACTTTGATAACTAGCTATCACACAGTGTAAATTTTGAAGGTTGAATGAACTGTGGCCCTTTGTGAGCTTTTCAGGACATAGGTGCAGGCACGTTAAAATTGGACGAAAGCTTATGCCCAAATAAATTTGTTAATCTCTAAGGTGCCACAAGGACTCCTCATTGGTTTTGTTTATTCATTGTGAGTCTGATGAGAGAGCAAAGAAAGGTGAAAGCAGAACTTCATAGGAAAGAATTCACTCAAAGTGCAGAACTGTACTTTTGGAAGTTCATAAACTGTCACCACTGAAAGCAATAAGAGTCCCATGTATTTCTGTAGGCAGATTTTGGTCCAATTGACTGTTCTGTAACATATTTTTTTCATGTTATATATTTTCCTAAGAACATCCCATTTACAAAATACAAGAATCCAGGAGAACAAGGTCTGAGGAGAAAAAAATTTCATCTATTTTTCTTGAGTTATTTACAGTAGGGCTTAATTTTGGCCACATGCACTGATTCAGCAGGCATTCCATTCATGGTGTAGCTGCAGAATTATGCAGTTTCATCAATGATTCTGTCCCTAGGCTGTCAGATACCTCTATAATCATACTGTCCCATCTACTTTACCAACAAAAAACAGTGTTACAGTACAAGCACTCCTAACTGTGCCAGATACCCATGTGTAGTTAAACTAAGGGTATATCTACACTACGAAATTAGGTCGAATTTATAGAAGTCGGTTTTTTAGAAATCGGTTTTATATATTCGAGTGTGTGTATCCCCACAGAAAATGCTCTAAGTGCATTAACTCGGCGGAGTGCTTCCACAGTACTGAGGCAAGCGTCGACTTCCGTAGTGTTGCACTGTGGGTAGCTATCCCACAGTTCCCACAGTCTCCGCTGACCATTGGAATTCTGGGTTGAGATCCCAATGCCTGATGGGGCTAAAACATTGTCGTGGGTGGTTCTGGGTACATATCGTCAGGCCCCCGTTCCCTCCCTCCGTGAAAGCAAGGGCAGACAATCGTTTCGCGCCTTTTTTCCTGAGTTACCTGTGCAGACGCCATACCACGGCAAGCATGGAGCCCGCTCAGCTCACTGTCACCGTATGTCTCCTGGGTGCTGGCAGACGCGGTTCTGCATCGCTACACAGCAGCCGCAACCCATTGCCTTGTGGCAGCAGACGGTGCAATAGGACTGGTAGCCGTCATCGTCATGTCCGAGGTGCTCCTGGTCACCTGTGTGAGGTCGATCAGGAGCGCCTGGGCAGACATGGGTGCAGGGACTAAATTTGGAGTGATTTGATCAAGTCATTCTCTTTAGTCCTGCAGTCAGTCCTACTGAACCATCTTATGGTGAGCAGGCAGGTGATACGGATTGCTAGCAGTCCTATTGCATCATCTTCTGCCGGGCAGGCAAGAGATGAGGATGGCTAGCAGTCCTATTGTACCATCTTCTGCCGAGCAGCCATGAGATGTGGATGGCATGCAGTCCTTCTGCACCGTCTGCTGCCAGCCAAAGATGTAAAAGATAGATGGAGTGTATCAAAACAAGCAATTGACCAGATTTGTTTTGTACTCATTTGCAAACGCCCCGCCCCCCCGTCTAGGGGACTCATTCCGCTAGGTCACACTGCAGTCACTCACAGAGAAGGTGCAGCAAGGTAAATCTAGCCATGTGTCAATCAGAGGCCAGACTAACCTCCTTGTTCCAATAAGAACAATAACTTAGGTGCACCATTTCTTATTGGAACCCTCCGTGAAGTCCTGCCTGAAATACTCCTTGATGTAAAGCCACCCCCTTTGTTGATTTTAGCTCCCTGTAAGCCAACCCTGTAAGCCGTGTCGTCAGTCGCCCCCCCTGCGTCAGAGCAATGGCAAACAATCGTGCATCTGAGTTGAGAGTGCTGTCCAGAGCAGTCACAATGGAGCACTCTGGGATAGCTCTCGGAGGCCAATACCGTCGAATTGTGTCCACAGTACCCCAAATTCGACCCGGCAAGGCCGATTTAAGCGCTAATCCACTTGTCAGGGGTGGAGTAAGGAAATCGATTTTAAGAGCCCTTTAAGTCGAAATAAAGGGCTTCATCGTGTGGACAGGTGCAGGTTTACATCGATTTAACACTGCTAAATTCAACCTAAAGTCCTAGTGTAGACCAGGGCATAGAAGACCAAATTGTACTGTCAGCTATGCTGGTGTAAATATAGAGTAACTTCACTTAGGTCTATGGACTTATTCCAAATTTACAGTGACCAAGAGCACCACAATTTGGTCCATCATCTACACAGGGCCTTGACATGACTTGTCCAAGGCTTCATGCCGTTTGTTAGTTTGTCCATTACAAATATGTTCCATAATTTATGGAACCAAGCTGTTGGGATAGGGAGCTCCTATTTGCGTCCAACTTCCTTCCCAGCTGATATTTGAAAGTGCAATATTAGTCTAGAATTTCTGGTTTTACAACCTAATTTTGTCTGATACATTTAATACAGCTCCATAATTTCAGGTCCTTGGACTAGACTTTCTGCTTGGCAGTGATGACATGTGGCCTCTACTTCTTGGTCTATCTGGTGCTGCTGCTCTTCTTCAGTTTTTCCTGCTTTTATTGTGTCCAGAAAGCCCTCGATATCTTTACATTAAACTAGGAAAGGTGGAGGAGGCTAAAAAATGTAAGACATCTACTCTGTTTTGTTTTTAAATCATACATAAAATAAAACACTGTGGTTGCTTGGAGCAGTGCCTGGGTAACTCATTTGCATAGCTGTGGGTCTTTGTTCCATTCCATGTATGAGCCTTGTTGGACTGAGAGCCATAGACACCATATGTGTGTCTATGCACTGAAAAATGCACACCCCATCATATGTTATTATTTATCTACTAAGCCAGGGTTAGTCAAAATTTGCATAGAGCAGAACACATCTTAATGGAGTTCAGAGCTGTGTGGGAACTAAAATTTCAGGTTTTGGGAAAATCCCACCATTTTGAAATTAGTTTACATGCTGAATTGGCATGAAAACAAAGAATTTCAAAAAATTCCCACAGAATGAAATGTTCAAAAAAAAGTCCTTTCAGGTCAACTGATGAAACATTTTGACTTTGACTTGTTTAAACTTTTTGTTCCGGGCTTGACCCAAAGCACATGGGAGTCAATGGGAGTCTTTCCAATGACTTCCATGGACTTTAGAATAGACCATCTGTCCATATTTCAGTATTTCAAGGAAAATCTATGGCTATAACTTATAATATGAATAAATTTCTAAACAGAAAGTTGTTTTGAAACAAAGAATCAAAATGTTATTGAATCGCTTCATTTCATTGTAATTTTTATAATGAAATTTTGTTGTAATTGACCTGTTCTGGCTACGAACATTTTCAGTTTGATGAATTAGCATTTTCCATCAGACAAACATGCCATCATCAACCACGTTTAGTGGAACTGCATCTCATGGACACCTCTCCTCCTTTTCCAGTGCCACCTGCAATTGCACTATGTGCATGACAACCATAGCAATCGCTTTTATGCAGTGTGGCTGGCTCCTCCTCTCTATTTCCAGCTTTTTCTACAAGAAACAAGAGCCGTCCACATTAGGAAACAACTGGAAACAGAGAGGAGGAGCAAGACTTGTACAGCCTTTGAGTACTTCAGAGGTGCTTCGTAGACCAACAGTTGTCCACAGACCATAGTTTGGGAACAGCTCACGTACACGGTATTGTTAATTCTCGTTTTGATCTGTCCTTATCCTGGTATTGATTGGAATGGTTTGGTTGTTAATGCGCTCTCAGTCCTTTGATATTTACTTTGAGATAAAAGCATGTTCTTTTTCCCTTGAGGCTTGAAAAGGCTCAGAGGAGACTGTGACTCCACGAAAGAGATCACCGAAATGGAAAAGGAAAAACAAGAAGCTGCCAGTGAAAAGAAAGTCTCCATCAGGAAGCTTTTCAGCTCTTCCAGTTACAGGCAGCCAGTCATTGTGGCACTGATGGTTCAAATATGTCAGCAGTTTTCAGGAATCAATGCAGTGAGTTTGCCTTCTAAAAGAATTGATACTGATCAGTATTGTAAGGAAAATCTAAGGCCACAGTGGTCCTTCAGTATTTGCAGACTGAAATCAAACGGGTGTATATATGAGCCTGTTCTGCTGAAAATCAGATTGCATAATGTATGTTAGGTACTAATATGGCCCCACTCACCATGGTATCTGAGCACCTCACAGTCTTTAATGTACTTATCCCTTATCCTCACAACACACCCTGGGCAGTGCTGCTATCCCCATTTTACAGATGGGAACGGTGGCACGGAAAGACTAAGGGTATGTCTACACTGCAGCTGGGAGCAAGCCTCCCAGCCTAGGTAGACACTCATGCTCAGTGCCGGGTTTACAATGGCTCCAGTGGCTCCATGGAGCTGGGCCTATGCTCAGAAGGGGCTCTGGCCTGCTCCGCTTGCACTGCGCCCCGAAACCCTGCTGGCTCCCCCCGGTCACCACTTGCTCCTCTCGGCCTGCCCGCCAGCTAGCCGAGGGCTCCTCTCCGCTCTTTGGCCCCACTCCCTGCTCCTCTCTGCCCCCTGGCTGAACCCCAGTGCACCTCCGGCTCCGGGCAGTCTCAGCTTCCCACCACCTGAGGGGCCCCCCGCCTGTCTCCCCGGAGCTGAGCCGCCTGGGACTAGTGCAGAAGCCTGGCCAGTCTCAGCCAGGTGGAGGGGGAGACAGTGTAGAGGGCTTGGCTGGGCCCCTCCAAGCAAGTGCGTCTTGAAGGACCCCAGCTGGGGCAGGCCTTGGCCTGGCTGATCGCGCCACTCCCGAGGGGCCAGAGCAATTCCTGGCCCTGGGACCGGCCCTGGCTGCGCTGCCAGCTCAACCCGGCAGACACAGTCGCCTCCCAGCAGGGCCAGTGAGTGTGGCCGGTAGGCAGGGCTTGGGGGAGGGAGTCTGTGGGGAGCCTGGGGGGGTGCTGGGCTATGAAGGGGCAGGGAAGATCTGTGTGTGTTGGGGCACTAAGGAGTGGGGGTTCTGTGAGGGGGGGTGGGCAGTTGTAGTGGGGCTGTGGGCAGGGGTGGTGTTGTGCAGGGCATGTGCATTTGTGGGTGGGTCTGGGGGGGCGCTGGGTATAGTGAGTCCGGGTGGGATCTGGCCATAGGGAGTCGGGAGGGCTGTGTGGCGTGGCATGGGCCCACCCCCAAGGGGAATGGGCACACTGGCAGCACAGGGCTGGGCCGGCCACTGTGCGTCTGGCAACTGCCAGTTTGTAAATAGTGCCCTCACATTGGGTGGAGCGGGGCTTCCCCTGCCATGCCATGCCCCATTGCCTCTGGCTGGCCCCTCGCTCCGGGGACTAACCTCCCCGCACCATGCTCCATTGCCTGCATGAGGGCCCACAAATATGTTTAGCACCAGGCCCACAAAAGGTTAATCCGGCCCTGCTCCTGCTATTTCTGCTCAAGCTACTGTACAAAAAAAAGCAGTGTGGACATTGTGGCTCGGATCGCAAATATCAGACCCCCCAGGTCTGAGCTCAGGTGGCTAGCCCAAGTCTCCACCAGAGCTGCAATGTCCACACTGCTATTTGTAGCGTGCTAGCTCTCACTGACTCATTTCCCGGCCATTGCTGGGGCTTCAGGCACTGGAGCAGGTCTGTCCCTCCTATTCTCTGCCTGTGACAGTCTAGTCTCATATGTGACCTCCGGTCTCATTTCAGTTGTTGGGTTTGGTGTACAGATGCTGGGTGGTGCTGGTGGCCTGTGCTATATAGGAAGTCAGAGTAGATGATCTAGTGGTCCCTTCTGGCCATAATCTCTACCGGGGCTGGGAGGCTCCCAGCTGCCATGTACACAAACTCTAAGTAACTTGCCCAGGGTCAGACAGGAAATCTGTGGCAGAGAAGAAAGTGAACTTGAGTCTCCCAAAGACCAGACTAGTCCTCTAATTACTGCACCATTCTTCCTCTCTTCCTACAATATACTGTAAGGGGAAATTCTGCACTGGCAGAGGAGATGGAGTAGGTGACCTACCCATTTTTCCTCCTATCTCTACATCAGTGAGAAAGGATTCACCTTCTCTTTGGAGAGAAAGGAAAACATTTAAATTATTCTAATGAAGGAAAGCGTATTAAAAATTAATTTAAAAAATCAGCCATATTAAGAGGTTTGTCTAGCATGCAAAAGAAGCTTGCCATTCTGGCAAATTGGCTTTCAAGAGAAAACCCAGAATTATATGGCAGAAAAACAGGTTTGGGTTTTTGTTTTTTTAAATGTATATATTCAGTGGTTTAAGATGGGAAATTCAGTAGGATTTCTAACTCCCTTAGGCTTCTTTGAAATTTCTAACCTTAATTATTATAACAAACTGTTTAAAAAATAGTTGGAAAAACAAATCGTAATTACTTCAAATCTCAGACAAGAAAATGCAAATCTTCCCTCAAAGACAGAAATTTCCACCTGCAGTGGGGTATAACCTTTCATCCTAATTTGTTTCGATAGATCTTTTACTACTCTACAGACATTTTTGTAAGAGCAGGAGTTGATCAACCAGTTTATGCAACCATTGGTGTTGGTGTCGTGAACACTGTCTTCACAGTTATCGCCGTAAGTAAATATCTCTGTATTAGATAGCTTGATAGCCCACTAAAAAGAAAACTCATTATAATTTGATTATAAGAAAAAGATTTAACCATGTTGGAGGGAGTTGTGGAGCCAAGAAAGTCACAAAGAACTGATCCTGCAAACCTTACGCACAGGAAAAATCCTTACTTGCATGAGAAATGATTGCAAGGCCAAGTCCCAAAGTACAAACTGCACTATCAAATGTACTGAGAATGAAAACTCTGCCTGATTCTGTACAAATCATGAACCTCTACTGGTTTGTGTTTTCTGCAAAAGTAAAACTTGTGTCAGTTGTTAAACTGAGTCCTGGAGGCTGAAGTTCTCTTGCTTATAGTCTTAAGAACATAAGAATGGCCATACTGGGTCAGACCAAAGGTCCATCCAGTCCAGTATCCTGTCTACCAACAGTGGCCAATGCCAGGTGCCCCAGAGGGAGTGAACCTAACAGGTAATGATCTAGTGATCTCTCTCCTGCCATCCATCTCTACCCTCTGACAAACAGAGGCTAGGGCACCATTCCTTACCCATCCTGGCTAATAGCCATTAATGGACTTAACCTCCATGAATTTATCCAATTCTCTTTTAAATCCTGTTATAGTCCTAGCCTTCACAACCTCCTCAGGAAGGAGTTCCACAGGTTGACTATGTGATGAGTGAAGAAGAACTTCCTTTTATTTGTTTTAAACCTGCTGCCCATTGATTTCATTTGGTGGCCCCAAGTTCTTATATTATGGGAACAAGTAAATAACTTTTCCTTATTTACTTTCTCCACACCACTCATGATTTTACATACCTCTATCATTTCCCCCCTAAGTCTCCTCTTTTCCAAGCTGAAAAGTCCTAGCCTCTTTAATCTGTCCTCATATGGGACCCGTTCCAAACCCCTAATCATTGTAGTTGCCCTTTTCTGAACCTTTTCTAATGCCAGTATATCTTCTTTGAGATGAGGGGACTATATCTGTACACAGTATTCAAGATGTGGGCATACCATGGATTTATATAAGGGCAATACGATATTCTCTGTCTTATTCTCTATCCCTTTTTTAATGATTCCTAACATCCCGTTTGCTTTTTTGACTGCTGCTGCACACTGCGTGGACGTCTTCAGAGAACTATCCACGATGACGCCAAGATCTTTCTCCTGATTAGTTGTAGCTAAATTAGCCCCCTCATATTGTATGTATAGTTGGGATTATTTTTTCCAATGTGCATTACTTTACATTTATCCACATTAAATTTCATTTTCCATTTTGTTGCCCAATCACTTAGTTTTGTGAGATCTTTTTGAAGTTCTTCACAGTCTGCTTTGGTCTTAACTATCTGGAGCAGTTTAGTATCATCTGCAAACTTTGCCACCTCACTGTTTACCCCTTTCTCCAGATCATTTATGAATAAGTTGAATAGGATTAGTCCTCGGACTGACCCTTGGGGAACACCACTAGTTACCCCTCTCCATTCTGAAAATTTACCATTTATTCCTACCCTTTGTTCCCTGTCTTTTAACCAGTTCTCAATCCATGAAAGGATCTTCCCTCTTATCCCATGACAACTTAATTTACGTAAGAGCCTTTGGTGAGGGACCTTGTAAAATGCTTTCTGGAAATCTAAGTACAGTATGTCCACTGGATCCCCCTTGTCCACATGTTTGTTGACTCCCCTCAAAGAACTCAAGTTGCAGTGGGGGAGGTTTAGGTTGGATATTAGGAAAAACTTTTTCACTAAGAGGGTGGTGAAACACTGGAATGCGTTACCTAGGGAGGTGGTAGAATCTCCTTCCTTGGAAGTTTTTAAGGTCAGGCTTGACAAAGCCTTGGCTGGGATGATTTGATTGGGGATTGGTCCTGCTTTGAGCAGGGGGTTGGACTAGATGACCTCCTGAGGTCCCTTCCAACCCTGATATTCTATGATTCTATTCTATGATTCTAATAGATTAGTAAGACACGATCTCCCTTTACAGAAACCATGTTGCCTTTTGCGCAACAATTTATGTTCTTCTATGTATCTGACAATTTTATTCTTTACTATTGTCTCAACTAATTTGCCCAGTTCTGACATTAGACTTACCGGACTGTAATTGCCAGGATCACCTCTAGAGCCCTAGTCTTGTCTATAGAACAGCTACAGTGTGGGGAACACTGGTAAATGCTTTTCATTATTGCCCTGCCAGTGTGCCTCAACCTCTGTCTTATCTCTGATATTATCTATTGTATTTATGTAGCACCCATCCTGGTAATATCTAGATGATGTTCTGTACGACCAAGAGGATAGTTCAAACTTCATGGCCCATTTGATCAATAGTCTTTCTGCCTAGAATGCCAACAAAATTCCAGTTAGTAACCAATTGAGGTTCTTTTCATGGGGATACTTAAACAACAGGTACTGGATACAGAAAACCAAATCATTTTCCTTAGGCCTCCAGATAGCCTTCTGATGATGAGATGACTTTCACCCACTAACAACCAGGAGTGGATCTGAACCATCAATCCACAGCTGTAGAACTGTGTAGCCTACCATCACCAAGCCTGTAAGCCACCCCAGTCTCTCTGGACAAAATTGCTTTCATGAAAAAACACCAGCATTCCCTATTAGAAGGTGGTTGGTGTAGTTTATTGTGAAATGAGGGGTTTAGAATGAGTTCCTGTGACAGCCCTTTGTATATTCTACTGCCATTGCATATCAGTTACAGTCATGTTTAGCTTGCTGCCTGATGACATTTACTCTTCAATTCTTTGACCATGAGTATTTAAATATTACCTAATATTTGTCAATCAATTACATACCTACTGTCTGTTTTCCCAAATCATTTGCACTGTGTTGGACCTTGACAAAGGGAGCAGAAATAGCAATCAGAATTTGCAATCTGTAACCCAGCGAGATGAACTGCTTGAGCTAAAAGCCCCATTTAATCTCTAGGAAAATAGATGATCATGTCTTATCGACAGTCTCAGGGTGACCACTGCTTAGGGACCTGTAGGAGGCAAGGAGTGTTCCTGGCCACAGGGAAGAGAGGCCAGCCTGGAACTCATAGGTGGAGCAAGTCCTGAGATGTTCTGCAGGAATAAGTAGGTAGACTGAGGCCTGATACACAGTAGGAATTTACATTACTATAGCTATGTCTCTCAGAGTGTGAAGTCCACTACACTTATTAGGGAAGGTCTTCACTACCCGCTGGATCGGCAGGTAGTGATTGATCTATCAGGGATCGATTTATCATATCTCATCTAGATGTAATAAATCGATCCCTGAACGCGTTCCCCATTGACTCCGGAACTCCAGCTCGCGAGAAGCGGAAGCGGAGTCGACGGGGGAGCAGCAGCGGTCAACTCGCCACCATCCTCACGGCCAGGTAAGTCGACCTAAGATACTCCAACTTCAGCTACGCTATTCATGTAGCTGAAGTTGCGTATCTTAGGTCGATCTCCCGCCCTCCCAGCGTAGACCAGGGCTTAGCAATACTGACCTAACCCCTGGTGTAGACTGTGACATGTTGACAGAAGGTCGAGGACTTGGATCACCAATGCCGACTGGAGAATCACTACTGTCAGCACAGGTAGTGTCTACACTGAAGCATGATGCAGCTGTGCCGCTGTAGTCTTTTAAGTGTAGACATACCCTGATACAGCTGCACTTGCGCAAACCCTAGAGTAGACCTGGTACATTAGTGTAAGCCATGACTTGTCTGGTGCATATTACCCCGGTTTGAAATTCGCACTGGTGCCGTGTATCCAGGTGGATTAAAAACCCCAACGTAGACAAGGTCAGACTAGTAAAATATCCCCAAAAGAGGTGCAACCTTTCTCCACTTATCTCAATGGGTTGCTAAATGTAAAGGATCACTGGGGCACCTTCACCAGAGAAAAATCCTAATTGAAACCAAGAAAAGCTGCATTCATGCCAGCCACAATTTAAACTGATGAACTACATCTACACTAGGGGTTTGCACCGGGGACTAGAATCTACTCCAATATGGACAAAGCCTCTGTCTCTAAATACAAAAATTCCATGATGAATCACTTTACTTTGGGAAGACAATCGACAGAATAAGAAAGGTCTTGATTTTTTTTCTTCAAATTGGAAGGTTAGAATCTATAGAAAATAACCTGTGTGAGAAAGCAGTGGAGACACCTTTAGTCTTTGGAATATGTGAGTTCTGCACATCCATGGATTTGCATTGTCCTTTGCTATGTTGCTCTGTGCAGTAGCTGGTTAACAATCTCCACCAGCAGATATCATCATAGTGTAAATTAAGGATCTTCATTCAATACCTAAGTGCAAAGCTCTGACACATGAGTTAAAAGAGCAAAACCATTAGCTGATAGCAGTAGTAGGCTGTTATAATCTGTGAGGACCAATTCCTGGAAGGGGACTTGATGTAGGTTTTATATATGTGTTACTAATTGAAGACTGCAGGTTTGATAAAGCCTAATATACTTCATGAATTTCTACAGGTCTTCCTTGTGGAGAAAACAGGAAGACGGTCCCTGTTTATTGCTGGTTTGATAGGTATGCTAGCAAGTGCCGTAGCCATGACAGTTGGACTTGTGCTCCTGGTGAGTTGTTTTTTTTTCCTGGTTTCACTCCATGGTTTGGTTTCTTGTCCGTTTGCATACAAACATATTGCCAATGACTCTATTTAACACTAAGTATGTTGCAAGTTTATTTCAGATAAGGAGATCAGAAAATAATCCTCCCTCATGCAAAATTTCATAAGCATCATCCAAATCACATGATGAACTCCCAGCTCACACACACATGTTACACCTTGCCTTGTGAGATGATCTCACACAACATAAGTTAACTCTGATGCCTGCTTTGCTAACCCCATACAGCTTTGAGAATGTTGGAACTTCTACCATAATGGACCAGTCCTTCAGAGAGTGCATTTAAGAACTTTCCATGTAGTACAATCATCGGCTAATTTCAAGACATTTCATAACATTGACAGTTATGCACACTATGGCAGGTATAATAAAATCTCATGCTTCAGAGCATAAGCTGATCACTATAGGTGTTAGGAAGGAATTGTTCACTATGCCAGGCAATGCTCAGTTAGCCTGTGTTTTCACTTTCCTCTAAAACATCCGGCACTAGCCTCTGCTGGACCCAGGATATCAGACTTGCAGGGTCAATGGTCTGCTCCAATATGACAATTCCTATATTCTTATTATAAGCCCCAGCCACAACCACAGACCTGTATACCTTCATGCTTTGTAGAAGCACCTTTTCTAGAAGTGAATCTAAGCATTGTGGTTCTGTCCTGTCTCTCGTCCCTGTACTTGCAGTTTTGAGTCTTGGGGTGGGAACCTTTGTTTGGAATTAGGAACAGGCTATAACATCAGAATACATTTACAGGGGGATTCAGAGGGGAATGTACATTTCGGTGGTGGATCTTCTGAACCATTTGAGATTCTCTCCTCACTAATAAGAATAGAATTTGGTACCCACTAGAGGGCAGAATTTGTCCCAATAAATTAATCAAATATATGTCTTTGTGACTTTGTGCTTTGGAGTCTGGAATCAAATTCTACCCTCAGTTAAACTAGAGTAAATCCACTGAGCCAAATACATAGGTGATGCATAAGGCTATGAATCTTACCTGTCAATGTGTAAATGTAAGGGGGTGAAATACTAGCCCAATTGAAATCGGTGGCAAAATTCCCACTAATACCAATACGGTCAGGATTTCATGCTCTGAGCCTAACAGAATCTGAGTGTAAGAGATCTAAAATATTGGTGTAAATTACATGTAAATAAGATGTGATGTAAAGTAGCAGGTGACTTTCTTTAATAAACACCATCTTACACTCTCCTGGTAGTTGCTTCCTCTGCTACTCTCCTCTCTCTGGCCACTCAATGGGTGCATCTACACTGCACACTTCCTTCAGTGGCATGCAGTCTATATACCCCTAGCACAGATATAGATAGTGGTGTAGCTAGCGAGGCGCAGCTTAGGCAAGTAGAATAAAGACATGCCTGGAGGGTGTGGGCATGTATGCAAGCACATACCATACCCGTTCTCTTGTTGCCCAAGCTGTGCCTCTGCCTTTACCCAGCTATTCTGAGCAGCGTAGTGTCCCACTGCCTTTCCCCATCGAGGAGAAATGAGCCAGCCAGAGCCTTTCCCCCTTGCTGGAATCTCTCTCTGCTTCCACCCCTCCGCCAGAGCCTTTCACTGACACATGTAGCTACACCCTGCAGTATGGATGCGCCTTGCTTTTCATTGTGGTGTGTAGCTACACATGCACTACACGCTGCTGCCAGGGGACTATGTGCCAGGGGACTATGCTGCCATAGTGCAAATATAATCAGTATATGTTTCACCTGCTTAGGGTACGTGTACGCTGCACAGCTCTGATTGCAGCACATGTAGATGTACCAGAGCTAGCTTTAATCTAGATAGCTTGGGTACCAATAATAGTGAAGCTGTAGCAGCATGGGGCTTCAGTGTGGGCTAAACAAGCCCCCCTGGGATCCTGGATAAGTATTCAGGTGGCTGGCGCACGCTGAACGCTGCCGTGGCTTCTCTGCTCTGGTACTAGATGGATTAAATCTAGCTTGGGGATGTCTACATGTGCTGCAATTACATATCCCCAATTTATAGTCTAGACATACCCTTAGATTCCCTGTGACTCAGATTCATTATGGTCCAAAGCCTCATTTGGTGAAAACTGGCATCACTCCATTGGCTTCACTGGAGCTATGCTGTTTTACACCAACTAAGGATCTGGCTCAGTGGATCACATCCAGAGGTGATGCATAGGGATATAACTTGCATTTGGGTCAGTGGATGGGGATCTAAGCAGTCTACAGGCACTTCTTCTCACTGATATGAACCCAGAGTAATTCAGCTCATGTTAATGCAGCTACTTTGGATTTACCGCAGTGTAACTGAGATCAGTAAATGGCCTGCTGCCTTTAATCCATTACAAGTTTAATTCGGCATATCTGTTGCTTTTACCCAGCTTGTCTGAACTGAAAGAAACTTCTGCAGCAGCTCAACAATTCAAGAAATTAACAGTGATGAAAGATGACTGTATTGGAAACCTATACTCATGTTGTGAATTCACTTTTACTTGCTTCTGTTTATAGAGCACTTTTGCTTGGATGAGCTACGTGAGCATGGTCACAGTTTTTCTCTTCGTAATTTTCTTCGAAGTCGGGCCTGGACCAATCCCCTGGTTTATTGTTGCTGAACTGTTCAGTCAAGGGCCCCGCCCTGCCGCCATAGCCATAGCTGGATTCTGCAACTGGACCTGCAACTTCATCATTGGAATGTGTTTCCAGTACATTGCAGTAAGAAAACTTCCTAAAATCTTGCACATGACAGACACCCTCAAAACATTGGTTGAGATTTCCAAAGCAGTGTAGGGGGATGGACACACACATCTTCCATTAAAATTAACGGAAGATGGGTGTCTAAATCTCTCTAGATTGCTTTGAAAATCTTAACATTTGCAATACAAATGATAAGGAAACCATGGGGTTGTTATTAATTCATCACTGTGGTTTCATTTTTCCCATTACAGGATCTGTGTGGCCCTTATGTGTTCATGACCTTCGCCGTTCTGCTCTTCGGCTTCGTTTTATTCACACACTTTAAAGTACCAGAAACAAAAGGAAAGTCTTTTGAAGAGATTTCAGCTGAGTTCCGCCGCAAGGGGCGCTCAGCAATAAAAGGACCCAAAGCTGCAACTGAACTGGAGGGTTTGCGAGGCAGCCAGGAAGCATAAAAACCGGCAAACTGTGTACAAGAAGGAGAGTAAAGAAATATATTTTTTAATGCATCTGAAAAAACCTTAGACAAAAGCATGGTTTTGTAAAAACACCGCTGATCAAAAACCAGTAGGTCAAATCAGTATCATGCTTCTGACTGATATACCTGGTAGTGTATGTATCTACTGCCCCTGAGACTAACCTGACGTTATGGTCTAAGGGCTCAGTGTATCTTGGTGTTGCCCTAAAAAGACATAGGAAAGAATGGAAGGAATAGATACAGAAAGGCTTCCATGGTGCACTGAATTGATTCAGTACAGTAACAATCTTCATTCGCTGGAGACAGGTATACACCAACCAAGAGCATAATGCAGAAGGGGCAAAAGAAAGAAAAGAGATGCTGCAATTTATTCTTATGGATGGTTTCATCCTTTCTTCCCATGCCTGTTTCTTCCTTTGCTGAATGATAGGAAGCCTGGGAAAACCAAATGCTACTGTAGTTGTCATATTAGTATAAAGACATAACTAGCTGAAGGTGCTAAATATAAAAGAGTGAGTGAATTTGCCACCTCATCCTACAGTGGTGTAGCCTGGCCTATATTTCTTTCCTCTCTAACTTTTACTCCTTTGATGTTAAGGCTTCAAGACTAATTCTGGACTCATTAAAGACAATAGGAGTTTGATCACTGACTTCAATGGGACCCAGATTTGGCCCCGTAGCATATATTCAGGTAATGAGATTAACACAATCAGCTAAATTCATTCCTGGTGTAATTCCGTTATCTTGGCTGCCGTTATACTGGAAAGGAATTTGAGCAATGACTGTCATGTGATACACTGATCACAGGTTAAGTGGTAGCTGAAACTATGCATACAAGATCACGTGAAAACCAGCAGTGCCAACTGAGATACCACAGAATACGAGGTCAGACCTTCAAACACTTGTTCACAAGTGAAATGGTACAGATGTGACAGGAGGCAAGTATCAGAGCTTGCCAGTCAAGAGTTTTATGCAATACGTTAAATAGTAAAATAGATATTGTGAATGTAAAAGAAATTAGGCTTGTGCCTTCAGTGTTATTATCTTTGCCTGTTACATAAAAGTGACCATGAACAATGCTGTCGATGTTTGTTGGCTTTTGTTGCTATTTTCCCTAGGTCAGTCTTGACTCTGGGAGCTAGACCCCTTGAACGTAAGAGCTAGCTTCTCAGGACGAGCTTTTTTGATGCTCAGATCTCCCTGTGTTGCAATCATTGCACTGGCCCTGAGCAAACTGATTTTAAAATGTGCTGTGTAGCAGTTAGAGTACAGGCCTGGGAGTCAGGAATCCTGGGGCCTGATAATCTTGAAGTAAATGGGAGTTGTGTGTGCCCTAGTTTATATTCCTGGCTCTGCCACTGATTCACTGTGTGACTTTGGGTAGATAAAGCTTCAGTTTGCCCATCTGTAAAATGAGTACAATACGTGGATGTTGTGCAGCTTGACTTATTAGTATTCGGAAAGCACTTCAAGAGCCTCATTGGGAAGGCAAAGCATTATTAGATTGAAAGCCTTCATGGGGCTGATACTAAGGCTATGTTTTCACTGTAGAGTTAGCCTGGATGATTGGCACCTGAGTTAGCCTCGTCTGGGTGTGAGCATCCCCACAGCAAAGCTCTACCTGCATCACTGTGTCCTCACCAGTTCTGCACTGACCTATGTGTGTCCCATGGTTCTTTGTGCTGAGATGTTCTAGGATTCTTTCCCAATCAATTGCAGGAGAACCTGTCTATTCTTTGGGGGAATTGTGGGACAGCACTGGAGAACTATCAGCACTCCAGTGAGTGATTTAGCCTACATCCTCACTGCAAAGATGGCAGGTTCCTTCCAGACCCAGGTACAGCAGAGCGCAGGCTCTAACCCACCCCACCCACCTCCCAGCTAGCCTGGGCTTAACACGCCTCCAAACTCAGGAAAAGGTTTTTGTGTGTAGACGGCAGAGGGTTGGTCTAAAACTCACAAAAGCATTTGAGCTAACTCCGCAGTGAGGACATACCCTGTCTTTTAACAGGGTGCTGCAAATGTTTCGAGGCAAAACAAAACCAGATTTTAGCAGGAAGATGCTCTTTGAGACATTCATGTAGATTGTATAACATGAGATACCAAATGTTCATAAGTTTTTATATCACTTGCAGCTGAACTCTGTTCTGCATTATGTATATAATTCACACTGTTTCATAAAGAGGGATGTCGGTGGTGTTAAGTCAGTATAAAACATCACTGTCAAGCTGAGCTAGGTTTAAAGTAGTGTCTTAGAGGGGAGAGGTCATTTATTACCAGTAAATCCACCCAGTCTTGGGCTATTTCTACACGGTCCCGTAATTCAGACTATGGAGGTGTGAACTGCAAGTACACACGAAAGTGCTGTGCTGAAACTGCCCCGTATGGGCACTGCTGGCATAGACCATTTGAAGAAAACTACACCCACATGAACTTAGGTACCTTTTAGTTCACACCTGCAGTATCCACGAGGTAAGGGGTGGTTTTCAGTGCAGCTCTTTGGTATGTGCTGCAATTCATGCCCCTGTAGTCCAAACTACAGGGCCGTGTAGCCAAGCCCTTGGTTTTCCTGCAGTAAGAGTTGTATGTCTGTACAAGAATGATAGTGAAAGCGTTGATTAAATTAATATATTTATTAAATTAGACTAATTGAAAAAGCATGGACTGATAAATGTATACCTGAATTTTAAGTAACGCCTAGCCAAAGAGTCAGAAGCCGTTTTGTAAAATGGTTCCCTAAATAGAACTGTCCATTAAAAGTACTTTGTAGTTTTAAGCAGTCTTTCTCTCTTCATTTTACCCCACATTATTGTGAAGCTTTGTACTGAAGTTTGGAGTGTTGTCTCTGCCACACTATCTGAAGTGGTTCATGACTGTGAGTGCCAACCTCAGGGCAGAGTATAAAAAAGCAGGACTGAGACTCCCAAACTGGTGGTATGTTCTATAACTAGATTTCACCAACCCAGTAACAAATGTAAACTCCTGAAGTATTATAGCAGTCTTACCACAGAGTTCCAGACAATCCCTTGGGCACGCCAGTGTATCTTGCCACCCCGGAAAGCTGGACTTAGAGATAGTTGGACACCATAAATCAAAGATCACAAAAGATTCAGGTTGCTTTCAGTCCCATGAGACCAGCCACTTACCCCAGGTCAATTTGTACCTCAGATCTCACACCAAAGACGTCGCTTGTAGCCAATCCTATGGTAAACTAAGGATTTATTAACTAAGAAAAGAAATGAAAGAGTTATTACAACGTTAAAGCAAGCAAACGTAAATACACAAATGAGTTACAGTCTATGGTTTTAACAGGTGACAGAGCTGTAGTAATCTGTCAGCTCTGAATGTCTTTTAGGGCTACCCCAGGTTGACGCTGGGGATCTCTACTTCTGTTTCATAGCTCCGGCCCTGTCAGAGTCCAGACAGCAAAAGAGATGAAAAATTTTCTTGTTGGGTATCTTTATTTCCTTCTTCCAGCATTCACGCTGATGGGATGAGCCCTTTTGCACATTGCCTCTTCATGGATGTGCAGGGGCAATTAGCAAAATCTTTGTACTGTGATGTCCCACAATGGCCCATTTAGTTTTGATAGTCCTTCCTGATGGGCAAGAGGTAATACATTTTCATAGGGATTTAGCATTTTTCACAAGGTACAGTTTTTTCTTGTTTGGTGAGTTGCATAGTTCAGAATAAACATTTTACAGCTATAGCACAAACACTTTAGAATGACCTTATAGCATGGGAGACTGACATTAATATATGTAGATTAATACACATAGCACCTTACAAGCATTTCATAAAGGACTAAATAGTAAACACATTGTTATAAGTTCAATACCCATCTTAACCATACTAGCACACAGGTGAGCTGGACTGGTTTCCAGCAATGAATTTGTCAGTGCTTGGCTGAGGCCTTAAAGCCTTGGCAAGAGCTGGCAGCTGGTAAACCAGCATCACTGTCCGTATGGCTTGGAGAAGGAGTCCAGCAAAGGTAGCAGCCACTATCCCACAACAGATTCATTTCTTATCTTTTCTGTATGTATGACTATTTTTTCTATGTGCTGCTGCTAACATTATGTGAATCAGGCAGTGTGAATATGCATCACCTTAACACACACTCTCAGCTCTGTTGGTACAGAGCTTCTGAGCAAACTTTGTTAGCTTCTCAGCTAATGCTGACACAAAGGAAAGCATCTAAATGCTTTTACGGTCTATGAGCTACAGAATCACGGTGGGGAATCCCATCTGTGCTCTTTGTGCCATTCCTGAACAACATTCCTTGATCAGTTTTATTCAAAATCATTTCACTCCCCGCTAGACTCCTCTAGAGAAAAGGGCTATGTGTACACAAGGATTTTTCAGACACAAAATTCCCCGGGCGTGCCCCTCTGCTAGTGGTAGCCCTGGTGCAGGCTGTAGCATTGAAAAGGCTGTTTTTATCACTGTGTGGACCAATGCTGACCAGATTATTAACACTATATGACACACAAGCCTTTATCTATGTTGTAGGGTTAATGTTCTACGTTAGGCCAAGCTATTGCAAGTGTACTTTACCATGTCCAGTGACTTGCAAAGAAAAAGGTCATTACAGAGTTTGTTAAATCTAGAAATATGTTTACTGCTGTCTCATCACATCAGTTTGGCACTTAGAACCTGTACCCCTTATCTGAATGATCCGGTTTAAACTTGTTCCTGATATACAGCTTGTCCAGTCTTGATTTTTATCTCTAAATGTTACAGTTTTACCAATTTGCTAATCATTAAGATAATTTAAAAGACCAAGTCATGCTTATTAGCTAAATGGTTGTTGCACTTTAGTTAACATGCAAAGGATGTTCCCATGCCACAGTTAGCTAATAACACATTATAATTAATAATCCCTGGAAAAGCATCCTGTCAGCAAGAGCTTTGCTGGTGTTTTCCTAATGCACTGAGATTATTGCCATTAGGACTTTTCTGTTGTGTCAGATAAATGGCTGAAAACATAATTTTAATATTAGCTTGATTTCCCTAATCCAACAAGATCAGGACATTTGGACCCATTAACTTTTTTTTTTTTTTTTTGCATAAATCTATTGCAGATTTTTCTGTACCACTTCATGCTGTTTTGCACAATTTCCTTCCAACTGGGTATCCTCTTTCTACTGAATCAAACAACTGATGAGAAAGAGGCTGAGTCAATAATTCTGCTATAAATTCAGGGCCCAGTCCTTTGAGGTGCTGTGCACTTTCTGAGGTGTTCATCTCCCACTGAAGTCATGGACAAGTGGGAGCTCCTTTGCAAAAGTTCTCATGAATCTGGCAGAGATCAAGGCCCTGATTCAGCAAAACACTTAAGCATGTGCATAATTTTATACGAAACCCATTAAAGTTAAGCACGTGCTTACGCCAGAGATTTTCAAACTGTGGAGTGTGCACCACTAGGGGGTGTGGAGGAACCTTCGGGGAGGCAAGTGGTGATGCCAGGCAGCTCGGGCTAGCTCTGCACATTTGGGGTTTGGGGAGGGAGTGCCACATCCACCCCCGACTCACTTCAGCAGGCCACCCAGCCTGTGGGTCAGTGTCAATGCCTCCATGCCCAGTGCTGGCTCCGCTTCCATGCCCACTGCCTTTTCCCACCCCGAAAACCTGAGTGGGGAGGGGCAAGTATTGGGGGTGCACAACCAAAAATTGTAACTAAAGGAGAGGACTTGGCTCAAAAGAAGGAGGACCTCATAGAAGAAATGGTTGTAGGGGACAACCTTGATTCAAGTGATCATGAGCTAATTCAGTTCAAACTGAACGGAAGGATAAACAAAAATAAATCTGTGACTAGGGTCTTTGATTTCAAAAGGGCTGACTTTCAAAAATTAAGGAAATTAGTTAGGGAAGTGGATTGGACTGAAGAACTTATGGATCTAAAGGCAGAGGAGGCCTGGGATTACCTCAAATCAAAGCTGCAGAAGCTATTGGAAGCCTGCATCCCAAGAAAGGGGAAAAAATTCATAGGCAGGAGTTGTAGACCAAGCTGGATGAGCAAGCATCTCAGAGAGGTGATTAAGAAAAAGCAGAAAGCATACAGGGAGTGGAAGATGGGAGGGATCAGCAAGGAAAGCTACCTTATTGAGGCCAGAACATGTAGGGATGAAGTGAGAAAGGATAAAAGTCAAGTAGAGTTGGACCTTGCAAAGGGAATTAAAACCAATAGTAAAAGATTCTATAGCCATATAAATAAGAAGAAAACAAAGAAAGAAGAAGTGGGACCACTAAACACTGAGGATGGAGTGGAGGTTAAGGATAATCTAGGCATGGCCCAATATCTAAACAAATATTTTGCCTCAGTCTTTAATGAGGCTAATGAAGATCTTAGGGATAATGGTAGCATGACAAATGGGAATGAGGATATGGAGGTAGATATTATCATATCTGAGGTACAAGCGAAACTTGAACAGCTTAATGGGACTAAATCGGGGGGCCCAGGTAATCTTCATCCAAGAATATTAAAGGAATTGACACATGAAATTGCAAGCCCATTAGCAAGAATTTTTAATGAATCTGTAAACTCGGGTTGTACCGTATGACTGGAGAATTGCTAACATAGTTCCTATCTTTAAGAAAGGGAAAAAAAGTGATCCGGGTAACTACAGGCCTGTTAGTTTGACATCTGTAGTATGCAAGGTCTTGGAAAAAATTTTGAAGGAGAAGGTAGTTAAGGACATTGAAGTCAATGGTAAATGGGACAAAATACAACATGGTTTTACAAAAGGTAGACTGTGCCAAACCAACCTGATCTCCTTCTTTGAGAAAGTAACAGATTTTTTAGACAAAGGAAACTCAGTGGATCTAATTTACCTAGATTTCAGTAAGGCGTTTGATACGGTGCCACATGGGGAATTATTAGTTAAATTGGAAAAGATGGGGATCAATATGAAAATTGAAAGGTGGATAAGGAATTCGTTAAAGGGGAGGCTACAGCGGGTCATACTGAAAGGTGAACTGTCAGGCTGGAGGGAGGTTACCAGTGGAGTTCCTCAAGGATCAGTTTTGTGACGAATCTTATTTAATCTTTTTATACTGACCTCGGCACAAAAAGTGGAAATGTGCTAATAAAGTTTGGGGATGATACAAAGCTGGGGGGTATTGCCAATTTAGAGAAGGACCGGGACATCATAAATGAGGATCTGGGTGACCTTGTAAACTGGGTAATAGTAATAGGATGAAATGTAATAGTGAGAAGTGTAAGGTTATGCATTTAGGGATTAATAACAAGAATTTTAGTTATAAGCTGGGGACGCATCAATTAGAAGTAACGGAGGAGGAGAAGGACCTTGGAGTTTTGGTTGACCACAGGATGACTATGAGCCGCCAATGTGATATGGCTGTGAAAAAAGCTAATGCGGTCTTGGCATGCATCAGGTGAGGTATTTCCAGTACAGATAAGGAGGTGTTAGTACCGTTATACAAGGCACTGGTGAGACCTCATCTGGAATACTGTGTGCAGTTCTGGTCTCCCATGTTTAAGAAGGATGAATTCAAACTGGAGCAGGTACAGAGAAGGGCTACTAGGATGATCCGAGGAATGGAAAACCTGTCTTATGAAAGGAGACTCAAGGAGCTTGGCTTGTTTAGCCTAACCTAAAGAAGACTGAGGAGAGATATGATTGCTCTCTATAAATATATCAGAGGGATAAATACCAGGGAGGGAGAGGAATTATTTAAACTCAGTACCAATGTGGACATAAGAACAAATGGATATAAACTGGCCATCGGGAAGTTTAGACTTGAAATTAGACGAAGGTTTCTAACCATCAGAGGAGTGAAGTTCTGGTACAGCCTTCCAAGGGAAGCAGTGGGGGCAAAAGACCTATCTGGCTTCAAGATTAAACTCGATAAGTTTATGGAGGAGACGGTATGATGGGATAACATGATTTTGGCAATTAATTGATCTTTAACTATTCATGGTAAATAGGCCCAATGGCCTGTGATGGGATGTTAGATGGGGTGGGATCTGAGTTACTACAGAGAATTCTTTCCTGGGTATCTGGCTGGCGAATCTTGCCCACATGCTCAGGGTTCAGCTGATCGCCATACTTGGGGTGGGAAGGAATTTTCCTCCAGGGAAGATTGGCAGCGGCCCTGGGCTTTTTCACCTTCCTCTGTAGCATGGGGCACGGATCACTTGCTGGAGGATTCTCTGCACCTTGAAGTGTTTAAACCATGATTTGAGGACTTCAGTAGCTCAGACATAGGTGAGAGGTTTATTGCAGGAGTGAGTGGGTGAGATTCTGTGCATTGTGCAGGAGGTCAGACTAGATGATCGTAATGGCCCCTTCTGACCTTAATAATTATGAATCTATGAAAAGGTTTGAAAACTGCTGATCTAGACAGATATATGCCTATTAAATGAAAGCTTCATTTAGAAATCAGCAACGGACCATTTAAAACATTAAAACTGATTTGCTTAGTAGCCACAATAGAGCAGAAAAGTTGCTTTAAGTGAAAAAAAGTTCTCGCAATGAAAAATGTATGCCAGCAAATATCCATTCACAGCTGTTAACTAAAGAAACAGATTTGCAGACAACACCAAGAGATGCCACTTAGATTAGCCTATTGTTTAGAGTCATTTATAAACATTGCACTGAATGTAGTCCCTATCGCAATTAAACAGGCATGCTCTTAATTGGGTGTTGGGGGGAATATTAAGTGGCTTCTGTTGTCTTACTAATAGCATTAAAGCAACTGAGTTGGGGATTTCAGAAATAACTAGCAGGCCTTGTTCTGCTTTGGGTTCCATCTGTCTAGCTGTATGGGAGTATCTGTGACATCATAGCAGTCAGCATCTCTGAAAGTGTGTGTGTGTGTACTTATGGTATTCACTGCAAAGGAAATAGCACAAAACAAGCTTCTGCACTTCCCCCCAAGATAAGGAGAAATATCAACTCCTATCATAGCCATCTGCAGTACATATTAGCATTGAAACACAGAAATCTGCTTGTTACCTTTAGAAGACATGAGCGCCAACTTCATGGTCTGATGTCAGACTAGTTAATTGCCACTTTTGCCTCAGTAAGTACTTGTATACTAATCCACCACATCAGAAGAACATGTGATTAAGAATAGAGAGGGTGATGAAGCGGATAAGTTGGCATTTTGCTGTCAATCGACTCAGCTAAAGAGAGCCCATAAAATGTTAGTATCAACACTCTCTAGCCCATTTATCCCAACTAGGTCGTCGGAATGAAATCTATAACCCCAAGTCTCTAGTTCTGACACCTGTCAAGATATATGTATGAAAGATTGTGATTTGGAGACACTCCCTCATAAGGGACCGTGATGTGAGTGTGGGAATTTGGAGATGTGCCTTGGAAGTAGGGGTTGGGAACACCGCATGGCTCTGTGCAGTTGAGCACCAGAGATGCTCCCCAGTTTGTTTTAATAAAGTTTTATTCCTTTTTCATTCACTGGTTGTTTATTTAATGAACCCCAAGCTCGTTACATGGTGTCAAAAGTGGGATCTCCGAAAATAAATTCTACAGAAGATTCACAAGGGTTATTTAGGAATTGAGAAGTGCAAACGAGCACAAGCATTGTTGTATTGCCACGGATCAATCACAACATCGCTAATGTGGTGGGAAACTGCTTTTCCTACTTGAAATCCAAGCCATGCCAACAAGCAGAGCCACTGAGACCTCATCCAGTTCCACAAAAGCTTAACGAGAAGGTCGGCACTAACTTATTTATCTGGCAATCAAAGGATTATTTAATAGTCTCAGATTATTTTTCTCTATACCCAGAAATTTGCACACTGCACAGTACTAACAGTAAGTCAGTGATAGCTGGCATGAAGGGAATCTTCTCCAGACACGGAATTCCAGATAAAGATTTTAGCGATAATGGGCCACAATTTTCCAGTGCAGATTTTAGGTAATTTGCCATAGATTTGGATTTTCGTCACAAAACATCAAGTCCAAATTATCCCCAATAAAATGGATCTGTGGAAAGGTCTATACAGACACAAAAGAACCTTATGAAAAAAGACTTTTGACAGTGGAGATGATTTGTATAAAGTTTTATTGGTTTACCAAAATACACCTCTGGAGAATGGCTTTTCTGCAGCTCAGCAGTTAATGGGAAGAAGGAGCAGATCTAATTTACCAATTGATGCTAACCTGCTGAAATCTCATAACAATGAAACCATACAGCAGAAGAAAGAAATTCAGAAGTGGAAGCAGGAAACTCTGTAAAGTCTCCCGTGTAGCTGCATTAGCTATGCCTGCAGGAGAGCCTCTCCTGCCAACATAGTGCTGCCCACACCAGCACTTTCGTTGGTGAAACTTACGTTGGTCAGGGAGGTGTTTTTTTCACAACCCTGTCCAACAAAAATTTTACCAACAAAAGTACTAGTGTAGATGAAGCCTAAAGGTCCTGAAAGACTGAGAGAGACTTGCTAACCTGGCTGGAGAAGGGGTATTAGAGAAAAGTGAATGGTAAAGACTAATTCCACAGTGAGGTGCTCGTAACCTCTCCTCTCTAAATAGTTGAGACATTGGTTTTATAGAAATGTACTAGATGGGTTGAGAATTTTATGTGTGTGTTATTAGATAGTTGTTAACTGTTAGAGAGAGAGAGAAAGTTAATTCTTTTTTCTTTAAATGGGAAGATCTATATGTTCATGAACTATTGTGATTTGGAGAGACTCCCTCATAAGGGACTGTGTTATGAGTGTGGGAATTTGGAGATGTGGCTGGAAAGGGACGGGGGGCGGGAGTTGGGAACACCCCATGGCTGTTCACCAGAGACGCTCTCCAGTTTGTTTTATTAAAGTTTTATTCCTTTTTCATTTACTGGTTTGTCATTTAATAAACCCCAAGATTGTTATAACACCATTAGCCAAACTATGCCTGTTACAAATACCTGCATAATAAATAGGCTCTTAATGCCACATTTAGCTTAGATAAAAGAAGAGGAGGACTTGTGGCACCTTAGAGACTAACACATTTATTTGAGCATAAGCTTTCGTGGGCTAAAACCCACTTCATCAGATGCAGTGGAAAATACAGTAGGAAGATATATATATACACACAGAGAACATGGAAAAATGGGTGTTGCCATACACACTATAACAAGAGTGATCAATTAAGATTTTTTCATGTTCTATGTGTGTGTATATATCTTCCTACTGTATTTTCCACTGCATGCATCCGACGAAGTGGGTTTTAGCCCACAAAAGCTTATGCCCAAATAAATGTGTTAGTCTCTAAGGTGCCACAAGTACTCCTCGTTCTTTTTGCTGATACAGACTAATACAGCTACCACTCTGAAACCATTTAGCTTAGATGTTTTCCTTTCATACTCACCAGCACCATCTGCAGATCAAATTAGTAAAGTGCAGCAGAAACCGTTGAACAGAGGCTTCTCACAGGAACAACCCCAGATGACAGATGTTTTTGGAGAACCTGCAACCATATTTTACTCGATTTTATTCATTTAATTTGCCTCATATTTGAGTGGGGTTCAGTGGATATATCTTGGAGGGGAAAATATTAAGATTGTGTGAGGGGAATGGAGGTTGTTTCAAAGGAATCACTGTGATACAGTCAAAGCACCGTGCTGAAACCTCAGAATAGAAAGCTCTCACTTTTCCACCCCCACAAGACCATGTCTGCACCACTTTAACTACCAGCCCTTTAGTGTGGGTACAGTTATACCTGTTAAATGTGCTTATTGCAGGAATAAATGTACAATAGCTTATTCCCATCTACTTGTACTGGTATAACTGCATCCATACTAGAGGTTGTACCATTATAATTACTTCAGAAAAAATCACACCCCTAACTGTAAGTTATACTGTACAAAATCCGGGTGTAGCTCAGGCCTTTCCTGCCTAGAACGGACAGTTACCTCTGTCAGAGTGTTTCCTAGTGTCACAAAGATAGTATGTCAGAGAGCTGGGATTTACACCCAGATTTCCTGATTCCTAATCCTGATTTGTAATACAAACAACTGAGGCTGACCTCGCTACATCCCTCAAAAATTCACAGCCCTGAGAGATGTAGTTAAGCTGACCTAAGTCCCGCTATAGATACTTCTACATCAACGAAAGAATTTCTGTCGACCTAGCTACTGTGTCTTGAGGGAGTCGATTTACTACAGCAACAGAAACAGCTCTTCCGGTGCTGTAGCAAATGTCTACCTGCAGCACTATTGTGACACAGCTTTGCAGTGCTACAGCTGCACTGCTGTGCCACTTGAACTGCAGACATACCCGTAAATGGCTATAGGACAATTGGACCCTGATCTCTGACTGGTGCCTCTAGGTGCTACTTAATTCCAAATAAAAAATAAATAGTAAACTGCGTTCAGTGTCATGCTCCGCCACAGGCTGGGTGAGCTTGGACAAGTCACTTAGTCTCTCTGTGCATCAGTCCCCCATCTGTAAAATGGGGATAACAGCACTATTCCACCTCACAGGGGTGTTTGTGAGGTTTTTGGCTACAGCACCAATGAGAGGCCATGAAGTGTCTAGACTGATAGATGTCTATTACCCATACCAGTGCTTCTTGGCATTTTGTGGCAACTTTTACCAGTAGAGTGATAATTGCCTATCCATGATGTCAGCTGTGGATTAGCCATCTTTGAATCAATTACCAACAGATCTATAGCAGTCCAAGGTTCCAGTTTCCAGAGGGCAATAACAACTTGTTTCTGGAGTATTATTGCCTCTTTCATCCAGGTGTACTGGAGCTCAAGGATTGGGGTAAGCTTCTCACACAGCTAAAGGAATGTTGCTTTCCTTGTATGAAAATTTGGGGCTCACTGCTGGTCATTGCATATTTCCATCATAATGGATTCCCACAACTCTATGCTTGTAGCCCCAATCCAGCTCTGATCTCCACAGGGGAAAAACACATCAACTAAGTCCATGTCTCTGTGTCCGCAAGGTGCTGGCCTTTACTCCTTCTGTTTGTAATAGCAAGCTGCCACTATCTTCTGTGGGGAAAAAGCCACCCTTGAAACATGTGACATCACCCCCTGCAGCGGCTTTGGCAGTTGCATGCCAGAGAAAACATCGTCTCCATAAAAACCAGCATCTGTCAGTTCCAGTTGTTAGACTGAATGGGATCCATACCTGACAGCACAAGGATGTAATAGCACACAAAACATGGGAAACACCCAGAAATCTTTGTATCTCCCATTATTAGATACAGCGTCAGTGTGGACATGGAGCATGACAGCCAGGATGTGGAACTCAATTGCTGTGGTTATGCTCTGTCAAGTAAGGGCTTATCTAAACGGGGAAATGTAGAAGCATAACTATAGCAGTATAATTTTATCAGCATAGTTATGCTGGTAAATTCCCCATAGAGATAAGCCCTTAGGCTAAAGCAAGATGGCTAAGACCTGGTCTACACTTAAAATTTAGAGTGACCTAGCTACATTGTTCAGTGGCTGTGAAAAATTCACACCACCGCACCATAGTTAAGCTGACAGATGCAGTTACATCAATGGAAGAATCTTCCGTTGATTGCTCCACCACTCAGGGAGGTAGATTACCTACACTGACGGGGGGGGGAGGGGGACGATGACCCTTCAGTTGCTGTAGGAAGTGTCTACGCTATGGTGCTACAGACACAGAGCTGTAGCTCTGCGGCTGCAGCACCCGTAGTGTAGATATGGGCTGATTCATGAGTCTTCCAATCTCTGCATACAGAAGCAACACCTCCCCCACACTACTCTGTCTTCTTCAAACCTCACCCTCAGCCCCACCTTGTTCTCAAAGGTGCAGCTCCTGTTAACCAGAATACAAACACTGAAAATAGAATAACAAAACAAATATTAACACAACACCCAAATTCACCTCTAACTATAATGTTTTACAATATAAACTCATTTTAATAATTATTCCTGTGTTCTCAAACTAACAAATATATTTTTCCTCCTAGACATGTCAGCAGGTAGGAGTGACTGGTGTGGGAGGCATGCTGTTATCCTCTAGGAGGAGTAGCCTGAACTGGGGATAAAACAGGCTTTAATACAACTATTTGTGAACTAGCAATCACCCACAGCCCTCAACTAAAACCTCTCCAGCGCATCATCAAGGATCTACAAACTATTCTGAAGGACAATCCCTCACTCTCACAGACCTTGGGAGACAGGCCAGTCCTCGCTTACAGACAGCCCCCCAACCTGAAGCAAATACTCACCAGCAACTACACACCACATAACAGAAACACTAACCCAGGAACCTATCCCTGCAACAAATCCCATTGCCAACTCTGTCCGCATATCTATTCAAGGGACATCACCATAGGATCTAATCACATCAGTCACACCATCAGGGGCTCGTTCACCTGCACATCTACCAATGTGATATATGCCATCATGTGCCAGCAATGCCCCTCTGCCATGTATATTAGCCAAACCGGTCAGTTTCTATGGAAAAGAATAAATGGACACAAATCAGGTTCTGTTCCTGCTTCTGTTAGCAGAGTATGACCTAATAGTTAGAAAGAGCATAACAAATATAACTATGCCCCTTCTTGACCAGCTATGGGAACTGAACCTGGGATCTCAAAGCATTAACTTTTACTAGAGCACAACAATAGTGCACATTAGGATGGTGGTAGTAATATACTCATAAACCTTGGTATGCATCTAACCACTAGAAAGAGACAAAGATCCACATAGTGTAAGTTAAATGGGCCAAAGTATGCTCGTCTATCTGAAAGGCAACATGGCAAAGTCAGCCTGGTCAGCTCTAACCCACCTTCTCTCTATCTTGGGTGAGCGACAGCTGCTTCTGAGCTAGTGCTCTGCTGATTTGCCTAGTAAACTCTGAAATGTGGCAAGGGTGGAACGCGAGGCTCTTTCCCAGGCCTGGCGTACCATAGGTGGTGGGGGGACATGCCAGTTAAGTCTAGGATTACCAATAGTCCCTTATTACAAGGACTTATTTTTTCATCTCTGTACAAGATCAGGAATTGCTGAGTGCTGCAAAAAGGAGCAAGAAATACCCCTGGTGAACGTAAGTGAGCGCTGCTTACTATTAATACTAATGATCATATCAGGAAGAGGCGTGGTGCAGGGCTCCTAAGAAAACAACCCCTTATTTTGGAAATACTTTGGCAAGCCTACATGCCACAGCCCTGCAGAACGCGCACCACTGGCAAGCCGGACGCCCAGCATCAGGGCTGTAAGGCGAGTCGCCCCGCCAGGATGTGTGGCGCCAAAGAAGGGACGGCCCTTACAGCAGGGCGGGCAACCCCCAAACCAGCCCCTTTACACGCTTAGAAGTTGCCTCGGTAGCAATGGCCGCCATCGTCACGTGACAAGCTGCTGGTTGGTGTGTGGGGGGGGGGGGGGGGGAAGGGATATTGTGACCCAAGCCGCTTTCCATAGTAGGCGAGACGCGGATCATCCCACAAGCCTGTGGGGAAACCTGTTTCCGGTTGGAGAGACGCCCCAAGCGGAAGTGCTGTTGCTTTAAGGCATGTGGAGGAGGAGCAGCTCGAGGGGAGGGGAAAGTGAACTTTCCGCACCACGTGGTCAGACTCCAACCAATGCTAAGCGGCGGTGAATCGCCACGGTAGGGGCGCGCGGGTGACCTGGAAGTTTGTGCGCTCCGAGTCACATGGAAGGGGCGGGGCACCCGGAGCCCCGCCTAACCTGGCCTCCTGGCAGCCAATGAGAGCTGCGCCCGCGGCTACAAAGCGGAAGTGGGGGGGGGCCGGGGGAGTAGAGGTGTGCGCGTGAGGCTCTACCGCTCTGTCCTGTCTTCCCCCGCTTCCCCGGCTGCCGCAGTGCTAGAGGCCGGGCGCGTGTGCGCAGCGGGCGACGCTCCGTTTCCTGTCGGCGGGTAAGAGCCGGGCCTGGCGCGCGCCGCTCCCGGCCGTTGGAGTTGCCGGCGCCGCGCGGGGTCGGGCCACCCCGCCACTGAGCCGGGCGCCCCGCGGGAGGTGGGAACCCTTCACCCTCCCCGCGGGCGGGCTGGGCGCACGCGGTGTGTGTGGCGAGCGCGGCTCTGTCTCCACGCGGCCGGCACCCCCTGCGCACTCCGGCCGGGCGCCGCAACGGCGTCTCCGCCGGCACGTGGGCAGGGCCGGAGGCCTCCCTCGCGCCGCTGGCCGGCCCGGGGCGGGCAGACCCCTGGGCCCAGCTGAGGGGCTGCCCAGGAGCACGGGCTGCCCGGCCGGCCAGCAGCCTTGGGGCAGGTCGGCTCCCTGCGCCGCTCAGCGCCCAGGCAGGGTACACGTGCACCGCAGCTAAACCCCCGCGGCCGGCCCGGGCTAAGGGGCTGCTTAACTGCTGGGTAGATACCCTGGGACCCTCCCCCCCACGTTTGTCTAAGCTGTCTGTTTGCTGGTAAAAGCTGCATCCGCTCCTTATTCTCTAGTAGTACCCACTAACGGACCCAGCGCACTATGGCCGATGAGATTGACTTCACGACTGGAGATGCTGGTGCTTCCTCCACCTACCCCATGCAATGCTCTGCGCTGCGCAAGAACGGCTTCGTCGTGCTCAAGGGACGTCCTTGCAAAATTGTTGAAATGTCAACCTCTAAGACCGGCAAACACGGTCATGCCAAGGTAAACAGACTGGCATGCTCTCAGACCTTTCCTTTTGGGCTTGAATATTTTCTCGCTCAGTGACTTTATTTTTTATATTAATAATGTTGTGTGTGTACACATGTATACGTACGTATACACACACACACACACTCTGCACAAATCACCTGTCAGATCTTTAGATACACTTCTAGTTATAAGAAAAGGAGTACGTGTGGCACCTTAGAGACTAACAAATTTATTTGAGCATAAGCTTTTGTTAGTTTGTTAGTCTCTAAGGTGCCACACGTACGCCTTTTCTTTTTGCAAATACAGACTAACACAGCTGCTACTCTGAAACTTCTAATTATGGAATTATTATGGACATAATACCAGCGTGCCCATGCCTCAGAGCAAGTTTTCTGTACTATTCAATCCCAACTCTTTAGCAAATGATAAACAGTGGGGGTAATATTAAAGACAAGATCCTATGTATGCATTTTCCTTGTAGGATCTTGAAACTTACATGGGATAGACCAGAGTTTATGGACTTGATGGAAGTGCTCTAAGAAGGTAGACGGATTACAGACTAGCCTTTGCCTAAAGGCTGATTTGGAAGGCATTGGGTAATGCATGTTAACAGCCTGCTGTAGACAACTGGAGGTGCCTCTAACATATTAAAGGACTCAATATAACCCATTTTATAGACTTTCCAAATCCTAATTTAGACAATCTAGACTTAAGGTACTGTATGAAAGAGTCTTGCCCTACTTTTTGAGACCATTTAAATGGCTTGGCTAAGTAGACATACTTTGCACTAGTCCTTGGTGTGGCTTCACTAAATTCTTGTGTCTCTAGCTAACTGGCAATTAATTGATTTACTTAATCTGTTTTTTGAAGGCTGGTGTGGACATTCCCTTGCCTCTGTTCTAGGTGACAAATACTTGGCTTTTACCACATGCTAATTGAGTACTTAAGTCTTCACTACACTTTTGTACCTTGAAGTAGAAGCCTAAGGTATGTCTGTCTACTAAACAATAGAGGGTAACAGCAATTAACTAAAGATCTCAAAAAAAAATCTGAGACCTACACCCACCCCTGGGAGCAGTATGGCAATATATGGGTTTGCAGGGGACACTCTCATGGCTTTAAAATGTTCTGATCAGACCCTCGGGCCTCATCTACATGTTGTTAGGTTGACTAGCTATGTCACTGAGAGCTGTGTTGGATTACCTAGATCAATGGAAAATGTTTTCTGTTGATGCATGGAGCATATGAGCTATGGTGCTACAGCAGTGCTGTGGTAGCTGTGCGGCTGTAGCAGTTGTAGTGTAGACACACTTTTGGTTAATCTTTTTCTAGAAACTATTCTTAAAACTAGTTGTTCTCAGTGCCTACCAGCAGCTAAGAAGCCCTGAAATAATTACCAAAATAAAGATAAGGGCAGGTAACAACCTTGTTCGTTTGGGTCTCTTAGTTAAGTGACCTGGAAACAGCCCAGATTTTGATGTTTAAGAGGGTGGACAGGGAGACCTTAATTGGTGTTAACAGTTGATAGCCTGGTTTATACCAGGTTTTAGTCTACATTTCACTGTGGTAATACTAGTTCAGCGTAGTCTGGCAATCATGGGAGTCTTAGCATAGATGTACAACGTCACAAACATGTCTAAGACCATAGCAAAAAGACTTGTGAATAGATTAGTTTGGTGTTGGCACTACTGGGGAGTTTCTAGAAATGCCCCTACTACTGGGGGAGAAGGGCTTAAATCCCACTTCTCTCTCATCTTTCAGGCTTGGCCCAAGCTAAGGTTTGTAAGTATATATCTTTACCAGCACAAACTTTTTACTGTAGACTTGGCTTATACTGGGAAAAGAGACCTTTTGGCATTGCTGTACTGGTTAAGAGTGACTTTTTTTTTTTCTCACACTCCTAACCAACATAGCCTTAGTCTCAAATCTAGTCATTGTAGAACTGGGATACCAAAGCTCTAATTTTCTTAGTCTCCTCCTTTAAGACAAATGTTTCAAACCATCTTCATATATGACCGGAGGTGGGGGGAAGGGTACAAGCAAACTTTCTCTTTCAGGTTACCCATAAACTCTTGGACTAAAATTCTTGCCCCTCCCATTCAAGTGGAATCGGTTTTATATATAAAATGAAACAGTAACTTAAACTGTTGCCTTGAACAGCAGGCTGCCAGTGACTGATCCTAAGTGGAGAAAAACTAATTGCTCTTTACTACTCTTCTTGCAGGTTCATTTGGTTGGTATTGATATATTCACTGGCAAAAAATATGAAGATATCTGCCCATCCACTCATAACATGGATGTTCCAAATATCAAGAGGAATGACTATCAAGTGAGTCCGTTTACTGATGATGTGATTAGACAGCTTCCTAACTGTTGTCATAATGACAAATTTCAGATACTACAAGTAAATTAGCTCCACTCCTAAACTGCATGTCATATTGTAGCTAGCTTAAAAAGTTTAAAAAGTTGCTTCTCCCACTTCAGACCCTTTTTCTTTCTCTCTTCTGAGGGTAGTTACTCCCTTGTTGAACATACTAGCTCTAAAATTTTGGCCTGAAGTCTGGGATATTAACTTCATTTTGCTGTCAGGGAGTACAAGATGGTAATATGACTCTCTAATGGGGAAAGGAAAATGGTTATATACTGGAGGATGGGAAAGTATCTTTACTACAGGGGCGAGAAAAGACTCTCTTTGGTAAGATTTCTGGACTTCCTTCAGAGCAGCACATTTACTCTGGGCTTGAGTATACCTACTGAATTTCTTTTGACTTGAAATAGACTTGAACTGTTTAGCTGGCACTGCTCCAAAGTCATTCTGATTCTACTGAACACTATTGAGGAGTGTAGATGCAGGGAACTGGTTCACAAATGTCCTTTGTTAACTTGATAACTTTTTCGAAGTGTTAGAAGGATGCTGACAAATTAACTAGACCTCAGATCTCTGCCACCTTCCTGTCTACTTTTCACTTCTCCATAACATAATTAACATCTTAGGATAGTCAAGTTTCTAGCCTTGTCGCTTCTATTCAGGCTTTTAGTCTGTGTGAAATGACAGCTGTGATGAATTCAGAGTGCACTGAGTTAAACATCTTAGAACCAGGGGCACTAGAAATTCAGTCCACTAACTCAGTGCAAATGATGTCAAAAGGTGGATTACTCTGAACGAATGAATTATTGAGGATGGTAACACAATATGGTGGAGTTCATCTAGTTATTAGTTGATATCTGTCCAGATCAGATGACATCCTCAATTAGTATTAATTGGCAAACTCAAGGTCACATGGTTAGAGTACTAATGCTAAACCTCCTAATCAAGGTGGACTGTTCTTTATTGCCCCGGTGTGCATCATGTACGCTGCAGAATACATGTTCTGGATAGTAACTTTTCTTCAGAGCTGTTGGTGCTACATACCAAGTACTAAATCACAATATTAGAGCTTGAGCTTCCCATTTGTATTTTTAGCATTGTTGTCCTGGTTCTTTAGCTCACTTAGAGGTCCCTCTAGTAAGCTACTGAAAAGTAAGGCTATTAATAATAGTCTAGAGCTATTAGGATATATGAACTTTCATATGTGATGCAGTCTTATGGGCAATTCTAGCCTTTTGGTGTCCAAAGCTAGTTACTTGACTATTATCATTCAAAAATTAAAATAGCTTAACTTTCATACAGAGAATGGCAGTCTAGAATTTCTTCCTGACTCGCCTTGTGAGTGCCTTGTAAAGCAGCACTTAAGAGCTAGAATTAAAAACCACTGCCGTTGTTTCATTCAGGTAAATGGAATCTGATGTGATGGCCTAGAGAAATACTCTCTAAATCATCAAGTCAGCTTATTTGTTTTGTAGTTGTGGTACCATCCAGGACACTCTTACCCTTGTGCTTAATAACTTGACCACTTAAAACAAATGTGCAACTTAACTTAGTTTAGCAGAAGCTAATAGCTTTCAATCCCTTCTCTTGAAAGGTCATTTAAAACTGTCATGTCATGATTTGCAGTCTGATTAGGCAACAAAGTTAACATGATGATGTAGAATCTGTCTCCAAACTACTGTGATATTCGAAGCTGCAAGTAACAGGATGGCCTAGTTTCCATAGTTGATACACTGAATTAATACAAACTAGCAAATCTTGCTATTTAGACAAATTAGCAGGATGAATTTTCTAAAAACCAACTTCTCCCTATAGCTGATCTGTATTCAGGATGGCTACCTCTCTCTGCTGACAGAAGGCGGTGATGTTCGTGAGGATTTGAAGCTGCCGGAAGGTGAACTAGGCAAAGAAATAGAGGGGAAATACAATGCAGGTGAAGATGTACAGGTAAGAACAAAGTATCAAGGTGCCACTAAAGGGCAAGTTTAAAGGGTGTCTGTACTTTCCATAAGATTCTGTGATAAAGAATGGTCCTGGTCTCTTACTCTCTCAATCTGAAGTTGGAAGCATACCAGTTTCCCACACTCTGAAATTCCTTCCTACCAAATTTAGGAGTATAGCTGTTACAAATGAACCTCCATAACCCAGCTCAAGCAGTTAAGTGGTCTCCCTTCTGTGGTTGATGGAAAGCTTGCCGGTTCTCACCTCAGTTGCATTTGCATGTGTCCAGACTCTTTGCTGTGCCACAAATTGGAAATTACAAGCCAAGTTGAGACCTGGTCTAAACTTAAGTTTTGCTGGCGTAGTTGTGTGGGCTCGGAGCTTTGGCGGGGGGGAAGCGGGAAATTACACCATTACCCAACACAGCTATAAAGGTAAAAGCTGTAACGGAAATGCGGCTTATATGAGCAAAAGCACACTCTTGCTAGTATAAACTGCATCTCCACTAAGAGGGTTTGTCAGTATAGATAGGTTTAGCTGTCTCTGACATCTGCTATGAGAGAAGAACCAAGAGCTGCCAGTCACTAACATAACAGATGACCAAGCAGCAGCGCAAAGAAAGGGATGCATATCCAGAGAGAACACCTCATAGGGCCAGATGGAATGACCAGCTGTAGAAAACTTTTTGTATCAGATTAAACACATTTCCATGTTATCTGTACTTACTGCTACTTCTCAAACAAGAGGAGGTGGGGATAGGAGTCCCTCCAACATTAGTTTTCAGTGGAGTGTCTTTTATCACATATTGGTTTGTCTCTTGTGATTGAGTCATCCATACATTTTTAATGTTTCTTTTGTCTTCTAGGTGTCAGTCATGTGTGCAATGAGCGAAGAATATGCTGTAGCCATAAAGCCCTGCAAATAAATGGGATCTCCAGGCTCGAGCAGTTGCTCAGGTCCGGACAAACCACAGATCTTAAATTTGGTTCTGACTGTCACCAAAGCTATGGCCTTCACAAGCAACCTCATTTCTTTTTGAATTGTTTCAAAATAGTGCTGGATTCTGGATTAGTGTTGCAGGCTGACTGGCAATTTTCATAATCACTGAGGTTTTAATTCCTTCTGAATTGTGTACCTCTTCTAACATGCCTGTAGGCTTCAGTTTATGGGTCCAAGAAACCTGATGGTTTCGTTCATTAGCAGGTATATTTTATTTGTTTAAGCAAAACATGTCTGTCTGTGTGAACAGTGTACAGTATTCAGGGGATTTTAGATAAGATAGTCGATGGTATCTAGGATTATAAATTAACCTAGAACATAAATAGTATTTAGTTTTTTGCCATAACATTTAGATAGAACTGTCATAATATAGAATTATTTTAACTTAGACATTAATATTTTGTGAATTGGGATTCTCACTGAACTGTGGGTGCTGATCACATTTCTTAGACCATGAAACTCAAGTGATTAAAAAAAAAAAATGCCAATTTGCTTGACAAAGTCCTGGTGGCCATGTGCAACTAACTGTATTACCTCTTGTTATAATCTCCCTTTGCCAACTTGTTGGCTTGCTTATTGTAACTTTATAAAAATGTCAATCTGCCTTTGGTGTAGGCAGGCAGTCAGAATGTTGGTCGGATGTTACATAGCCGGATTAAAGGTGCACAAATAGGTGGGATTAGATGTTAAAGTGACACTTTCACTTGAGGCCTTTGTCAGACTTAAAAATAATAAAAATAGAAAAATGCAGTTCAGTTGCTCTTATTGTATTATCTTAAACTATAAAAAGGAGTGACTAACTCCACAGGAATCTCTTGCAGTGCTTCCAGTATTAGGTGTAAATGTTCAGGTTCTAACTACTTTGATTTTATAGCACAAGGAGTATAGGTTTTTGACCACTTTTTTTTGAAAATGAATTGTAGCATTGGGACTTAAATGCACATCTTGTATAAAGGAAACTTAACTATTATAAATGCAAACTTTTTTTGCATTTGAAAAGTAAAATATAGGCACAGCAGACACCAATATAAAACATAATCATGCCTCAAATATAGGAGTAGTAATAGTAAGTTACTACATCTAACTGTTCTAGAAATAAACATGGCAGAAGCTACATAGGTAGCTTGCCATCAACACAGCAGTTGTTCCTGACTCATTTAAAAATGTGTATTTAGGCATGACTTTGTTAACAGCAAACATGAAAAGCTCTGCAAAATTGACAGAATTGTCACTAACTTAGCATCTTGTGCTTTCTGTATAGTGCTCTTACACATAAATTTCATTCTTCTACTATAAATTAGTTCTCCGACTAGTTCATGACTTAAACTTAAGTCGCATTTCCCTATAATGAGGCTTGGCAAAGCTAAGTTTGTTTTTTATATTAAGTATTTTTTATCAACTCTAAATTTCAGTTGTAGGAAATTTGGGAGCAGGGGGAGATAATGTCTACTTAATGACAGCAGATGTTGAGATTCAAAAAGTTAACCATTATAAATCTCTAAAACACAAATGGCCAACATCATGTGTCAAAATATACAGCTAGATGTCCTTAAATCAAACTAACTTCTCAAACAGCATTTTTCTTTGTACATTTGTTTATCAATGCCGACATTTTTAGTTGGTTTGTGAGCATGGTCAAATAGATTTTTACTGATGGATTAAAAATCTGTCCTTCCAAGCCTACTTTTAATGAACCACTTAAAAAACTTGCCTTAAGCTTCAGTGGCTATTGACTAATTTGGGAAGATTTAAATACTTGGAATGCTACCCTTGCAAAACATACACTGTTCATAATCTGTCCTTCATTGGCTACAGGAGCCATGACTTCATGCTACTGTACACTATCTTAAAATAGGTTTAACTTAGCGGTAGGAACTCTCCGACCTACTAAAGGGGTTGGAGCAGAGCAACTATCTATCTTATGAGCTGAACTTATATATGAAACCTAGTCTACATCATGGTAGATTAATGAACCTGAGTGATGAAAAGTAAAACACACTGAAGGTATATATGTGCCTAGTATACCATGATGGAGGGGAGACAATCATGCAGTCATGATCATGCAGCTCAGGCTAGCAATAAATAGCTACCTAATCCATCGTCAAAGCACAATGTACTGTAACTATCCTTACAGCAGTCAAGTATCACTACATATTTCTGCCTTGCTTATGGGGCATTGTGATTGAACTTCCTAAATGGCACCTTGTTTCGTATGCAACAATAAACTTGATTCTTAAAACAGGGCTCTGCACCCTACTACAGGCTGAAATCTATAGTGCTTTCTTAAGAGCTGAACCTCAGTGCTCTCCTTGTCTTCCTGTACTCTACCAGGAAGTGGAGGGTAGGAGGGAACAGCAGTGCTTGTCATGACATTTCAGTATCTCATAGTGTGGGTCAATAATAACCAGTGCCTCTGGACCTGGTCTTAAGGGCAAGATGCGGAGCCTGCAACCAGCTAGGATGTCTAGCACTGACATAACCAAGCTAATGCAAGTTCTGGCTGCTATAACTATATTTTAATATTGTTCAAAGGCTGGACAAATTCAACTCCTAGTGTAGCAACTTACTGTGTTAGTACACTTAAAGGTCACACATGCAACACAAATATTTCATGCAATCAGATGTTGGATGCAGCTGGTCCACAAGTGTGTCCAAAAGGTATAAGACTAGCTATCTCAAAGTTGTCCCTTGATTGAGAGATTTCTTAGGGCTAAAAGGCAGTTCTGCTAACCCCTGCTTGCAATTCTGCAAAATGTAGGCTTTGAGATGACAGTACTTCTCCAAACAAGAGTTTGTTCTGTTGGCTGGTTCTGTAGCAGTCTTGCATATGACTAAATACCTATTGCTTATCCACCTTTGTAAAGCACTTGGAGATCTATGCAAGTAATTATTAGGTGGTCATACATATGGAATTGCTTGGAGAGAATCTTTTACTAGTATCTTGGACACTTCATCAGTTAAGTTACAGTATTATGTTTTACTAAACTTAAAACCAATGTTTGAGCCATTTCTTTAATAGCAAGCTATTTCAGCTTACTGTCAATAGTCATATTTACAATAAATCTTTAAATTAGCTACTAGTAGCAGTTCAAATTGCTGCATCTTCCTGAAATCTGTCAGAAGCTTCATGAGGGTGAATTTCGTGCTCTCAAAGCTCCACTTTAAAACAGATCTCATCTATTTACCTGATTTGTACTACTAGCTTCTAAATTAAGGGGTTTTTAATTAACTTGCTGCTGCAAGAACATGAAAATTGCGAACTCTTAGCAGCTGCTGCAATTCCCTAAATTAAAAGGTGGAAAACTAAGGGGTGTAGGAAATATTTTCACTTACTGTTACACTTTTATGGCACCAGTCTTTATAGGGTTTTTGTCTTTTCAAGTCTTTAAATGTACTATAGGCTGTTTTTGGCCTCAATGTTGATAAATATTTAACAACTTAAATGGACCCTCTTAATTTTTGCTTGATATGGTTGCTTTTCGACTAGACTTGTCAGTTGAGCCATGATTTGAATGCATTGTTCTCAGGGCTGAAGTTCATTATTTTAACAGTAACTGCTTGCAAGTCTTGTACAGGATTTTTCTGATCCATAGTAGCCTGTAGCTTGCCAAAGATGGTGCACCGTCTGTATAGTCTCAGAATACTGTATTCTACATAATCTGTAAAAGAATCACATTTGGGAATAGGTCCAACTACTGTAGTTAGCAAGCTTACTGAATTCAAGCATGTTAAATTGTTAAATGGACTTCAAAATTCAATAAAATACACTTTTTGATGAATAATTAGAATATAGTTTGTTACAAGAATTCCGGTTTGGTAAGGAAGATTCAGTATGTCCTTACTGTTAAGGCTGTTGGGTATCACAGTGAATTTTATGTATCAAGACCATTTTAATGAAGGTATAAATCTTAACATGAATATATTATGCTGAACATATGGTGGAATTTTAGTTTTGCACAGTTAATTTAGAGCTTCTTGAGTCTCATTTTAACATCTGTAGTCTAACCCTAAAGTATTTGGCTTTTGAGGGTGATTCTGTATTGTGGTCAATAACCAGTGTAAACTTAGAAACACTCTTGTTTAGTTTAAATGCTTGCTGCATATTACTGTAAAATAAATGATACCCCATTATTCTCAAATTATTCTATATTATAAACATATCAAGTACTAGTCAATGTATTTTTTTAAAAAGGGAGAGGGAAGTGGAGGGATGTTCTAATTACTGTATTTATGCAATGACATCTTACTAAACATAGCGCAAAAAAAAACCCCTGTAAATTATTGTATCTAGCCTTTAGGGATAAGTGAGCAAATAGACCTGTTGGTTATCAGCTGGAAGGATTCAAATATTTATATATTGTAGAACATATATTGCTTTTAAAGTCATAAAACCAATAACTTGAAAGGTATAACTGTACATCTTTCATTTCTGTAATAGTGAAGCTCTCAGTTACTAAGAGTAAGGGAAGTTTGTTTGGCTTACAAAAGATGGTTGAAAGAAGGCCCTTTAACATTTAGATGATGAAGAAGCTGGCTAAAATGTTTCTATGAAATGTTTGCACATTTTGACTTTTAGTTACAGCAAGGGGGATAGTGGAAGCTAAACTAAGGTCCAGTCTTTGAAATACCTTTTTTTATTCACTACCTTTAGCAATACATTTGTTCATTCCATGTGGAAAAACATTTTTTTAAACTAGAAGGGCTTGTCATAAAGTTGTACTGGGGGCAGAGGAGTGCTGACTTTCCTGTCAAAAGAAATAAAATCAAACTCTAACATTTTATAGTGACTATTTCTTGACATGTTGTGAATGTTGCAAATTTCTCCAAGAATAAAGAAATATCATAGTTATGGGCATGATATAAGAACCTGATTTTATCAGGAAATACTTTTGTATGTGAGTAGGTAAAAACTTTGAAGTTGGAAGAATACTTCCCTAACAAACTGAATGATAGTTTAGAAAGAAAGGTGATGGCTCTCTGAATGCTGCACTCATGCTCCTTATAGATTTCTCAAATTGCTGTTTTCGTCTAATTAGGAAAGAAGCAAGGTTTTACTAATCCGTTGCTTCTAACATAACACAAATGGGGTGACATGCTGCAAAGAGGCATCATAAGAATGGCCATACTCGGTTAGACCAAAGGTCCATCTAGCCCAGTATCCTGTTTACTGACAGTGGCCAATGCCATAATCATCAGGTGATCCATCTCCTGTAATCCATTCCCAGCTTCTGGCCAATAGAGGCTAGGAACACCACCCTGGCTAATAGCAATTGAGGGACCTCGCCTCTGTGAACTTACCTAGTGTTTTTTTTTTTTTTTTTTTTTTTTTTTTTGAGCCCTGTTCTAGTCTTGGCCTTCACAACATCCTCTAGCAAAGAGTTCTAAAGGTTGACTGTGCATAGGGTCAACAAATACTTCCTTTTGTTTGTTTTACCTGCTGCCTATTAAGAAGTCAATAACATTTACTTTCTCCACACAAGTCATGATTTCACAGATTTCTAGCATATACCCCCTTAGTTGTCTCTTTTCCAGCCTGAAAAGTCCCAGTCTTGTTAATCTCTCCTCATATGGAAGCTGTTCCATACCCCTAATCATTTTTGTTGTCTTTTTCTGTTTCCAATTCCAATATCTTGTCTTGAGATGGGGTGACCACATCTGCATGCAATATTCAAGATGTGGGTGTACTATGGATTTATATAGAGGTAATATATTTTCCTGTCTTACTATTGATCCTTTTCTTAGTGATTCCCAACCTTCTGTTAGCTTTTTTGACGGCGGCTCTGGCTGCTGCAAATTGAGGGGATGTTTTCATAGAGAGCTATCCAGAGTTAACAAGATCTTTGCTAATAAGAGCTAATTTAGACCCCATCATTTTATATGGACGGTTGGAGTTATGTTTTCCAATGTGCATTACTTTGCATTTATCAATATTGAATTTCATCTGCCATTGTGTTGCCCAGTCACTCAGTTTTGTACAATCCCTTTCGAGAGTTACAAAGTCTGCGTTGGATTTTACTATCTTCGGTAGTTTTGTATCCTCTACAAATTTTGCCACCTCACTATTTACCCCTTTTTCCAGGTCATTTATGAATGTGTTGAACAGTACTGGTTTGGGTTGCCAATGCTCCAGGATTGGCCTGGAGTCTCCAGCGTTAAAGATTAATCTTTAATTAAAGATTGTCATGTGATGAAATCTCCAGGAATATAGCCAACCAAAACTGACAACCTTAGTACTGGTTCCAGTACAGACCCCTGTGGGATGCCACTATTTACCTCTCTGTAGTGTGAAAACTGGCTGTTTGTTCCTACCCTTTCTAGGTGTGACCCTCCCTTTTATCCCATGACAGCTTACTTTGCTTTAAGAGCCTTTGGTAAAGGACTTTGTCAAAGGCTTTCTGAAAATTTAAGTACACTATCTATTGAATCACCCTTATCCACATGCTTGTTCACCACCACCACCACCACCACCACCCTCGTTACCTGTTTCTAGAAATCTAGCATGTTCTTTTCCAAGTCCTCTGAGCTGTGCTAGCCCAGACAGCAAGATTGTAAAGATGTTCCCAGACTCACTTTGCTGGCAAGGGAAATTGATAGTACTCTGCTAATTTCTGACATGTTCATAATGCTTTTATGTGTGAACTGGGAATATGCAACTTCCTCTCAAGTGAGTCCTGTGTTGAGGGCTGATGAGAGGGAGAGACAATTGTACTGGGCCTCTGAGCACCGAAGAAGCCCAAAACATCTGTGTAAATAAAGTGAAATGCGAGGAGGTAGGGCTCCACTGAACATGATGTACTAGGGCCCCAAATTTCTCATGATGGGCCTGCCTATGTTTCTTACTGTTTTGAAGATCTAGCTGCCTGTCATCCTCACCAAAGAGGCATAGACAGTGTGCATTAAACTGATTGTATAAATCTCAGTGGATTAACTCAACATAATTTGGGCTAAAATTTTCAACAGTATTGTCCTTGTCTAGGGTACCAGCTTAGGTTAAAAACTTCCCCAAGGCACAAATCCTTTGGCCTTGGACAGTACGCAGCTGCCACCACCAAGTGATTTAGACAAGAATCTGGAAAAGGACCACTTGGAATTCCTGTTCTCCCCAAAATGTCCCCCCAAGCCCTGCACCTCCTTCCTGGGAAGGCTTGAGAATAACATACCAACCAAATAGGTAAACCAGATTCTTTAAAAACAGAACTTTATTGTAAAGAAAAAAAAGTAAAAGAAGCACCTCTGTAAAATCAAGATGGAAGGTAACTTCATGGGGTAATCAGATTCAAAACACAGAGGATTCCCCTCTAGGCAAATCTTTAAAGTTACAAAAAACAGGGATAAACCTCCCTCTTAGCACAGGGAAAATTCACAAGTTGAAGAAAAAAGGTAATCTAACATGCCCTGCCTTATTTATTTACTCTTTTTGCAATATTGAGACTCACTTTAGGATGGTTTATAGGAGAAGGAGATTTCTGACCTGGTGCTTCTCTGCGTCCCAAGAGAACACATAAAAAGCACAAACAAAGCCTTCCTTCCCACCCCCAATTTGAAAGTATCTTCCTCCCCCTTGCATAATGACAGGTTTCAGAGTAGCAGCTGTGTTAGTCTGTATCCGCAAAAAGAACAGGAGTACTTGTGGCATCTTAGAGACTAACAAATTTATTTGACCATAAGCTTTTGTGGTCATCGGATGCATGAAGTGGACTGTAGCCCACAAAAGCTTATGCTCAAACAAATTTGTTAGTCTCTAAGGTGTCACAAGTACTCCTGTTCTTCTTCCCACATTGGTCCTTTTGGTCAGGTGCCAACTAGGTTATTTGAGCTTCTTAACCCCTTACAGGTAAGGAGGAATTCTAGGCTACCCTTAGCTGTATGGTTATGACAGTCCTATTGAAAGCCCATGTAATTTAGGCACTTAAGTGTGGGATTCATAAGAGGGATTTAGGCTGAGCACTGCAGTGCTTAACTTTTAGGCCCCCTGCCACCAAGTGGAATTTGCATCCCCAAGTTATGCATCAGGGCCGCCTACACACTGATTGAGGAGAGTGAGGTGCTTAAAAAACGGAGCATGTTAAGTGGGGAGCTGCCTGAGTTAGCCAGTAGGAAATGCTGAGGAGAAGGTTAGAGTCTAAGCCCTGCCCTCAAATGACTTAAGCACCTAACTCTGGCCTAGGTGTTCGGGAGGTGCCTTTCCACACTTCAGCTTCACAGCCATGAACCCACTCTTGATGTTAGGTGCCGAAAGCAGGTCAGTCTTTCCTCAAGGAAAAATGAGGTGCAACCTGTACCCAATAGCCCTGTGGTTAGGACACTCATGCAGGGTGTGGGAGCTGTGAGTACAGATTCCCATTCTGCCTGAGAGGCAGGGAATCGACTGCAGGTTGACCACCGCTCAGATGTGTGCCCTAACCATGGAGCAGATGTCTGACACAGAAGGTGCTTGAATTAAAATTCACAGGTAAGACAGATTTTCTTTTTAAATTTAATAGTGTGCTCAGAGCCTATGTGTGGGTATGTTTTATGTTTCTAAATAAAAAGAAAAATAATTGTATGTGGCACTAACTCTTGTACACATTTTAATTGTTAGTTACACCACAGAGACTGTAACGACCGTATTTGGGATTACTTATCTTTAAACTGGTCATATGGCTGTTATATAGTCACTGGTGTTTAGACATGAAAATTGTACAGAATCTCTCACCACCCAATGTGAAATTTTGTGGTCATCGATGAGGACTCAAAATGAACTTTCAAGTTGTGTGTGAAGTACTTGCTGCTTGTTGTGTAGGTGTGATAGATATGGCACTGTCTATATGCACTGTCTTTGGGAGCTCAGACTGTATTAAGTTAATGTATCATTGTGAGCCAGGGATCATATGTAATTCCATGGGAGAAGGTGACCACTGCTCCTCTAGGAACTAAGAGTAATGGCGGGTGTTTAGGCCAATTCATTCAGTTTGTAACACCTCTAGAAAAGTAACACTATGGGGAAGAATCCCAGAAAGGAGGGCCAGAGCCTCATAGCTCTACCCAAGTCGCATGACAGTTGAGGAGCTGGGAGCCTACAGCCTCAAGGGACCACAGAGGGGACATACAGATGCAGTTGCCCTGAACTGTGGCATTATTTACACAAATCCTGTTTTGTTGTGTGTGTGTGTTTTTGTTTGTTTTTTTTTTTACAGAGTTCTGAGGCTATTATTCTAAGAATTGTGTAGGTGCATAAGTGAGCCAGCTTCAGCTGTCTTGCTCATTAGATGCGCTGAGAATCTGGCCACCAGCATTTGATGATGATGCCTCAGCTGATGTACACGTGGGCATAGGCACAGCAGTGACAATAGGCCATTTCTTTTTACAAATCTGGCTGTATAGCTGTGACACTACACCCCATATTCTTAATAGAAATATTGTTAGAATATGATTATAGCATAACTCTGATATGTTTTGTGCAAGATAAGGTATGTGCGATATCACTGGAAAGGTTATGATTTACTGAATATGTTTATCCTATTTGTACGCATGTATAATTTCTGTATCTGGAGTTAGGAACATTGACTATGTATCAATTACAAGTGGGTTTACACCTGGGGGAATGCCCACCAGACAGAATGCAATCATTTTGGATGGGCCGGTAGAGAGGACAATAGGTCTTAGAAGATGTTTATCATTTTCCTGGAAAGCTTTCCTGTGGACACTGCAAATAAACTTTTTACTCATGGCTGTTTTGACCCTGCAGAATCATGTGATCCTGTCACCTGGTACTGGACTCCGTGATAGGACACGAGTATTTTTCCGGGTGCGGGGGGGACACGATCACGGAACCACACTGGGAAACAGTGTTCCTACCATATGTAAAACCTATTTAAGGCAGGGTAGTGACTTAATCAGGGTTGATTCTTCACTGAATCCCCGCCCAGGATGACTGCTCCAAACATCTAAGAAACAAAGACAAGGTGGGGGAGAAGGACTGAGCCCAGACTGGAAAGGTGTCTGGCCTGTGAAAGAAATACGTGGAGTTTTAAGCAGCAAGCTAGAGCAGCTTGCCTACAAGAACCTCTGCAATCTGCCTAAAACAACATTTAGGGTGAGAAACTACTACTTGTAACCAGTTTTTTAGTATCTTAAGCTTAACTGTGTTTTTGTTTATTTTGCTGGGTAATCTGCTTTTATCTGTTTGCTATCCCTTATAATCACTTAAAATCTGTCTTTTGTAGCTAATAAACTTGTTTTTGTTTTCTCTAAAACCAATTTGTGGAATTCATAACTTGGGGGGGGGGGCAAAAACCGTGCATATCCTCCTCCACATTGAGGGAGGGAGCGAATTTCACACGCTTATGCTGTACAGTTCTCTGTGCAGCGCAAGATGATATTTTGGGTTTGCACTCCAGAGGTGGGTGTGCACTTGAGTACTGGGTGTGTGCCTACCTGTGTGTGCTGGAGGAGGCTTGAGGGCCTGGCTCAGCAGGACAGGGTAAGGGAGCCCAGGCTGATGGAACAGGCAGGCTCAGTGGTACCCCAGTATATCAGGTGGCACCCTGGAATGGGGGAGGGGGTAACCCATCACAATAGCCACCTGATATATGCTGTCCGAAGTGTTTCTAACAGGTTTTTCCAGATCATAATCATGAAGGAGAAAGTTGGAAGGAAATTAAAAGGACAGTTTTCTAGTACCTTGGGACATACAGGAAGAAACTGGACCTAGTGGATGCTCAGAGGCGAATGGAGGGGAAACTGGGACTTGGTGGGAAGGAAGATAAAGATACAGGAGCAATCAGGCTACAACCCTGACCTTTGTGGGGTCAGGAGAGAAGAAATGTTAGGGGTCAGGGGTGGGCTTCTGTCATTATAGTATGTAAAGTTAAGGAATAATTTAAAGCAACATGTAGACATTAACTTTTAGTAGCTGAAAGCCTGTACTAGCCTGTCACAGGAGTAATTCATAGAGTTGTGTGTGTAAAAAGTCAAAAATGGCTGAGACCTTAAGAGTTGGGCAGTGACAGACCACAAAATCTGGTAACAATTGAACCTGGTGATACTCTGAATAAGAAGAGCTCTCAACCATGCTTGTAGCTGGTTCCATTGCTTCACACTGAATACAGTTATTCTAAGCTCCAGAGTCAGGTTCCTGGAATATTATGATATATAGCAATAGCTTATGCTATATAGATAAATGGGGAGTTTGTGTTGCCACTTTGTGACCATATAGGGGTTGTTCCCAGCCTAAGTGTGGTCCAATGGCCCTTTGTCCTGCTGCAACAGTCCCTTAGTGCTGATCTATTTGAAACTGATACAGATTTTCTCGTCCCTGTATGCAGGCACTATCTCTTCTACCACCATGTAAGGGTAATACAGACCTATTGCAAAGTTGACTGAATTTCCATATTTTGTCATTCCACAGCCTCCCCCATTTCTAGTTGTGTGTTTCTATCTCCCCTTCTTGTTCTGTTTTCTGTTGCCAACTGTCCTTATGTTCCCACTGTGCTGGTGTCTTGACTCAGTCTCTACTTTGATCTTAAAGCCTTTTGTATTGACAGCAGGTCATCAGTTTACATGGATTCCAGTCAGAGAGAGGGTGACTATATGTTACAACAGAGGGTGTGAAAGATGGTTTGGGGGAGCGGAGGATGAGAGAGAAAAAGTTTCACCATTTCAAGGAGCAGAAGTTTTCAGGATTAGAACCTGTCATTATAGCTTATTGAGGACGTTTTGCTGGCTGCGAAAGGCACACAGTACAGGAAAATGATTTGTAGGCTGAGTGCTGCATAGGAGCTGCTAACATAACAGAGCCCTCTATCTTTGTGGAGTCTCACTGAAATCAGTGGGATGGCTGTAAAGATGCTAAGGTCTATGTTAATGTAGCCCAGGGGTAGGCAACCTATGGCACGTGTGCCAAAGGCAGCTCGCGAGCTGATTTTCAGCAGCACTCACACTGCCTGGGTCCTGGTCGCGGGTCCCAGGGCCTCCACTGCTGGCTTGGGGTACCGTCCGCCAGTCCCGCTCAGCCTACTGCTGGCCCCAGGTCCCTGCCACCGGTCCTGGGAACTCCGCTGATGGCCTGGGGTTCCAGCCGCCAGCTTGGGGCTCTGCAGCTGCCCCCAGTTGTGGCCCACTGACCCCAGTCTGGGGCAGTGAGGAGGGCAGACAGGGGAAAGAGGGGGCACAGCTCAGCACCCCCACCTTAAAAATTGTTCCAGCACCACTGTGCTGGGATATTTTTAAGTCCTGGTTTGCTGCTTACATCACTGTCATGCCACGTGGAACAGCGCTCTGCATTTGACGTTGAGATTAGAATGTACATGCAAGAACTAGAATCAGAATTTTCTGACATTTCAAGATTTCCAGCAGTTTGGCCCAATGCTTTCTTTTCTAATTAAACCTGAAAAGTTCAACGAAAGTGACTTGGATTTGTTTGTATTTCAGTGGGTGGGTGTTGAAGTTTTCGAAATACAGCTCATTCAGTTAAAAAGCTCAGAATTGTGGGCATCAAAGTTTGCAGATCTGCGGAGTGCACTTGAAGCTACCGAGAGAGATCATGGGGCCTCTATTCTGACCTGCTGGACGTCCCTGCAAGTTAAATTTAACTGTTTGAAGAAAATTGTGTTTGCAATGCTTTCAGCATTTGGATCCACATACCTGTATGTTCACACATGAAATCTGTCCTCTGTCCCTATTGGAGCTGGTTAACAACTGATCATTCAGAAGCCTCTGTGCAGCTGAAAGTATCCAAATACGTGCCAGACATTGGAAAACTCAGCAAGGAAAAGCAAAGGCAAGGATCACACTAAACTGATAAGATCTTTATTCATTTAATTTTAAATGAAGCTTCTTAAACATTTTAAAAACCTCATTTACTTTACATACAATAGTTTAGTTATATATTATAGACTTATAGAAAGAGACCTTCTAAAAACATTAAAATGTATTACTGGCACGCAAAACCTTAAATTAGCGTGAATAAATGAAGACTCGGCACATCGCTTCTGAAAAGTTGCCAATCCCTGCTGTAGCCTAATGCAGGGTAAGGGCCATAGTTTGCCTGGGCCAAGAAAAAATGTCAATGATGGCCCAAAGTGTGATTGCTTCAACATTTTCAGGCAATACAATTTGTATTTGCAGGGCAAAGGGCACAAGCATGGGTGCAGATGCTTCCTCCCCTTTTCCCCTTTACAAGTTTAGGCCCCAAAAGTCCCGCACGGAGCTCTGCCAGGCTTTAGGGGTACACCTGGGCAAAGCTCATGGCAGGAGCGGGACCGTAAATAACATTTTGAAAAACATCCCCAAGGTTTTGTTTTAGGTTGGATGGATTTGCCTTACTAGTGCAGATTTTTTCCTTTTAAAAAGCCTGACTTTTTTTTTCTTAGTTAACGTTTTGGCAATTAACCATTCCTGGGGCAATCCTGGGCTTTGTTTTGTTGATGTTGCTTTAATCGTGTTTCTTAAAGTTGGGGAAGGGACGGGGGGGTTAAACCCAACCTCCCAACCAATGTTCCCTCTATTTTTTGACAGGCCCAGCGTGCAAAAAATTTCTTCTGTACAAATTTTTGATTGTGCTTCATTTGACCAATGTGCTCTCTTCTGTTCATGTACACAAAAAAATTCTGTGCCAATTGTTGTGCTTCTGTGCAAATTTTTGTCTGCATGGTATTTCGCCATGGGGGGGCGGGGTTAGGATCTGTGTCCATGCGCACAGGTTAGCAGGAACAGTGCTCCCAACCCTGCTCTATGGCATGCAAACAAGAAGGAACGCAATCCTCCACTCCCACAGGCGCTGAGCCTGCCCCTGCCCCTGCCCCTGCTCCTCCCACCTCCCCGCGCCACATGACACAGGCCCTCGAGTGCCCTGCGGGTAGAGCGCAGGGCGCTGCTAACGCCCACGCTCCGCCCCCTCGCAGGCTGTGACGCAGCATTCGGCCACGTGTCCCTCCTTTACGCCACACGCTCCTGCGTGATGACATCACACCCACGCTAGACATAAAAGCCCAGCGAGGCGGTCGCTTCCGCCTTTTGAGAGGCCTCAGCGCGGGCGGGCGGGATGGCGCCGGTGAGTGAGAGGGCCGGGCGCGTGGCACCCCGGCGGCCGCGGGAGGGTTGGGCAACACACGGTAGCGCTGCGCTGGCCCTCTCGGCCCGCAGACAGGGCAGCCCCGTTGTCATGGCTCCAATGGGCCTCAGTGGGGCTTAGCTCCTCGGCCCCCCCCCCCCCCAGCCTGGAGCCCGGCGGCCAGCGGGACAGGTCCTTCCCCCGCCTTACGTTAGGGCTGCCGCTATCCCGAGGCAGAACGCTGAGGGCAGGGGGAGCAGGGCCGCGGCTGGGGTAGCGCATGAGGGTAGCCATCAGGACTGCAGAGCTCGCGGTATAACCGTGAGCTAAACGCCTAACTGCCTCAGTTTCCCCGAAGTCGAGCTAACGCCTCGCTGCCGTGCCGAGGTGGTTATTAGCCCCGCGGAGGGCGCTGAGGGCCTGAGGTGAAAGGCACCATGTAACTGCCCAGCGCGTCCAAACCGGGTCTTTCAGTAGCCTGACTCGGACCCTGGGAAATCTCAACTGTGCCTCGACCCCTGTGTGCCAGGCTGGGGTGCTCGGACATGCCTAAATCCATATTTAAGCACCTCCGTAAAAGTGGCCTGCTTTTTTTTCAGAGGTGCTGAAGACTCCCTGATCCCATTCATCTGAATGGAGCTGGGGGTGCTCAGTATGTCCAAACATCTTCTGTGAAGGTGCCTTTTTTGGTTCGCATTTTCAAACATGGGTGCCTGAAGTCTCCATCCTCTGAGCATGCTTTCTTGCTGTACTTTCTATTTTGGGAGTTAGCCCAAGTTGACTTTTAATGCCAGTTTGGTAAGGGCTTTCAGTACTTACCGTAAGTACACTGGTAATGAGAAGTCCAATCACTGATCTATATATATATAGAAAAACATACTAAGGCCTACACCAAGAAGGCTTTGCTAGTATAATTACACCAGTATAATTAAACTCTTATATTTGTATAAAAGTGCTTGTACTGGCATGAGCTCTACTAGTATAAGTGAGGTTACACTGGTGAAACTGCAACTACAGTAGGGCTTTTACCAGCATAGCTATGTTAGTATACCATCAGAGGGGTAGCTGTGTTAGTCTGTATCCAAAAAAAACCACAAGGAGTCCGGTGGCACCTTAAAGACTAACAGATTTATTTGGCCAAATAAATCTGTTAGTCTTTAAGGTGTCACCAGACTCCCGTTGTTTTAGTAAAACATGAAATTCCCTTTCTGACATACCAGTGCAATAAAATACATAAGTTTAGCCTAGGCCTTAAGAGCCAGTGTAATCAGGAGGTGTCAGGTAATTGTGTGGCCTACTCCTTGCCAGGGGTAGTGAATGAGTCCATTTAATGATAGTACAAATAAACTAACAAACAGGATTCTGTTTTCATGCAGATGTCCCTGGTAGTAGGTTTTTGTTTTTTTGTATTTTTTTTAAGTGTGTGGGGGGGAGTGATATATAATAACTAGTTGACTTATTTTTAAAGCAGAAAGACCGAAAGTCAAAAAAATCAACTTGGAAGTTTAGCCTTGACCTCACCCATCCTGTAGAAGATGGAATATTTGATTCTGGAAATTTTGTAAGTAGCTCTATTATTCATACTCTTAATGAACAACTTTATAATATGTTTAAGTATATATGGAGATCAGACCACAGCTGACAAAGTATATTAATTATGAGTTTAAAAAAGTCAATTGTCAGTCAGTATAGTTTTATCTTTTACTAAATTAATAAATTAATAAATGCTTGTTAAAAAGGCTTGAATTTTCAAACAAAAGTATGAAACATCTTTTATAGATAAGAAATATTTTATTAATTACATTAAAAGTGTTATTCAAGATTGTTAGAGATTGTTTCAGTTGCTTACAGCAAGATTTCATTGTGTTATGTACATAACATATACAGTACATTTGGGTTTTTAACATGTGCTATATGACTAGGGTCCCTTCCCTAGTGCATACCTAGGGCACCATTCCCTAGTGTTCCTTTTTTCCTCTTTTATTGAAATAGGAACAGTTCCTAAAGGAGAAGGTTAAGGTCAATGGAAAAACTGGAAACCTGGGGAACATAGTTCACATTGAACGTTTTAAGAACAAGATCACAGTCATATCTGAGAAGCAGTTCTCTAAAAGGTGGGCATAGTTTTTATATATAAGGTTTCGGAGTAACAGCCGTGTTAGTCTGTATTCGCAAAAAGAAAAGGAGGACTTGTGGCACCTTAGAGACTAACCAATTTATTTGAGCATGAGCTTTTGTGAGCTACAGCTCACTTCATCGGAGCTGTAGCTCACGAAAGCTCATGCTCAAATAAATTGGTTAGTCTCTAAGGTGCCACAAGTCCTCCTTTTCTTTTTATATATAAGGTAATTGATTTTTTTTTGTCCTTGTATACATATTATGGTTCAACTGATTCTGAATTATGATTAGATGGACAGGATATAATGTAATTCTGATATATAGAGAGAAAATAGTGTAATATCTAATTTTCTTAACATGTAAATATCAGTGACTTAAACCAGACCTACACGCTGTTTTTATATCAATTTAAACTTATGCTTAGCCATGTGATATGTTTTTGTTCAGAAATAATTAAATCAGTCTACTCCTAGTGTGAATTAAAGCTATGTTGACACTACAAACTTTACTGTGGCACAGCTGTGCCCCTGTAAGTTCTCCCATATAGTTGCTCTATGCCAAGGGGGGAGAGCTCCTGCATTGACATAATTAAATCACACCCCTGACCGACAAAAGTGCTAGGATAGACATAGTCAGTGTTTGATAAAGTTGCCTTATTCTGGGTTAGCTTATTTCCCATAATTTAGGGGAATATGCTGTATCAGTATAAGCACCTTTATATTGGTGTAATTGCATCCACACTGGGGAATTTTGGGGGGATTGTACCCCTTTAACAGTTAAGGATTACAGTTTGTGTGTGTAGATAAGCTTTTAGGATGGGGAGAATACTAAACTGTGTGCTAGTGTCAGTTTCTGGTGCTTTGACATCACTGTCTTCACTGACATAGCACAGTGTGATAGTGAAGTATAACACACTGCAAAAATTTGATACTTCAGGAATGAAATTCTGCATATGAAGTAGTTAATATACATATAGTCCATTTTAATTTCTGAACAGGAGTGTTAGGCACAGTGACCTTTGGAAATATTCAGTTTATACTAAAAACTGCAGTTTTTATATTTGTTACAGTCATAAAATTGAATCCTGCATGTCACACACAAGATAGCAATAAGAAGTCTTATGAGAGAATGTTAATTGATATTTACCTTTTTTAAAGGTATCTGAAATACCTCACAAAGAAATACCTCAAGAAGAACAATCTTCGTGACTGGCTTCGTGTGGTTGCATCTGATAAGGAGACATATGAGCTGCGCTACTTCCAAATCAGTCAAGATGAGGAAGGATCAGAGTCTGAGGAATAAATGAAGCTTTTACTGAAAGCTTTATACTCTTAAACAGCGTACAAAAGACTAAACATCTATTTATGAAAGCACTTTAACTTATTGGTGAATAAAGGTTTGGTACACTGTTTCAAAAAAAGTTCCTGCTGAAGTGTGGTCAGCTTACTAACCTTTCTTGTATTTTCATTCACAGTGAAAGGTCAGTGTAGAGAATTGTACTTCGTTTGCAATTCTCTTTCATTGGGGTAAATCAGGAGTAACTCTTATGAAGTCAGTGGAGTTCCACTGGTGTGAAACCACTGAAAGAGAGGAAAATTGGGCACTTTGCACTTGCATTTACACTAAATTTGCATGCATTCAGAACACATAATCACATTTGGGTTTTGGCATTCTTACAGGACTTCTTGTGACTCCAGAAGGCCTTTGACCAACTGCTTCCATCTTAACATGCCTAAAATTAAAAACCATGTAAAACTAAAAGTTTTAACACTAAATTGTTCATATTAGGTAACGTAAAGGTTGAAGGTGTGATGTACATATATAATTAGAAAAGAAAAGCAAGATTTTGAAGATGCTTAAGAATGTGATCTGCTTATATACAGAAAATAACAAGTAAAGTGCCATGTGCTAACATGTAGCTTATATCCCTACGTTAGAATAGAAATAACAAATAAATGTCTTCTAGTATTTTCAGTTATCACCAAGTTTTCTAGTTTAATCCCCACTACTGGAGTATTTTAAAAACTAAAATAAGGAATACATATTTAGTTGTATTTCTCCAGTGAATACATATTTAGTTGTATTTCTCCAGTGAAATAAAATCCACGGAGTCCCCATTGATAGTCACATTGAAAAAGTCCTTCTTGCCCTCTTTTTGTACTCTTTGAATTTAGAATTTCTTTCCCTAATCCTGAATTTAATTTTTTTGCTCAGCTGGCTGACTAGCAGTTCTGTATTTAAAATCAGAGGATCCCAAACCAAGGATGAAATAATTCAAACTTTAAAATAGCAGAATAAAATGGATTAGGGACTATGCAATTATTTTCTTCATATAAGCAAGATCTAGCTGTGGATATCTTACATAGCAGCATACTTAATGCCTGTCCTAAAAAGTTTGTGGTCTAAGGACCAAATCCTAGTTTCACTGAAAGGAATCTTGCCTAATCCAGAATTTTGGCCATGAACTAGACTAACGGTGGCAAATTGTGTTAGGGGTTGTTATCCCCCCCCATAATTCAGACATAATTCTTCTGCTCTAGTCTGTGCTGATACAGCATTGCATCCAGTTCTGGATGCCACATGTCAAGAAAGAGTAGAAAAAATTGGATAAAGTCTGGAGGAGAGCAACCAAAATGATTAAAGGTCTAGAAAACGTGACCTATAATAAGCAAAGGTTGAAAAGTTTGGGTTTGTTTAGTCTGGAGAAGAGGAGACTGAGTGGGGACATGACAGTTCTCAAGTACAGAAAAGGTTGTTACAAAGAGGCAGGAGAAAAATTGTTCTCGTTACCCACTGAAGCTAGGACAAGAAGCAATGGGCTTAAATGGCAGCATACTTCCTGTCAGGGTTGTTAAGCACTTGAATAAATTGTGTAGGGAGGTTGTGGAATCTTGGTCATTGGAGGATTTTAAGAGCAGATTAGACAAATACCTTTTAGGGATGGTCTAGATAATACTTGGTCATGCCTTGCTTGCAGTGGATTGGATTAGAAGACCTCTAGAGGTCCCTTTCAGTCCTCTGTTGTGTGAAAACTTGTGACCTTGCTCACAGCCCTGATGGTGGTCTCTTTTGGAGCTGCTAAGATGCACATCTTGAAAGACTCAGAGGGAGGAAGGAGAAAGGCTGAAACATCTTAAGTCATGATGGTCAGTAAATACGGCCCTAGCTCTGAATGAATATAGAATAATTGTAGTAGTCTTCAAATAAATACTGCTGGTTGAAAATCAGGCCCCTTCCCTGTTGTGTACCTAAAACTGAGGTCACTAGTCACTTTTGGAAATCTAGGTTCAGGACAGGGATTCGCTCTTCTGTGTTTGTACAGCACTCAGCATAATTCTGATCAGAGCCTTTGAAGACTATCATAAATACTTACTGCAATTATAACGTATAACAATTTTGTTTCTAATCAGAACTGAAACCAGTCAGTTGTGTCTTTACAGCTGCCCAAATTTAACCAATGATGTGCACAGATGACTAAGAGAAGTATTGGGCCAAATTCTGCTCTCATTCAGCACAGCGTAAATCTGGAGCAACTCCATTGAAGTCATGAGTGTTCTTTGTGTTTATTTGAAAGCCAAAGACCCTGAGTGTTTTTCACAGGAATTTCAAATTTGAACACTGAAATAAAAAATAATGTTAAAAGATAATGCTTTTTGGCTGTAAGTGCACAAACGCTGTGCTCAGAAACCGCCCCCCTCCCCAAACCTTACCAGTGTATTTTTTTTGTTGCTGTATTTAGTTAGACAAAGAGAGGCTCGTGATTATTGTCCAAAAAAATGCCCCGCTCTGTTTCAAAGAGTCACATTTCAAAGCAATAAGCTGCCCTTTCAAACAGGCTGACACAACAAAAACATTAAATGCAGCATCCCTGAATCAGCGTAACACCTACAGGATACCACTATCATGTTTTCTGTCCTTTGCTTTAAAGGGTGCTGGCTATTAATCTTGCAATTGCTATTTAGCCTAAGCTACACACTCATTATTCAAAAGCTATGAAAACAAAGATCTGGGATTTCACAGCACTGCAACATCATTTCACAGATATGGCTCAGTGCAAACTGCAAAAACACTCAAACTGATATTTTAAAAGGGAGTTTAATTATTTTCTGACACTGATAGGGTGCTCTGACTGATAATGGAGCGGAATTTTCAAAGGCCCACTTTTCCATGGCCTTCACATATGTGTTGACTTTTCACGCTATGGAACAAAATCTCCAAGTGGCTTTTGAAATAAATTGCTCCAGAATTTCATGTCAAATGAGAAACCTTTTCCTGTAAAGTTACAGCCTAGAAATGATTACTAATGATTGATAAATACATACATGCATTCCACTTCTATGTTGTGTGGTGCAGAGGGGGCAGATTGGTCAATGTGGGATGATTTAATTGGGGATCGGTCCTGCTTTGAGCAGGGGGTTGGACTAGATGACCTCCTGAGGTCTCTTCCAACCCTGATATTCTATGATTCTATGTGTACGGCTTCTGTTTTGCAGGGTTTATAAATATAATTTGGGGGGCTAGTTTTAGCCATTTAAATTTTATTTAAATGGCCAAAAATCAGGGGGGTTTTAGGGATCTGTCATTGTGTAGACTAATGATTAATGTAATGTAATACATAAAAGTGCGCAAAATATACATTATTAATTACAGAAGAAAATGGTGTATAGTGTACTCTTCTGGTAATGGTTCCTAGTGTGCTTCAGCATGGTACTGTTTCAAACAGTGCTACATTAAAGGGCACTAGTGAACCTTTAGTGTGTGTCAGCAGGGTATATGTGGCCCATTAATGTGCACCCTATTCGTGCGCTTTCGAACTCACCTCACCCCCACCCCCCAGTCCACATCATTGCTCGATGTCGACAAGTCCTTAGCTACAACTAACCAGTTCAGGAGTTTTTTTGATTATATGCTAGCTGTGTGGCCTGTGCAAACACAGGAAAAGCGTGACTTTGGAAAGGCAGGGTAGGGATTCAGGTGCAGGGGGCTTGGTGGGGGGGTGATGATCAGTGTGGGTCTCTGCCTATGTGGGGGGTCCAGATGCAGGAGGCTGGGATAGCAGCTCCCCATACAGTGACCCCCTTCCCCCCGTGGCTGAGAAGTAATGGGGGCAGGAAGCAGGGGGGGGTGTGCAATATCAGGGAAGGTTTCTGGGAATGGGTCTGACTCAGTCCCGGCTGCTCCTTTTAGGGGAAGAGGAAGGCTCTCTCCCCCCGCCCCCCACCCCCAGCTCAGCTAGGAGGAGCAGCTGAGCCTGGTGCATGACAGAAGGCATTCCCCATCTCTGCCCTCCCTCAGTTATTTACCACTCTTGCAGCTTCTTTTTGCTTCCCCATCAGAAGTAATTTTTCGGCGGGAAGGAACGAACTCTGCGGGGGACATGAATTCTGCATGCACATAGTCGTGCAGAATTCCCCTAGGAGTAATGTTCAAAGTGAGATTTTTTTCAGATGTTTACAGCTTGGATACAGTTGGCTGGATCAGAAAAAGGCACAACCCTGACACTGGAGTGTCATCCCCGCCCCTCCCAAAGCCTGGAGGAGTCCCTGGTCCAAAGCCTGGAAGCACTGCAGCTAGCTTGAGTCAATGGTTGTATGAATTTTGTTGATATGGGCAAAACATATTTTCCCATAATTTCATTTCTGGAAGTGGTTGGACTGTTTCAGCTGAAATTTTCTAAAACGAAACCAGCCTGAGGCAAATACCCACCATGGAAATTTTCATCCAGAACAGTTAAAGTCTGGTAGTTGTAAGGAACGAATGAAGTGTAATGGAAAGTACTAGACAACCTTTACTATCTAGGTGGTGCTGCCAGCTTCACATATAGTAAACTCATCTGAGCAAGACAGAGAGCGTACGTGTGTATGTTTGGGGGGGGGTAGGGCCAAATCTTGACATCTTTGTTACAGCAAAACTCCCATTGAGTTCAATGGAAGTTTAGCTTGAGTAAAGACTGAGGAATGTGGGATTCGGCTAATAATAATGAGCATTAATGGAAGTAGTTGCATAATTCCCAGCATATCATAACACACCGTGTGGCTTTCCTGCTCTTTTGGCCTACAGCACCTTCAGAGAGCACCTTATTCTATTGTACAGAAACAAGGACAAGGCACAAGTGCTAAGCCCACCGATAAAGAAGGAAGTGGTAACAAACATCTCAAAATGTATTGAGCTATCAAACCATTTAATACAGGCTAATTATAAGCAGAAGCCCATTATTAAAGGAGGTACAGCCACTGCATATCTGTAAAAATCAGTGCAGAGTTATTGGAAACACAGCACTGGGAGAGGCTAAATATTCAAGCAAAAGCGTTACCACAGCAGACAGCACAAAACAAACGTCAGTGGTGTTGAATGCAAACAAAAATAAAGGAAAAAAAAAACGAAACAAAATAACGGTTTCTCATGGTCCAGATCAGCCAGGATCCAACTCCCCATCGCCTCCCTCTTTTACCTTTTTGTGCTTCATAGTCAGTTTCCTCCTATCCAACTTTCCCATTCACTGTCCATTTCCTCTGACTAGTCCCCTTTATTTGACCTTGAACATTTGCAACAGCTCATTAATATGAGTTTTAAACTTGTCACAAACGTGGAAAATCAGTATTTCCTTATGATAATTAGGCATTGACCCTTATTTCCCATTGAGGGCCCAGGACTATAGCATACCCACAGTTTGCCTGATTCAAGGGAAGCAGGGAAGAAGCTGCTTTTCAGTGTCATTTTTAGCCTCATCTTTGAATCAGTCTGGTAACCTTGCCCTGGCCAGTGTGAAGTGTGATGTTTCATGGGTAGACTGAAACATTCCCTTAAAACACTTGTTGAGGTTGGGTGGGAGGGGGTTTTAAGAGCAAATATTTGCTATGATGTTTGTACTGTTTGGAAAAATATACTGGAAAATAGTCAGCATGTAGCAGCCAGCTGCAGCTAGAGTTTAAATATGGCTATTACTGTAAAGAGGACAACACCAGTTCACCTTTAGGCAGTGTTGTCTAATGACTAAGGCACCACATTGTGCTCCAGGAGATCTGACGTCTATTCCTGGCTATCCAACTGACTTGCTGTGACTTTAGGGAAGTCATTTTCCCTTCCCCTGCCTCTGTTTCTCCTCCCAGGAAACTGTGGGACCAAGAGGTTACATTGTTTGTTTGTGGTTATAAAAAATGTCAGTCGCAGAGCTGAGAACAGAATCCATAACTCCCCATCCTGTGCTTTAATGTCTGCAAACAACACCTTCTTAGCTCCCCATTCCGAGAAGGTAAGCTTATTTTGTTAGGCTGAGTTAATTTGCAATGAGGGAGACGCACAAGAGATCTCAAAGGGTTTAGATAAACATCCAAATGTTGAGGCTTATCTGACCGTATGGAACATTAGAACCTTTTGGTGTTTGCCCAACCCATTTCTTTGTTGCTGGTGTATGGCTGTTTGCTGCAGTATAATAGAATTCAAGCTTGCAAGTGGATTGATGTTCCAGTAGATGGAGCAATATCTCTAAATTACTGATGGATATTTGAGCGACAAGGTGGGTGAGGTAATATCTTGTTTTACTGGACCAGTTTACATTGGTGAAAGAGGAAATCTTTTGAGCTCCATACAGCTCGTCTTTAGGCCATATATTGCATTTCACAGAGCTTGCCTTGAACTTTAGCTTCTATGTAATAGGAGAGCACTGCTTTTTAAATAGAATTTGTACACATTTCTGAATGTAATATTGTTAACCTCTGGCACGTAGAAGACTCTGTATTAAGTTCAATTGAAAATGATTTCATTTGGAAAACAATTCTAAGTCCCCATTATCACCATTAATATTCACTGTCATGCTTCTCCAAAGAATACAATACAAAATATTATTCTTATTCCCTATTAATGTGCTTGCACTCTACAGTATATAAAGGAAGACAGTCCCTGATCCAAGGACCTTAAAGTCTAGATTTGGCAAACTATACATTACAAGTGTGTCCAATCCCTCTGATGCTGAACTCCTGTTGAGGCCAAAGGTAGTCCTCAGGATTACAGTCAGCAAGTTTGGACTTCATGCTGTACCGTGTCTTTCATAAACACTGCACCTCAGAGTTAGAGCTAATGAAACAGTGAAAGAGAGGGATTTATAGGTACAGGAAAAGGAGAGAAAATGATCCAGATCCTCAGCTGGTGTGAATGGACATAGTCCGATGAAATCAGTACAACAGGGAGCAAGGGATATACCAGCTGCTTAAAGAAAAGCTAGAAGGCAGATCCTGAAAGATGGCCCTGAGGCTGAAAATGATCCAACATGAAGCGGTTGTGGTGATGGAGATCAGGTTACAATTTCTAGGGACTGGAGATAGAGCACTGAAAGAAAAGCTCATACTTGAGAATTTCATTGTTTTCCATGGTAACAATCATCAAGAGAGGTGAAGTCCAAAGAATGGTTCCACTTTAACCATTATGTGCAGTGTGGGGGAAGATCATAAAGAAAATTATGTAGGCATAACACCCCAAAACTCTGAACATGGCTGCAGTTAGTATGGATCTGCAATTGTTACCTGCAGCTTAATGAGACAACGCTAATTTCAATGCAGACCCAGGAGTGCAGAAAAGAACACAAAGTTTTTTTCCCCTTTGCTGTGCAATGGAAATCGAGGGCTCAATTTTACCTTCACAGAGTTTATTCAGGTTCTTATAGCATCCACACCAACATAGTATCTAAGGGCTTGTCTATACTTAAAATAGTGCAGTGGTGCAGCTGCACTGCTGTAGCACTTCAGTGTAGACACTCCCTACGCCAGCGGGAAGGATTCTTCCATCAGCATAGGTAATCCACCTCCCTGAGAGACGTTAGCCAGGTTGACAGGAGAATTCTCCCATCAACCTAGTGCTGTCTACACTGGGGGTTAGGTCTGTTTAACTGCATCACTCAGGGATGTGGATTTTTCATACCCCAACCAATGTAGTTATACTGACTTAATTTCCTAGGGTAGACCAGGCCTGAGTGCCTCCCACAAGAAGATTAAGCAACGGAACTAGCATTTGTCAACACAACTCTCACTGGTGAAAATGCAACGTGTTGGCACATATCCAAGGGCAGAATTTGCCCATCATGCATTGGTTCCCAGTAGTTCACAAACATTCTAGCGTTTTAAATTGGTGGTCACTTACACAGAGTTTACATAAAAGCAGGCATCTAAAGAAGACATCTTATCTCTGTTGTACATGCCAATTGCTGATTTAAATGTCTAAATGATGGACCAGAGCTTTTAGGAAACCGGCTCAAAGTTTGGATCCAAACTTCTTCCAAGCAAAGAAGTGTTCGGATATTGGGTTTGGGCTGAGGCTCATCTACATGCACCTAATGTACTGGAAACTGTTGCCACAAACAGTAGCAAGAGCTAACACCAGAGAGCAACTTAAGGCAGTGGTTCTCAACCAGGGGTACACATACCCGTAGGGGTACATAGAGGTCTTCCAATACGTACATCAACTCATTTAGATATTTGCCTAGTATTACAACAGGCTACGTAAAAGGCACTAGCGAAGTCAGTACAAGCTAAAATTTCAAATAGACAGTGACTTTTTTATACTGCTCCAGATACTGTGCACTGAAATGTAAGTACAATATTTATATTTCAATCAATTTAGTTTAAAATTATATGATAAAAATGAGTAATAGTTGGCTGTGACACTTTTGTATTTGTACATCTGATTTTGTAAGCAAGTAGTTTTTAAGTGAGGTGAAACTTGGGGTACGCAAGACAAATCAGACTCCTGAAAGTGGTACAGTAATCTGGAAAGGTTGAGAGCCACTGACTTAGGGTATTAAAAAATACCGTATAAAAGGAAGGTTGCCCAAAATCTTTGTGATAGGTTAATGACATATGAAATAGGAGCAGGTCTCCAATGATAGCAAACATCTAGGGATATATGTACAATTTTGCAGTCAATTTTTCAATTTTTTTTTTTTTTTTTTTTTGTAATTTAGGGTGAATTTTGCACAGGAAAAGTGTCAAGTGGCAGTCCTGGAGACTGACATCCTTTGATTGCCAGGGCAAGCATTCCCCACTGGTAACTCAATCCAGAAGGACCCCTTCAGGGTGTGAAAAAGTATTTTAGTTTCCATGGCCACTCATGTCTTGGCCTTTTCTGTTGAAATTGCCAGTTGGTGGCTTTCTACCTAGAACTGGACTAGGACCATCAGACCAAACAGCCAACAGATGGTGAAGACTTTGAGTCACTAACCACATTAGCTAGCAGTTAACCAGGCAAGACAAATTGCTACAGAAAAATTAAGTGTAATTTAGATCTTAGTTTTTTTCCTAAAATTTTGATCATCACACTAGTTTTCTTCTAGCAATATCAAGTAGGAATATGTGACTCATTAAGAATGATTTTCAACTGGCATTTTTTGGCCCATCTGCTGAGTATAAAGTAGAGGCATTAGGCAGTTCAAAAATCACATTTACTTTCTCCACATTCGTCAGGGTCTGTCTAAACTGAATCACCAGATGCCAAAGATAACATCTGGAGCAGCAATTTCTCATAAATCACTGGAACACGGGTCAAGGAGAAGAAACCAGGATTTCAATGATAAATACAACAAGGTGCACAAATAATAGAATGGAAACCAGATGAAAGAGGAGTCTTCATTTTGGTACAGAAGGTCAAGAATCGCTTTTCGATTTGGACAGCACAACGCACAAAGGATGAAAATAATCCCTTTTTCTTGTATTCTTGAATTAGCCACCAATATCCCATGGAGTTAGCTTTGGAATATATACATGACAGGTTTAAAGAATAAAAACATAGATTTGAAAAATTAGTACAGTTTATTTTAGTTAACTTCAGCCTCTCCACCTCTCCACAGTGGCAGGGAAAACAGTATTTATTTCATTTCTATGAGTGCTGCTGAGAGTACAATGCATAAAATTATCATCATGCCAGTAATTATCTTTTTTTTTCATTTAATTTCACAGCTCTAGGAAACAGGGAACGCTAGAGTGAGGCAAACGATGAATATTATTTTCAAAAGCAAAAGTTTATGGCCTCAGAGAGAAAAGAGGGTCCAGTAGGCAGGGCACTAGCCTGGGCTGTGAGAGCGCTGGGTTCAAATCCCTGCTGTACCCTCATTGCCCCGACTTGCTGTGTGACAAGGGCTGTTGTGGTGCATTAAAGATGGTGAGGAGCACGGATTCTATAGTGATGGAGGCTCTATAAATACTGAAGATAAATAGACAGTCCTAGCTGTACTAACCTTGTGCTCAGCACAGCTGAGGTGCAGGAGATAAAGGTGGCGACAGTGGTCTGGGTCTCCATTCAGTTATACCCTCCACAATGATCTATGGAGTGGCCTCACAAAGGAAACAATCAGGCTCTTAGACCCCAGTTGCCCTGCCATAAAAATCCAAAGGGGGCAGGAAACAATGCAGCCCCAAATCCCTGTGGAATACAATTACTATTTGGCTCTGTTCCTCTCCCAACTTCTGGTTTGCAAGATTGCAGCAGGGGCAGAGGTTGACACCAAATAAAGCCACAGAATCATAGAATCATAGAATATCAGGGTTGGAAGGGAGCTCAGGAGGTCATCTAGTCCAACCCCTGCTCAAAGCAGGACCAATCCCCAACTAAATCATCCCAGCCAGGGCTTTGTCAAGCCTGACCTTAAAAACCTCTAAGGAAGGAGATTCCACCACCTCCCTAGGTAACGCATTCCAGTGCTTCACCACCCTCCTTGTGAAAAAGTTTTTCCTAATATCCAACCTAAACTCCCCCACTGCAACTTGAGACCATTACTCCTCGTTCTGTCATCTGCTACCTCTGAGAACAGTCTAGATCCATCCTCTTTGGAACCACCTTTCAGTAGTTGAAAGCAGCTATCAAATCCCCCCTCATTCTTCTCTTCCGCAGACTAAACAATCCCAGTTCCCTCAGCCTCTCCTCATAAGTCATGTGTTCCAGTCCCCTAATCATTTTTGTTGCCCTCCCACTGGATGCTTTCCAATTTTTCCACATCCTTCTCGTAGTGTGGGGCCCAAAACTGGACACAGTATTCCACAAGAGGCCTCACCAATATCGAACAGAGGGGAACGATCACATCCCTTGATCTGCTGGCAATGCCTCTATTCATACAGCCCAAAATGCTGTTAGCCTTCTTGGAAACAAGGGCACACTGTTGACTCATATCCAGCTTCTCGTCCACTGTAACTCCTAGGTCCTTTTCTGCAGAACTGCTGCCTAGCCATTCGGTCCCTAGTCTGTAGCGGTGCATGGGATTCTTCCGTCATAAGTGCAGGACTCTGCACTTGTCTTTGTTGAACCTCATCAGATTTCTTTTGGCCCAATCCTCTAATTTGTCTAGGTCCCTCTGTATCCTATCCCTACCTTCCAGCATATCTACCTCTCCTCCCAGTTTAGTGTAATCTGCAAACTTGCTGAGGGTGCAGTCCACGCCATCCTCCAGATCATTAATGAAGATATTGAACAAAACCAGCTCAAGGACCGACCCTTGCGGCACTCCGCTTGATGCCGGCTGCCAACTAGACATGGAGCCATTGATCACTACCTGTTGAGCCTAACGATCTAGCCAGCTTTCTATCCACCTTATAGTACATTCATCCAGCCCATACTTCTTTAACTTGCTGGCAAGAATACTGTGGGAGAACGTGTCAAAAGCTTTGCTAAAGTCGAGGAATAACACGTCCACTGCTTTCCCCTCATCCACAGAGCCAGTTATCTCATCATAGAAGGCAATTAGATTAGTCAGGCATGACTTGCCCTTGGTGAATCCATGCTGACTGTTCCGGATCACTTTCCTCTCCTCTAAGTGCTTCAGAATTGATTCCTTGAGGACTTGCTCCATGATTTTTCCAGGGACTGAGGTGAGGCTGACTGGCCTGTAGTTCCCAGGATCCTCCTCCTTCCCTTTTTTAAAGATGGGTACAACATTAGCCTTTTTCCAGTTGTCCGGGACCTCCCCTGATCGCCATGAGTTTTCAAATGTAATGGCCAATGGCTCTGCAATCACATCCGCCAACTCCTTTAGCACTCTCGGATGCAGCGCGTCCGGCCCCATGGACTTGTGCTTTTCCAGCTTTTCTAAATAGTCCCAAACCACTTCTTTCTCCACAGAGGGCTGGTCACCTCCTCCCCATGCTGTGCTGCCCAGTGAAGTAGTCTGGGAGCTGACCTTGTTCGTGAAGACAGAGGCAAAAAAAGCATTGAGTACATTAGCTTTTTCCACATCCTCTGTCACTAGGTTGCCTCCCTTATTCAGTAAGGGGCCCATACTTTCCTTGACTTTCTTCTTGTTGCTAACATACCTGAAGAAACCCTTCTTGTTACTCTTAACATCTCTTGCTAGCTGCAAGTCCAAGTGTGATTTGGCCTTTCTGATTTCACTCCTGCATGCCTGAGCAATATTTTTATACTCCTCCCTGGTCATTTGTCAGGAATCTTTGGGAAAACCCAGCCGCAACCTCTCAGAACCCAAGCCAGATGCACAGAGGGTCTTTTCTCCTTCCACACTCTCCACTCACCCCTCAGCAATGGCTGCAGAAGCAGCTGATATGACATGCTACCATTGGCTGCTAGAGCCTTTGAGCCCGGTTCCGCCAATGAGGCTCACAGACTAAAGGGACTCGTTATCACTGCTCTTTGTTTCACTATTCTCCTTACCCTCAATGGCCTCCAATACATGCTTTTCTAGAAGCATCCCTGACATCCTTACAGAGCATCCTGCTGTCACCATTACATATACCACTCCACTTACTCAGTGTTACATGTGAACAGCGCTGCTCTGGGGAAGCAGTCTGAGTCCCAGTTCTACTATTTCCCTCTCCCTCTCCTTATCACTCTACTGTCTCCTTGGAGCAGTGCTGAAAGGAACCTAAAGTGCTTCCTGCAGCTATTCCCTTTCATCCTGCCATTTCCTTTAATAATATTTGCACTGTTGGAAGATAAAGTCCATGGGATGTAGAAAATATTTACCCACTAACTGCTGGCTGCTGTAAAGATTCCAAGCGTTTTTCACATTAGTCTTTTCAGAGATTTTCTTTCATCAGCTCATAGTATACGTTCAGACTAATGAAAACCCTTGGGGGATAAGCGTCTCCCTTCTCTTTGGCATCAGGCCGAAATGGGATACTTGATGGAATATAGTCTTATTCCTCTAGCTGAGACTCTGGACCTAATAAAATCTTTGGACTGCTGACACATAGCACAGTAACATGGGGGAAAAAAACCCATATTTTGTTGTTGCTGCAAAAACCAGCAGGTATTTATAGACTTAGTTTAATGTTTATCAATCTTCCTCTTAGGGTTCATCTTTCATACTAGCTAACAGTGGGCCCTTGCTTTATTAGGAGAAGCATGATCTAGTAGTTAAAGTACAAAGCTGGGAATCAGGAGATCTGGGCTCTGTTCTTGCCTTTGCCAACGGCCTTGGGTAAGTCACTTAACCACTAAGGGTGGGATCTTCAGAAGCTCTCAGTGATGACCTAACTTTTGAGAGTTTCACCACTGACTTCAATGGGAGCAGAATTAAGTCAACAATAGGTACAGCTACACTGCAAAAAAAAACAAAACCCACCCGACTGCAGCAAGTCTCAGAGCCCAGGTCAACTGACACGGGCTTGGAGGTTTGCACTACAAGGCTAAAAATAGCAGTGTAGACATTCCTGCTCGGCTTGGAGCCCAGGATCTGAGAGCCAGTGAAGGGAGTGGATCTCAGAGGCTAGGCTCCAGCGGGAATGTCTACACTGCTATTTTCAACCCCAGAGCGTGAGCCCAGGATGTTTTACTTTATTTTTTTTAATGCAACTTAGAGGTACCCTACGAGAGTTTCTCAAAATCCCACCCTCCGTGCCTCAGTCATCCAGTACTATTGTAAAGCATTTTGAGGTACTTGCATAGGGCATACTCCAATTGGATCACAGTTAGACTTCCCATTGAGTGGCAAATGGAGTTGTTTTTGCAAGCAGTTAATTGCAACAAACGCATAGAATGGTAGCTGGTTCGAGAAATGAGAGTTGCTTTACACTGTGATGTGTCAGAAACCCAAGTCTGAGTCCCGGTATGACATGATACATTAGGCTGAGATTTGACATACAGTACTCCAATACACCTAACACAATAGAACTCAAGAGAGGAGAAGAATGCCTTTCGTTTGGCTCAGTTATCTGTGATCAGACTTCACTGCTGCACTGATCCAAATGACATAGGATAAAATTAGATTATTCTGAAGAAAGTGTAAGCTCACAGATGTCATGGTTTGAGTCACTGTAATGGTAGGGCTTTGGGCTATATATTCACAGTGGCCTTCAAGATTATAACCAGACTGGAGGGTTTAAACCAGAGAATACCAGAAATTACTTCTCTTTTCCTTCTATTTTGATACCAGTGGCTTGCCAGTCTTTTTGAGGAATCCTGGCATAATAAATGTTTTTCTTGTCTTTCTTCGATTGTAACTATTTTTTAAAACATGACTTTATATCTACCCTGCTGAGGGCTAGACATCAACTATCTCTTCACCCCATAAATCCTGCCATAATGATTTTGCTGCTCTCCAACATGATGGAAAGTGTTCATTATTTGGAATTTGAAAGTGACTGTGGATTGCCCAAGGGGGTTTATATTTATATGATGTATTTTCATGAGGAACCATGTTGCAGCTGAAAGAAATTAATGAAAACAAAATAAAGATGAGACTCATCCTTATGAAGACTTTGTTATTGCAGTTAGACTGAGTTGCTGTTTGTTTTCAGTACGACTACACCCCATTGACCCAGCTGAACTGCCAAAAACTAAAATGTTTATTGAGTCTATAACTGTGGAATATCCAGACTGCAATGTGCATTTTAAAATAGATAACACTTGCTTCAGTTGCCTGTTTATTTATGATCTCTCTCTCTCTCACACACACACCCACACACACTTTGTTTTTGGTTCAATGTTTGCAGTTCTGCCTTCTCAAAGCATTCACAAATCATGAGTAGGGATTAGAGTAGGCCACAAATATCATGAGATTGGCTTAAAATCATACATTTAAAAAAAAAGATATGGATTCTTTTTTATCTTTTGGTTTTTTGAGCCTCTAGAGGTCATATTTGCCAACTTTCCTCTGCAGCCATGAGGGTTAGAAGCTGATTTTGCTTTTTAAATGAAAGCAGAGGTCTTCATGTCACATGCTTTCAGGACCTGGGGCTTTAAACACAGATATTGCAAGGCTCCCAATTAAACTATGCAAGCTGACAACAATGTGCTTGTTGAAAGGATCTTGAACCTGACAAATCTTTTTCTGAATCCCTTTGACCAGAAAAAAAGGCAGACGTTGTCAGTGTTAGGGGGAACTGTCTCTAAAGAACATCGATTTCAGCTATATCTGAGATCCAGCTACAAAACTGTTGGCATCCTTTCGTCTGTGTGAGACAGATGGAATTTCAGCCTATGAGCCAAAGAAACTATTGCTGAGGTGGAAAAGATGCTAGTGGTAAGTGTGAGAGATGATACAACTGCATGCAATAACTTTGGGGAACATATTGTATTAAGTGTATGAATGATTTACGTGTGCAACCCTGTGGGGTGCAGGGAATGCGGTGCTGCCACAGCTCCTCCAGGAGTAAGAACAGTGGGAGTTTGTGACGGGTTCCCCCTGGATGCCACCTGGAACTGGGGTACCACTGAGCCTTCTGATTCACCAGCCTGGGCTCCCTCTCACACTGTGCTGCAGTGACAAGATGCAAAGCTCTCCAAGCTTGCACTTTCATCTTCATTCACATGGGTACGGACACACCCAGCTACAGTTACATGCAGGCTCTCTAACCACCAGCCTCCCGGCCTAGGACCACAGAGCAATACCGTCCTCCCCTGGTCAAATCTAGACAGTATATGGGTTTAACACCCGGTACGCCTCTCCCTCAGTGTGAAGAGGACCATGCACATTTGTGGTAACCAAGCTGAGATTTTCCCCGGACACCTTAGTCAAACACACACGGGTTCGGATTAAAACATAAAATAAGCTTATTAACTACAAAAAGATAGATTTTAAGTGATAAGTGATAGCAAACAGATCAAAGCAAATTACCTAGTAAATAAACAAAACCACAAACTGAGTTTAACACACTATATAAGTAGCATACAAATTAGCAAATACTCACCCTGAGTGATAAACAGGCTGGCAGATTCTTAAGGCTCAAGCTGCCTTTGCTTTGCAGCTTGGGTTTCACAGGTTTTCATACACAGGCTAGAAATCCCTTTAGCCTAGGTCCTTCACTTCCCCCAGTTCAGTTTTTGTTCCTCAGGTCTTTTCAGGTGTGTTGTTGTAGGGAGAGTGAGTTACCATCATGATGTCATTTCCCTATTTTATATCTTCTTCCCACTTGTTGGAAAGCTCTTTTGCTGTGACCTGGGTCAAACAGTTCCCATTGTGTAGTGCTATCTCTGAGAGGTTTCTGTTGTACACAGTTCCTGGGGTAATCCTTGTGCTTGTGTGCATTTCCTCAATAAGCCATTAACATCGTTTGGCCTTTTTACTGTTGTACCTGAAAGGCTGCTTGTGGGTGTTTTCCATCTCACAACATGTTTCAGTAACACATACCTAGCCAAACTTCACAACTTCACATACGAAGATAGCACATACAATCCAACGAGATATTAATATACAGCAGATCAAGACTTTTAGAATGATATTCACAAGGCATACTTTCTGCAAAACATATCCTGATTATACGACAGTGGTGAATAAGGGGGTGCCAGGGTGTCACAAGGTGTGATGAAGATGAATCACTCTGGTTACCAACACCTCCAGAATGGTACCACCCCTTGGCAGGCTTGCATATACAGGTTCAAACTGGAGTTTCCAGAGACCAACAGACAAAGTCAGGGCTTTTGGCATAAAAAGGCTGTGTTTAAACTGACTCAGGGCCTTCATTCTGATCAAGCAAACAGACAGGACCTTCTGTCCAAATGCCGCAACCCTTGCAAAAGGCTTGGCCTACTTTGGCCCCATAAGACTTATAGGTGACCTCTGTAAATCTGTACCTAGGATTTTCTCTGTAATGCTTTTACCTTAAGAAGAAAGATGCTTGCTTAGAAAGAGCTGTGTGGGGACTTGTAACTGCTGTCAATACCCTATTCATAGCCCTCAGAGAGAAAGCAAAGCACAGGCACTGGCCTTTAGGTAGACTGGCTTGCTGAGGATCTCACAGTGTAAGGCAGAGATCTGTGCAGCCTTACAGCCTCCAGTCAGGAGGGAGAGAGACATGGGTCTCTGCTCAAGAGAGGTGAAGGCTAGAAGCAGTTACCCTGAAACTGGGACAGTAAGATTTTCCTACAGGAAGGACAGATAGCAAAGACTACCTATCTATGATAACATTACCCACTGTGGGCCTGGTCCAACGCCCATTGAAGCTAATGGAGAGACCCATTCACTTCACTGGACTTTGGATCATGGCCTGTGAGATCAGGGCCTGATGCACCTGGGAGAAAAGAAACATTCAGCCCTTCTCAGGATCAGGCCCCACATTATTTTGGGCTTTCTGAATCTCTTTCACACCTTCTTTGGGCTGTGGGAGGACATGGAAGAGTTTTAAAAAGCTAAAATGGAATAGAGGAGATAATCTTTCATGTCATTTATCTCAGTTCCTGTTTCAAAGCAAGTGAAACAATAGTCAACACTGAGCAGAGCTGGCAGAATGTATTACATACCTTATGTATATGTTTTTTGGGTGGGGACTGGAATCACAAAGCGTCTTTACTCATGGTAAGAAAATAGGTCAGTGCCCTTACCAAGAGCTTTTCTCCTGCATAGGTTGCTAGCTTAAAGTCTAGTTTCTCAAAATTCCCACAATCCACCTGGTCTCTTTAAAGAGAAAAGAGCTTCTTTAAATTTTCCATATAAACAGCTTGACCACAAACCCAACAACAGGATTTTGGTTTTTCACCCATTCCAAAAGGACAGCATGGCTAACAGTAGAACAACACTTATCCAGCAGTGTCAGCATTGGATGTGAGCCCAGTTCCTGGTAGAGGACTTGAAAATATGTGACCTTCTAGCTCAGAGGGATAAAGGCTGCAAGTTGAGGAGAGTTACTATGCTCCTGTTGCAAATGTTCACAAAGTACCGACAGTTAATTTAAATAAAAAATAAGCATATTAAATATTCACCAAGGTCACTTTTCTTTGGCAAAATTTCACTGCAAAGGGTACGAGAATATGTAGGTAGCACTGGCCAAAGTAAATTATACAATACCTGGGCAAGCTAAACTTCACTGGAAACTAAATGATATAGGATTTAGAAAGGTAAAAGTCAAAGCACAAACAGAACTGTACCACATCAAAGCGCAAAATGAGAGTTCTGCTTTTTTAAAAGAACAATCAATCCCCAAACCTCATTTCCTTTACCTTTTCTTTTCAGAATAATTTCAGTAATTATCTTCTGAAGATTGGGGAGATAGACAGATAGATAGATAGATAGATAGATATGTGGTAATTCGGGGTAATTTAAAAAACAAATCGGGGTCAGAGCGTAAGTTTTTGGTATTTCCTGTAATCTGTAGAAATTTAAGTAACTCATGAATATGCTGGACCAGTCATGTTATATTTTCTTGTGGGTAACTAATGAAAGAAAGTCTAGTTTGATGTCAAATGTCTGACTTCAAAGGGCAAACAATAAACATTGAAAGATTCTTAAGAGAGTAGGAGTTGCGGTTAGGGAATAAAGTAAACAAAGTTTGCTCATCTGTGTCACATAACTACTAATTACTTAGATAAATTAACGGCTGAGTGTGGGCATAGGAAGAGTTAAGTTCCAGGCCTGATCCTGAACAGACAGAATTCCTATTCAGTTTGGAGTTGCTCAGAACCTCTCAGAATCAGGCTGGGTGGGGAATGAAATGAGGATCATATGTAACACGAGTACAGACGAAAACTGGGGGCCTTTCACTCACATCAGATTTACATCAGTGTAATTCCACTGATGTCAGTTGAGTCATTCCTGGTTTAAACCAGCTTAAGTGAGCTCAGCACTGGAAATCAGAAGGTTTATAAAAAATAATAAAATCGTGCAAAGGGACTAGTGTTTTGGCAGGTGCTGAAATGTCTGTGACAGATGCAAAATACAGTTCATGATACAGAAAACTTTTTTATTCATCTCTAGCAGGAAGCCTGGTTTTCTCAAACTCTGCTAATCAAAATTCACTTCGTGCTGTGAAATCAAAAGTAGGGCATGAAAAATGGCGTTCGTTCCAGTGGACTTTGGGGGTTCTTCTCATAGTCTTTTAGTCCTCATAAGTAAATTCCACCAGGGACATGGAAGGCTTTTTAAATAGCAAGCTCGGTGTCTGCTGTCTAAATCCTCATTACTCTCTCTACTACTGTCTATCCATTTGAGATCACAATGACATGGAATTGATACCGTAAAAGTCATATTGTAGTTATGTATTTAAAGACATTGGCCACACTCCTTGTTGTATTACAAAAGGAGGCCTGTACATCTGGAAAATGTACAAAAGTGTTATGACTTTTGTAATCCTCCTGGATTTCCGTCTTGTGCTTGTGAGTTTTTTATGCAGTCAGGTGGAAAATTATTACAATTATAAACAGAATATTTACAATTTATGTACATATTATAGCTGATATTTGCAAAGCCAACTAAATTATTTGGATGCCTAATTTACCATTACAACTAATGGGATTTGAGTGTCAAAATCCTCTAGGCAGCTTTGAAAATTGCAGCACACATCTTCAAAGCCCTTTGCAAATCTTAACTAAATAATTAAACGTCACAATTCCTTTGGGAGGTAAGTATGCCAATATCATTATCCCCCATTTTATGGATGGGAAAACTGAGGCAGAGAGGATAAGGCCAATATTTTCAAACCTGAATTCCTAATATTAGGCACCTAAATTGATATTTAGGCATCTAAATAAGTTGCCTGATTTCCACATGTGCTGAGCTTCCATTAACTTCACACAACACCAGAGAGGCAGTTAAGTGTCAGAGTTGGAATCAGAACATCCCTTTTCAGGCTCCAGGCATATACTGATCATGCCTCCACTTTGGATATCAACATTACTTGTTACCTTCTTTTATGCACAATTTAGGAGATAAAATAGCAAGTAGACAATACGCTTACAGGCTTTGCAAAAAGATGTTCCAAGCAATGAACCAAGGAAAGTACCGAAGTAGCTTGTCAATCCATTGTTCTTATAGTCAGGTCATAATCCTAAAAGTAGTAACGGACTTAATATAATAGCAAATCCATGGTCACCTAGGGCTTCATGGTTGTCATTAAGCTCCATATCTGGCTAATTGGCCTTTCACAGTGGCCTTGGAGATAGAACCCAGATACTCCTGTTTCAAAAGCTTAGCACCCAACCATTAAAACAGAGCTAAAGTAAAATATCCATTAGCTGACAGCAACACAGGACCTCTGAATGTTCAGCTGAGCAGTTCTGGTTCTATACAATGGTGAGCAGAGATGCATATTTGCAGTAGCCATGTCATTACACCAGCAATTGGGTCTTGGAGGTTCCACAAACGATTTGATCAGATAGACATAGACTAGTTAATTTTTCCAGCAAGAGAAAACCTGGCTCAGCAATCACAGGTCCAGGTCCTGCAAACCCTTATGCATGCATGTAATCCTTGCTCCTATGAGTAGCCACACTGAAGTCAATAGGATTACTCATCTGAGTATGTGCTTGTAAGATTGGGCCCCCAGGTTACTGTCAGACAAATTCATCAACCCAAATTGAAAAGGCTAAGTGGAAAGAGAATGTGAAATCATTACCAAAAGTATTCGCACCAGGAATATCATTCTGACATAGCCAGTTAGGGATCTATACCATGAAATGTACGTGCCCAATTACAACTAATAATAAACTTACATTTTTCAGAGTAACAGCCGTGTTAGTCTGTATTCGCAAAAAGAAAAGGAGGACTTGTGGCACCTTAGAGACTAACCAATTTATTTGAGCATGAGCTTTCGTGAGCTACAGCTCACTTCATTGGATGCATGCTGTGGAAATTTCCACAGCATGCATCCGATGAAGTGAGCTGTAGCTCACGAAAGCTCATGCTCAAATTTCCACAGCATGCATCCGATGAAGTGAGCTGTAGCTCACGAAAGCTCATGCTCAAATAAATTGGTTAGTCTCTAAGGTGCCACAAGTCCTCCTTTTCTTTTTGCGAAACTTACATTTAAGATTTAGTATGTTGAAATACTTACAGTCAACTGTTTGCAAACGATTTATGGACCAAGAATGTGTTACCGAAATAATTTTGTGAATAATTTCAAACAAATTTGAGAAAATCAAAAATGGCTTATGCACAAACAGCAAAGCACGATACATTGATCATATTCATTATTTGCTACAAAACATTTAGTCAGGTCTATGATTTACCTTTTCTTTTGGAATTCAATCCACAAGTCTTTGTTTTTAAAGTGTATAGAGATTAAACTATGCTGCATTCATTTTCCATAAATGTTTCCCATAGGTTTGATAACATATTTGATATATTTCTCATGGTCAGAATTTGATAAATAGGTTGCTTGTTTCCAAAGCTTAAAATATATCAACAATCTCAATCTTTGCTGAACTAAAGGAATATATTATTTGCCCTGAATACTTGGAGCCAAGTATGTGGCCCAGAAATGTGAAAACAAAAACGGAAAAGGGCAAAGAGAGAGTGTGTTTAATGATATCACAGGGAACTAAAATGTGGTCTTACTGCAGTGAAAATTCCATCTGTAATAATAATTCGATGGTCAGTAAAGAATGATTATCATTAAATTGATTAGCTACACATAACTGGTGTGATGAATAGATTAGTAATAGAAAACCAGCATTTGGCTAACCATTGTGCACCTAAATGAACACTGCTATTAATTATTATTATTATTATTAATGATAATGAGCAGAAAAATGGCTGTGCATGCAGATACTAGCCAATAAGTAACACAGAAAGCTACCTGAGGGTTCCATAGGGTTTAAATTTGTGCTCAGATGATGCTGAATTTAAAAAAGAACTGATTGATGGAGTTGCAGTGGTGCTGGAACAGTTTTTATAGTGGGGGCGATGAAGGATGTATTTGGGTTGTTATTACTACTTCCAGCCAGGGGGTGCAGCAGCACCCTCAGCACCCCTAGTTCCAGCACCGATGTGGAGCTGTATAGAATTCTTCGGAGGATTTGGAAATATTTGAATTTTACGGCGGATCAAGGAGTGCTTGGTTATGCCTAGATGTTTATTACAGCTTTGTATGGCACACTTTAGTGGGATGTGTCCTCTGCAGTTTGAGCCACATCTGTGCAGTCTAGTCAATATTGCATATCCAAGTTTTTGATGGGTTTTCAAAGACCAAGAGTTGGCTCCACGGCTGATATAACTTGGCAAAGCTCTACTGGTGCCAGTAGAGAAAATGATTTGCCCCAGCTGAAGATTTGATCCCCAGGCTTTTATATGCACAGCAGCTCCACATTTTTTTAAGCATCAGAAGTGATCTGTGATGATGGATACACAAATATTAAAAAAAATTAAATAAAGAAGACCCAGAAAACGGGTCCCCATTCTTCTCACGTTAACAACAATGCAAATTCTGCCATCGATATCAATGGCAACAGGAGTGGATTCAAAATCTGTTTGGTTATTTTTTTGTTTTGTTTTTCCCCCGACCCTCTCTAAATAATTTACAACCAAACCATTTACAAACAAAGCAGGGACATTGGGCAAAGGCACAATGGGCAGCGAGTTGGCCACCGAAAGCCAATGCAGGTTGGCATGTAAGCCACATTGACTTCCAATAGTGGGGGGAGGGCTGCCCTTTGTGCCTTTGAAAACCTCCCTTCTTATGCATAAAAATGAAAGTGATTCTCCCACAGGATGTTGTTTAGTCAGCACCCTTAGACCTATCCTTACCCTGGTTCCGAGAACTTGAAAGCCAAGTTATAAACTGAAGTGAATTTTGATTGTTTGCTGTAGTGTTGTAGCCATGCTGGTCCCAGGATACTAGAGAGACAAGGTGAGCGAGGTAATATCTTTTATTGGACCAACTTCTGAAAGTGATAAGCATTCGTGCTAACAGAGGTTGGTCCAATAAAATATATTACCTCACCTGCCTTGGTCTCTTGTGAATTTTGATGTCTGTCATGTAATTCCAGCGCCTAACTGCACTATTTGGAACCCTCTGTTGTGGGCTGATTTAAACCTTGTTGTTATGGAGTGGGTGTAACTGCCATCTTCAGTTAAGATAGCTCTGAGAGATAGTTGAACAGCCCCACCCCTAAAACTAGGGTATATGTGAGTCCCCCAGGAATTTGGCCTATGTGAGAAGAGGGCTTTGACTGGGCATAGGGTAGCTAATCATGCATTCCCAGAATATCAGACATTCTGATACTTCTGGGAATGGCATGACCCCACCCCACCCGCATGACCTCAGATGCATGGTATCTGTGAGATCATACCAAATTTGGTATTTTTAAGAGCATGCCACTCCACCCCACCAGTGTGACCTAAGAGGTTTGTGCATGTTGTTTAATTAGCTGGTAGCAACAGCTAATTTCCTTTGTTTTTTTCCCCCCTCAGCTCTTCCCCAGAGAGGGCATGAAAGGGCTTGAGGGTACCCCACAGGGAGGAATTCTCAAGTGCTCCTTCCTGGGTCCAAGGGGGGTTTTTGCATTTGGGTGGTGGCAGCATTTACCAAGCCAAGGTCAGAGAAAAACTGCAACCTTGGGAGTTAATACAAGCCTGGAGTGGCCAGTATTAATTTTTTAAATCCTTGTGGGCCCCCACCTTCTGCACTCAAAGTGCCAGAGTTGGGATTTGGCCTTGACAGCAGGTAACCTCACCATACCATCCTTTGCATAAACTTATCAAGGTCAATCTTGAAACAAGTTAGGGTTTTTGCCCCCACTACTCCCTTTGGAAGGCTAGTCCAGTTTTATCTGGAAATATCAAACCTCAAGATGTCATTATCATGAAGTAAATTTTCAGAGTTAGAATTGTGGTTTAAGAATTCTGACAATATTAAGAAATTACTGGAACTAATCAATCAATGTCATGGAGTTGACAAAACGAAGAACAAAGGAGTGTCTTGTACTTCTGCCCTGGACTCCTATTTGACCAATGTAGGGTGAAGAATGGTCACCACTAGTTTCAGTTAGGACCATCGGAGGTTGGGGAGAAGATTTAGTTGATCTGGGGCTACAAATCATAGTAGCAGAGATACGAGACTGACAGGGGATTTCCCAGCATTGATTACACCTTTTCTAGAGAACTGATGCAGGTGTAACTATATCAGTACATTTTCCCCATCTTACTGCTAGGCAACATTTGACCATTTTAATCCTGTGGGGAGGAAAGAGATTATGAGGAAGGAAACAGCATTCGTTGTTTGCACTCACCAAGCACAGTGTGTGCTTTTCTGCATTATTGAATAATGAAAGGAGAGCAGATACCCATTCCTCTTTGGAATGTATGCCCTGGTGCTACATATTCATCAAAAAAGACTCCTCTGACGATAAATCAAATGTGCAATCAAGTCAAGAGTCAGTTAAAATCCTATCCCATGTTACAGCACCAATGTATTCCCACAGCCAGAGCAAGCAGAGCAAGCACTGGGCCAGCCACATATTAGAGCCAGAAGGAGGACAGAAATTGTGAACATGAGTAACATTAAATGGGGTGAGCTCTTCATGTAATAATTGGGGTGGACCATTCTGGGGAGTCCTAAATCTTTCCTTTAATGTGATTACACAATAATAGTGAAGTGAAGGAGCTTGGGTGTAGGTGCACCACTGCCCCCTGCTGGATGGAACCAGATCTGTGTATCAGACCCTGTGAAGGGGCGAGGAACCCTGCTCATGACTGAATGCTGAAGGGGGTTAAAAGCCTTCACTGGCAGGCCCCATTCCCCAGGGGTTGCCTTAAGCATCAGGCTTGAAGAGAAGAGCTGATACCTGTGACCCTCCAGAAAGGTGACCGATGAAGTTGAGAGCTGGGGCTCATGAAGAGGAAGCCCTAGGCTAAAGCTTTCTGCTGGTGCTCCTCAGACTGAGCCCAGAGGATAGGAGTCTCTGGAAGGGACTAGTATACTTTCTTTTATGCAAGAGAGGACTCAGCACAGAGGTCTAAATAGTCTGAGTGAGATTCTCCTTTGGTTCAAGCCATAGGAACCTGTGCTTCAAGAGAAGGAGGACCTGAGGTCTATCCTTACTGAGGCTGTGACTCTCCAAATGATCATAGTGTTTAGTAGAATGAGGAATGTGAAGTCCGGGTTTGCCACATGCTTTCTATGTTCTCTGATCATCTCCCTATCTTGTTTTTTCCCCAGACCCATCTGCTTATCTGCTGTCACTAGCACTCACGTGGATCTAGTGTAAATCATTAAAGCCTGAAATTTACAAAAAGGCTTAAGCTTCTTAACTTCCCCCACCTCCTGATCAATACTCGGCATTGAGGGATAAAAACACAAATACAGGAAGGTTTTCCTTAAAGTGAGATAGTAATCCATTGAGCATTCTCACAACCATTAATGGTTTAAGTCTTCCAATACCCCCGTAGAGGTAGGGAAATATGTATGCCCCCATTTTACAGATGGGCAGATTAAGTCCCAGAGTAAATGATTTGTGCAGATTCACAGAGGAAATCTATAGCAGAAGGGGAAGAGAATCCAGATTTCTGGATTGCCGTTCCCAGGCCTTAACCATAATGCTCACCCACCCTTTACTTTAAAAGAATATGTTTGTGCCGTGTAGCAAAAAGCCGTAGATGTTTGGCCTTGAAATAAAGAATGGGGTTGATATGAAAGTCTAAACTCATGGTGCCAGAATAAAACTGGAACTGAACATTATTAATGAATAGATCGAAGCGTTCCATCCTCCTGGGGATGTACTGTAAATATGATACTATATAAGCATCAGCTTGTACTGCCAGCTGGGAGATCCAGGTGATTTGAGGTCCTTGAGAGAGATCAGAAAAGGATACTAACCTAGAGCTATAACTGCTAAAGCTAATAAAGAACTTGCCTTATTAAGAATTTCCTACGCTACCTTTAAGTCACCTCATAACCTTCTCTTTAACAAGCTTCTTAAGTTTTTCACTGTAAGGCAGGTTTTCCAGATGTTAAATCATTCTTGTAGCTCTTTTCTAAACCCTTTCTAATTTTTCATCAAGCTCTCTGAAGTGTGGATGCCAGAACGGGACACAGTGCTCCAGCAATGGTCACATCAATGCCGTGTATAGAGGTCCTCCCTATTCCCACTCAAGATTCCCCTCTTTCTACATCCAAAGATCACATTAGCCCACTTAAGCCACAGAATTACAGTTTGTTATCCACCATGACCACGGAGTTCTTTTCAGCCACTGCTTTTTGGGAGACAGTCCCCCATCCTGCCAGTGTGACCAGTCTTCTGTGCTCCTAGATATAGAACCTTAGGCATACCACAGGTTCATGAGTTAGCTGTCTCTCAGCCCACATATCCACAGTTCCTATCCTGGCTGTTGGCTTTCTTAGGGTATGTCAGCACTGGAGCTGAAAAGTGTATTTTCCAGCTTGAGGAGACATATCCACATTAGCTCTAACTGACCTAGTACCCTAACAATATAAGTGTAGCCGCTGCAGCAGGTGCTTGCGCCACTGTGGCTATACATCTATTTTTAGCACCCTAGCTTGATCAGACCTAGCATGGGTGTGTTTCCTGGAGCTGGAAATGACGCCTTCCAGCTCCTGTGCAGACATACTCTTAAAACGTACTTATTTAAACGAAAACTACATTTGCTTTAACTTTAGCATCTGGCATTACATTTCCATCACTTAATTGAATAACAGCTTTTGTGTGCCTGGGATAGAATCTCTTCATTTGTCTAATCTTTTTTTTACATGCAGTACATCTCAGCATTCATGAAAAGAACATTATGATCAGTTGTCACAGAAGTTACAAATATAAGGCCTGATTCTGCAACACTCAGTCACGTGAGCAATCCCTATGGGAACAGTCCCATTGACAACTAAGTCCCCTAATAGGACAAATCACATGAGCAAAAATTATTCATGCTGTCATATGGCAACAGTAAAAAATCCTAGAAAGACTCACTTTCTTCTAACACTGAACAAGGAACTTTATCTGAATAGAGAAAATGCTTCTTTCTCTCTGCTTCACTAAGGAGCTTCTGCCTAGACTCTTTCCCAGCCTCCTTCCTCCCTGGCTTCCTGCTACCAATTCAAAGAGCTAGTACACCTCTGAGTAAGGCTGGATTAGAGAGTTCCTGATAGCCAATGAATGATTTTCAGGTTCTGCAACACTGCCTTGTAAGCAACTTTTAAAAATTAGATTTAGTAATTAACATTTAAAAAACTGAAAGGAGTGCAGAATTATGGGGAAAAGTTAATTGTCCAGCCAGTTTCCAGATGTTCACAATATGGTTTTACAGCCGAGTGTATTTTCCACAACTAATTTTACCTTTTCCTGGATAGTTCCATGAGCTGACTTTAAAGCAGAGTGGTAAGTGTGTATGACTCGCAGTATTTTAAGGTTCTTCCATAATACCTATTCCTGACAAGGAACATCATTTTTCAACTTCTAAATATTTTTTGCATCAGCTAACATATTTCAAAATCCAAATACTGAAGAGGTTACTCTGACTTATTTCTTCATTGCACATGCAAAAATAACCACGAAAACAAAATAATATAAGAGGAAGACACACTGCTAACATGCGTGATTTTTGTAATATCCAAATCACAGGATGTCGCTGTATCGACTGTGATGGTGCAGACCAGCAATGCCTATTGTGCCAAGCTTTTTTAAAAATAAAAACACAAAGAAGGGATGAAAAATATGTAGCGTTAGATCCCAACATGCACCAGACACCTTCATGATGGAGTAAGAACCTCTCTTTACACCATTATTTGGACAATCCAGACCTTACATAGATTCATAATCACAGATTCATAGATTCCAAGACCAGAAGGGACCACTATGCTCATCTAGTCTGACCTCCAGTCTAGCACAGGCCATAGAACTTCCCCAAAATAATTCCTAGTGCAGATCTTTTAGAAAAACAGCCAATCTCGAGTTCAAAATGGTCAGTGATGGAGAATCCACCACAACCCTTGGTAAATTGTTCCAATGGTTGATTACCCTCACTGTCAAAAATATATGCCTTACTTCCTGTCTGAAATTTGCTAGCTTCAACTTCCAGCCATTGTACTGTGTTATACCTCTCTCTGTTACACTGAAGAGCCCATTACTAAATATTTGTTCCACATGTAGATACTTATAGACTGGAATCAAGTCACCCCTTAACCTTCTCTCTTTTAAGCTAAATACAATAGATTCTGAGTTATGAACACCAGAGTTACAAACTGACCGGTCAACCACACACTCATTTGGAACCGGAAGTACGCAATCAGGCGGCAGCAGGAACAAAACAAAACAAAAAAAGCAAATACAGTACTGTGTTAAACATAATCTACTAAAAAATAAATAAAAGCAGCATTTTCCTTCTGCATAGTAAAGTTTCAAAGCTGTATTAAGTCGATGTTCAGCTGTAAACTTTTGAAAGAACAACCATATTGTTTTGTTCAGAGTTATGAACATTTCAGAGTTACAAACAACCTCCATTCCCGAGGTGTTCATAACTCTGAGGTTCTCCTGTAGGTTAAGCTCCTTGAATCTATCACTATAAGGCAGGTTTTCTAATCCTTTAATTATTCTCATGGCTCTTCTCTGAACCCTCTCCAATTTATCATCATCCTTCTTGAATTGGGGCACTGCCACTGGACAAAGTAGTCCAGCAGCGGTCACATAAATGCCAAACACAAAGGTACAATAACCTCTTTACTCCTACTTGAGAGTCCCCTATTTATGCATCCAAGGATCGCATTAGTTCTTCCACTGAATGCATCCGATGAAGTGAGCTGTAGCTCACGAAAGCTTATGCTCAAATAAATTTTAGTCTCTAAGGTGCCACAAGTACTCCTTTTCTTTTTGTGAATACAGACTAACATGGCTGCTACTCTGAAACCTGTCATTAGTTCTTTTGACCATAGTGTCACCGTGTTCAGCTGATTACCCAACACGACCTGCAAATCTTTTTCAGAGTCACTGCTTCCCAGGATAGAGTCCCCCACCCTGTAAATAGGGCCTACATTCTTTGTTCCTAGATGTATACATTTATATTTAGCCATATTAAAATACATGTTGTTTGCTTGTGCCCAGTTTACCAAGCTATCCAGATCGCTCTGAATCAGTGACCTGTCCTCTGCATTATTTACCACTCTCCCAATTTTTGTGACACCTGCAAACTTTATCAGTGATGATTTTATGTTTTCTTCCAGGTCATTGGAAAAAAAATTTAAAAGCATAGGGCCAGGAACCAATCCCTGCAGGATCCCACTGGAAACAGACCCGCTGAGTGATGATTCCCTGTTTACAATTACATTCTGAGACATATCAGCTAGCCAGTTTTTAATCCATTTAATGTGTCCCAATTTAAATTTTACACTGTTCTAGTTTTTTTTTTAAATCAAAATGTCATGTGGTACCAAGTCAAACACTGTGCAGAAATCTAAGTACATTATGTCAACGTTATTACCTTTATCAACCAAACTTGTAATCTCATCAAAAAAATGTCAAGTAGTTTAACAGGATCTATTTTCCATAACCCTCTGTTATGTTATTCTCCTTTAGTTCTTTATTAATCAAGACCTGTACTAGCCACTCCATTATCTTGCCTGGGATCAATGTCAGGGTGACAGGGCTATAATTACCTGGGTTATCCTGTTTACCCTCTTTAAAAACTGGCACAAAATTAGCTTCCTTCCAGCCTTTGGGAACTTCCCCAATACTCCAGGACTTATTGGAAATCAACATTAATGGTCCAGCAATCTCCTCAGCCAGCTCTTTTAAAATTCTTCCGTGTGTTATCTGGACCTGTTGATTTTAAAATGTCTAACTTTAGTAGCTTCTGTTTATCATCCTCAAGAGATACTAATAGACTGGAAAGAATGTTATCACCATATCATGAGACTACTTCATCTGTTTTTCCCCAGATACAGAACAGACATATTTATTGAATATTTCTGCCTTTTCTGCATTATTATTGATAATTCCACCATTTCCCTCTATTAATGGACAAATACCATTGTCAAGATTATTTTTATTCCTAATATATTTTAAAAACTCCTTATGGTCCTTAACTCTGCTAGCCATAGATTTTGCCTTGTGTACCTTGGCTTCCCTTATCAATTTTCTACAATTTCTAACTTCTGATTAATATTCTTTACTCTCAACTTCCCCTTTCTTCCATTTTTTGTATTATTTTTATAGCTGCCTTCATATTCCCTCTAAACCAGATTATTTTTTTTAACCAGCATGACTTTCTTCCTCAGTTGTGGGATTGTGGCATCTGGTAAGGTGTTCTTAAATGATTCCCAATTATAATTCATATTTTTCTCGGGTGATTTGGCTCACAATTATTTTCATCTTTGTGAAATTGGCCCTATTAAAAGAACCACATATATATATTACTGGCCTTCATTCTGCTTACACATTATAAAGGTGTTCAAGTCATGATCACTTGTATCTAAAGCTACCATTAACTATTAGTTCTGTGATCAGTTATGACAAGATCTAATACAGAATTCCCCTGTGCTGGCTGCACCACTTTTGGAGTTAGGAAATTGTTGTCTATAATGTTTAGAAATGCCAAGGCAGCACGAGACCTCCAGCATGTGTCACTCAAACTGAAGTTCCCCCATGATCAGACAGTTTCCCCCCTACACATAATGCAGTCCGAATTCATAGGCATATGCAGGGCTATAGACTCACTTAGTCCTTCCCCGAAACAGTTTGATGGGGAACAAGTAAAACCAACTCACTGGCCAAAGTAGCTGAGCTAGTGCAGGAGGGGTGCAGTCAGGAGTAATTTATTAGCAGTATAATTACCACTCCCTGAGAGCTAGAGCTGGTTGGAAGTTTTTCCACAGAACATTTTTTCTGCCAGAAAATGCCAATTACTCAAAATTGAAACATTCAATAAAATTTTGATGGAGGCCAGGCAGGTTTCCTCCCTCCCCGCCAATCTGTCTCCATGGCAGCAGGGGGGCTGCTGAGAAGCCAGGAAACTCTGCAGATTGTATATATGTGCTCCCAGATCTTGCAGTGGTTTCTGTACACCGTCACACACACAGATTGTGCAGAGAGGCTGCAATGTTATGGCCAGAATACATGAACGCTATTTTTGCTGCCTATATAATTCACCTGGTTAGGAGACAGTCATGTCACTTTCTTTGTTCTTGCCAGAATTTGATCCTAAAATCTTCAGCACCAAGATAGATGAAAGCTAATAATTTTGGATCAGCCTGAAGAATTAAGTTTCCTAATGACCGCTGTGCCTCTGTGACTTTACCGGGGTCTCTTCTAGCACAATTTGGATGAATTCATTAACATACACAAAGAAAGGTGCATGGAGGATTAAGCTTTGATGAAGTAATGCTTTCTGCAATTCATTTTACAGACACTTAGCAAAGGCGGAACTGGAAGGAAAAAGAGAGGACTGGAGTTTTAATATGAGAGTGGAATCTCTGACAAACACTGAGCAAGATTTGTTATATTATTAGCGTAAGGATTGGCTGAGCCTGTCTCTGAAACTGGACTAGCCAAACCCTAGTTTCATTTCTTAAATGAAAGTCATTAAAGACATACTGAGTAGCTATATTTCTTTGTCTGTTCATAAAGACAGAGAGTGCAATATGAAACAAATGGGTACAAAATGAGTTCTCCAATGCTTCTGTGCCACCATTACAACCTTGAACTAACTGTGCTTTGTACTGGTGAGATAAATAATTGCATAGTTGCATCTCTCCGAGAACAGCCAGTTATAGCGTTCTATGAATTTGACATAGGGAATTGTGTGACTGGAACCCTGCACACACACGCAGTTAACAGGAACGTCCGAGGAGCCGTGGGGGCTGGGGGAAATAAACATGGGGAAATAGTTTTACTTTGTGTAATGACACATCCACTCCCAGTCTCTATTCAAGCCTAAGTTAATTGTATCCAGTTTGCAAATTAATTCCAATTCAGCAGTCTCTCATTGGAGTTGTATATAAATCTCCTCACTGTATTTTCCATTGAATGCATCCGATGAAGTGAGCTGTAGCTCACGAAAGCTTATGCTCAGATAAATTGGTTAGTCTCTAAGGTGCCGCTAGTACTCCTTTTCTTTTTGCACATACTTAAAGTTAAGCATGTGGTTAAGTACTTTTCTGAATCACTTCAAAACACAAAACAGCAAGGAAGTTTGATCACTCCTGGTGCAGGCCAGAATAGAATCAGTCATCATGTGATACTAACTATCTTTCAAGACATCCAATTTTTTGGAAAACACTCCTCCATGCAGTGGCTACTATTAATTCAGGGAACTGATATTTGACTCATGGGCTCTCAGATACTTTGGTGAGCAGTGAGGTACAAGTAGGTAGATGGGTAGAGAGGAATTTAGAGCAGTGCTGGGTCTCCCAAAGTAATTTCACTGTGACAGTTAAAAGTGCATCTCTAATACAGCCTCTGCTACATCCCTCCCTACATCTGCAGTTTCAGTTGTTAAAGTGCCACGTTTGAGTATAATATGTTCCACCACTGGCTAGAGAACATAGCTTGGCTGTGATTACATGGTTTTAGCTTTTCCTTCTCCTCCTCTGAAATATTAATGTGGATACTAGTATTAGCAAGGGAATCTCTGACAAAATAATTTTGTTACTCTAAAAATATTGATGGGTCAATAAGAGCGTGGTCAGCTTAGGCAGAAGAGTGGTTTCTAATAGACACCAGCAAGAAGGATAGTTAACGGCGACTTACAATTTCCTTCCAAGACTGATGATTTTCATTTGCATGCTGTGCGCAGGGCAGAACAGTTTTCATGGTGAGTTGCTAAGGAAAGGAAGCTGTTTGGATGTTTAGGTAACCACAGAAGTCCACTGGGGCAGGAGAGCAGGGAGATAAAACATGCTGGAGAGAACAGTTAGCTAGCTGTTGCTTAGCAACATTACATCCTGATCCTTGAAGGTGCCGAGTAGCTCGTCAGAGGTGCTGAGCGTTCTCAGCTTCCACTGAAGGCAATGAGACTGGAAGGTGGACAGTTCCTCTCAGGCTGTGCTCAGGACCCTGCAGTCTCAGCTCTTGCTGCAAGCTAGATTCAAATTGTTTGATGGGAGATGTGTGTATCTGGAACTTTCCTGAAGAGCTAAGTCTTATGGAGATTCCTTCTTTGAATAAAGTTTTTCTCTCCCCGGTTATTATCAGCCACTATATTTGACACAGTAGTAAAGAGTGTCCGAATAGTTACAGTAGGAAGCCAATGTATGGGCTTGTGGTTCAGGCACAGGAGGTCTGAATTCTATTCTCAAGGCTGCCACTGACTGGTTGTGTAACCGTGGCTATTCTACTTAGCCCCTCTGCAACTTGGAGTTTGCATGCGATCCTGACTTACCTTCCTAGGATGTTGTGAGGAAGGTCCTAAGATAACAGACAGGCACTTTTCTAATTTTTATGCAGAAATCACATCTCATGCTCAACCCTGTTTTGTAACCAGATAAAATGATGAACAGTCTGGATATCCCAAGTTCTGTTTGGAGACAGGCATGAACCACAAAATTTCTGAGCATGGATATTTATACCCACTCCTTTCAAAGTCTGGGTCCTGGGTTTTGGTTTAGCTCATCAGAGAGAGAAGGTACAGCTGCAATATTTAGATCCATCTGGGTTCTGATTCCAAACATCCCAAAATTCAGTGGCTGTGGCTCCATGGTTTTAGTTCAGGCCCCTAATAATCACTATGTTAAAGAGCTGTGTGATTGTTACTCAGTCAATCTGGTATAATTTATGGGCACAGGTCCAGTGTCTCATTACATCAATGTAATTACACAGCTGTACCTTCTACACTATGCAGTGGAGCTTGCAAAAGTAACCTGACACCACTGGAGTCAGACCAGCCTTTGAAGTGTGGTTGTTATCACCTATAATTCCTTCAGCGAGTTGCACTGTCCACCATAACCTTAATTAAATCTCCTTTAGAACAGAATAGTTTGGTGACAAGACAAACAAAATCCCACATGTGTTTCTCTATTAATCATGTTAACAAGTGTACGACAAAGGTGACCACTGTGTCCTTGTCCAAATCAAGGCGAGAAAAGAAATAATTAAGCTCAAGCTCTACGGGGGACCCACATGGATAAGATAGTCTCTAAAATGCTGCTAACAAATTTATTAGAGCATAAGCTTTCATGGACTACAGCCCACTTCATCAGATGCATAGAATGGAACATATAGTAAGAAGATATATATATATATATATACACATATAGAGAAGGTGGAAGTTGCCATACAAACTGTAAGAGGCTAATTAATTAAGATGAGCTAATAGCTCATCTTAATTAATTAGCCTCTTACTCCACCTTTTCATGTTCTCTGTATGTGTGTGTGTATATATATATATACACATACATATACACACACACACACCTACTTCCTACTATATGTTCCATTCTATGCATCCGATGAAGTGGGCTGTAGCCCACAAAAGCTTATGCTCTAATACATTTGTTAGTCTCTAAGGTGCCACAAGTACTCCTGTTCTTTTTGCAGATACAGACTAACACGGCTGCTACTCTGAAACATAGCAGCATTTGCGCTTTTGAACTAGCTGGTCTTATGTTCATAGCCAGTGCTGATTCTACCATGCACTATGAAGGGAGTTCTGTTCTGTTCTAGGGGCTGTCAAATCACAGTCTTTTCTGCTTTTGTCTCCGGTATGTATCCAAGCAGAAGTTAAAGATCCCCTGGTACTTACAGAGAAGGATAGAATATCCCCAGTAGCCTGGCCAATAAAACAGATTTTAATACCCAAGTCTATATGCAGGGTGAATGCATAAGGGCTGCCATGTTTGCCTCTACAGTCAGTATAATACTGGTACCTAACCTAATCCATTATGTATGTAATGGGCTTTGAGATGCTTTGAGTCAGTAATGCACTGACAATTGGTATAAGACCAATTCAATTCTAGTCTCAAATATTTGACTGGCTCAAAGTTATCTTTTTAAAATTTTCCCAGAGAGCTGTTGGGCCTGCTGTAAACTATGAGAATCCTCAGATGCTTTCCCATAATTAATGCATATGCTATGAACGATTTAGCCAGCTACATTCCTGAACTGACTTATAAATATGAATGGAGAGAAATTCCCATTTTGCGTCATGAAGGAACTGAGCAGTCTTAATACTCAGGGTGAAATTCAGAAATCCCCCAAAATGGAAGCATGACAGCTCTGCTGTGTTGGAGATAGGCAACTGCAGTAGGTGGGCCTGGTGGCAACATTCATTGAGCTCTGTATTGCCCAGCCCAGGAGGGAAGGATTTGGCTAAGGGAAGAGCAGGAGCATGGTGATTGCTCTATGGTTACATGATTTTTGCAGTAGTAACATCAGGTTCTGACTTCCCTCTTCTCATTAGTTAAAGAACTTTGGTGAGATACTTGGAGGACCAGGATGGTGACTCCACAAGAGCCTGAAAGGTGTGCTGTAGTTCCCTCAGCTACCAACTGAGGGGAAGGGATGTTGACTGAGATTCAGATGACACCCCCCTGGGCCAGTGACCGTTCGCCATATGTCTTCCTAAAGTCCTCCAGCAAAAAGAGGGAAGGCCAGGAATAGAGGGGAAGTGAGGAGAAGAAAACTGAGCACATCTTCAGTCTTCATAAAGGAGCCCATGTCTTTGGACAAAGGAATTGCTTCACTATCTCTTCTGTTTGGGGAGGAGTTCTCATTTCCTAGAGGTGGTTGGAAAAGTGGGAATTTCTAAATGGGAAAAAAAATCTTTGTTCTAATTTTTTTGATAAAAACATGTTGGGTTTCCCACAGAAAGTTCTTCAAAATGAAAGTTTGCATTTCAGTCTGTTCCACTGTGATATGCTGAAAATAGTAACCTGATTTGGAAATGATTTCCCTCTTCTAATATTGACCTTTTTGTCATTTTTTCCCATGCTGTACAGAGCAAGTTTAGGACATGATCATTCAATCCTTTCTCAGGTAGGTAGCCCCACTGACTTTCCATTATTTCCTAATGACTTGGGGGGAGGGTTACATGCATGACTAAGCAGCTGCATGAATAAGGACTGTACAAACAGGCCCTAAAATTCTCCCTGCAGTTCCACTTGTGTATAATATTCTTCATCTCCTGTCCTAAACTCTTACGCAGTCTTGTTGTTTGCTGCTAAACAACTGCCAGGTTCCCCCCAGGAGATGGCTGCATGTGTAGGAAATAATCCCTTCAAATTAGTTTAGGGTCCAGTTCTGCAAAAGTTGGCCCACAGGCCTTGATTCTGCTAAGACTTTTGCACATGCTTAACTTTTAAGGAGTACACCATGCAACCAGGGCAGATCTGAATATTGAGAGCTTCCTCTGTTCAGGGATGTGGGCACTGGGTAGCTCCTAATGCACACTAGCAGCAACAGGTTCCCTTCTTTCACTGGCTGCCATTAGTAAGTTTTATCATTTTTTCCCCCACAATATTGTGGCTGGATCTGTAGTTATTGCTGACAGCTCTAGGGAAGCTTTCATTGCTGTCTCCTCATCTATTTTGAAAGGTTTACAATAGTTATTTTTCATTAAGAAAACAGATGCATTAATCCTCCCAATATGATTTTAGCTGGTTCTTAGTCATCTGGTATTTTCAAATTATTTCAGGAAGGATGTAAGGCTTGTGGGGCCAGATTTTCAAAATCACTTGTGGCCAGAGTTTTCAAGTGCTCAGCACCCATAAGTCAGGCCAGATTTTCTTAAGAGCTCAGCACCCAACAACTCTCCACATGCTGAGCTCTGCTGAAATCTGGACACTTGTCTTGCTGCCTAGTTGAAAATCGGGCTCCAGATTTTGTGGGTGCTGTCCATCTTAGAGCTGAATGAGAAATGTTTGCTTTCTTCAGGTTTTGGCTGCTCATTCTTTTGTACAGCAGATCCATTTTTCACTTCCACACAAGAAGTGACGTATCCAGGAGATGGAATATGAGCATCGAGCAACCAAAAATAGATGAAATTTCATGAGGTGATTCTTATATGCAGTCATGTTTCTGACACTAATAAGACTCTCTTCCCTGGCTGTCTGGAAAATAGGCATAAATATTACATTCACTTTGCAGCAGCCTCATGATACAGTTAAGCAGCTGTTGTAATGTGACTGGATAACTTAGTTAAGAAAAAGCTTTTAACTTGTCAGATCTTAAAGCCCTGTCTGAGATGCTCTGTAGTCCCAGCTCAGACACAAATTACAAAATTACCCAGGTTTACAATTTTGCATGGATTAGTTTAATCGGTGAGAATTGAGAACCAATGGATCCTGGAAAAGCTTTTTTACTTTTATGTAAGGCTAACATTCCTGTTATGTTGTCTACTGATTGTTCTGCATTAAGGCCGTTAGGCAGAGAACAATTTGAGCTAGTCTCTTAACCTTTGCAACTGGAGATATCAAACTCTATTTTTTTTTTTTTTTTTTTTAAAAAGAGCATGTGGTTTCCCTCTGCTCCTGTACAATTTTCAGTGGCATGCTCAGGGCTTCATCCATGTCCCACTGCAGTCAATGAAAACATCCCGACTGACTTACAATAGAAGTAGAATGAAACCTTCACTGAGACAGGACCATTGGTTGTACAACCTTAGAAGTTGTACAGTGGGACTTTTCAGGAGCCCTTGTCTCAGTCAGCGTGCATGCTGCATGGGAGTTCCAATGGCCAACAAAATAGTTCTAATTATAGGATTCTTTTCTTTCTTTAAGTAGAAAACTTTTAAAATTGCAAACTAAGACACAAAATCACACCCTTCCAAAGTCAAAGTTTCTCATGCAACATTTACTCTGCCCCCTTGTGTACATACACAATAAAGACTTTCACATACTGTTTCTCAAATAATACAGCACAATGCATTATCACCCCATAACTTCATAAAGTACACAAGTAAACGAAGGAGAGATTCGCAGGAACGTAACCGCACTCAGGGTAAAATTCTGTGCACGGGGCTACAGCAAAGATGAAGCACCACTTAAGTCCAGCTGTAGCCCTCATATAAACAAAGTTTCAGTGGAATGTAAGTGGTGGGAATGCACCTTGTGCTGGCTTTTTGTACGGAGTTAATTTCACCTTCCTTGTGTATTTTGCACACAAATGATGTTAACAAACATTGTTTGGCATATACATAATAGTAAACAATGCTACAAGAGACTAAACATGGGTATCTAAGGGTTTAGACAAAACTGTATGATTTTATATTTAATAAATATGATGAGATCATGCAATTAAAGACAGTGGCCCAAAGCCTCAGCTTGTGTAAATTGGCCCAGATCCATTAACTATGCTGAAGATCTGGCTCTGTACCCTAATGCATGTGCACAGGGGGACAGATTTAAGCTTGCATGTGCAGCCTTAACTTTGGTAGTTGCTGACTGAGTGCTTAAGTGTGTAAGCTTAAACATAGTGTCTATACTATTAAAACTCTATTATATAATATCTCCACGTACAGCATCTCCTGGAAAAAACAACCGGTAAGATTGCATACAAACAGGTCCTGTATCCAAATTAGTGTTAAAAAGGAGTTAGAATAAATGGATAAATCTCTCAACCTCCCCTGCTGACTCCTTCTTTGTTCTTATTTACAGTGTGGCTTGTGTGGTCTAAGGAAGGGCCCAGCTGTGGTGATGGGGAGGAAATAACGCCCACCCCCATCAGGAAGGGAAATGATTGCTCTAATTTCCACCACCCAGCACTGAGTGAGTGTGGTCACTCACAAATCAAAGGAAACGGGAGGCATGCAGGAGTATCCTGCTATGCCCTTCCTGCTATTTGTACAGGGAAACAGACTGAGTGAATCACAAACCTGACCAGAGCATCAGAAAAAAGTCATTTGACCACAGGCTCAGCACTATGAACAACAACAAAAGGCCCCAGTCTGCAAACACATAGGGACGTGCTTATGCATTGACTTCAGTGAGGTTACACACAGCAAGTGAAATCTTGGCACCATTACAGTCAATGGAAGTATTGCCATTGACTTCCATGGGGTCAAGATTTTACTCCATATGTAGAATTAAGCATGTGAATAAATCTTTGCAAATTCCAGGCCCAATTCAGGTGTTGAAGTCTAATACATATAAAGAGAGTGCAGACCTGGGCAAATGCTGCAAAACACCTTCTGCAAATATCTATCCCAATATATATATCTATCTATTCCTCTGGCCATACTCACACCCCATTTGTTTTTCCTTCCCACCAGTAGCTACAGTTCTGCTGGCATGAATGTTCATGCCAGGGAAACTCCCCCAAAATCACAGGAGCGAGTTTCTGTGGAGACTGAATTTTAAATGTGTAGGTGTAAAAAAATCACAGTAGAAATGCTCATGCAGTCAAACAACAGAAACCAGGCCATGTGATGGCCTATCTGACCAGCCGTTAAATGAGATGCCTGGAATCATGAATACTGAGAAATACAGTGGCAGAGCTGAGCTGATTAATCCACAGAGTTAAAAACATTACCAAAAATGTGTCATAAATTTAAAATGACAGATAAATACAAGGAAATCACAACCCACTCATGAATATTCCATGAGCAGAAAAGGAGGCTAAACACTTTCCTCAGGTTCTTTTCCCTCACAATACAAGTATGATTTAGTCTCTTCCATCTTAAAAACCCCATCCTTGACCCCACTTACCTCTCCAGCTACCGCCCTATCTTCCTTCTGCCTTTCATCTCTAAGCTCATTGAATGTGCTGTCTACAATGGCTGTCTGGAGTTCCTCTCCTCCAATACCATCCTAGACCTCCTGCAATCTGGCTTCTGCCCATTGCACTCCACTGAAACCATTCTTGTCAAAGGCTGCAATGACCTAGTCCTAACCAAAACTCAGAACTAGTACTCTATCCTCATCCTCCTTGACCTGTCAGCTGCCTTTGACACCACTGACCATGGTCGTCTTGAAATCTTGTCCTCCGTTGGCTTCTGAGACTCAGTCCTCTATAGGTTCGCCTCACTCATTCCTTCAGAGGATCCTGTGCATCTCCCCTCAAACTTTCTGAGGGGGTTTCAGGGGGCTCTGTCCTTAGTCCCCCTCTCTTCTGCCTCTAACACCTTACCTCAGTGTAATTTCATCCACGAACACAAATTCAGCTACCATCTCTATTCCGACTGCTCGCCGATCTAGCTCGCTACTCCAGCCCTGTCTCCATCTGCCTAACTAAAAACTTCAGCCTGTCTCGGACATCTTGTGGATGTCTAGCTGTCAGCTCAAGCTCAAAAGGCTAAAATACAGCTTTTAATCTTTCTCCCCATCCCTCCCCTCATCTCTTTAATAGATCACTGTAGACAGCACCACCCTCCTGCCTGTCACTCAGGCCTGTAATCTGGGCATCCTCACATCCATATATGGCTAAAACTTATGGATTCTTTCTACATAGCGCCTCTACAATATGGCCTTTCCTATCCATCCTCACAGTTAAAACACTCATCCAGGCGCTCAACATCTCACATTTAAATTACTGCAACATCCTTTTCCCTGGCCCTGACAAACGCCCATTCAGAATGTTGCTGCAAGGATCATTCTTCTAGTATGGTGCTTTTTCCATGCCACCCCTCTCTCTGAATGACTCTACTGGCTTCCCGTTCTCTAGTGCATTAAACAAACTGCTTGTCTTTACTTTCAAAGCTCTTCACGACTTGTCATCTCTCATCTGCTAGTGAGATGTCGGCTCCTGCCTCTGATCAGCCCATGGTGCCAGCCTCCATCATCTATTTGTAAAATTTTCAAACAAGCACCTTTGTGCTTTCTCCCAAATTGCCCCTCATGCTTGCAAGGAGCACCCCATAGCCATCCACAAAGGCACCTCTTTATCCATCCTCAGCTTCCTCCTTAAAACTCCCTTTTGCCATGATGCCTACAAAAAAACTTGGCGGTGGTTAGGCTGCTGGTGCACGGAGACCACTGCCTGTCATTCTGACCAGCACTGTCTATTTCCTTGTACTCCCCTGTCTATATCCATCTTTTGTCTCTTGGCTTATACCTAGATTGTGATCTCTTTGGAGCAGGGAATGTCTTTTTGTCCTGTGTTTGTACAGCACCTAGCATAAGGGAGTCATGGTCCATGATAATAAATTATTAATTGGGAAGTATTTGCTTAACTCTGACAGCGACCATCACCAGAGGATAAAGTGATTCCTCGATTCAGTTTGCATGTGACTTTATGGGATCATTGGGGCTGAAAGGTCCTACAGAATATAGTATTTTATTATACATTAAGATAAATATTGTTTATAGTTACTATGACTGTGGTAACTAGAGGCCCCTTTTGAGATCATGGCTCCAGTACAAACACAGTAAGTCCCTGTCAGCTAAGTTACAATCTAAGTACAAGGCAGACCAGGGTAGGAGGAGAAGCCAAGTCAGAGAAGTGAAGAGACTTGTCCAAGGGTACACAGCTAACAAAGTCAAGATTAGAATCTTTTTCTCCTGACTCGTAGAGAGGACATGCTGATGACCACAGGCATCACAGGACAGACCATCCTGGGAGCATTCGTATTTGCTGCCATGCACCTGTCTCTCAGTCCACTTGATTATTATCTGTGGTTTAGTATGACCTGGAAGAGGGACAGGTTCCTGTGTACTGAGCTTAAGATATGCACTCTTTCCTGATCCGTTAAAAAAAAAATGGCTCAGTCACTGGTGCCATGGGATCATATATAAAACTGATTAGTGCTACATTTATTTCTTCAGATTAAGGGCCAGGTTCTCAACTTGTTAAATCGGAGACGCTCCACTGAAATCAGTGGAATTGAAATCAATGGAACTATATCAATTCATACCAGCTGAGGCTCCGATCCTATAACTGATCAAAACAACAAGCATACCTAAAACAGATATACAGATCTGTGTCTGACAGAAACAGTGCAATTCTGCTCAAAAGATAATACCTAATACGTTTGCCTTTATGCATATCTTGCAGTATGTGTCCTGCATTTAAAAAAAATAGCACATGCGTCTTCTCGTCCATCATTATTTTAACTCCCTTAATTTTACATTCTGTTTCTACTAGCAGTGGGCCTGAACCAGTACCTGGGGCTGAGCTTAGTGTCTGTTTGGATCAGGGTCTGAACTTTCAGCTAGGGCCTATCTTTAATTTATACTCTGTTGTGGCAACTAGGTACTGACAGTAAATCCAAAGCTCCTCATGACCGTGAAGTGCCATTTAAGTCAAAGTTAAAATGGGGTACAATATAAAGCAAAAAGCTGGCTCACCGGGTAGCAAGTAAAACTCACTTCTGCTCTATTGCTTTTTAGAGTTGTGCGTATAAATATATGTCAGAGTCTCTAAGTGTAAACTGACATCCCTCCATTGGCTTCAATGGTACTACACTGATTCACACCATCTGAAAATCTGCCCCACATATATAATATCATTACATGTGCTGAAGATGTGCACATCCCAACACCAATTCACCGTGTGAAAATTATTGCTGTCACACTTGTTATTCCTCACTCCTTCCCCCATATTGTTTTCATGCTGCCGTGGCACCATGTCTCCATAAGACTTTAAGTGCTTCTAGGCAGGAATCTTGGTTATTTTTTTCTATGTTCCTGTAAAGTGTTCAGCATGTGTTTGGGTGCCTTCAAACTAATAATAATTATCTTCAATATATCTAGAATCTGAGACCAGACTGTGAACTTTTTACTTACATTGGTGAGCACTTACTCATATGAGTAATCCCACCATTTCAATGTGACTATGCACATAAGTAAATCCTTACCAGTGTGAATATGAAGTTCCATGATCTGTCCCCTAATCAGGAAAAGTGAACTCCTCATTTCCATGGGAGGCTGGTTATACCAGTATAACTTCTCATGTGGGTATTCTTACACCAGAATAAGCATGCCTTTTTCTGGTTTAGTCTGAGTTACTTACACGAATATACTATATACTTACACTATAGCAGTATAATTGTACCACTATAGTTCTGCCAGTATATTTCCCCATGTAGACAAGCCCTCACTCTAGTTGAATGAGAGGAGAATCGGGCCCTTAGCTTTTCCTTTCCTTCTTCCTTCAGTCCAAATGGCTTTTTATCAATTGGATAAAGTACCACGCTTCACCTAAGAATGTCTTAGAAAATTATGTTGCGTATGTTATACTGGTATAACTACAGCCATGCAATTACACAGGTAAATTGCCCTATGTAGAAGAGCCCTAAGTCAGGAGTAGATAGTTACATTGAAATCAGCAGATTTACACCAGAGTAAAACTAGTTTAAGTGAGAAGAGAATCAAACCCAAGAATATGAGCTATTACCAAACCCAAGCAGTTTCCTGACTTACAAGTGCAAAAACCACTCCCAAAATACAGAACAAAACAAAATAAACAAAAAAGCCCTCCACAACCCAGACCCAGCCTCCCATGGAAACGAGGAGTTCAATTTTCCTGATTAGATGGGAAACCGGGGGACACTACACTGCTAAAAGCAGCTGTGTAGACAGGAGAGACGTTGCTTGGGCACAGAGAGCTGAGCAGGGTACATGCCTCAAGAATTCAGAGGTGTCTGCTTTAATTACCTTAGTGGTGCCTCAACATCTACACTGCTATTTATACCCATGCTGAGGGGGCATGTAGCGTATGTACTCTACACTGCCATAAGGAATGTACGCCTCTCAGACGTACCCTGAGAGGAGAATTTAGCTCATCACCATCATGGCCAATAATTTAGCTCATGGTCACATACAGTTCTGCGACTTGCGAGCATAGAACTTAAATCCTTCTGCTCCAAAACAGAGGGCCCTATTACTTGATCGGCAGTCCTGCTGGTCTATCCAGCAGAGGGCCAAGGCATTACATACTCCCTCATCCCCACTGGGTGGAGCTTGTCCTGGAAACCCCAAAAGACAGGGAATACTGATCCAATAGTCAAGTGCCATCTGTAATGATTTCATGGTTACAACAGAATTCCTTCCTTGGGGTCCTATGACAATTGCATGTAAATGTGAGACCTGATGTTGTCTAGCAGTGGGTTCCTTAGCCGGGATAGAAGTCAGGCCCTCATGCATAAAAAAGCATGTGTATGTGTGCGCGCACACACACACACACAAACCCTTCCCCCCAGCTAATTAACCCTTACTGGAAAAAGCAGCTGACTTCCTTGGTTTCTCTTAGTTTACTATATGGTATATATTTCCTATATCACTGTGATGAAATGTCCTGGGAATGTTTAAAGCAGGGGTTCTCAATCTTTTTCTTTCTGAGCCCCCCCGCAACAGGTTATAAAAACTCCACGGCCCACCTGTGCCACAAAAATTTTTTTCTGCGTATAAAAGCAGAAGCAGCAAGCAAGGCTATTGCCCAGGGCCCCACGCCACAGGAGGCCCTGCAAAGCTACCTTGCTCAGGCTTCGACTGCAGCCCCAGGTGGCAGGGTTCAGGGCCCTGGGCTTCAGCCCTACATGGCAGAGCTTCAGCTTTCTGCCTTGGGCCCCAGCGAGTCGAACACTGGCGCTGCTTGGCGGATCCCCTGAAATCTGTTCGGGTCCCCCGGGGCCTCCGGACCGCTGGTTGAGAACCCCTGGTTTAAAGGATTGCCTGAGCGCAGATTACAGGGCCACTGGAGTAAATTTAGGTTTGATAAATAAACCATTATTTCCTCAAGTCATTCTTTATAAAAAGAAGCAAATAGCCTACAGACAGGCTGCAACATAACAGTATTCGCTTCATAGAGCAATGGTCATTCACAAAATCCAGGGCCTGAAGACAGTCAACAGTGAGATGGTGAATAGCCATTTAAATCTACTTGAGATGCCAAGCACTGAAGGAAGAACTCTGGCATGAAGGGCCCATTATACGCAGAAAACAGAATTGCGGTTGTGCTGGAGTGTTTTGTCCATGAAAGCTTTCTGGAAAGTAAAAATAAGCACAACTAGTAGACGGAGGGGGAAGAGAAGGTGGATGTAAATGAGAAAAAAAGCTGATGAATGACAAATCCGTACTAACGTGATGAAAAGCTGCAGGCTGGGTCAAAGTCGTAATAAGCCCCATAAACTTCGGAGAGGAACTGGGAACTCTTATACAAGATCATACCTGCACTCTGAGTGCCGCTTCCATTGAAACCGCGCTGGTAATGGAAGATCCCTTAGGTCACAAGGCTTCCAACAGCCTAGAGTAGACCATCATAAAAAAGCAGGTATCAAACAAGGCCCTGCTTCCTCTGAAATTCATGACAAAACTTCCACCAATTTCAATGAGGAAAGATCAGGTCCGAAAGGAGTAGGAGGCAAACTAATCCAAGCCACCCCTTCTCTCATCTTTACTGTTATTAGAACTTGTTTCGCTGTAATTACTTTTGCACTGATATCTGTTTACATATTTTCCATCAAAGCAAGTATCCCCAGGACACCTGTCTCTGAGCTTTCAAACCCTTCCCTCTGTACTTGCTTCTGAACACCTCTTTCATTGATATCTCCTCTCAACTCCAATCCAGTCTTCACTGGTATCAGTGGAGATACTCCCATCAAGTTAAACGAGAAAAGGATCAGGCTTAATGCTCCCGTTTTCCCACTCCCTTTGTCACTGACCTGAGGCCACAGAGAAGAGACACCAAAACCGCCAGCTGGACTATATGTATGCAGCACAGAGGTCAGAACCCTAAACCTTCCACTCCCCCAAAATCACAGATCTACAGCATTGGAATTAAAGAGGAATGCCCATTAGCTGTAGGGATTATGTCATATGGAGGCTGGAGCCAGTAGATGGATGTACTGACAGCTGTGTAATGCTAAGAAGACACCTGTCACCCAGGAAGGTGTGGGAGGCCATATGGGGTATTATCCCCCAATAGGTGGTTGAGGCTTTGGCACTGGGAAGGGGATGTGCTTCCTCTTTCCCTTCCCTTTGTGGGCAAGGGCAGAGCTGACCTGAATAGTTATTGGGGGAGTTGAATTCCTAGTTCCCAGTGCAGCAGCCCTCAACACCAGCCATGTGTTACTCTCTCAAGCAGCCAGCTGATCTGATTGTATTTGCCTTTGTGCTCCTAACTCCTCCCTCTGCTGTTTTATAAGATCTGTGGGGCAGGGTCTCCCCTTCTTTTTTTGTTTCAGAGTGTGCCAGGCCCAGGGGATTATCATCATTATTCAGTTTGGTATTTACCACATGATGTTATATCATTCATAAAGGCAAACTCTGTTGTTTATTATCTCTGACAGCAGAAATAGTGGGGCACACTGTATCTGTAGACGATCCTAGACACTCTTAATTGCGCTGCGGAATTAGGAGACGAGAATTCTAACAGTAACAGGCACCCTGTCGGCATGCAGCACTGTATTCTAGTCTCCTGCAATGCAGAAGGTTTCAGATGTGTGAATGACAATTGGCATTTTTTCTTGCGATGGCCCCAATATTTCCTCATTTTGGAGGAAGATGGAAAGAGATGACAAGCATGTCAGTCCTGAGGGAAACTCTGCTAATATCTCAGTGAGTTGTAGAAATTAGTCAGGAACGGTTCATTCATGCGAGTACATGACCTTTGTTACACTGCCACGGTTAGCAAACCCCAGGGGATCTGGTACTAGAGTGCCAGTCACGCAAATTAAAGCGGCTCGGAGCTGCTTTAACTTATGCACCCAGTTTCTCTGAGATTCTTTTTTCCTTTAAATTGGAATGTGCGTAATTTGTTTCTTTTAGACACTCCCTGCCTTATTTCTACTCCACCTGGCTTGCATGCCTTTTCCCCCAGCTACGAAGCAGGTTTCCTGAGGTGCATCCCACCCCCATGCTCCTCCTCACCAGTCTAGCAAGGACAATATCTACATTGTACAACTGAAATGCAAGAAGGGGACACATGATGGGAGTTTTAATAAGAAGTATGCTAAAAGCAGAGATACGCAGGATGTAATTAGATTAGAACAGGGCCCAAGTGAAGGATTGGAGAGGTTTATAAATGTCCAGGAACAGACTGATGCCTCTCAGATTTATGTGAGATCAAAACTAATTTGAAAAGCTGTTACATGTGCTGAAGCCAAGGAAGAGAATTAACATAACGCAGGCAATTCAAGACAGGATGTCTCCACGCAAAGGCTTGTGAGAATTTGGAACAAGCTGCTAAAGAAAGCGTATGTTGGACATTAACCCAAGAAAGCTGGAGAAATAATAATACGGTGACAAATCTGTGGCCAGCAACAGTTCCTAATCGGCACTGTGATGCACACCAAGGCTACTTGGAACCTCATGTAGGTAACAAAGAGAAAACTCAGATCCTCTTGTTCTAAAAAGTCCCGGATCCTACAGCTTGAACTAAAAGACAATCACCTTTAGCTCTTAGCAGTATGCAGCATATGAAACACAGTTGAAGGTAGCAGTCTATATACCCACTAGCCAGTTTGTTATAGTTCTTTTCACTTTCACATCTTTCATCATAGGACACTGAAGTGGTTTACAAACATGAATTCTCATAAAGCCCTCGTAAAGGAAGTGTTATGAGACTCAGACAAGGAAAGTGAAGTATGGAGAGATTAAGGCACAGATCCTCAAAGATATTTAGGCACCTAAATCCCTTGAAATCAATAGGTGATAAAGGGTCTGGGCCTAAGTGACTAGCCTGAGGCACACAAGGAGTCAGCGGCAGAATCAGGAATTGTACCAATCACTGGTCGCCTGCCCTAACCTAATAGTGCTCCCGCTCCTATGGCAAGGGAAAATAAAAGGGCACAACCATCAGTTAGATGTGGAGGTTCTTGATACAGGAAGTTAGCCAAGAAGTGTTCTTTCTAGTTTGGCTGCCGCCATTTCCACTTCAGTAGAAAGTGCAGGAGAAAAGGGTTCTCTCAGAATACATAACTGATATCTGCAGTAGACGACTGACAGAACAAGGTAGCTCAAATCAGATCCTTCCTCTTCATGCAGTAGCACGCATTACATAGCCACTTGCGTACGACCCAAGGGTTTCAGGAAAAGCTCAGAGTGCTTCCTGCATTTCATTATGTTCATGACAAACTGAATTTGTATTGCTTCCAAGTCAGTGTGTACCTGACTCCTGGATACTCCACATAGCATCATGTTCATTTTGCTTCCATCTACCACGCTACTTTGAACAACATAACTGCAAAGGGCAAGCAGACAAGGTAGGACTGACAAACCTGGCTCCAGAATATTTTAACTAATTCTGCCTTCAGCTGAGAATTTAACATTGCACACAGCCCCTCTTGTCCACAGAGGTCCCAGTCAGGATGAGATCGCCATCATACTGGATGCAGTGCAAAAACGGTCACAGTCCTTGGCCCAAAAAACTCCTTCCCTACAATTACTGTGTTTCATTTCACATTTCAGTGAGTCAATCATGCTACACCACTTATGCTACATTCACCTGCATGACAGCAGAGCTGGACACACAATCAGAGCTGACACAGACAGCAGAGTCCACTTACAGTGCATCTCTGCATACAGGGAAGTGGAATGAAAGTCCGTCAGTGCTTCAGCACAATGGAAAGGAATTTGATTCCACCTACAGGGAAGCTTCACTCTACCTGTAGCGAAGAAGGTTCCATTATTATGGTACATGCAGCACTGGACACATCTGGGAGATGTTGGATGTTTCCTGTTAAGGTCATTATACCCTCCCACACCCTGCTCAGCCTAAGTACCAGGAAGAGAAGAGGATTTAGCCTTCCCTCCCCACAGCTGAAAGGCTGGTTGTATCCCCAGCAGAAGCTCGAGGTGATAAGGAAAGGACTTTACCTTTCCCCCATCGCTTGCCAGGAGAGGACAGAGGAGCCTTTGCTGATACCTACCCTGGATGAGTCACTGGGAAATCCTATCTGGCTCCCAACAGACACAGAGGACAAATTAGAGGTTCTGTCAGGTTCCCTTGTTAAAATTACACAATGTCCCCTGCAGTGAAATTTGTGCCCGTGTTGAGGCCCACACCAGGCCTAAATAGGACTTGCAGAGTGATCAGGCCTTGTGCAGCCCTGCACAGCAGTAAGTTTTATCTACAGTGACTGTTCTGCACAAAGCAAGAGTTAATTATAAGAGGGTTCTCCTGAATAAGCAAAAAGCAGCCACCAAGCTCTCCTGCCCTTCATAGGTGCTGGAACTAGGGATGCTGCTGCATCACCTGGCAGGGAGTAGTTTCCATCAGATACAGGGTTTACAGTTTGGTTCAATGGCTCTCAGCTCCCCCACACACACGCTATACAAATTGTTCCAGCACCCCTGTTTCACTGTATAACCCTTATAGAGGGATTCACAACTACATGTATCCTACCAACAGTTCTACTACACTCACCCTTCTTTGTCCTTCACGACCTGCCAAACACAGTGCTGTAAGCTACATTGTGTAGCCAACCATGCACCAGTGTCTGACCTGGTTTTAAAGGCAGACAGTGGAGCAGGTAGTGGATGTAAATTCCTTACTTGGACATCTCTCATACTGCAATGCACTAATTTTGGGCCAGATCCTCACCTGATGTAGTGACATAGCTCCATTGAGTTCACAGGCATGTATCCATTGAGTTTAGTGGACCAATGTTGATTCACATCAGCTGAGAGTCCAGCCCTTAAAGTTTAAGAGTCAAATTCTGTTCTCTAATACATGCACAAAACTCCCATCCAAGGACAGAATTTGGTCCTACTCAAGTCAGCTTATTGTTTATCAACAAGGAACCTCTTGATGAGACTTTTTTTCCTTCTGCATAAACAGACCAAAGATAACATTGACAAAACTGCCTCTGTTTCATTAGAACCTGTTGATAGGAGAGAGAGAGATTCATTTGTAGGAGTTTGTTTGCAGCAATTTAATCTCATGTTTCTTATTATTGGATATCCTTGTACGTGGGCCTGACTGGCTTTTCCAAAAAGTCACACAGTGTGTAGGCTGAAAAGGGCTGCACAGATTAAAATATTTTGTTACACTCCATGGATGGTTTATCTATGGAGTAGGAACCAAGGACACTCTGCACAGAGCATTATGAAAGATGAAGGGGGGAAAAAAACAGCACAGAGTCTGCGTAACACCAGGAAATGCTTCCGAGTCATTAGCTGCAAGGCTGATTTCTTTGTTCACTAAACAGAGATGGGCAGCACGTCAGTGATATGTCACAAATAAATTCCAGAAAAACCAGGAGGTTTCACATTTTACTTACAAGGTTATTGATAAGTAGCTGCTTTAAAATTAGGGCTAAATCTGGGCTAGTTCTAAAATGGATCCAGATTAAGCCAGTAATTGTGCTGCATACAGACAAAATTATGGGTAGATTTGTTTGTTTTCTGCGTTCTGCAGCTTTCAATTTCTAATTCCTAAATTTCTGCTTGTGTGGAGACTTCATCAACCACTTAGTTTGCAGAGCTGATTTTAACCTGAAACAGACAAGAATTTTTACACACATACCCAACCTCTCATCAGGATGTCACTTTTGTTCTTTCTTGTTTGCCTTCATCAAAAATAAAAGGTAATTTTACACAGGAAATGTATGCATGGTGGATCTGTGTGAATGAAAGCAAAACAATCTATCCAAATTGTGTTTATATAGGGACAGTTCCTTTGCTGGCGTAAATCAGCATAGCTCCATTCACTTCAATGGAGCTGGATCAATTTACTCTAGCTGAGGTTCTGACCCATGGTTTAGCCATGCATCCATTTATGTTCTTGTCTCAAAATGCTTGGCATTGCTGTTTAAGTTTGCAACCTTTTTAACAGATGCCATCTGATGGCTTTATTTTTATCTCTAGTGGCAAAAAATGGTATTTGCATACTGGCAGTAACATATATCCACATTTCATTAGTCTTATTTCAGTGAGCTAATAACTGAAACATAGAAAGATTGTAAACTCTTCAGGGTAGGGACCACATTTACCTCTATGTTTGTACAGCACCTAACACCACAGTGCCCTGATACTGTGCTAATGTTAAACCAGGACATCTCTTGGAAACTTCAGGAATTAGTGGTGTTCAAGTCATTGCACATTTGAGCCCCTAGTGAAGAAAAGCCATGTTGATCCAACTAAATTCATATAGTAAATGCACTTGTCATATGAATAAATCCCTGCTGGTTTGGTGTTTATTCTTAGCTGAATAGGATTAAGGTTATAAAGATTATAAAATCTGTACAAATAATAGAGTATATGTATATAAGGGAGAATAGATACTATATTATGAGTGGTCCTGGTCCCATTGAAATCAATGGTAAAACTCCTATTGACTTCAATGGGACCAGGATTCCACCCTATATATTTAAGGAAAATTTTCTCCAGTGGTCACCATATTCTTAAGACTTCATTCAGAGCCTATTGAAGTCAATATGTGTCTTGCCTTCAAATTCACTAGGCTTTGGACCACACCATCGTTTAGGACTTGATCTGGAAAACCTTATTCACATAGCTACTTAAGTGAATTCAAAGAGACTCTTGTCATGAGTAAGGATTCATTCCAAGAAATAGGGTTTGCAGGATCGGGTCATTGCCTAATTCTTCCAACAGTGAAGTATCTACAAACCTTCAGTGCTTCAAATTAGTGACACTTCATTGCAATGAGCTGTGATCATTGCTTTGCTGTATTGTAATATGCGTATTTAGGGAGATGGCAGATATTGTGGCTCATCTAAACCTGGAGATTTGAATATTTTGAAGTGAGCATTATGGATTGCTCAGCCGTACATAAGCAATGTAGTAGAGTGAGAGCATATTTCCAGTGCAACCAAGTACTCGCCTTTAAACAAAGATCTCAGTCTTGCCTTATTTGGTGGCCATTCTCATACACAACTTACAAGTTACTGTAACTGTACATTGAAGGAGTAAAGCACCATTCAGCTTAGGGTAACCAGATGTCCCAATTTTATAGGGACAGTCCTGATTTTTGGGTCTTTTTCTTATATAGGCTCCTATTACCCCCCAGCCCCTCTCCCGATTTTTCACATTTGCTGTCTGGTCACCCTAATTCAGCTAGTGATCATTAACAGTGTCAAGTGACCCAGGCAACCAATGAGAAATGTCTTGAGTTTGCTATAGCATCAGACACACGTCGATAGATGCAAACCTCGAAGATGAGAGCACTAATACTCTGGAAAGGAGCAGCTGTAGTATGGCCCTATAGTAGCAATAAAACAAACTGTTGCATTTTATCCATGAAGTTTATTGAATGGCGGGCTTGCTTCACTACAGTAGTTGAATATTAATTTGTCATGGTTTTCAGCGGCCATTAAAAACACAGACCATGTTCTTCTGTAGGACAGTGTTAACCCATAGATGCTCCTTAGGAACAGGATGCTGTTGCTCTGACACCAAACATGGTTTTTCCAGAATACTGCTCAACTCCTTCTTTGTGATCAACCACAACTCTAGGTAGTTAATGCTAATTATCAAGCTGTGCTTAATTTTCTTCAAGGTCTTCCCATGCAGATTCTGCCATCTCCTCCAGTAAGGAAATGCAAGTGGTAATGATTCAAAAGCTCTGATCAGAGGCCACTAGCTCTGAAAATCAGTCTATTACCCTGCCAAGGCTGACTGGCACTTCGAGTACAGAAGGTGGGGGCCGCAAGGATTCTAAAAATTAATACTGGCCACTCCAGGCTTGTATTAAACTCCCAAGGTTACTGCTTTTCTCTGACCTTGGACGGGTAGATGCTGCCACCACCCAAGTGCAGAATCGAGAAAGGAGCATTTGGGAATTCCTTCCAGTGGGGTACCCTCAAGCCCTTTCTCACACACATACACACACCCAGGGAAGAGCTGAGAAAGAAAGCAAAGGGAATCAGTTGTTGCCAACAGCTAATTAAACAACATGTGCACAAACCTCTTAGGACACAAAATCCAATCCTGTTCTTAAAAAAAGTAAATTTGATTAAAAACAAAAAGAAAATACATTGAAAACTCAGGCTATTGCTAGATTTTAAAAACCTCACAAATATTCAGCATAAAGAATGACATTCTTGAGGTCCAGCTTAACGGTTACCAGCAAAACAAAAGCATTTGGGGTTAGCACAGAGGAGTCCACAAACCATAAAGAAATAAAAAATAAATAAACCTAATTGCATCTTCCTAGACATTTCCTGATCTACTTACATATCTGGGGGTTTCAAGTGAGTATTTTCTAGGTATGATTCAGATGATTTTTCATATCTGGCCCCAAGCTTCTTACAGGATAGTTGCTCTGTCCCTTCTCTCCGGGAGAATAATACAGACAGACGCGAAGTTTTTTCCCCAGTTTTAAAAAGTTCTAGCCTTACCATTGGCTCTTTTGGTCAGGTGCCCCCTCCCTTCCTTTTACCTATGCAGGGAGACTTTTTAACCCTTTACAGGTAGTAGCTGTTCTCTACTTACTTTCAGAGGGATTTTATAGCTAACTGGCTGGGGCTGGGTCCATAAAAGGGAGCTCCCCCGACACCTCCTTCATTTATCACATACCTTCATCCAGAAGGTCCTACCGGTTGATATTTCAGAACCACTGGGGGGCTTTGTATAAACGTTCCACAGTTTTGTGCTGCGGAAAAAGCTTCAATAAACACAAAAAAGCACACGATGCTGTAAAGCTAGAGTCCTCATTGTCATAGAATCATAGAATAACAGAATTGGAAGGGACCTCTGGAGGCCATCTAGTCCAACCCCCTGCCCAGAGCAGGACCAATCCCAACTAAATCATCCCAGCCAGGGCTTTGTCAAGCCTGACCTTAAAAACTTCTAAGGAAGGGGATTCCACCACCTCCCTAGGTAACGCATTCCAGTCTTTCACCACCCTCCTAGTGAAAAAGTTTTTCCTAATATCCAACCTAAACCTCCCACACTGCAACTTGAGACCATTACTCCTTGTCCTGTCATCTGCTATCACTGAGAATAGTCTAGATCCATCCTCTTTGGATCCACCTTTCAGGTAGTTAAAAGCAGCTATCAAATCCCCCCTCATTCTTCTCTTCCGTAGACTAAACAATCCCAGTTCCCTCAGCCTCTCCTCATAACTCATGTGTTCCAGTCCCCTAATCATTTGTATTGCCCTTCGCTGGACCCTCTCCAATTTCTCCACATCCTTCTTGTAGTGTGGGGCCCAAAACTGGACACAGTATTCCACAAGAGGCCTCACCAATGTCGAATAGAGGGGAACGATCACGTCCCTCAATCTGCTGGCAATGCCCCTACTTATACACCCCAAAATGCCATTGGCCTTCTTGGCAACAAGGGCACACTGTTGACTCATATCCAGCTTCTCGCCCACTGTCACCCCTAGGTCCTTCTCTGCAGAACTGCTGCCTAGCCATTCGGTCCCTAGTCTGTAGCGGTGCATTGGATTCTTCCGTCCTAAGTGCAGGACTCTGCACTTGTCCTTGTTGAACCTCATCAGATTTCTTTTGGCCCAATCCTCTAATTTGTCTAGGTCCCTCTGTATCCTATCCTTACCCTCCAGCGTATCTACCACTCCTCCCAGTTTAGTGTCATCCGCAAACTTGCTGAGGGTGCAATCCACACCATCCTCCAGATCATTAATGAAGATATTGAACAAAACCGGCCCCAGGACCGACCCTTGGGGCACTCCGCTAGATACCAGCTGCCAACTAGACATGGAGCCATTGATCACTACCCGTTGAGCCCGACAATCTAGCCAACTTTCTACCCACCTTGTAGTGCATCCATCCAGCCCATACTTCTTTAACTTGCTGACAAGAATACTGTGGGAGATCGTGTCAAAAGCTTTGCTAAAGTCGAGGAATAACAGGTCCACTGCTTTCCCTTCATCCACAGAACCAGTTATCTCATCATCAGAAGGCAATTAGATTAGTCAGGCATGACTTTCCCTTGGTGAATCCATGTTGACTGTTCCTGATCACTTTCCTTTCCTCTAAGTGCTTCAGAATTGATTCCTTGAGGACATGCTCCATGATTTTTCCGGGGACTGAGGTGAGGCTGACCGGCCTGTAGTTCCCAGGATCCTCCTTCTTCCCTTTTTTAAAGATGGGCACTACATTAGCCTTTTTCCAATCTTCCGGGACTTCCCACGATCGCCATGAGTTTTCAAAGATAATGGCCAATGGCTCTGCAATCACATCCGCCAATTCCTTTAGCACTCTCGGATGCAATGCATCCGGCCCCATGGACTTGTGCACGTCCAGTTTTTCTAAATAGTTTCGAACCACTTCTTCCTTCACAGAGGGCTGGTCACCTCCTCCCCATGCTGTGCTGCCCAGTGCAGTAATCTGAGAGCTGACCTTGTTCGTGAAGACAGAGGCAAAAAAAGCATTGAGTACATTAGCTTTTTCCACATCCTCTGTCATTAGGTTGCCTCCCTCATTTAGTAAGGGGCCCACACTTTCCTTGGCTTTCTTCTTATTGCCAACATACCTGAAAAAACCCTTCTTGTTACTCTTAACATCCCTCGCTAGCTGCAACTCCAGGTGTGATTTAGCCTTCCTGATTCCATTCCTACATGCCCGAGCAATATTTATATACTCATCCCTGGTCATTTGTCCAATCTTCCACTTCTTGTAAGCCTCTTTTTTGTGTTTAAGGTCAGCAAGGATTTCACTGTTAAGCCAAGCTGGTCGCCTGCCATATTTACTATTCTTTCTACACATCGGGATGGTTTGTCCCTGTAACCTCAATAAGGATTCTTTAAAATACAGCCAGCTCTCCTGGACTCCTTTCCCCCTCATGTTATTCTCCCAGGGGATCTTGCCCATCAGTTCCCTGAGGGAGTCAAAGTCTGCTTTTCTGAAGTCCAGGGTCCGTATTCTGCTGCTATCCTTTCTTCCTTGTGTCAGGATCCTGAACTCGACCATCGCATGGTCACTGCCTCCCAGGTTCCCATGGTCACTGCCTCCCAGGTTGTCCTGGGAGGATCAGCTGGCTCTTTCCTTTGTATTGTTCTACTGTGTATTATACAAATGTGTTTATGATTTCTGAAAATAGTTCTCGTAGGGCAAGTGCAAAAAATGGTTTAATACATTACTGACTGGGGGCTGCAAAATGGGGGCTCTATACCTCACCCCATTCCTCCACCCAATCCCAGCTGCCTGACAACCGATCCTTCATAATTCCCATTCACTGCTTAAGAAATGAGTAAGGGTTGCAGTATCTAGCCCATATCATTGACACAATGGTACTGGTTAATAAATGCTGCTGACTGTTAGTCTGGGCAATCTTGTGAGAAGAGCTTGTCATGAACAATAGAAAAAAGTGGGACAGGGTTGAAATTACATGCGTCTGATCCATCAGCAGGCATTCCATTTAAGGAGGTTGCCTGCAATAAGCAATTGCTGGGTTCTCTAATATCTCTCTAATATCTTTAGGGTTCAAAGCTCATGTGTCTGCTCATGCCAGAGTTCTATCTCAGCTCCTGCATCAGTCTCTGACTCAGCCTCCTCATCACAATTACTTGTCAATTTCTTCACAGGGGTTGTAGAGTTCCTGTCAGAGTCCTCAGGCATAAAATTGCTTTCTGAGTCAGTGCTGAATGCCATTGCAGGCTGTAAACTAGATAAGCTCTCATGCATCCTGTAATCTGTTATCTGCTGTGTTACCATATTAACTATACCAAACTTGGGACAGAACTACAATTCTATGGAATTAACATTCCTAGACACTGTGCACTGGGGACTGAGTCAGGATTTCTAGGCTGTAATTCCAGTTCTGCTACAGAGTCAAAGTGTGACATGGGGCCAGGAATCCCATGCAATCACTGTGCATTTCTGTGTTTCAGATTAACCATTTGTAAAATGGTGGTGATAATAAATACTTATTGTATGGGGGGCCGTGAGACCATTAATGGGGCCAGATTCTGCTCTGTTACATCCATACACCGCTAACGACATTCCCCAAGATGGGCCAAACTGGGAGTGATAGCAGCTATGAATTTGGGCGCGATAAGAGCTGACACCAGAACTGGGAAGAGTCGCCTCCTTTGGCTGCGAGTTGGGATACACAACAATGAAAAAACAAAGTAAACAGCGGCAACACAGAGCATGGACAATGTACATCCACTGAGCATAGAGCTTGTGCGTGAGTGCGAGAGAGATCGTTGACTCAGCTGGTGCCTACACCCAGCAGGGAAGGGGTTAACAGTCTCTGGTGCTCTTTGTGCTGACAACTAGGTCATGAAGTGAGACTTGGTTTTGAGACCAAACATCCACAGAAAAGTTGAGCAACAAGGGGCCGTGGAGCTTGCAGAAATGACTCAGAATTGCCTCAGCTGCCTGACCCTCCACCATATGTGAGCATCCCTCAGCAGGTGACTTCTACCATAATGGAATGGCAAAACAAAGAAAACTGCTGGGGTTGCAAATAAAGTAAGGGCAAAGGGGACCCTAAGTAAAACATACAAAGGATCACACCTTTTTTTAGCAGTGCAATAGTTTTGTTTCACTTGGCTTCCTCGCTTTTGCACATGCACCATAGAGAAGTTGTCGCATTTTATATACATTTGGTATGAAGCAAAAGACGTTAGAGCAGGAGCTGGTATCTGCCATGGCTGTCTGAATTGTTCCATGGTTCATAACATCAAGGATGGGAAAAGGGACAGTTGAATTAATACTAGTCCTGTGTACAAGGCAACAGTACAGGTGACAGTCTTGCTATCCCACCATGCAGTGACAGGGAATATTTCACTATCATCATGTAGCTCTGCACTGGAGATGGTCCTGAACAAAAACTCCAGCTCCAAACACTTCCAGACTTTGAGGAAGTCCCTACTTTATGCATTCAAAGACTTCCATTAAATATGCATGTGGTGATGCAAACAGCCACCTAGCAGCAAGCACATGGCCCAATTCTCCTCATTTACAGCATCACACTGCATCTCCTCCAACGTCAGCGGAGTCACCTCCGATTTACATCAGCGAGGGAAGAGAAATGAATGGATGCACATATAAATGGACATTTCTACATGCAGCTACCCATTTGTGCATCCAACTGCATGTTTTATGCAGAGTGTTAATTGGTGTGCACATTATAGGTGTCTAGAATTGAAAATGTAAAGCCTGATTCCACTGTGTCTTATGGTACACCAGGTTTATACCCAAGTTGTTCTCTTGACTTCAGTGGAGTTATTTCTAATTTACACCAGCAAGAAGAGAATCAATGAGAAGAGAATGCAGCTTAATGAATACTGATCTGATTCTGTTCTCAGGCACACGGATATAAATTAGGAGTTACTTCACTGAAGTCAATGCAGTCACACAGTCATGAAATTAACAAGAGGGGAATTAGGCCCGATATACAGACAGTGAAACCTGCACTAAGTCTATTGCTAATAGGCAATCCTATCCTAAGGAGTCATTTTAAAGTCTCCTCCAGGTCTTCAGCTTAATATTACTGAGTCTTTAAAATGGTTGATTTTTTGCTAAATCAGAACTGGTTGTGCTTTGTATACAGTATACGTCCTATAAACTATGGCAGAGAACTTCAGAACTGAAACAGGTATTTTAAAACAAAATTAGTGTACATTTCTAGCAGCACTTCATTGCAAAGCTTTGCAACAAATCCCAGCTCACAACAGAGTTAGTGTATTAATTTGAACAGAACTAAGTCCTTTTCTACATTGACATTTTATTGTGTTTAAACAGTTTTAACAATTGAGGTAACTCATGATGCTGTCACAATTTTACAATCAGCGTAGACAAGGACAAATATTTCACTATTATGACAGTTACTCATAGCTAAACCCTGAAATATATATTGTTCCATATATTTTATTTAGAGATATGCACATTCAACTATGGTACACTACACATCATTAAAGATTAAAGATCCAAACTTCTCCAAAATTTGGGACTTCAGTCATTACAAAGAAACTCAATCTTGAAATTCTGGATTCAGACCCAGCCTTCCTCAAAGATCAGAGGGTTTGGATCCAGGCCAATCTCTAATATGGACATAGCTCCAGTGGGATAGAAGCCTGTAAAAAACTTATCTTTTAAATCATTCTTGTGTAATAAAATTGCAGTAAAACCCACAAGACAATGTAGATAAAGCTTGATGTTTTTGGACAGGAAGATTGAAATATCAAGATTCTGGATGGATTTATTCCTGAAGAACAGCCTGCAAAATCATGCACTCAATGCTGCACACTCTTGCTACTTCAATTTGTCTTATGAAAAGCTCAAGAGAACATTCTCCAAGGACTCGGTGATGAAAGATAAAAGTTGTATGAAATAAAGAACAGATGTTAACAGAAACCTATTTGAAAAACATTACACAGAGGCAAAAGCTTTTGGCTTGAAAGATCTTTCTCCATTTTAATGGAGTTGCTTTATTTTGGTTATAAACATTAATATTTGATTATTAAATTCATTTAAACAAATGTAAAGCACTTATTTTAATCTGATTTTAATTACATGTAGAAAGGAATGCAATCCAGTACAGTAATTAAATCCAGTCATATCCTATTTGGATTGCATGATATGGGATCATACTGGGAAATCTATATTAAAGACCTTGGGTCAAGTGTCCTTGTTCATATTTTTGTTATTTTTATATCAATCCCTAGGTTCCAGTTACACAGAGACAAAGGACAACATTCTGAGTAGATGTAAAATGGTGTTAATTATACTGAGGAAAGTGGGTCTAAATTGGTGTAATTTAGAAGTTGTGAGGCTGAAAGAGAAGGTAACCTCAGAAAGAAAGAAAAAAAGCAAAGAAGGTATGGAAAGTTTCAGCTGAGAAGTGCCCCCACCTTAAACACTAATTGCTACCTTGTAATGAGTTCTGGCCAAATTCTGCTAAATACGCCCTGTGCAGATTTTGGGCCTAAAGGGCCAGGAGCAGATGTAAAGTTAGAATTTAGCTCTCAGGGTGAAATCCTGGCCTCCCTGAAGTCAATGGTGCTGAGGTACCACTAAGCCCACCTGACCAGGCTTCCTTTACACTGAACTGCTGTGACAAGCCCTTAAGCCCCTCCAGCACACATACAGGTAGGGACACACCCAGCTGCAGCTACACACAGATGCTGTGATCAGCTCTGCCTGGGAAGGATTGGCTAAGGCACCTCCCAGTTCCTAAGGCATGCACCCCCCTCTGGAGTGTAAACCCAAAATTATACCATCTTGCACTGCACAGAAAACTGTACAGCGTAAGCTCATGAAATTCACCCCCTCCCTCCATGTGGAGGGAATATATACAGCTTTCTGCCCCCAGTTATGACTCCTACACACCGGTTTTAGACAAAGCAAAAATAAGTTTATGAACTACAAAAGATTACTATCCCTTATAATCACTTAAAATCTAACAGATCAAAGCAGATTACCTAGTAAATAAACAAAAATGCAATCTAATCTTAATATACTAAAGAGATTGGATACGAATAGCAACTTCTCACCCTAAATGATGATTTAAGCTGCTTGCAGGGATTTTTAAGGGGCCAGCTGCCCTTGCTTGCAGCTTAAAAACCCCAGGTATTTCTTTCACAGGCTAGAAATCCCTCTAGCCTGGGTCCAACACTTCTCCCCCAATTCAGTCCTTGTTCCTCAGGTGTTTCCAAGAGTCTCCTTTGGGTGGGGAGTCAGTGAAAAACCCCGAAGATATCACTCCCCTGCCTTAAATAGCTTGTGCTTATGACGGGAATCCTTTGTCTCCAAGCTTGGTTCCCACGTCCGGAAAAACACTGGTATTCCAAGATGGAGTCCAGTACCAGGTGACTTGGTCACATGTCCCCGTATGGTCATAGCAGCCATGACCCAGAGGCTGTTTGCAGTATCCTCAGGAAGGCTCCCCGGTGGAAGATTAGCTTCTTCTAAGACCCACTGTTCTCCTTAAAGGCCTGTCCCAGGCAGCCATCTAGACTGATTGCATTCTGCCTAGTGGGCATTCCCCAGGTGTAAACACATTTGTAATAGATGCATAGACAATATTCCTAACTTCAGATACCAAAATGATACATGCATACAAATAGGATAATCATATTCAGTAAATCATAACCTTTTCAATATCTCACATGACCTATCTTGCAAAAAAGTACATCATAGTTATGCCATAATCATATCACAATAATATCTCTATGAAGAATATGTGGCATAGTGTCACAAATGGCAGTTTTGCTACTGGACTTCAGTAGCACTAGGATTTTATTCATAGGGGTTGTTTTCACTTCCACTAAGTGAATAACGTAGCTGGAGTTGACGTTGCCTAGGTCGACTTACCCTGGTGTCTTAACTGCGCTGCGTTGACAGGAGATGCTCTCCAGGGAACTTACCTTACTCTTCTCGGAGAGGTGGAGTACCAGGGTCGACTGGAGAGCGCTCTGCCGTCGATTTAGCGGGTCTTCACTAGACCCACTAAATCGATCCCCGCTGCCTCAATTGCAGCAGTGTCAATCTCCCCTTAGTGAGCAAATTACACCAGCAAGGTTCCATTTAGCCATTTGCCAATGTGTAATTTATGTCACTATGTCTGAGCTCTTTGAAATTAGCCCAAAGTGTGCAGTCTCTGAAGGGCATGCCAGCCAATCATTCTAGGATCACAAAGGAGAAGAGACATTCTGGGCCTGATTCTCTGTTGTTCTGCACCTTGTGCTGAAAGAAGATGTAGAATGAGTGTTTCACACTTACTTTGCCCTGATGCAAGTGACTGCATAAGGTGCAGGCCATGGGAGAACTAGGTCCTCAGACTTTGAGAACTGCTATCGAGATCAGGAACTTGGACCAAGATTTTCAAAATGACTAGTGATTTTGGATACCCAGCTGGAGACACTTTAAAGGGGCCTGATTTTCAGAGGGTGAGTGCTCAGCACTTTCTGGAAATCAAACCCCTTTATGGTATCTCAGTGGGTATTCAAAAATTGAGACACTCAAAACCTCTATCCCCTTTGAAAATCTTGGCCGTGGTCCTTAGAGCAAGGATCAGATATTCCCTTAGCGGAGGTAGAACAATCAGGTTCATTAGAGAAAGGGAAAGGCGAGCCCTGCTGAAATATCCATACCCGTGCATTCTCTGCACACATAGATGGGATGAGACTGGAAATGAACTTTTCTGAATGCATATTTAGGCCACTGAAAAGAAAAGAAAAAAGGGTGAGGAAAATAAGCGCATTTGACAAAAAAAAAATACAATTTTTTAAAAAAAGCATTTGTTAGGTAAAGTAATAGACAATGACTTAAACATTCCAGGATCACATTACTTTTACGATTAAAGTCACAGATTTAATTTTCACAAGAGATCTGGTTCCACTGTGACATGAAAATTATAATTAAAATCACAAAAAGATGTGTTTTGATTGGTGATTTCAGCCCCACTGCTTAAAGAACTCAGAAAGGACATAAAATTGCAATATGAGATCAGCATTCAGACATCAGCTGTCACCAGGAGGCAAGCAATGCCATAATTTAGGGCCTAATCTAACCAAAGCACTGAAGCCCGTTCGTAGTCCCATTGATTTTAACAGGACTGACTCACATGATTAACAGTAAGCATTCGCTAAGAGGTTTTCTGAATCAGGGCCAAAGTTTGGAGGCTACATCCACCAGCTGATAGACAGTGGGATCTGGGGGACAAAAGCCTGGGCTGAGAGCTTCCAAGTTCTCTAATTCAGGCTCTGCTACTGATTAGCTGTGTGGCTGGACAAATTACTTAACCTCTTTGTCCCCTAGATCGCCATGGAAAACAAAATGAAGGTCATTCTTTTACCTTGTTAGCTACCTCAAAGAGCTGTGGTGAAGATATAAGGGCAGATTTTCAAAGAAACACACAAAGATGAGTTAGGCACCCAACTCCCATGGACTTGTGAGCGGTAACGTCCTGCAGAGACCAGAGGAAGAGAACTGAAATAAAGCTGTTGCTATTTCAGGACAAAATGGGTCTCTTTCTTTGTTCCCTGCGTATTCAGGAAGATGGGGGCAAAGCAACTGTTAAATCCCCCCCCTAAAATATCCTCATATTTAGCTACTTCAGATCAATTAATGAAAATGCTATCATCTTACCAGCTGATTGTTAAATGGCTGAGACTTTGGCAGGAGGTGGGTGACATCATGCACTCTGCACCCTGGATGATGAGTGATGGAACTTTGCTCCGTTGTATCTGCTTACAAGTACAAGGCTTTGTCTACAACAAATGGCAGTAAGGAGTCACCGAGGAATAATTCTGGCGAGAGATAAATGAGGACAGTGGCCATCAGTCATTAGGCTGCAGGGGTACTTTGGGATAACAGTATTACCTCGGAGAGTGTCAGGAAACTTTACAGCAGCCTATCTGATATGCACCTTAATAAAATAACCTAACAGCCAGACACCTACACGAATGCAAAGCTCCTAAAACGATATTGCAGGATGAACCAGGCACCAGAATGGTAAAAAGGATGAAAAATCCACTGGCACTATTTGTGAGGTTTAGTTATGCTCACTGTATGATTTCAGACGTTCCGGGGAAAGGGGAACACAGCAGAGGTCAAGTCTGAAACTGCCCCAGCACACGATATATTTATATCCATTTGTAGTATTTAAAACCTTGTTTATTCATGTCCAAAAGAGCGGATAACCCCACACCATTGTGTTCATTCCCCTCTCCCCGGAAATTGTTAACCACTTGGCACAAAGAAACTATGTTATTTAGCCTGGGGAGCATTGCATTCTGGTAGAAAATAAATAATGAACATGCATCAAGTCTATGAGAGATGACTAGAAGGGTTCAGAGCAGAGCAAGCTTTCCTCTGTCTTACAGAGAGGAGTATGGAAAGTACAGAATAATTTATGAGGCTATTAAAAAAACATGCTAGCAAAACCCAGCAATCAGCTTATTAATTCATTTTCCTATACAGGAATATTGAGAAATATAAAACACACACTTTCATATTACATATATGGAAATGCACCACAACACAACAAATGTATTGATGGTTAGGATTTCTAGCATTATTGTGCTTCTGAGTGGACAGTTAGAAGCAGAGAACAATACAAGAAGTTGAAATGTTTCTGTCATGCAAAGTAAAACCATGTATGTGTGTAAACAATGGCTTGCCATGTGTGGTATTATGTACCAATCAACTTGATCCTGCACAGTCAGGGCCGGATTAACTTTTTGTGGGCCCCCTGGGGAATTATTGTAAAAAGGGCTGGGGGCAAAAGCACAGTGGGGCAGGAGCTAGGGTTGGTTCCTGGAGCAAGGGAGGGGCCGGGGTAAACTGCAAGCATGGCAGGGCTGGGGAAGGAGGTAAACAGGACCCCCCCCACCACCCACATAGAGCGGGTACCTACCTTCTCCCTGATTCTAGCCCATTTTTTGGGTCTCTCTCTGCACTGAGCTGCCCCTCCTCCAGTGTGACAAAGTGGGAATGTTCTTAATGTTTTCTCTGAATACTGTGTGGGAGCCTCAGTTTCCTCTATGCATTTCTTAAGCATCTAGGTGGTAGGATAAGGGTGTGTGATTGTTGCAGAGCCCTAGGCAGGTGTGATGCTGTCTGCACAGAGAATGGCTGACACCCTGTCACCTGGCAACTGATGGCCTGGGCCCCTCCCCGGCAAGGTGCCAACTTTGGAACAGGATTGAAGCTGGGAAAATATTGAGTCTTGGGAACAGCAGCTGTTTAGGAGTCTGGTGCACTGTCTTTAAAGCTAAAGAGTGACTGTGCCATATCCAGGAATAATCATAATAAAAAAATATGCAGTAAGGATCAGAAAGGAAATGATAAGAGGAATGGGACAAGAGCAAAACAAATGACTTGACCGAGGATGCCTCTGGTAATTGCAGCCTGCCCTGGACTAGACTCAAAGCAAAGATCTGGCACTTTGGTGCTACTCTAACATGTGCTGTGATTACCTGAGATTTCATGTTATGTGGGGGAGGGATAGCTCAGTGGTTTGAGCATTGGCCTGCTAAACCCAGGGTTGTGAGTTCAATCCTTGAGGGGACCATTTAGGGATCTGGGGCAAAAATTGGGGATTGGTCCTGCTTTGAGCAGGGGGTTGGACTAGATGACCTCCTGAGGTCCCTTCCAACCCTGATATTCTATGATTATGAACTGGTTGGAATCTTAGTCTTACAAAAAAGAGAGTCCTCCAATCACCTCTCAAGCCATTTAAGACCAGATCCTGAAAGGTATTTAGTCACCTAAGTCCTACTGATTGTGGTGGGGAACATCATTCCCACTGATCCAGTGTGGCAGAGTCTCTTCTCTAGCAGTATGTGACTATGGATTTCCAAGGTAGCACAAAAACACAAATCTATTGTACGTTATTACCGATCTGTATCCATGGCTGCATGTGCACTTTAATTTTTCAGAATTTCCTTAATGAGTTTTGTTTTTAAAATTATTCATGGAGGAAGCTTAAAAATGCTGTGGGATTCATCCCTTGTGTAAGTTACTCTCTCTAACCTCAGTTTCATGATTCTTTAATTTCTGATGTAAACAATTGTCCCCTCACTTTTACTATTGACACTAAATCTCTGTGGAGCATAGGGAACTCTGGGACTGAAATTAGGGGTATTTGAAAGCTAGGTTTTGATCTTCTGCTTTATCTTCCACTTAACTAGACTTAGTCACAGAGGGAGCTGTGTTTATCTAATTGGACAGAAAGTGCTTTGAGGAGTATCTGGCACAGCTGAACTGAAATCACACTAGGGGACACTTAAACCATATCAAACATTTTCTTTAATGAAATGCCAAAAGGTCAAAATATGCTAGATCTGGAAGCCAGCTATTCAGGTGAAAATTACAGCATGTACCCAGTGGAAATTTTATGGAAGGACATGCCCCAGTGTTTTCCCCAAGAATTGAAATTAAGGGGGGGGGGGTCAGACTGAGGGTGAAGGTGGGCTGTATGGCACCATAGTAAAAAACTGAAAAAATGCTTCATGACCATTATTAGATTTTAAAATCACACAAATTAAAGTTGGCTACTCAAGCCTTCTATGAAGCACTACATCCTTCTTGGTTTCTTGATATAATTTTGCACAACTCTGTTAATGAACTTCTTGAATGCAATGCATTCATCTATCTTTGGTGCCTTCTCGTGTATCTGGAACTTCCAGGCCTTCAATTGATATGCTCATTAGTTCATTCATATGATCCGGCAGAAGGTGACTTCTTTCAAAACACAACAATTCTATTCAAATGATTAAAAAGAAATGCTTCAACTGTAGCTGTTGTGACTGGGAGTAGCAAGAGATGAATTCCTACTTCTTTCAGCCCAGGAAACATAGCATAAAGATCAGGTCGAGCCACTAGTGATAAAAAAAGAAGTCAAATCTTCATTCATTCGTCAAAAGATATTCCACTCTGTATTCAAATTCTCTGTTCTGTCCTGAGCACACGGCAGCCCCATTTCTGGTAGTGCCTCACTCCACTCAACTGGAGGTCTTTTATAAGACAGGGATCTGTAAAAGCTACATAGAGGTTGAGTAGAATCTAGAAGTCGCTGTTGTTGATTTTTAAGAATCAAGTCTGTGTACTTTCAGTTGTCTTAAACACTTCTTGTCCTCTTCACTTAAGGATTCAATACAAATGCCTTCATTAGTCAACTTCTGGACTGAAGTCTTTGCTTCTTCCAGTACTTTTTCAATGGATAGCTCTCCGATTGATCCAAATGTAGCTTCTATTGCTGGACAAAGATCTATTACTGTTGTAGCAGATGCCTGGATGGCATTGTTTAATGACCCAAGTAACAGTAGACTTACAAGAGAGAATGGCAGTCTTCTCTGAACTTAGTAGAAAAAGTAATCCACCAGCCTCACTACTTAGATCCATCCCATCTTGGTAGATACTTTCCAAAGCCAGTGATAATGGCTGGAGTAATTTTAAGACAGCCAAGGATTTTAAGACATCTCACTCGTGAGAAAGCCAGTGGGTTTTCCCAGGTTGGGCTAATTTGATCTACATTTTCCAAGATATTCAGTCTTTTTGGACTCTTGCTGAAAAAAGAATATCATGAAGACATTTATAGCTTTAATGTTTTTTGAAGAGTCTGCAGCTTGTACTAGTGCTAGTTGGAGTAGATGGCCTCTGCAGTGTGTATAGGAGATTAGGGTTACACTTTTCTTTGAGCAAAGCTTGTACTCCACCATGTCTTCCAGAGAAATTTGCAGCTCCATCAAATGCACAAGCAGCCATCTGTTTGGGGTCCCATTGACAAGCATTTAACTCTAAGATGTGGGTTGTCACAGATGCAGCCAATCTGTCTTCTATAACTTGAACATTTAGAAATGCATCTACTGGCCTACCACTGACATCAAGATAACATACACAATGACTTAATACTTGATGACCATTTGTATTGGTGCATTCATCAGCCATGTATACAAATTTTTTGAATGTGGTGAGAGAATTCTTCACTTTTTCAACTGTTGAGTCTTTCGCTGTTGCACCAAATGCTTCTAGCCAGTCAGTTGAGTTTCTTGCAGAAAGATAGTGAGCATTTGCTGGTCTTGTTCAGAACCAGTGTTCAACTTCAGGATGAACAAGTGACAATGCACTTAACATTGGCCTCCAGTTTGTAGCGTGTGGCATCTCTTGCTTAAATAGAAAGTATGATGCCACAGCCGTGTTTGTTCACATGTGTCTCCAACATTCTTAACAGCCCCATTAACGCTCACCGGTGTTGTCCTTGGTCAGTGGAGACTGAGTTCAGAGGTGCTTTCACATGAGTTCACATCCCAGGTGGGGGGCAAAAGGCACCTTGCTCGTTCCTCCAGCTGCTCACTGTTCGCTCTGGCCCCTATTGTTTGTTGTGCCACCATTCACTCCATTGCTCTGTTGCCAATGGCCCTGCGCCATCACCTTCTGCTGCCATCTGCCACTGTGACCTCTGCTAGTTGGTCTCTTGAGGTTCCACCCAGCTCTCAGTGATTTCAGCTGAGCTCTCAGTGGGGGAACCTTGCGGCTAGTGCAGACTGGGCCGTCTCTTCCACAGAAACACTGTCCCACAGCAGGTCTAAGTGCTTAGACCTGATTTTCAGTGATTTCAGCTGTAGTGGTCACTTAACAGAACAAAAGACTATCTATGGAGCCTAATCAGCTCTGTCTTTAAACAGTGGAGAGGGGCACATCAAATAGGACTTGTGACTCAGGCAGACCATCAAGCAAAACACCTGCCCCCACCCTCTCTTTTGATGCCCTCAGTCAGCACAGGCTAAGTACAGTTCTACTGCCCTTTACTCATACAAAAAACGAACAACATTTCTTTACCCTGCCCCATTCAAGTGATTTGTAACCCAACCCCAGCCAAAATCTATCACTTGGGCAACACAGCTCTGTGTGCTGGATACCTAGTAGATTAGGTGTGAATGTAAATACAGTCTGGTCTTGAAGCCTTTCCCCCCAGCCCATCACTGGCTGTCAGGGAGAGTTCATTTAGACTTTGCTTACAAATCATAATTTGAAATTATTAGGTTGGCCAACATCACCGAAATGAATGCACTGACATGGTCATAAGAGCAACAGCTGTATAAGGAAGCTAGTCTGTGTTCATACTTTTCAAATCTATTATACTTTATCAGATACACACTTTAAAAGCATATACAGTGTATTATGTTTCAATTTCAATTCACATTCCCAAACAATCACTAAATTGGCAACACTGCATGTAACTAGTTCACAAAACTGAGGGGGTGTAGGGAAATCCCTGACATGCCCTTAATCTGTCAAGATGACTGTTCAGAGAGATTTCACCAGACAAGATCACAGTTTTAAAACTGATGTTCTTATTAAGGACCATGAGAATGTCCGGGAAACTTTTGTGCAACCTCAGCTTTTGCTGCAGAGTTTGGGAGGTGAGGATGATCAGCATCGTGCAGGATCTGGGCCATATTCAGAACCTCCTCTTGAGTCAAGCCTACCTATTGCTATTTAGTGCCCACGGCATTTTACGGACATACTGCGCCAGATTCTGTTCTCAGTCATAAGGTGTGACTCTAGAATCAATCCACCAAAGTCAGAGTTCCTCTGCTTTTATCATTAGTGTGAGAGCCAAGCATGCAAGTGTCACAGAAGCTGCAGAGAAGGCCATAGTTACATTTTTTACTGGTTTAATTAAATGATCTTTATTCAGCAGAAAAAAAAAAATCTATTCAGAGCTATTTCTTAGTCAGCTCCATGAAGAAAGCCAAAAGATGGCAGGTAATTCCATTCAGCAGCTCACTCAACTTTCCATAGACCCAATCCTGATTTGCCAGAACTTCAAAATGGTCTTACAGGGAGAAAGAGAAGCTATTTGTTACATGCTGATAAGCTGCATTCTTCTAATAAACCTTTTTTATAATTTGGTAATTTGAAAAGTGCTGTTTGTTCTTTGCCCACTAAGTGGAGCCGAGAACTTGCATGATTTATTTCTATTAATGTTTTTAGCTGTGAATTCCCTCTGGTATCAAGGTGGTAGGGTTTGTCTGTTGATTCACCTTGTTTGCAGCAGATGTTAGAACCCCTACAGAAAGTGGCCACGTTCTGCTGGCAGCTGCAGCTCATTAGCTGTGCTTGTACAGTGCCTAGCACAATGGGGCCCTGTTCTCAGTTGGTCCCGAGGCACTACTAGAATAATAATAAAAACTAAAACTCCACTTGGTAACTAAGCCTGCCTCTCTAAGGAGAGGAAACTAAGGAGCTAGGAGAGAGGAAATCCTAGAGGGAAAACTCTAGGAACACTAGTTCAGAGGAAGTTGAGGTTAAGGTTTATGGGAGATTATTGATTTTACATTATCCTTTCCAAACCCCAGGAAAGGGCCAAGTTTTGGACACTCAGATTTTGTCTACCCACAGAAATGGCATCATTTTAACTTGAAGTGATTTTTAAACTGATTTAGCTAAACTAGTGTAAACACCTGTAGAAACACACTCACTTCGGTAACTAATGATGTGATTTTTATGCTTTAATGTGTTTTTTATGGATCAGATTTTCACAGAAGCCTCTTAAATGAGATTTGCAAAATTTGTGCCCATACCAGTTTATGTATTCAAACCCTGTAGCTAATGGAAGGAATAAGTACCCACTTGCGCAATACACAAATTTTGCAGGCACAAGCTAAGAGGATCTTCTGAAAATTTAGCCTTTTATTTTTATCTGTTTTAGTATGGCATGTTTATGTGAACCACCTACTACAGAATGATGGATTGGCAGCAACAAAATCATCACTACTACTACTACGGATGATTTTTGCTAATGTTATACTATTTGCCTTTGTTAGCAAATAGTATAGCATCTGAATGATGCACCATTTTTACATACACGCCTATTGTACTTCAATTTGGGGTTGGGAACATTGCTAAATATTAGCTCCATACACCAACCACCCCCTTTACCAGCTGCAAAGATAGCATTGGCGACAGCCTCAAAACAGAGAGGGCGCGGACATAAACCAAGATAAAATAACTGTACAAAATTCATTGCATTCTCACAATTAAAGTATAATTGGGAAATTTGTTTTTATACTAATGATTCATATCTAACCAGGTAGTATGCATCAGGAACAGGATTTTAATTTAACCTTATATTGCAACATTGAAGCACTGAGGGTTTTTATGCATAGGAGTTAACTATCCCCAGCATACTGACTTCCCCATAATTGTCAGCTCAGATAAGGATGTTTGGAAATTACGTACAGAACAGGAACATTACTTTTCATAAAGTTATTTGTGATGATGCAGGCTCAAATTGAAATAATTTGGACAGTGGAATTATTGGCCACAAACCTGATTATGATTCATTGTAACTCAATTTGTTACAATACAACCACCCATCTAGAGAGATGAAGCATACTACAGCGGCTGGACTAAGACTCTGAAGAGCTGAGCTTTATTTCTGGCTCTGATGCTTGAGCAAATCACTGCCCCTCTCTGCTGCTCAGTTTCCCAATCAGTAAGATGAGGATAATGGTACTGACCTCCTTTGTAATGCATGTTGAGCTCAGTTGATGAAAAGTGCTATAAGAGATAAAGGTATTGTATAAATAAAAATAGATGTAGGGGTAGCACCTCTCTTTGCATCCGAAGTTGAAAAATTCAGACCCTTCTCTTACCCTAAGAGATGTTTAGAGGCCATAAACATATCCCCTTACTGTGAACAGAATTAGAGAAAAAAAAATCAAGAAAGTGAAAACACAATTTAAGAAAAATGGGAAGAGTATCAAATGTGGCAAAAGGTCAAAATCTGCCCTGGTATGTGTATCGTCTCCACTGTGTGCAGTTACTGCAGCAAATGTGGTTTTATCACCACACAGCATTCTCCAGGAGTGAGCTAACACTTAAAAGATGTAATGGCAGCTGCCATTACTACCAGACCCACCAATGCAGAGTTAATGATGCTGTATTAGTGGGTCTCCTCCATTTCGCTTGTTGGTACTTCAGTCTTAATAGTATCATTAAATCAGTTTCACATAGAATGACTGATTATCTGAACTGCAGGCCCAATCCTAGAATCATAGGATACTAGGGTTGGAAGAGACCCCAGGAGGTCATCTAGTCCAACTCCCTGCTCAAAGCAGGGCCAACCCCAACTAAATCATCCCAGACAGGGCTTTGTCAAGCCAGGCCTTAAAAACCTCTAAGGATGGAGATTCCACCACCTCCCTAAGTAATCCATTCCAATGCTTCACCATTCTTCTAGTGAAATAGTTTTTCCTAATATCCAACCTAGACCTCACCCCACTGCAACTCTCCTTGTTCAGTCATCTGCCACCACTGAGAACAGCTGAGCTCCAACTTCTTTGGAACCCCCTTTCAGGTAGTTGAAGACTGCTATCAAATCCCCCCTCACTCTTCTCTTCTGCAGACTAAACAACGCAGTTCCCTCAGCCTCTCCTCTGATTAGTCAGGTAAGTCATGTGCCTCAGGCCCCTAATCATTTTCGTTGCACTCTGCTGGACTCTCTCCAATTTGTCCACATCCTTTCTGTAGTGGGGGGGGCGCAAAACTGGACACAATACTCCAGATGTGGCCTCACCAGTGCTGATAGAGGGGAATGATCATGTCCCTCAATCTGCTGGCAATGCTCCTACTTATGGAGCCCAATATGCCGTTAGCCTTCTTGGCAACAAGGGCACACTGTTGACTCATATCCAGCTTCTCATCCACTGTAATCCCCAGGTGCTTTTCTGCAGAACTGCCACTTGGCCAGTCGGTCCCCAGCCTGTAGCAGAGCATGGGATTCTTCTGTCTGAAGTGTAGGACTCTGTACTTCTTGTTGAACCTCAGATTTCTTTTAGCCCAATCCTGCAATTTGTCTAGGTCACTCTGTGCCATATCCCCACCCTCTAGCATATCTACCTCTCCCCCAAGTTTAGTGTCAGCTGCAAACTTGCTGAGGGTGCAAACCATCTCATCATCCAGATCATTAATGAACTTGTTGAACAAAACTGGCCCCAGGACCAACCCCAAGAGCACTCCGCTTGATACCAGCTGCCAACTAGACATCGAGCCATTGATCACTACCCATTGAGCCTGATGATCTAACCAGCTTTCTATCCATCTTATAGTCCATTCATCCAATCCATACTTTAACTTGCTGGCAGGAATACTGTGGAGACCATATCAAAATCTTTGCTAAAGTCAAGACATATGTCCACTGCTTTCCCCATATCCACAGAGCCAATTATCTCATCATAGAAGGCAATCAAGTTGGCCAGGCATGACTTATTCTTGGTGAATCCATGTGGACTGTTCCTGACCACCTTCCTCTCCTCCAAGTGCTTCAAAATGGATTCCTTGAGGACCTGCTCCATGATTTTTCCAGGGACTGAGGTGAGGCTGACCAGTCTGTAGTTCCCTGGATTCTTCTTCTTCCCTTTTTTAAAGATGGGCACTATATTTGCCTCCCCCCACCCCAATTGCCCAGTGCAGCAGTCTGGGAACTGACCCATGACACACTGAGACCCCTTACCTCCCAATTAAGTCAATGGGAGCTGAGGAGACTAGCACTTTGCTTCTCAGGCCCAGAATTGGCATCTCTTAATTTGAGTAAACTTTCAGATGTTAAAAAGCCCAAAACATTCTGACTAAAAATTGGAACATCCTTGTGGGCCGCTTTCCATTTCTTCTGGTAAAAGAGAAGTATGGCTCTTAATGCAAGGATCAATACCAACTCCCTCTGTGGCTTTGGAAAAGTTACTTCAGACCTGATCTTACAAATGGTGAAATACCTCCTGTGAGGTACCAAATGCCCTAGGCTTCCCTTGACTCCAACACAAAACAAGAGTGCTCAGCACCCAAAGGACCATAGTCATCCATTCCTACAGGGGGGATAAAAACCCAAACATCTCAGACAGAGGAAACGTAAACATGATTTCCTGCTCATTCTCTTTCAAAATGAGGAGGGGGTCCAGGCCTCAAGGAGTGAGTAGTGGGCAGTGTCTAGGAAACTTGATCCATCCACTCCTTCTGAGGAGACCAATCTTTTATTTCCCAATGTAATACTACCTATGAGAGGTGGCCAGATTAACAGTCTCTAAAATAAAGACATTTATTCTAAAAGAATGATATTGGATTGGGTGAGAGAGGAATAATAAAATTAACCCAAGCCTCACAGCCATAGGATGAAAGCTACTGAAGTGGAGTTAATCCCAGGTGCCTTACAGTACGGGCCGGATGTCAAAAAAATAGTGCTGAGCTCTTCTGAAAGTATGGCCACAAAGTGTCACAATGGGAGCTGCTGGGTGCTGCAATTAAGGTCTGTCCCTTAATTAGATGCCTACATGGGAACTGAGCTCTTATAAAAATTCAGCCCCAGTTGTGGGAGCTTATTCTTTGAAAATCAGCTTCTGAGCTCTTGGGAAAATTTGCCCTTAAGTGGAAGAGGCCTCTTACTTGACCATGTAGATTGCTTGGAACAAGCTCTAGGCTTCTCTTTATCTGTAGGCAGGACTAACCCCACCCCCCCACCATGACTGGTTTTCCACTTGAACTCATTGAAATATACTATACTAAGATTGAGAGAATATGGAGTTGTCAGTAAGACCACTATGTGGATCAAAAAACTACCTATAATAAACTACTTGTAATGGGGTTTTTACACATCCTCTTTCTGCCTGTTACATTTATAGGTCAAGACAACCACATTTAATTTCAGTTACTGTAAGTGTCATTCATTAAAGGAAATTATGGTATCCAAAATACATAAGCAAATAGGTGTATAAAATCACTTGCAAACCAAGTTTTAGCTATGCAGCATGTGTGTGTTATGGTTACATTTTCATTGGTTAGTGATTTGCAAATATAAGTGGTCTGTTGGTTGGATTTTACTATGCTGTAATTACTGAGACTTTGCCAGTGACAATCTTATGTATTTACACTTGATGAGATAGGCAAGATAATTCCATCCATCTGGATAAGGGCACGTGCATTGTGTACTGATGTATTTAGTCCATTAAATTAAGAAACAAGACAATTGTCTCGCAACGGGTGCCCTGAAAATGTGGGTGTTGCAAATAACACAGTAAAGGTACACCACATGTGGCAATGTTCTCTCTATTTAGAATGGGAATACTGCATTAAATTAGCTATCCCAGGAAATGCCCATTTTATAATGATGCCTACCACACAGGAAAAACCAACAGGGATTTGGATTCATTAGCTAAGAGAACCTTAAAGAAAGGCTGAGGATTGAATCCGTAAAAAAAAGTTACACAAGTTTCTTCCACTGATATTTCCAAAGTCAACCCTTTAAAACAGTTATTTTTTTCCATTACAATAAATTTGAGATTTATAAATTACAAGACGACAGGGGCTTGAAATGGAATATTAGATCTGAACCTGTCCCCACAACCCTTTTCAATCTTTGGGGCAACTTAGACTCAGGTCTGGATGGAAAATTTGAAACTGGTGCTTCTCTCTCTCTCACTAATGAGCTGATCCAGAACACCAGATCTAGCCACCCTCAAAAGAGGGAAATTCATCTTAATCCAGACTTCACAACTCAGGCCCATCTCAAATAGTGACACACAGTTTAGCTACCAGAGTGGACTAACAGATTAAGATAAAGTGAGATTTATCCTTACAGATTCACTTCTAATTCTTATAATAGAAGGAGGAGGAGGAAGATTCCATATAATGGAAAACACCTCTATTAGTTTTTCATTCTACTTGTGAGATGAATGTTTATTCTTTTGCAAAATCTCACTAAAGCACTCTAACCATCTATTACAGATCACTGTGAAATTAGGTATCAGGACTTCCACTTGGTAACTAAAACTTTTTCATGATACAGTCATGTGCACAATCAAATTAGAACATCCAAGCTGCGGACATGTCTATTCCGTAGCCCAGACAGCATCATTCTGAACTCTTCACTCTGGACATCTGACTAGGGAGGCACTAGACTGGGGGAAAAAGAAAAAAAAAACACTGGGGCACTGAATGGCTATATTTTGCCATCTTTACTCATGTTGAGTAGCACCTTGAAATCAGGACTACTTGTAAAGTAAGGTACTACAAAGTAGGAGTGACAGTTCAAGAATCTAGTCCAAAGTGACCAGTTGTCTTTTAGGGTAAGATTTTGATCCTTTGCTCACACGGAGTAGCACCTTGCTCCATACTTTGGAGTAAACTGGATTGTGACTGCTGCTGGAATAAGGTACTTCTTGTTGCAAACAAGGGTATTGGTATCTGATCCTTAGAACTAACTCTAGAGGAGATCATTAAAATACAATGGAGCTGTTTCTCTGTACTAGGAATGAAGTAATAATAGCTTTAGTTGCCCCTTGCTGTGGCTGCATTACTTGCACTAATGTTATATTCAGCATGGTTGGTGTGAGACAGAACACAGGGGAAGATGGAGCCAAGGGGCATACATTCTGAAATAGGTAGTACACTTCAGAGCCATTTCTCAAGGTGTTGGGTGCTCTTCTACAAGCCAAGACAGATATGATCTAGTAGCCTAGAGGTTAGCAGTTCTATATTCAATTACCAGTACCTCATCTATCCAAAAACCATGGTTATAACTGATGTCATACTCTCTAATCTTGTGTAATTTGACCACGAGACAATCTATGGCTCCAATTCTGCCCTCAGTTGCACAGGAGCAATGCTCATTGTCTTCAGTGGGGACACACAGGGTGTACTGCAGGGTAGAATTTGGCCTTATGGGTTCAATCAGTTCAAGGCTCAATGAGCTTCTAAATCTTGAAGAGATTTAACACTTAAGATGCACGTGCATGCACACTCATGGACCCAATAAATCTCAACTACAATAATGAGAGGCACACAGTTCATAAACACACAGCTGATGCTGACGGGTTGTATTTTAGTGGATATATTGGAAACCCATTTAAGTCCACTTGAACTATGCTTGAGGGAGATATCTTACGATAAATCATGTGTATTTCTCATACCCTGAGATATAGTGTCTAGTTTTTGCTTGCAAGCCCCCACATAAATCCTCATTTTGATTTAGAGCCTTAGATCTATTTTCCATTTTGTTTTATTTCCTGTTCCCCAACTAATACTGGAAAATGACACCTTCTATATTTCAGTTTGAAGCTTGCTTCAAAAATAGCACTTCCGCAAACTCTGTTTACTTGTTTTCCCATAAGTTTATACTGCAAATTCCCTTCGTTAAGGCTTCTTTCTGCCTTGGAGCTGCAGAATTGCTGCGGTTGGGGCACTACCCTGGGACTCAGAAGACTTAAGCTCAATTCCCTGCATGACCTTGGACAAGTCAGTTGGTCTCTCTGTGCCTCACTTGCTCATCTGTACAGTGAAAATAACTTCACTGCCCTATCTCACAAGAGTGTTGTGTGGATAAACACATGAAAGATTGTGAGAAATTTGGATTACAGTCATGGGGTCCATATAAGTATCAAAGAAATGTCCCCAGTGCATGACACCTCGTCTGCATTTCAAAAAGCTACGAATTCAGGACTGAATTTTCATTCTAACATCATGTTCTGTGCACAGTGACTGAAAGCCCTTTTCTCGCATTGATTTCCTATCTGTCCATATACAGGCTGGAGATGCCTTCTCTGTTGGATCTGGTTTCCACAGTAACATTCCTTTTATCAAAAAAGGGAATTCACTAGATTAAAATGGCAAACTCCAGGTAATAAAAAATACATGAAATTTCATGGTTACATTTCCTTTAGTGAGGAGCTGCAATACTCAATTCAAGCTGGGATCTGAGACCAAACAAACAGGAAATAAAGCTTGTGGTGTTTGTCTAGTACTAAGCAGATGCTCATCAGCTGCAAGAAGGCATTTCATACAAGAGGACACCCAGTTCAAAACATGCAATGCAGAGAAGCACAAGCTGTGGAGCCTGAAATTTACAGTTGGATTCGGTGGTAGAGAATTAGGAAGAATAAACTGGTTTCCTCTTCTAGAGAGTCAGCTTCCAAACATACGGCATTGCATCTATAATGGTGTTTTAACCCTAATTCCAGCCTCTGTAATTACATTCTGATTTACTTCTATTCTCCATGCCGTTGGGCATAGTATGTTCCAGCTCCTCTCCTAAAGCCATTGCTATGCAGAGTTATTGGAGCAGGTCAGCTGTTGCAGTTGGTGCCAGTTCAGCTGAGACTGTGTTTGAAGTCATTCTGCTATTTCCTTTGTCACAGAACAGGTTGAAGAGCACTACAGAAAGGTTAATTATTAGAAATGGGCCTGAGCCACAAAAAAACAGATCTGGAGTTCATATCCACCCCATTCTGCCCTCAAAGGTTAGCATTCACATCCAGGGTTTTGGTTTAGCCTATTAGAAATTAGGGACCAGTTACAAAATTCAGACATATTCCAACCCTACTCCTCACACACACAAAATTTGGGTCTGGATCTTCAGGCAGGACCATCCCTAGTTATTTCTGTCAAGAGGAGTGGCTCTCCCTTGAGAGTAAGCTTCTCAGTTACATCCATGCATCTCCACTTACTTGCCCAGGGTTCCACAGGTATAAATTAAGGCAAAACTTAGTCCATGTCTATAAAATCAAGTGACCCAACAACAAGAGTGATAGTAATGGATGTTGGAAGAGTTGCATCCCCCAGAATTCGAGTGGTTTGGTCCAGTGAAACAGCCTTCCATTCAAATGTTAAACTACTGGAACCCACTGAGTCTTCAAAGCTAGACTGGGAGCATCACAACACCAGTCTCTCACCAGGGAGACCTGCAAATATTGGGCCTGAGCCAGAGAGTTGTAAGGAATCCGTGTGTTGCAGGAAACGGACACAATTATTACAGAAGTCAGGAGGATAAGACTAGATCCCTGGGCTTTCAGTTCCAAAATACAGGCCACCACAAACAAAGGAGCATTGCTGCAGCTGTTAGTAGTAACAATCCCTTAGCCTCTCTGTGGGTCACTCATTAGAGGACAACATTATTCATATTCACACACACCACAGCTGGCAGAAATGCTGATTACCTCCACATCTCAACAAGAAGAGCTGCAGGTACTGACTGTGAAGTGGTTTTCACCCTCAGTTTCACTTTGGGGCACACTTGCTACCTGGAAATGCCCCCTTATACAAGAACAAGAAGCAACTGAAAAAGGGAACTGAACTTTTTCCAAACTTCAATAAAGGTTCAGCATGGGGACTGGCCATCATTTCTTCCCTTTTTAATCCCTGCTCTCTCACTCCATTGAGAAAGCATGTGCATGTAGGATATAAAGCAAGCAGACACACCTTAAGTTTAATGCAAGCATCCCTGCTTTTCTCTCCCTCCTCAAGCTTTAAACATCACCATTAACCTTTACCAGTCCAGAAGCGGGATATCTGAGGTCACTTATGACTTGGTCTTTCTCATGTGGTAGCACAGTAAACTCTGGGATTAACCACAGTGCCTGAAAGAGCCAGGGATTTTTTTTGTGGGGGTAGGAGGGGCATAGCGTGGTCCCCATTTAACCACAAAATACTTAGGCTATACATTTAGCCATAATTTTTGTAATTGAAAGCGTTTTAGGTATGTGCTTGAAATGTCCCATGAGCCCAAAGCCCATCACCAACATCTGAAGTTTTTTTTTTTTTTTTACCTCTGGGAACATTTTAGGAGGTGTATCTCATCAAACACAGCTGGGGGTTGATAAAGTCATTTACCAATGAGCCTTGGGGGTTGGACAGGGGATGGATAAAACTGTATTCCCCCTTCGCATTCTTGGTGCCACACTCATGTACAATTCTAGTATTGGAAGAAGCCTGCCACTCTCCCTACTGCCTCTTCGGTGGTGATCTTTGCCCTTACTATATACTTGAAGATTTTAAGGCAGGGATACTCAGACTGAGGCTCGGAAGCAGCTCTTTAATGTGTCTTCTGCAGCTCTTTGCAGCACAGGATATTAAAATACTGTGTGATTTAATTAACAACCCATCAGAATGCTTTTACTGGGTTATTAACCCAGTGTAGTTGATAAAATAATATTTGGTCAGTCATTTTGCTGGAGCACAATATAGTAAGTGACACAATGAATTCACACTACTATGGCTCTTTTGGATAATGTTCATCACTAATTTGGCTCCCAGACCCCTGAGATCTGAGTATCACTGCTTTAAGGATATGTCTACACTGCAATGTAACCCCAGGCTCAGACTTGAGCCTAAACCCCACTTCCTGTATATACACAAGTCTCTCAGACTTGGGCTCAGACCTAGGGTCCTAGGCTCCTGCAGGGCTGGAGAGTTCAAACCCTGTTTTTTCACTGTAGCTGCAGACCCACCCCCCAACTTGTGTCTTGGGAGTCCACCAAAAGTATCCCAACTTCCTTTCTCCTTCCTATCCCACAGATCTCCAGTCAACTCCAGGAAAACAGAAGCAACGCCCCTTGGTGAAGTGCAGCAACTCAGCGAGCCAATGTTTAACTCTTCCATTGTTTTCTGAACATCCCACAGCAAACACACCATCAGAGAGCCTTCTGTGTTTGCAATGGAGGCTGAACAGAAGAAGTCTTTTGTAAAGCATTCTGCTTCATGGTCACAGGAACACAGCCAGATTTGGTAAATCTCTGGCGCAAGTGGGGAGTTCAGTAAACGTACCAGGAATGACCATATATACCAGCAAATAGCGAAGAAGCTAGCAGAGTTGCAAATTTACCAGACCAGTGCAGGAAGAGTGTCACTGGGTGTTCTACTCACCACTGGGTGGCGCCTCTTTCTGGCAATTCTGGGGACTAACTCTACCTGGTTCAGTGCCACTTTTCTTCTTTTCCACTGTTGCAGATCTCCTTCCACTCACAGAGTTGCAGTATGGCTGCCTTGTGACTCAGCTCTCTGCCCAGATCCCACTGTGATTTGCCCTTCCAGGGTAGTCCCTCAAAGTCTCTCTCTACCAGCAGCATCAGGCAGTCCTCAGGCCTGCTGCCCTGACTAGGTCACCCTGCAGTCCTCTCATTAACTGCCCCATGCAATACCATTCTGCAGTGGATGGTAGGGGAACCCAGTCCCACCCTCTACTCTGAGTTCCAGTCCAGGACAAGGTTGCAAGCAGTTAAGGTCCAGGACTTCACCAATCCTACTGCTCTGCCCCCTGGACTAATTCCTACTGTGCTTCTTTAAGCTTCTCTTTCATCAGCCTTCCTACTCAGATCCCGCTCTCTTAGGCCTAGTAGGTGAACCCTTTCTCAGGAGCTGCTATCACCACCACCCTTAACTCAGGAAGACAGACTACAGGCTTCCTCCCTGCTGCCTCCCAGCTTTGTAGAGGCCCTGCCTGTTCCCTCACAGGTGAACTTCCTGCTAAATAGTGGCCTTTACACAGCCTAAATCACCTCCTCCTCCCCCACTTTGTAGCTTAATTGGCTGATTGGACCCATCTGGCCTAATTCAACTCTCTAGGGGCTGGTGTGGGATGCACACACTGTCACAGAGCAGATTAAGTGGCTCAAGATTGAGTACAGGAACACCAGGGACCAGAACCATACCTTGGGCAACTCGCTGACATCATACCCGTTTATGAGGTGTTTAACTGAGCCAGCAGTGATGTATGATGACTAGGTCAGCTTCCAATTTGTCTGTCTTCTCCTGGTCCACTGACTAAGCTACTGAGTGTCTGGTTTATATACTGTGCTCTATGGCTGTCAGATCTTTTCCTGGGCATGTTCTTGCATATGCTCACCATTACTTTTTACTTCAGAGTTATGATTCTGCTGACCCCTACATACTTGGCTTTTGCCAAGGTGACATCTTAGAAATTCTGGGCCTGCCACTAATTGACTGAACTTTTCACTCTATCTTAATATTGAGCAGCTTCCATCTTAAGGTAGAGTAGCTCCTGTTTGTCCAGAATGGAGATCAGGCATACAAAAATGGAGGCTGGAGAATTTCTTTAGTAATAGCACCTCACTCCTTTATACAGGATTTGAAAACCAGTCAAAAAATCCATTCCCTAAATAAGAAGCATCTTTTTTTGTTGGGGTAGACCAATAACAAATTCTGTAAAACCTGCACGTAATTGTAGAAGGAGCCGTTCCCATGGTTACTTCCTCCTCCTGTAGCATCTCCTGAAACACTGGGTCCTTGTGCACCCCTCTCCTACCACCCTGTTGGAACTGCCCTTTACCTCTATAAACGGGAGAGGGCACTATGCTGACCCCCACACCTCCTAAGCGGTGTTTGTACCTGCATTGGGAGCAAAACCTGTTGAGGCAGACGGGTGGCATTTTGTTTGCGTTCACAACACTGCATGGGGGACGTTTACACTTCAGCTTTTTAAAATTGATAAAACCATTTCTACTTTGTAAGTTTATGGCCTAAAGGTAATCCCTTTTATAGCCACATTTTGAAGCCAATGCTTTGGCACTGGCAACCTGCCAGGCTAGGCGGAGCAGTAAGAAGTCACACACTCCAGCCAAAGTTCCTAGTCTATTTTACCCCAGGGTAATTCCGACTCCTTGTGACCCTCTGTCATATCTTAACCATGCTACCCCACCATATATAGCATAGGCCCTCACTGTTAAGTCCTCATACTTGAGGAAGCATATACATCTCTTGGGGCTCCTCTTGCAAATTATACTTGCATAAATGTGAAAGGCCACAGACCAGATCTCAAGAGTTTGAGGCATCTTAGGTCTGAAGAGTTTGTCCTTGTCTTTTCTGTACTTTTTGCCCCCTTTCTTCCATCTGCTTTTCCCTAAACAGTAAGGTAAATAAATCTATGAATTCCCCTTTCCAAATCTTTTCCTTAACCCCTTTAGAAAGATGATTCCCAAGGGATTGATCAGCTCCTGCATAAGATCCAGGGACTTTAGCTTCCATATCTCCCCGATTGTTCCATATCCCTTTGTACGATATCAGTCCTGCCCTAAACCTGTGATAACATTTCCCACTTGTTTGAGAGGGGCCCACTTTTTTCAGGCAGGCTGGCCAGCCTATGAGCCCCCAATGCCAATAATTTTGCCAGATCACCCGACATCCCTTGAGGAGGAGTGTCAGAGGAAGGAGCAACCTGGGCAGCAGTTGTGACCTCCAAGGCTCGCAACCCCTTACTTCCTTATTTGTGGGCCACTGCCAAACTGTACCGCCATATCCCAAGGAGGCTGTCTGGACTCTTGGTGAGTTATGGGAGTGAGGCTTAGGCCCAGGGACTCTCACCTGCTCCTAGTCATCCTTGTCCACCTTGCTGACGTTTGGATCTTTGCTATCCCCAAATCTGGACACAAATCCTTCCTGTGGACCTCCTGTACAAATGGTTCAGGATCCCAAACTGGAGGAATGCATTCCTCTGAATCACCACCATCCATAAAGCAAAAAGTCCTGGCTCCTGCCAAGCTGATCCCCTCATCCTGCAACCCTTCATCTGCGTCAGTTGCAGGCCATTGGTCTTGGCCTGCTCTCCAGTCCTGTGAAGGCAGAGCACATCTTTCCCTAGGGGTGGCAATCCTAGGCCCACAATTCTCCAGCAAAGCTGCCTGAGTGAACACCTCGCCCACCACTCCCAGTGCCTCCAATAGGGCAGGGCTGGGTGCCTCCAGTACCTGTAGGAGGGCACCCTTACTATCTGCACCCTGGCCTCCTGCCCCAAGGGGGTGGGGGGAAAGGGACTGGGTGTTCTACCTGGCTTCCTCAGAGCAGCCCCTGGAGCGGACACCCTCAGGGCTGCTGCACCCACTCACCCATGGCTGAAGCCCCATGGGCCCTTCCCCTACCTGAAGCAGGAAAGAAGGGGTGTAGCAGGACTCGCAGAACAGTGCACTCCCACAACACCCATGGCATGCCTGCGGCCTCCCCTCCCACAAGCGGGAGAGGAGGCAGAGAGGAGCAGCTGCCCAGACCTGGCTCCAGCAGGGCTGTCCAGAAACACAGGGCCCATTCCAGCCATAGGAGCAGCACCACATGATCCCCGTCCAGCCTGGCCATGGGCATGGAGGGTGGGGAGAGAGCATGCAATCCCTCCCTATGGGGGCTTTTGCTCTGATGGCAGGCAGAGTGCCCAGGCTGGAGGGCAGGGATTTGACCACTGCGGTGGGGCAGAAACCCCTCTGTCTCCAGGGACAGAGGACCCAGAATTCTTACCTGTCTTCCTCTCTGTCCTGAGGACAAGGAGGATGACGACAGCAGTGACGGTGGTGGAACAGTAGTGAGTAACCCCTTCTCTGTTGGAACAGGCTGCTGGAATGAAGCCAAAGGCAGCTTCGCAAACACGGCCTGTGCTCCAGGTTAAATCTTGGGTGCCCACTAGGGCTGCCAATTTTAGTTAGCTGTATTCCTGGAGATTTCATCACATGACATAATCTTTAATTCCTGGAGACTCCAGACCAATCCTGGAGGGTTGGGCACCCTGCCCACCCAACTAGTCAATGGGTGCCAGAGACTCCAAGGTGGGGAAAGAGCTACCTGGTGTCTCCCTCCCTCGCTGCTGAGGCCGTCCCCTTTCACTGCTAGCCCACTCAAGTTCCTACCCACCCACCCATTGAGGCAGGTGGGTGGCATTTTGTTTGCGTTCAGAGTACTGTGGGGAGATGTTTGCACTTCAGCTTTTTCAAAGTCATAAAAATATTTCTATTTTGTAAGTGTAGGGCCTACAGGTAGTTGACAGCGTCCCATCAAACTCTTCCCCTCACAGCGAGATCAGAAGTAACACACTGCTTTCCCTTTTTATGACTGCTGTTCAGCATTGCTCTGAAAGGAAAACAGCTCTTTTGGGACTGCCCTTGGAGGAGTGTAGAAGTGATAAGGAGATTTGCCATACAGGAAGATTTGATTTGGAAATGCTGCCTTTCCATAGGCATTGAAGGAAGGTGGGTTTATCCAGTTCTCCTATTCATTGTCACTCAGGTTTGAGACCTTTTTACACCCGCTTTTTTAAAAACAACTACAGTACACAAGTGGCAAGCCAACCATGAGTCAGACCTGTGGGCTGAGGAGCTGACAGCAGGCTGCAGCTGCCTAGCTAGCTTGTTAAAGGTAGGCTTTCTAGAAGCAGGTCTCTAAAAGTATACCTAAACTGCAATTAAAAACCTGCGGCTGCTGGCCCATGCCAGCTGACTCTGGCTTGCGGGGCTTGAGCTAAGGGGCTACGTAAACAAGGTGTAGACGTTCGGCCTTGTGGTGGAGCCCAGGCTCTAGGACCTGGCAAAGGGGAAGGGTCCTAGAGCTCAGGCTCCAGCCTGAGCCTGAACATCCACACCACAATTAAACAACCCTTAGCCCAAGCCTTGTGAGCCTGAGTCAGCTGGCATGGGCCAGCTGCGGATGTCTAATTGCAGTGTAGACATACCCTCTGTCTCCATTTTTTAAGTCAGGCAGGAGATCTGAGGAAAGGTAAGCTGTGGCCTTGCTTTACCTTTTTCAGGCACTGTCTGCCTGAAAGCATGCATGCTCCTTTGTGCTTCCTGTCTCCTCCAGCTTGCGCTGTCCCCTTCTCCCATCTGGGCTGCTTGAAGGTGAGTAAGGCACATTGCTCTGCCCTCTGGACTTTTGGATTCTGCTCCCAAGAATTTTCCTTGCGCCCCCTGCTAATTTCTTTTTCACCTCTCAGAACTGCTGCTTACTCTTTCAGCTGGGAACAGGGGGCTACAGGTTTATGAACTGGACCCACAGTGGCATCTCCAACCGTAGTAATCATGCTTGGCATTAGCAGAGGAGCCAGGTTGATGTTTGGACCCCAAAGAGAAGTCTGCTACCTCTCACTGTGTATCGCTCTCAGAGCTGCTGGTGCACACAGCCAGCTGTTTAAGTCCCAGATGAGGACGTAGGAAGAGCTCCTCTAGCAACAGGAGTCTTGTAGATCGAAATGCCAGGAGTTAGTTGTTAGCTCTTGCTTCCTAGCAAAAGAGGCACTAAACAGAAACAGGCTGAAACAAAAGCTAAACCAGAAAATGTTACTGTTTCCAAGATAAATTGTTATGTTTCAACAAACTGGAGGTTGCCAATTCAAGCCCAGATTAAGGCATAAACAGTCCCAGATTTAGGGCCCCAGCTGCAGAGTCATATGATGAGATCACAATCTCATCTTTCATTTAAAAAAATGTTCCTTAGCCTTCTGGATGCAAAGAAAAGTTTTAAAATATGACCTGAGTGTAACAGATGCTTGTCTGAGTCTGCAGGCAGCCTGAAACAATAGCACCAAATGGTGTGAACTGCCCATTCATCTTAATTCTGAAACCTGATGATATGATGGGTGGGATCATGGTACATGGGTGGGGCTTTCACATGAGGATGGGGCCAGGGAATCCCCATATAGGTGCCTTGAGCCTCAGGTTGCTTTAATTTGGCCCTGTGGCAGTTTATTGTAACTGAAGATCTATCTGGATAAGGGTCTTTGAATAGGAAGGCAGCTCAAACTATTCTTTCCACTCCATATTTTTCATTTCATGGTAGTAGCAAGAGCAGGGGTATTTGGAAAGTGGGCTCTCAACTCTGCTTTCTGCTCAATAAGTATATCAAATCCTGCATGATGAAATTTCTGCATAGTTTCTAGTAAACTCAGAAACAGAGGGGTTTTATTGAATTAAATCTGTCAATGAATAACACACTCTGCAGTACAGCAGTTCTTGGATTCTTTGTTTGCATCTTCAGTTCAATAAGAATTGTGGGTTTGGATTGTTTTAGGCTGCTTCCTATATTTCCAACGTTCTCCTGAATATCTGTGGTAAGAACACATAACTGCGTGGCTGGCAAGGCAAGAGGGTTTAGCCACTGGTGGGGTGGGGTGGGATGGAAAGGGGAGGGGGGGCAACTTGGTTTTTGGCATACAGTAGTGGTTGAAGTGTTTGGCTTCCTTCCTTTCCACTTGTGACTACTGAGAGGAATGGAGCAATTCACTTCTCTCAGAGACATTGTTTCAGGCTGCCCACAGACACAGGAAGACAGCACTGAATAATTTCAAAAGATATTTTTTCCCTCAGGCATCATAACTGAATACTTTCTAAAAAAAATGTTACCAATGAAGAGCTAAATACAGGCAGGACATTGCCTGCAATAAGTGAACAATGGAGGGTGAGTAGCGCTGAATTTATACCAGCCCATGAGAAATAGAAAACGATGGGTAATTTAACACTGTCATAGATTTATCTATTGTAAATGGCCCATGAAGTAAATTTGCAATATACAACACCACATCATCCCTGCATTGTTCTTTTATTGTTTTAGCTTTTTTTTAAATTGTTTTCAAAAAAATAAAATGGAAATGAATTTTACCAAAAAACAAACATGAAAATCATTAAATTGCACCATTAGTTTAATTTCCTTCTATTTCCAGCAGTTTCCCTCTGCCTTTTGGAAAAAAAGTCAAAACTGCCTTATCAAAGAAAACAGGAGATAATACCTGTGAAACTGAGTTTTAACTTCAGCCTATGCCACAGTTTCCCTTGGGAAAATGTGATGTAGCTGAAAACTTCAGGTTTAATTTTCTTAGTTATTTTACTGTGTTTCTTGGCTACTAATTGTGCTTATGTTTAGATACTACCATGGTGGATATGACATAAAGACCTTAGATCAGATCAATGTGACACTTAACTAATATTTACTGAGAAGACTGGGTTTTGGATTGTTTAGCAATATTTTTCTGGCACTTTGTCTTTTAATTGTTTCAGCTGTCACATTTGCTGCCATTATAGGCGTAATTCCAAAGCAATGACACAAAGGTATAAAGACTGCAGGGTAAGGCCCAAAATGACCCAATTAATAGGATTTGGGAGTCTCAGGCGTAGTGATTTGTGAATAAGTAAAACTGTATTATATGATACAGTACTGCAGTGCATTATGGGGAAGTATTTAGAGAATACAACTGGGCCTTAGGAAGTTGGGGTTCATTCATGACTTCTCTGTGACTTTGGGCAAGACTGTAGACTCTGAGGCAGGGACCATCTTTTATTCTGTGGTATACAGAGCCTGGCACAATGGGGTCCTGCTCTGAGGCTGGGGATCCCAGGCTTTGCTGCACTACAAAGAAATGATAATAATAAATCACCTTCTCTGAGAAGAAGTTTCCTCATCTGTAAAATAAGGACTTTAAGTGCTTAGAGCTATCCAGATGGAAAGCACTAAATAAGTGCAAAGCCTTAATTTTTAGACATTAAATTGTAGTATCAAATTACAAACCCCATGGTGAAAAATACCTGTTCTCTACCATGATAGTGTAGCGGGCACTAACCCCTCTGGCACATGTGCTTCCTTGCTGACACCTCATCATTCTGTGCTGAGCTGCAGAGGAATTACAGGAGCATATATCAACAGAGCTGTCATGGGTCATAAATATTTGAGATGGCAAACTTGCCATGAATGAGACAGAAAATGTGAAATATTCAAAAGTATTTGAAAGACAGAATCCCTGTGTTCCAATATGATCCTAGCAGCACTTTGTACCGTGTGGTTTAATAAACTGCTAATACTGGGCCATTGACTTCAAATCAGGCCCATTATTTGCCTGCAAATACATCATGTGCCCGTGGAATGACGTACATCGGCTATTGTATCCAATGCACGCACCACTAACCCATCTGTTAAAAAGGAAAAGGTTCAATGACATTTGTTTTCGTTTTAAAATGTTCAACACAAACAGCCAGTCTTCTGATCACATCGATTTAGAAGGCCCCTCCCACCGCACTGAAGCCTCAGCCAATGTTACTCAGCCAAACAAGCTGAATTCCATTCCAAGGAATTTATCTTCCATTGTTATAGTAGCCATGTAGGTACCGGGATATTAGAGAGAGATAAAGTAGGTGAGGTAATATCTTTTATTCATTGGTCCAATGAAACATATTACATCACCCACCTTTTCTCTCTAAAGAGTCTATCAACAGATATCTGCAAGCACCATTTCTTTCATGGAACTGCATACAAGTCTGGGCTTCATAGTCTGAGGGCATTCAGATATCAGATTCTGCTTCAAGGTAAAGCACAGATGGAGGCCAGCTGTAAAGTTCAGATCCAAATCCAAACACCCCCAAAGATTATGGGCATTGCTAGGAGACATATTTCTCAGCTTGTTCAGCCTGGGGTATTCTACCCTACGTGAGAAAATGAACCCACCATTTCTAAAGGCCACTTTAAATTATATGCAAGATTTATCATTTAATTACAGCTACATATGATATTATAATCTTCCATTGATAGTTCAGCAGCTCTTCTGAAGACCTTAAAATTATATGCAATTTAGCATGAGACACTGATATTCTCATCCATGAATTTTGTCAGGTACAGTGTGATGCCAAATGGAATCATTGTAATTCATGTCTTTGAGACACAGCCAATAACCCTGTTAGATACCGTATGTCACCAAAGTCTGTGTGGGAAACACTTCTCTTGACGTAGTATCGGGCATTTAAAAGGTTCTTTAGACAGCATCAGTTCAATCATAATTTAGTTGCAACATGCTGTATCATTCCTAGCATGAAATGAAATACATATACTAGTAATATAAGGCATAAATCCAATAAGTGCTTTTAATATTATAAAGTTGTTATATCATAATTCTACTGGCTCATTGCTTTGACCATGTCACGCTCCTCCTTTGAGTCCCTTCACTGGCTCCCCTTCCCCTCCACATGAAACACAAAACTCTCACCTGCAACTTCAGTCCCCTCACAACTTATTTCCTCCCTGCTTATCCTCCTTATCTCATCATGTCACGGCTTGCCCCATTCTCTCTGCCAATAATGACAGTCTCCATCATCCTGCTTGTCCACCTCTCCCCCAACTCCTTCCTCTATGCTGTTTCTTCTGCACAGAATATCATCCCCGAATCCATTATCCTGCCCTCCCTGTCCTGTGATGCCTGTAGTAAACCATGTAACGACAATGGGTAGGCAGGTGGCCTGTTAGTTATCCATTAATATCTCCTGTTCACTTACAACAAAAATCATGAAGCCTCCAAACCGTACACAGAGTTAATGTATGCAACCTGGTGCTCCTATAACCATCACTCTAGTTTCATCCCTTCTCTTCTCTGCTTGTGTTCTACATCCACCTGGCATGTCTTGTTCCCACTTGTATTGCAAGTTCTTTGGGACAAGTGCTGTCACAGTTCAGCATGATCTCTAGGTCTGCTGTCTGACTGTCACTCTGTGCCTGCATTTCTCTCAAGAGTGGAATCCTGTGATTCACCCCACTTCTAGTCTGTGTCTCCAGGCTACAGCTCCCCTGGTTACCAATCATGTTTCCTTAGCAGGCCCAATTGCATTTGGTGCCTGCCTGAGACTTTCCTTCAGGAACTGTGATAAATAGGAAAATGCAGTGACACCCGACAGCTACTTCAAAACAAAGTATTATTTATTTATCCATATAGGAACAGAGCAATCAGAGAGAAAAGGGATAAAACAACAAAAAGGTCTGCACGCCTCTGGTGTTACCTAAAGCTTAGCATTTCTCTGAAGACTTAAGTAGGCCCAACTTATCCTAAGTATCTCCGTTTCTTGGAGTTCTGTCTCCTCCCTGAAGACCCTGCCTCTCATACTCTTCAACAGGGCTGCTCTTTTTAACAGTTTCCAAGTTCTTTGTTTAAAGTTTCCCATCTTAAGGGCCTGGCCCTATGCTAAGGTATGCTGTGCCCAACTTGGACAAAGACAAAATTTCAAAGGCCTTGACACGTATACTGTCAGTTGAGCTCCAGTGATTGGGCTATATAAAGCCATTGACTAATTTGTCCAGATGGCCAAAACCACTTAAGATTGACTTAACCTTAGTTATCCTTTAACAAGGAACACCATAACCAGGAAACTGAGGTTCACTTATCGGTAATATTTTTACGACTTATCTCCCACGTTCTTCACAGGGACCAGCTTTCATTTTAAATGTATACGACACTCACTGTTATTTATCATTTGTATTTCAGCGTTGCCTAGAGGCTCCATTCAAGATCAGGGCTTGGTTTGTACTAACAATTTAGATTGGGGCTTGGTCTCTGGTTAGCAGGAAACTGAATAGCTAATTTTATGCCTTGCTGGTGAGGAGCCCACATTTCATTCCGGATGAAAGCTTTCATCTTTGTTCTAGTTCACACACATGAACATTTTTAATTAGAGCTGCACAATGTAGAGCACTAGAGTTCATGCATTGTGCATAATGCTTGGCAGTTTTCAGCCCATTGGCATCACAGCATTTTAGCCAGGGATGTTTCTTTGATGTCATTTGTGGGTTTTCTGTTGTCACAAATATTCCTCCCACTTCCACCCCCTCGATATTTGTCCTGTATAGTCACAGCACAGGAGAATAAACGAAAAAGCCCCTTAAACAACCCACCCTCATAACCATCCATGCTACAAAGCTCCTTGCTTTCTGGCTCTCCTTTACAGTGTCTCAGACTCAGCTGAATTCAGCCACTGTGAGTCAGATCCTAAAGTCCTTCATCAGGCAGAGATCCATTGGCTCCAATTAGCCTAATCCTGAGAGGTGCTGAACACCTGCAATTCCCACTGAAATCCGCAGGGCAGACACTGAGGCCCTCACTCCGTTTCTACTCACTTTTACTCAATTCTTATTCAGGCAAATCTCCATTTTAGTAAATGTGCAAAATCCTGATGCCCTGACTGAGATTTTACTCAGTTCCTAGTCTTGACTACAATGGCAGTTTGCTTGAGCAGGGATAGCGTGAACACTGAGTCAGGGCTTCAGAATTTGGCCAGACGTAACTCTTAACAAACACTCTTCACTATTTGGATATCATGAGTAGCCTAACAGGGGAAATAGGCTGTGCTCTTTAGGGCCCGATATTCTCCCCTCTATTAACTTGAGTGTTGGGAAGAAAGGCTAGCAGAAACACACCAAAGGACAGGGAAGTGGTGGGGAGGGGGGAAAAGAGCTAGTAACATTGCAACATGCTTCCCTTCATGTCTGCAGAGATGTCCCCTGCAGAAATAACACTGATGCTGTTTGTATTATCTTTAGTGGCGTTGCATTCAGAACATTTCAGGGCAGGGAGGAGGGAGCATGGTTCCTGACAAGCCATGCTGAGGGTTCTGGTGGGTAGCATGGAGGTTCAAGGCCTTGGTACAAGTGACCCTGCTCTCTGCAGATAGGGTTGCCAACTTTCTAATTGCAGAAAACCAAACACCCTTGCCCCGCCCCTGCCCCATCCCCTCCACAAGGCCCCACCCCCATTCACTCCACCCCCCACTCCCGATCCCGTCACTCGCTCTCCTCGCTCACTCGTTCATTTTCACCAGGCTGCGGCAGGGATTGGGGTGCGGATGTCAGGAGATCCATGTGATTTCTCCATGCAGATTTCCAGACACCCACAAGTACTGGTGTGTCTCAGTCCTTGTCTATTCTAAATGGAAGAAACCCCCCACTCCCTCTGCCAGAACAATCTCAGAGAAACTTTGGGAGCTGGGAACTGGAAACTTTCCTGACTGTCCTGGGGTTTGCCTGATGCAGGGAACAAACTAGTCCAAAGACACTTGGACGACTGTTCACATTAGCATCTTATCCATGATAGATATAGACAGAAAGAGACAGAGAGATAAAACATGGAGCTTTTCCTTTTTGCTGGTATTAGCAATGCTAATGAAATAGACTATGTTGACTGTTCTCTGAAAGTAATATCCTGACATCATCCAAATGGTTATTTTCAATAGGTTAATAGGCAGGCATCCAAGTCAAACAGACTAATAACAGCAGGTAAATTTGCTATTAACTCTTCTAGTTACACTACTTGATTAAATGTTGTTTTTACTAAGGTTTTATTCCCATCCCGATATATTACTTATATTGACTTATATGGAGAGAAATATAAAGGAGTGAAACCTTAAACTTATTTACACAGTAACCTGATCCTCCCCATAGCAAGTAAAAGGTAAATGCTAAACGTAGTGTAGTTCCTGTGCAAAGTGAACCAATACTAAATAATAATCGTACTGAGTGAAACCTTCACCCATTGAAATCATTGGGATTTTTGCTCCTGATGTCAGTGAAGCCAGGATTTCACCTACTGTCTCAGTTTGGTTCTTAGTGGACCTGTCACACACAGAAAACTCACCAGCATCATTGCCACTAATTGGCTTCCTCGCTGAAGGTCTCAGCAGAAAGACCCAGGGCTGAATGGAGCACAGAGATTGAACAACATACATACCCCCCCACTAGAAGCAGGCCTTCCAGGTCATAATTGACACATGCTGGTGGGGTGGAGAAAGCTGCCCAGGTTCTGTGGCTTCCTGCCCCAGGGCTGACCATATGGCACCTTTCACAATGACTCACATTTTGTTTTTAGTTCTAAAGAAAGTGGTAATGTTAGGAAATTTGTTGCTCTGTGATTTACCACCTCTTAAAAATTCAGTTATTGGGTTCATTAATTCATAGCCCAGTAAATTCCTGTTATACTGCTCTGTCTTTCCATAGCAACTTCCCTGTGCAGACCCCACAGAACTTTACAGACGTTAAGTGCTAGATTGTAACTGCCCTCAAGTGGATGAGTGAAGGGAGGAGAGAGCGTGCAAGATGCCTCATCCCTCCTCTTGGGCCCTGCACAGATGTCTGATATGAGCCACTACTCATGGCTAGCAGCACCAGCAGTGCTAGCCTCCTGGAAGGGAGCTATGGCACCAGCCTGCCTCTGTACCACCAAACAGAGATGGCAGGGCATGTAGGGGAGCACATGCTATATCCTTTACAAAGCTGGTGGAGCTGTGCTCTAATATGCGCTCTCCCAGAGTTTCTGAAGGAATGGTGGCTGAGTCAGTAGAATTCCTCTGGGGGCTACTGCTGTGATGTGGCTTCACTTAACACCCTTCTCTCCCTCCCAAAAGGGGCCTTGGCTTAAAAGCTATACTCCGATCCTGATTAATTAAACCTCACATACCCCTGTGAAGTAGGTAGGTGGTATATCCCCTTTAAACAGATGGGGAAACTAGACTCAGAAAGGTTAAGTGACTTGCCCAACGTTACATAGTAAATCAGGGCTGGAACCAAGAATGGACAGATTCTGCCCTGATTTATATGGGTTGTCTGGGGTGCACTGCAAGTCAGGGTGCACCACTCCTGATTCACAGTGAGTTTACTTTTGTTTACTTAAGGCCCAGTCCTGAAAGGTGCTGAGCACCTTCAACTCCTGCCAGATTGGGCCCATAGAACTTGACTCCATATATAGCACCACTCAAAGACACAGCAACACTATTTTCCTTTCAGAGTCGCAGCCGTGTTAGTCTGTATCCGAAAAAAGAACAGGAGAACTTGTGGCACCTTAGAGACTAACCAATTTATTTGAGCATAAGCTTTCGTGAGCTACAGCTCACTTCATCGGAAGCATGCAGTGGAAAATACAGGGGGGAGATTTTATATACACAGAGAACATGAAACAATGGGTGTTACCGTACCCACTGTAACGAGAGTGATCAGGTAAGGTGAGCTATTACCAGCAGGAGAGAAAAAAAACCTTTTGTAGTGATAATCAGGATGGCCCATTTCAAACAGTTGACAAGAAGGAGTGAGGAACAGTAGGTGGGGGAAATAAACATGGGGAAATAGTTTTACTTTGTGTAATGACACATCCACTCCCAGTCCTTATTCAAGCCTAATTTAATGATGTCCAGTTTGCAAATTAATTCCAATTCAGCAGTCGCTCATTGGAATCTGTTTCTGAAGTTTTTTTGTTGAAGAATTGCAACTTTTAGGTCTGTAATCAAGTGACCAGAGAGATTGAAGTGTTCTCCGACTGGTTTTTGAATGTTATAATTTTTGACATCTGATTTGTGTCCACTTATTCTTTTACGTAGAGACTGTCCGGTTTGGCCAATATACATGGCAGAGGGGTATTGCTGGCACATGATGGCATACATCACATTGGTAGATGTGCAGGTGAACGAGCCTCTGATAGTGTGGCTGATGTGATTAGGCCCTATGATGGTGTCCCCTGAATAGATATGTGGACACAGTTGGCAACAGGCTTTGTTGCAAGGATATGTTCCTGGATTAGTGTTTTTGTTGTGTGGTTGCTGGTGAGTATTTGCTTCAGGTTGGGGGGCTGTCTGTAAGCAAGGACTGGCCTGTCTCCCAAGATCTGTAAGAGTGATGGGTCATCCTTCAGGATAGGTTGTAGATCCTTGATGATGTGTTGGAGAGGTTTTAGTTGAGGGCTGGAGGTCACGGCTAGTGGCGTTCTGTTATTTTCTTTGTTGGGCCTGTCCTGTAGTCGGTACCTTCTGGGTACTCTTTTGGCTCTGTCAATCTGTTTCTTCACTTCAGCAGGTGGGTATTGTAGTTGTAAGAACGCTTGATAGAGATCTTGTAGGTGTTTGTCTCTGTCTGAGGGGTTGGAGCAAATGCAGTTGTATCCTAGAGCTTGGCTGTAGACAATGGATCGTGTGGTGTGGTCTGGATGAAAGCTGGAGGCATTTAGGTAAGTATAGCGGTCAGTAGGTTTCCGGTATACAGTGGTGTTTATGTGACCTTTGCTTATTAGCACTGTAGTGTCCAGGAAGTGGAACTCTTGTGTGGACTGGTCCAGGCTGAGGTTGATGGTGGGATAGAAACACCTACAAGATCTATTCAGGGCCTAATCACATCAGCCACACTATCAGAGGCTCGTTCACCTGCACATCTACCAATGTGATATATGCCATCATGTGCCAGCAATACCCCTCTGCCATGTATATTGGCCAAACTGGACAGTCTCTACGTAAAAGAATTAATGGACACAAATCAGATGTCAAGAATTATAACATTCAAAAACCAGTCGGAGAACACTTCAATCTCTCTGGTCACTCGATTAAAGACCTAAAAGTCGCAATTCTTCAACAAAAAAACTTCAAAAACAGATTCCAACGAGCGACTGCTGAATTGAAATTAATTTGCAAACTGGACACCATTAAATTAGGCTTGAATAAAGACTGGGAGTGGATGTGTCATTACACAAAGTAAAACTATTTCCCCATGTTTATTTCCCCCACCTACTGTTCCTCACTCCTTCTTATCAACTGTTTGAAATTGGCCATCCTGATTATCACTACAAAAGGTTTTTTTTCTCTCCTGCTGGTAATAGCTCACCTTACCTGATCACTCTCGTTACAGTGTGCATGGTAACATGCATTGTTTCATGTTCTCTGTGAATATAAAATCTCCCCCCTGTATTTTCCACTGCATGCCTCCGATGAAGTAAGCTGTAGCGCACGAAAGCTTATGCTCAAATAAATTTGTTAGTCTCTAAGATGCCACAAGTACTCCTTTTCTTTTTACTATTTTCCTTGAGTTTAGTTGCTCTGATGTTCCTTTAGCTTTGAGCATCACATGGCATGTCTGTGATGTGGCAGGCAGGCAGTGAGAGCTGCCAAGTGGGTATTAGCCCCAGTCATTGGGCTGAAATCAGAGCAGGAATTCTGAAAGCAAAACTATCTTTTGACTTTTTCCTTTCAGATTCCAATATAACATTACATTGCTTTCCCTACAAGCTGCTGAGTGAAGTACAACAAGGTTGGACCTGTGTGGTAACTAAGCAGGGGCTAAGGAGTTCCTGTCTTTGACTACTAATCAGCTGTATACAAATCTTTGCAGCAGTCCTTTGTTCTCTTGCCCTCCCTGCATGGGCATGGCTGTTATATAAAACGATGACTAATCCCTGCATTCAATTTCCTTAACATCTTTTTGCTGGCTCTTGTTGACACTGCAGTGGGAATTTAGATCTCAGCCTGAACATTAAGGAGCAGCTCTGAAGAGCTGGGAAGTACTGCCTCCTGACGGGCTCTTCTAGGGATTGACAGGGGCAACTCCCTTCCCTCTGCATGACCATCTTGTAAGGACCATCAGGCTGCACTGTGCCCTACACTGGCAGGAGCTGGGGTTTCATTTACCGAGACACTACTGTTACAAACCCTGGGCAAAACACTGCTCCCTGGTGTAAATTCAGAGTGATGCCACAGCTACACGTTTTATACTCCAAGGTGCTAGTTATAGCAGCGGTAAAGAAATGCGTTGGGTTTTTAAGCATATAATTATTTTATCCTGACACCCATTTTGTTTTTAAGACGTTATCACATTTTAGTGAGTGGCGGGGGCGGGAAAGAGTGAAAGGTTGCTCCGCTGTACTCTGCATTTGGGAAGGAGAGCGCTGGCTCAAATGGATGGAGGGGAAATAACTAAGGCCCCCTCATTCTGCAATGTACTTAAGCAGGTGCCTAACTTTAAGCATGTGGATAGTCCCATTGACTGCACATGAATTACTTATGTGCCTACAGTTAGACATCTGCTTGCAGAATAGGAGCCTCAAAGAATAGTTCCATTCAGTGGCCCCACTTCTGCACGGCACTTAAGCAAATGCCCACATCTATTCCAGTTCAGCAAATCCCTTGAGAATATGCCTAAGGGCCACTGACTTCAGCAAGAGTTGAGTATGTGCTTAACTGCTTTCCTGAATAGGGATGGACTTAAGCATATGCTTAGGCACTTTGCTGAATTGGGGCCTGTATCACTATGGTACTGCTGCTAATGAAATGCATAATAATGGGTGCTAAATGGGTTCCACATCCCCTGCCTAGCTACAAAAAATAGGACATCTCGTTCAGGGCTCAGTAAAAGAAGGGTCACCCTATGCAGTGTGAAATCATTGGTATTGCTGGCAATTTGATACTTGTACACACCCACACAGCCTTCCCACCCTAACCATACAGCTTCCAAGCTCATGTGACAGACATAAGTCCCATGGTGATACCCGACATAACAGAGCTAGGTAGATGGTTTGAAGATTTGCCATTTGCTAGGTTCCTTAGAAACTGCTTACTTGCACCTGTTTCCTCAGGGCTACACACATACGTGATAAGCAGGTCCTGTGAATATGGTGACCGGATGTCCCGATTTTATAGGGACAGTCCCAATTTTGGGGTCTTTTTCTTATATAGGCTCCTGTTACACCCTACCCCCATCCCAATTTTTCACATTTGCTATCTGGTCACCCTACCTGTGAAGGGTGTTCTCAGGAGATGGTTTATTCCTAAATTGAATTTTTCCTGAACACTAAATTATGTAGTAACATCCGCAGCCAAACATAGGGCTGGAAAATGGCACTTTTTGGTGGAAGGTGATTGAACCTTCGCTCCTGTTTAGACAGTAGTTGTATGAAGCACTCATTCATATAGTGCCAACCATCTGATAACTTATCAATAGAAAAAGAAGAGGAGTACTTGTGGCACCTTATAAATTTGTTAGTCTCTAAGGTGCCACAAGTACTCCTTTTCTTTTTGGCAGATACAGACTAATGCGGCTGCTACTCTGAAACTTATCAATGGAGACATTCCTACTTAAAGAGGGTAGGGTAACTGAAAAAGACATTGCTACCATTAGAAATTCATCCTCAATGACCAGAGAATAACACTTTCCTGGTTGAAATTTTTTAGCTAACTTTTTAGAAAAGTAGTAAAGGACTCTGGGCTAGATCCTGCCTTTGCTCTCTGCACAGAACACACACTGAGGTCAACAGTAATAGTTTGCACTTAATCACTATGTGACACCTTTCGTCTGATGTCCTATCTAATCCCCCTCTCTAGGTATTTCTAGAGCACCTATCACATCTCTGGGCCAAGTACAAAGTTAAAGGAGGCATCAAAGCAGTCTGAGACTGGATCATCTCAATGCACTTTACAGGCATTAGATAAATAAGCTTCATAATGCCCCTGTGAGGTTGAGAAGTATTTATCATCTCCATTTTACACAGAGTCAGATTTACCCAAGGGAAGGATATTAAATTAAATGGAAGGGGTGGAAAGGTGCCTTCTAAAGCAACTGTTTTGAATCTCTGTAACACTGTGGACTATACTAATGAGGAACATGCACAATAGCTTGTTTACAGAAAGCTTTCATGCCCCTATTGTGCAGTTGAATAGTATCCAACAGAATGGGAGAAAAAGACCTACTAAGAAAACTACTGATGTGCAAGCTTCTTTGACGGCTGCTGTTTCCCATTCATTGCAGGCCCCAGCATTTCTCAAATGCAGCCACCAGGGCTTTTCCTGCAGCCACAACAGCCTCCTGGGTAGAGATGGAGGAAGAGGCAAAACAGTATCCTCTCTCTGCAGTGCCCAGGGGCTCCGGGGGTGGGCTTCAGTCCCGTCCCCCCCACACACACACCCTTCATCTGTGGGACTCCAGCGATGGTCTTCCGTCCCTGTCGGCTCCGGGGGTGGGTTTCAGCCTCCCCTCCCCGCCAGCTCCAGCCATGGGACTCCGGTTCTGGGCTTCAGCCGGGCCAGTCTTACTGGGCACCAGAGTCAAAAGGGTGAGTCTGGGGTATGAAGCCATGGAAGGAAGCTCAGGGCAATGTGGGGAGGAAGCAGCAGGGCCTGTGAGGGCAATGGGGAGACTAGGGGAGTGGGCGGAGGTAGCAGGGACCAGCGGGGATCTGTGGAGGATGCGGGGAGGCAGCAGGGCCAGGGGCACCAACATACAACTGTACATTATTTTTATTATTGAGTCTGCAAAAAAACCCTACATAAATAAATTACAATGATTTGGACATGTATCTGGGCATATTTGTTTGTTTTTCCTAAAGTTAATTAAGTATTTTAGGAAAATTTGTCAGAGCAGCCACCAGCAAGAGTTGGTGGCCACATTCTGAGGACCCCTCTAGCATCTAACCTTTGCACAGGTCTAAGTGAGAGTAAGTCAGTGTCAGAGGGAGGAATACAGCCCAAGAGTCTGAATCCCAGCCCTCTGCTCTCACTCATAGACACCACTGCCAACATATGGCCTTTGCTTTGTTCTGATCTTTTGGAGTGTGTGTGTGTATATATCCTCCCATATAGTCCAGTGGGGTGTACTTTGCATGATTCCACCCCAGCTTGCAGGTACAGATTTAAATGGCTGACTGCACAAAACGCTAGACATCTTGAATCTGACAATAGGGGCTCTCTTTTCCTATGACTTGTCTTATTGTATTTATGTCACGCTTTATCCTGTGACACAACTAAAGGAAATATGGAGATGAGGGAATGCTTATCCATTCTCTTCTCTTGCAAATAGCAAAGTGTGGCATTGAAATCATGTAGCTTCAGGCACTGAACTATGGGTCCTTCATCATCCTGATCATTGCACAAACACACCAGAGATAGAGAAAGGGAGAAAGTTATAATGGTACGTATACATAATTCCTTAAGCATTATCTCTATGTACATTTTGCAATGATTATGATGACCAGTGGGCTATTGAATCTTGATAGAGACCTCACATGCCACATTTTGGTAAACTTAATATGCAAGCGCCTGACGCAGGAAATCTCTGTAAGATTCTATGCACTCCCTATGCCCTCTGCCAGTTGGCATCCAACAGTTACTGGGTCACAGTAGGTCAGTGAAATATTAAATCCCCCTGCACTCAAAGGGAAACTTAGTAGCACAAGAGGGCAGAGACACTCATCCACACTATATATAATGCACACAGAGATGGGGCGTGGTCTGAGGACATGGAGATGTGGCCCACTAAAAAAATCCTATGCCCAACACACACATATTCAGAGCTTCTGGCCACCCTACCTTACAGAAGCAGCAGTGTGGTGGCCCCAGTGGCCATGGGGAATTGCCTCAGCCACTTTTGAAAATGGGATCCAGGTTCCTAAGTCGATAAGGTGCTTCGGATAATTTGATTTTTTTTCCCCGCTTACATTTTCAGTGGTGCAAAAAAGAGAAGGTGTGTTCAATAGTTCATTTGCTGAAACTCCTCGTTAGAGATGACAGAGCTCAGGGATGGTGTTTGTGAGACAGAAAAGTTTACAGGAATTGCTGTTTGCAGGAAAAAATTTTAAGCCTTGGCATGGTCTAGTACACACAGAAAGCTTGTGTTGCCCCTGGGAATCCCACCTTTTGGCCACCTGCTTATTTTGTGAGAGAGGAGAATAAACTAAATCTCATTGCCTCAGTATTTTCCCCTAACAAGCTTCTTTTGCTTCCTCATCTTCCCCAGCATACAATAATGTGGACAAAAGCAATTGAGGGGCTGTACCTGCAAGATACTGAATGGCACTCACTGCCGCAAAGGGAGGGGGCTTGAATTGGTAGAGACCCTATATTCAAAGCCCATGAACAATCAGAATCCCACATTGTATAGAAGAGAGCACTGGGAGATTACTATTTAGCTATTTCCCAACGGGATAATGAATAGGGGTGTTTTTTTTCAAAATTCAGGCACAGTTTCAATAAGAGCAATGTAACCTGACCTGGAGATTATTACACATAGCTCGAGTGGAGAGGGTACCTGGAATAGCCAAGTAACTGCCAGATGCCACAGAAGACTGATCAAGACTGAAAAGGTTAGCTGATGAGTTCTGTACCATCCTAACAAGATACTAATTTTCTATGAGTAATTTTTAAAAAGGTCAGTAATCAGAATTCTGAAAATAAGGCCCCACTGTGGATAAGACATAATCATACACACATCGATGGCCGATTACATGAGTTGGATATTCTGCAGAATATTTAGTGAAGTCAGATATATATTTTTTAAAAAATCAAATAATTCTTTTGTGACTGTAGCAGGGCAGTTACCCCGCTCTGGTGGAAAAAGGCTAGGTGGTTATAAGGGCTCCGGGAGCAGCTGGGTGTCTCTCTCTCTAGCTGTGGAGAGAGAAGGACCTCGCTGCCTGGGAATAGAGTACCTGGAGCAGAGCAGAGCAGTGCTGGGGAAGAGCAAGAGCAAGAGGAGCTGGGGAGCTCCAACCTGGTAAACCCCCAGTCTGCAGGCCTTGGTGAACGCCTACGAAGAGGTACTGGGGCTACAGAGGTGCAGCCCAGGGAATAGGCAGAGGCAGCTGGTCCGACCCCCTTGCCAATGATGAGTGGCCATTACAGAATGCAGTTTGCCCCAGTGAGAGGGGGCCAGATGATGAATGGCAGTAGCCACTGAAGCAACGTGGGTATAGAGGGGTGGGGGTTCCTCTGAAGGGGAGACCCAGAGAGTGGGGGTATTGTGGGGGCCAGAACTCCAAGGAGAAGGTGCACTGGGATCCAGGAGTGACACAGGGGCCTGAGGCAGGCGAGACACCGGCCAGCAGAGGGCACTCTGAGGCTGAAGAGCTAATTCCCAAGACGACCAGCAGGAGGCGCTGCACCAGTGAGTCATCGCTCTGCTAAGGTGACATTTAAGTTACTCTGAAAAATAATGCTGTATGAATGGCATCATGGGGTTATTGCCTCCCAATGATTTCAGATCCAGTTAGAAACCCCACTTTTTACTTGTGAAGTGGACTAAGTATGAGCCGTACAAACTTATCTCAAGATCCGAAAAGACAAATTGGGTTCTTTCATACTCACACTTTATCACTAGTCATAGAGATTCTGCAGATCACATTCTGCCCTCAGTTGCCATTGCATTATCTTCAACAGGCTCATACGGATGAGCCTGCAGTTGGAACTTAGTGAACTATCCTGCGGATGATGCACAAGGAAGAACAGACTCCTACTCACTCTGTTGACTCTGCCAGGCTAACCGAACAAAGAGTAGTAAAAATTAATCAAGAAGGTGCCATGTTAACCTAGACACTTTTCAGAAAGTGGCCTGATTTTCAAGAGCGCTGAGCACCTGCAGTTGCCACTGACCTAATGGGGCCATAGGTTGCTCAGAATCTCCAAAAATCAGGCCATCAGAGTCTAATCAGGGAAAATCTAGTTCCTGAAGCTCTGAGAGCTGCACTGGAATCAAATCATGATTCAAGAACTGGAGCGATCCCTTCTAATCTTAATGCACTCCACCTGACCACAGAACATGGGGACATACTTCCCAGTGCCCAGAAGAGGAGAAACCCCCATATATATTGCTCAAGTTCTCAACTGAGCATGGGCAAGAAAGCTAGGACAGCTGTAAAGAACATGCAGGCTCTCAAAGGTGACTGTTACTGCTATGCCCATTTCAATAAAGGACAATTGGAGGAAAAAATGATTATAGCTTTAACTCTTAAGCACACAAGGGCCCTAAGAAAAGAGGGGCAAGCTTTTGTAGCCACCTGTTCTAAACTCTGCCCTCAGTTACACCTGTACAATGTCATTAATTTCAGTGGGGTTATGCCTGGGTGAAACTGAAGTCATACAGTAAAGATCCACTTCAGGAAAGTCCAAGGCTTGTCCCTTTACTAATGCAAAACTAAGAGAATCATGGCAGCCAGTCTCTCAAAAGCAAGTAGAGGTTTTTAGCATCAATCTCTCAGAGCTCTGCTCCCTGGCATTTCTCCAGGCACTTACGCATGATGCTCTCCTCATTCTCTGACCAATGAGTCATTGTGGCTAAGAATAAGGTGATCAGTCTTCTCTTGCTATCATCATAGCCTGCATCATTGTTAAAGATGAGGAGTCAGATCCTCAGCTGTTGTAACTCAGCATAGCACTAATGGCTTCAATGGAGCTGTGCTGTTTGACTAGCTAAAGAGCTGGCTCATGAGCTCATCTTCAGTTTCAGGGCTCCAGTCCCAGTGGCTGGGGTGCTAACCTGGGACTCAGAGACCGAGATTTGATTCCTTTCTCCACCCCAGACTTCCTGTGTGACCACAGGCAAGTCATTTACTGCCTCATTTCCCCATTTTACGTGTGGGGATTAGAACACTTGTGTACCTCACGGGGTGTTGTGAGAATACAGTGTGTGGTATTCAGATATTACAGGAATGAGGGCCACATATGTACCTAGGACAGCTCTAAGAGCAGTTCACAGCTTGCAGTATCCAGTTCTTCTGAGGAATTATCAAGACACGCTGAAGAAGAACAGGATGTACAGAGAGAACCTTGAGTTTCCCCACGCTCATGCCACTCTACATGAGCAAATGGGCAAATCTCTGCTTTTGTACCTGTTTTAATTTCTTGGGAGCTCTTCAGTCCTTTGGCAGCATAGCCAGAGTCATGCAATCAAGCCCCAAAGTCGTTTCTGCTCCTCTCTCAACACGGGAAGTCATTAGAAGTATGACACTGTCATGTATGACTAGAGCAGGCTGTAGGCCCACTGAGCCCAGTTCACCGGGGGGGAGCGGGGGTAATAGCTTTATTGACTTCAGTGGAGTTTGCAGTAGGACTGAATATTCCTTGCTGGGTCTTGACCATTTCATGAGAACTTTGTAAAAAAGTTGAATGATGGCAATTAAACAAACAAAAAATACTTTTGTGCCAGAGGACTGGGAAAAACACAGCTGCAAAAAGGCCCCATCCATTGTGGGGCAGAGGGGAGGCATGATCAGGCAAAAAGTTGGCTGCTCCCCAAAACAAACACTTGGTAATGATCTTCCAGGGTATTGGTCTCATTCCACTCCCACTTAAGTGAATGGTAAAATTCCTATTGACGTCAACGAGAACAGCATTAAATTCCTGAGTGCTTTGGAAAACCCCTTCCAGAGTATGTTCAGCTCTATATAGTTGTCCAGTTTCCAACTTAAATACATGACTACTACATGAGTCTCTCCCTTCAACTGCAAGCTCACACCACTTATTTCACCAGCTGTTCTATAAACACCTCTCCTGTCATACACTCCTTCATCTAAAATTATCGCCTGGCTCTGGTCTGTCCAATAACCTCAAATTGATCAACAAGGTTGGTTCAATGATAGCCATTAGCTCGGTGAAGATACTCACCAGCCACTTCAATCATTGCCTCTCAAGGCTAGTAAATCCCAATCTTGTTGCCCTCGACTTATACATAAGCCATTCCGATATTATAGCTCTGTGCTGTCCATTTCCAGCTCTGTTCAACTTAAACTGGTGCTTTAACAAGGCCCAACAGGGTTCAAATGCAAACAGTAATCACCTAAATGCAGCAGCAGAGCAGAAATCCCTATTTGTTAAAAATCAGTTCAGAGTTGTCTGGTTCCCGTTCACGATGAAGAGGTGTCAGAAAACCGTAACAATTGGCTCTAACTGGTGCCCTTTTGCTGACAGTCACAGGAAAGGTCAAGGATCCGCTAAATGAACATGGAGACTGAACTACCCTTTCATCCATGGTTGTAATCCTCTGAAACTCCAGCCATCCATGCTGTACCAAATCTGTGGGTGAATACAAGACTTCAGTTTCCAGGGCAGATAGTCAAGCCCCTTTCACTGTTACTAACTTCATTTTCACCGAACAGTTCTCAGCAGCTCACTGACATACTTCCCATTTAAAAGCATTTTTTTGAAAATTTCATACCATTATTCATTCATTAAATGTAGGATTTCCTAAGGACAGTAAATAAAACAGCTTCATTCGGCAAATATATAGGAATTTCCCTTTGTTAGTTTACTCAAGAAAAATAGCATCAGCTCAAGATGACAATAGATGAATGATGTGGTCATGTCTTAGCAACATCATCTACTGTATTTCAAGCAGAATACTTTCTCTAGCATTTTATCTTGCTCTGGGCAGCCTTGATGGAAGGGTTAGCTCTTCTTGTCTTTCCTCTTTTAAAGAAAAGATTGCTACTAAGTGGGATTAGCCTCCCTTTCACTTACCTTGCTCTTTTGAAGAGGTATGGGATAGTGCCACAGTATTTTTCTCTGTGAATTACACAATCTGTTTCTGAGTTGCAATTATTTTAGTGAGTGAGCCAATAAGGCAAACCAAAGAGGTAAGCAAGTAGGGCAACACAATGAAATCTCCAATCAAAAGGAGAAGACCGTCTATATTTGATCATTTGATGTCACTGCTTGTGTTTATGACAGCAAAATCCACCTATGCAAAAGAGACTGCAATGCAGAACCCAAAAGAGAGGAGGTGAAGGCCAAAACTGTATCTTTAACACAAAGATGTTTTCTTTTTAAAGACACATTTAAAAACTACAGGGGAAAATGAGGTTGGGTCGAAAACAATGTTAGAAGTGACAACATGAGCTGCTTTATACTATTGTTGCTTCATAACACAATAGGTAGCAGGTTTAAAACAAACACAAGAAAGTATTTTTTCACGCAACACACTGTCAACCTCTGGAACTCCTTGCCAGAGGGTGTTGTGAAGGCCAATACTATGATGGGGTTCAAAAGGGAGCTAGATAGGTCCGTCAATGGCTTTTAACCAGGATGGGCAGGAATGGTGTCCCTAGCCTCTGTTTGCCAGAAACTGGGATTGGGTGACAGGGCATGGATCACTTGATGATAACCTGTCTGTTCATTCCCTTTGGGCACCTGCTATTGGCCACTGTCAGAGGACAGGGTACTGGGCTCGATGGACCTTTGGTGTGACCCAGTATGGCCGTTCTTATGTTCTTAATACCGGAAAATGGGACAGAGCATATTTCAGTGCTGTACAACTCAGACAGTGCAATCCATTCATAATAAAAATGTCTATGTTAAAGGAACATCTTTTCAGCTGAAAGGAAAGCAGAGCAAGGACTGATCAAATTCAGTTTCACTTCAGTGTTATTAGAGTAATATTTTTTTATTCTAATATCAGACCTACAATTCTTAGTTTAATTTGAAAACAATATTAAAATCTTTAACATGTATATAGTGTTTCAACTTAAGTATTTTAAAAGCAAGAGATAATATCTGGCATTTATGCATAACTTTGCAGATATTAAATAATCTTCATGACAGTGCTGTGAGATAAGCAAGTTAGTAGTAGCTTAATCTTCCAATCAGGGAAATGAAGGCAGATAAGTGATGAGACTTGCTCTAAGACACACAGTGAGTCAGTGGTAGAGCCATATTGAGAATTCATGACCCCTGGACTCCCAAATTAGTGTGCATTATTATTTATTCATAGTAGTGACTAAAATGTGCTGGGTACATTCTTGACTTTCAGAAGGGGATGGTACTTGCTCTGAGATGTTCACAGTCTAAGGAAAGATTGGCAAGTAGACAAGAGGTTGGGGGAAAGGACCAAAAGGATTATAAAATGTAAGTTAATTAGAACCACTCTAAGTAACATGGAATCCAATTAACTTTTATTTTAAAACAGCCCTATTTGTTGTTTCCCTGTCCCTACCTTCTGTTTATCCTGTTTTTTTGTAACTTTAAAGTTTTGCCTAGAGGGGAATCCTCTGTGTTTTGAATCTTATTACCCTGTAAAATTACCTTCCATCCTGATTTTACAGAAGTGTTTTTTCTACTTTTTTTCCCCTTTTTATAATAAAGTTCTGTTTTTTAAGAATCTGTTTGGTTTTTAGTGTCCTAAAAACCAAGGGTCTGGTCTGTGCTCACCTGGTTTACCTATTTGGTTGGTAGATTATTCTCAAGCCTCCCCAGGAAAAGGGGTGAAGGGTCTTGGGTGGATAGTTTAGGGAAACAGGAACTCCAAGTGGTCCTTTTCTTGAATCTTTGTCTAACTCACTTGGTGGTGGCAGCAGTACCCATCCAAGGACAAGGAAGGATTTGTACCTTGGGGAAGTTTTTAGCCTAAGCTGGTAGAAATAAGCTTAGGGGGTCTTTCATGCGGGTCCTCACATCTGTACGCTAGAGTGCAGAGTGGGGAGGGAACCTTGACAGGCCCAATACAGAGATAGAGGCCAAGTGCATAATTTAGATCCAGATTTGGATTCTGAACACCTCTACCCCGATTTCAAAAATGTTTGGAGCCAGGGTTTTGGTTCAGCACCATCTCTTTTAAAATAAAATTAAAAAGGAAATGACCTGACACACTAGAAATGTTGATCTAAAGGGGATGGGAGGAACTGCCGGTAAACACGCCTTTACCCAGCAGGAATTCACAATGAGCTAGCAATCTTTCTATAATTTTCTAATTTTGCTCTTTACCATTTTTACTTGCTCTGCCAAAAATTACCTCCTCCCTGCCAGCTCCTTGCAGTCTGTGACCTCTTCTATCCCAGAGAATAAGCTGTGATGGTAAAGCACTGCAGGTCTTCTGGAAAATGGAAAGCACCTCATAGTCAGGGTTCTATGATCAATTCTTTGTTTTTAAAGTGCCAAAGAGATGCATGCTGACAACATCAGATTAGTTCAGAGCACTTTTAAAAGTGCATCCTGGACTTCTAATTCTAAAATTTATCTTTCAAGTGAATTCAGCTAGGTGCCAGATTGGCATTAACAATCTGAAGGCCTCTGAATGGGCAGCAATGGTCCAAGCTTCTTCAGATAGCCAGCAACAATCCAAAACCCTGTCCTGGAAGGATCACCTCTGGTGAGAAAGAGTAGTTAATTCTCCATTCTTAGTCTTTATGCTGAAACTGCCAACAAGGGTGCCAGCTGTGCCACTTCTCCTGGTGGGTTTTGTGATTGGGACACCTGTCCACTAGGAAATGGACTGAAGCCATTGGCTCATTTCACGTAGGCCACTAAAACACACTAAATGCTACCAATGTTTGCTTACTAACTGGTGCCTAATCTGAAGCAGACTCAACTATTTTTAATTTGTTATGAATCATTTGGTCCCTTTGATAGCAACTTCAGAGATCTCCCTCTGCCACAGCCAATATTTTAAACAATGTACTTTAACTTCATTTGCAGTGCTTTCTTTAACATGTTCTTACTGATGCTGGTTCTCAGAATGTATGGCTTATGTTAACAAGCTATGCTAATGAATTTACACTTCCTATTTCACTTAGGGTCTGACCCAAAGCTCATGGAAATCAATGGGAGTCTCCACCGATTTCATTGGACTTTGGATCAGGTCCTTACAGAACGGAGTGCAGAATTCTGCAAGTGATGTACTATGCTCTCCATGGGCTAGCTCCTCAATATTGAACATACTGGACTCTTGACAGCATGATCTCTTGCAATTTGTTTTTATTCATGCAGTGCCATGATCCTTACACTTTTTACCCCTGCTAGCAAGGCCAGCAATTATGTTTGTAACATTCTTTTTTGGCTGTAATGAGGTCTTCAGTCAAAATTTAAGTAATGCCTAAAGTATGTTATTTTCTGCCAAAACATTAAAGGAAAACAAGTGTTATGGGAAAGGTTTCTACAGCCATAAAAGCCTTTATGTTCAAAAGGCTTATAGAAATGAAGCTTATACAAACAGAAGTGGCTCACAGGTTGGGCACAAAAACATGATTATTATGTATTTGTGGGTGAACTAGTGCTAATGAAAGCAAGGGATTGATCCAAATCTCATCACACTTAATGGAAAGGCTTCCAGTGAAGTCAATGGTCTTTGTTTCAGAGTCAAGAGGCTTGCTCCTGCTCCTGTTGAATTCAATAAGAAAATTCATTGATTTCAGTGGTGCAGACCCTGGACCTCATTGCACGGACTACACTAAGGACAGTTTGGGCAAGTGCAGTGTGCATTTTCCATCATACCTCCGCCAAGGCACTTCATCCTGACCTGCATCTCCTTCATTCTTCAAGTCCTTTGAAATGCCCCAGTAGGACTGAGGGTGGTGAGCGACAGGGGAAAAAGGTGGGCAGTTCAGGAGGCACAGGAGAAAGCAAAAGAGAAGAAACAAAATCCACATCTCCTTCTAGCCTCTGGCTGAAACTGGGCAGCTCTCCTGTGGAAAAACTAAATGCTCAGGAAGAAGTATCTGCTTCCTGCCTGTAGAATGTGTAGCATGGCCTGACTGGCCACTGCCTCACCTCTTACCTAGACATGTCCAACAGAGACCCAGTGTACGCAATTGAGGGGGGGGAAGTAATCTCTAACAATGTGCTGTGCTTCACGAGGCTTATCGTGTATTGGTGCTGGGCTTTAATATTAACATCCTGCCACAATAAATGATCAGATAGCACACATGTGATGAGTGCCATATTTGTTAAACTATCCATCCTTTGGCTGCTCATTTTCCTCCAGTTTTTTAGCTCAAAACTACAATTTGACATTTGAGCCAGAATGTTGTCAGTAGGGCACCTAAAGTTAGGCACCCAAATCCATATCTAGGTGCCTACATGCAAGTAGCCTGACTTTCAGAGATGCTGTGCACCTAAACCTCCAGCTGAAGTCTAGACAGATTGACCACTAATGTCAAATGGGAACTGCGGGGGGGCGGCCCTCCCAAAATATCAGGCCACTTCTATTTAAAGGCCTAACTTTAGTCATCCTAGTATGAGAAGTCTGGTCTCAGTGCAGGTCTCCCAACCACTTACCCCAATACTAAAATCTACCAGGATGCTGATTTACTTGGGCTTTATGTGATGCTCCATTTATTTATATTATGCAATCTGTTGTTCAAGGCAATGCATTTTAAATTAGTGGTTGCAAATTGGTGTTTAGTAGTTTCAGCCAGTACTAACTGTTAGTTTAGGTGCTATATAAATATAAATTAGCATCATTACTCAACAATCCAACTCTGCCCCATTTATTCATTTATCTAAATATGTCAAAGTAGTCAAGCTTGACTGGGAAGTGAATTGGAACCATCAGCTCATTTCACATCAGAGTCACTATTTGGTAAGAAGCATACCATGAGAATGAAAGGGATTCTACTTATGTGATATTTTACTGGTAAGAATTTTTTTGAAAGCTCATCTGTCAGCTGCTTACTGAGTCAAGTTCTCTCATCATGAACTGTGTGGAGAAAGTGAACGAGGAAGTGTTATTTACCCCTTCACATAATACCAGAACCAGGGGTCACCCAATGACATTAATAGGCAACAGGTTTAAAACAAACATAAGGAAGTACTTCTTCACACAACGCACAATCAGCTTGTGGAACTCATTGCCAGGGGACGTTGCAAAGGCCAAAACTATAACTGGGTTCAAAAAAGAATTAGATAAGTTCATGGAGGATTGGTCCTCAATGGCTATTAGCAGGGATGCAACCCCATACTCTGAATGTCCCTAAGCCTCTGACTGCCAGATGCTGGGACTGGAAAGAAGGGATGGATCACTTGATAATTGCCCTGTTCTGTTCATTCCCTCTGAAGCATCTGGCACTGGCACTGTCGGAAAACAGAATACTGGGTTAGGTAGACCATTGGTCTGAGCCAGTATGGTTATTCTTATGTTCTCATTTATGGAAGGATGCTGGAGGTGGCCCAATCAAAAAGAAAAACAAAACACGCCTTTCATCTTGAAGGTCCCAAAAGTGCTCAACAAACTATATACATAGAAGGATAATTGAAAATGCAGACTCTTCAGGCGTGGAATGCAGCAATTATTTTAACAGTGCTACACAACAGTCTGAGAGGAAGAGGAATACCATATCCATTTGAAACAGCAGAGGAAATTTAGGACTTGTCTACCCAGGGACACTTAGGCCTGGTCTACACTACGAGTTTAGGTCGAATTTAGCAGCATTATCTCTATTTAACCCTGCACCTGTCCACACGAAGAAGCCCTTTTTTTCAACTTAAAGGGCTCTTGAAATCGATTTCTTTACTCCACGCCTGACAAGGGGATTAGAGCTGAAATTGGCCTTGCCGGGTCGAATTTGGGGTACCATGGATGCAATTAGACGGTATTGGCCTCTGGGAGCTATCCCAGAGTGCTCAGTTGTGACCACTCTGGACAATGCTCTCAACTCAGATGCACTGGCCAGGTATACAGGAAAAGGCCCGCTAACATTTGAATTTCATTTCCTGTTTGGCCATCGTGGCGAGCTCACCAGCACAGGTCATCATGCAGAGCCCATCATCACAAGAGACCACGCAGTCCCAGAATCACCGAAGAGCTCCAGCATGGACCGAACGGGAGGTACGGGATCTGATCGCTGTATAGGGAGACGAATCTGTGCTGACAGAACTCTGTTCGAAAAGATGAAATGCCAAAATATTTGAAAAAATCTCCAAAGACATGAAGGACAGAGGCTATAACAGGGACCAGCAGTGCCGCGTGAAAATTAAGAAGCTCCGGCAAGCCTACCAAAAAAACAGAGAGGCAAACGGCCGCTCTGGTTCAGAGCCCCAGACATGCTGCTTCTATGATGAGTTGCATGCCATTCTAGGGGGTGCAGCCGCCACTACCCCAACCCTATACTTTGACTCCATCCAAGGAGTGAGAGGCAATATAGAAATGAGTTTTGCGGGCAAGGAACATGTTGATGAGGAGGAGGTTGTAGATAGCTCACAGCAAGGAAGTAGAGAAACCGGTTTCCCCAGCAGCCAGGATCTGTTTATCACCCTGGACCTGGACCCAGTACCCCCTGAACCCACCCAAGGTGGGCTCCCGGACCCTGAAGGTGGAGAAGGGACCTCTGGTGAGTGTACCTTTGTAAATATTATACATCGTTTAAAAGCAAGTGTGTTTAATGATTAATTTGCCCTGGCATTCGCAGCCAGTACAGCTACTGGAAAAATCTGTTAACGTGTCTGGGGATGGAGCGGAAATCCTCCAGGGACATCTCCATAAAGCTCTCCTGGATGTACTCCCAAAACCTTTGCAAAATGTTTCTGGGGAGGGCAGGCTTATTCAGTCCTCCATGGTAGGACACTTTACCACGCCATGCCAGTAGCACGTAGTCGGGAATCATTGCAGAAGAAAGCATTGCAGCGAATGGTCCCGGTGTTTGCTGGCATTCAAACAACATCCGTTCTTTATCTCTCTGTGTTACCCTCAGAGGAGTGATATCATTCATGGTCACCTGATTGAAATAGGGTAGTGTTAGTAAGCGGACATTCAGAGGTGCCTGGTCCTGCTGGGCAGTTTGCATGTGGCTGAACAGAAATCTTCCCTGCTGTTAGCCATGCAGTGGGGGGAGGGGTGAAGCCATCATCCCAGAGAATTGGGGGGGGCAGGAGAGGGGGGTTAGTTGGTTTTCTGCTGCACGTGAACCCGGAAACTGCAGCCCTTCCTTTTAAATTGACAACCCATTTTTAATGGCCAACCCAATGGCTGTTTCGTATAGGAAATGAGGGTGCTGCTGTTTGAAGCCATTCCCACATGTTATGAAGGTTAAAGAAGCCAAAAGACTGTGGCTTACCATGGCTGCCTGCAAGCCAAATTCTGTTGCCCGGCTCTGCGTGAGTAATCCCTCACACCAAACTGGCATACCCTCAATAAGAGGCAAAATGCAACCTTGTAATGAAAGCACATGTGCTATGTAGTGTTAACAGCAAGGTTTACCATGAAAGAGTGTACCCCTTGTTCTATAAAATGTGTCTTTTTAACTAGCATTCTCCTTTTTTTTTCCTCCACCAGCTGCATATGTTTCTCTTTCCCAGAGGCTAGCGAAGATTAGAAGGCGGAAAAAATGCACTCGCAATGAAATGTTCTCTGACCTCATGCTGTCCTCCCACACTGACAGAGCACAGCAAAATACGTGGAGGCAGACAATCTCAGAGTGCAGGAAAATACAATATGACCACGAGGAGAGGTGGCGGGCTGAACATGGTAGGTGGCGTCAGCTTGCTGAAAGAAGGCAGGAGTCAATGCTCAGGCTGCTGGAGGATCAAACTCATATGCTCCAGCGTATGGTTGAGCTGCAGGAAAGGCAGCAGGAGCACAGACCGCCACTACAGCCCCTGTGTAACCAACCGCCCTCCTCCCTAATTTCCATAGCCTCCTCACCTAGACGCCCAAGAACTCGGTGGAGGGGCCTCCGGCCACCCAGCCACTCCACCCCAGAGGATTGCCCAAGCAACAGAAGGCTGGCATTCAATAATTTTTAAAGTTTTCAAGTGCTGTGTGGCCTTGTCCTTCCCTTCTCCACCACCCCAGCCAGTGCTTCCCTCCTCCACCACCACCCCCGGGCTACCTTTGCAATTATCCTCCTGTTTGTGTCATGAATAAATAAAGAATGCATGAATGTGAAGCAACAATGGCGTAATTGCCTGTGCAAGATCGAAGGGGGGAGGGGAGGGTGCTTAGCTTACAGGAAAGTAAAGTGAACCTGGGGGGAGGGGGGTTCCATCAAGGAGAAACAAACAGAACTTTTGCACCGTAACCTGGGCATTCCTGAAACTGGTTTTCAAAGCTTCTCTGATGCGCACCATGCCCTCCTGTATTCTTCTAACTGCCCTGGTGTCTGGCTGCCCGTAATCAGTGGCCAGGCGATTTGCCTCAACCTCCCACCCCGCCATAAACGTTTCCCCCTTACTCTCACAGATATTGTGGAGCGCACAGCAAGCAGTAATAACAATGGGAATATTGGTTTCGCTGAGGTCTAAACAACTCAGTAAACTGTGCCAGCGTGCTTTTAAACGCCCAAATGCACATTCTACTACTATTCTGCACTTGCTCAGCCTTTAGTTGAACAGCTCCTGACTACTGTCCAGGCTGCCTGTGTATGGCTTCATGAGCCATGGCATTAAGGGGTAGGCTGGGTCCCCAAGGATAACTATAGGCATTTCAACAACCCCAGTGGTTATTTTCTGGTCTGGAAAGTAAGTCTCTTGCAACAGCTGTTGAAACAGACCAGAGTTCCTGAAGATGCGAGCGTCATGTACCTTTCCCGGCCATCCCACTTTGATAGTGGTGAAACGTCCCTTGTGATCCACCAGTGCTTGCAGCACTATTGAAAAGTACTCCTTGCAGTTTATGTACTCGCTGCCTTGGTGCTCCGGTGCCAAGATAGGGATATGGGTTCTGTCTATCGCCCCACCACAGTTAGGAAATCCCTTTGCAGCAAAGCCATCCACTATGACCTGCACATTTCCCAGAGTCACTACCCTTGATAGCAGCAGATCAGTGATTGCGTTGGCTACTTGCATCACAGCAGCCCTCATAGTAGATTTGCCCACTCCAAATTGATTCCCGACTGACCGGTAGCTGTCTGGCATTGCAAGTTTCCACAAGGCTATTGCCACTCACTTCTCAACTGTGAGGGCTGCTCTCATCTTGGTATTCTTGCACCTCAGGGCAGGGGAAAGCAAGTCACAAAGTTCCATGAAAGTGCCCTTATGCATGTGAAAGTTTCGCAGCCACTGGGAATCGTCCCAGACCTGCAACACTATGTGGTCCCACCAGTCTGTGCTTGTTTCCCTGGCCCAGAATCAGTGTTCCACACCATGAACCTGCCCAATTGACACCATGATGTGCACATTGCAGGGGCCCGTACTTTGTGAGAAGTCGATGTCCATGTCCTCATCACTCTCGTCACCGCGCTCACAGTCACCTCCTCCTCGCCTGGTTTTGTTTTTCTTGCAGGTTATGGTTCTACATATCATGCTGGATAATGCATGCGATGTTTATAGTGCTCATAATTGCCGCGGTGATCTGAGCGGGCTCCATGTTCCCAATGCTATGGCGTCTGCGCTGAAAAAAGGCACGAAACGATTGTCTGCTATTGCTCTGACGGAGGGAGGGGCAACTGACAACATGGCTTCCAGGGAATTAAAATCAACAAAGGGGGTGGCTTTGCATCAAGGAGAACAGAATGGCCCCCTCAAGGATAGAACTCAAAACCCTGGGTTTAGCAGGCCATTGATTTCATGGAGGGGAGGAGGGGGGAGAAAATGAATACAAAACAAATCTGGTCTATTTCTTGTTTGATCCACTTCATCTATCTTTATAGATCTCGCTGGCAGCAGACAGCGTAGTACGACTGCTAGCCATGGTCCTCTCCTGGGTGCTCAGCAGAAGACGGTGCAGTACGACTGCCAGCAGGACTGAATCACCATGAGACGAAACTTAAAAGGGAAATAACCTGGCTGAGTCACTCCCATGTTTGCCCAGGCACTCCTGACCGACCTCACTGAGGTGGGCTAAAAGAGCACCCTGGAGTAAGGCGACGATGGCTACCAGTCATACTGCACTGTCTGCTGCCAAAAGGCAATGAGCGGCTGCTGTGTAGCAATGCAGTACTGCGTCTGCCAGCATCCAGGAGACATACGGTGAGCTGAGTGGGCTCCATGCTTGCCGTGGTACGGCTTCTGCACAGGTAACCCAGGAAAAAAGGCGCAAAACGATTATCTGCCATTGCTTTCACGGAGGGAGGGAGGAAACGGGGGGGCCTGATGATATGTACCCAGAACCACGCGCGACAATGTTTTTGTCCCATCAGGCATTGGGATTTCAACCCAGAATTCAAATGGGTGGCGGAGACTGCAGGAACTGTGGGATAGCTACCCACAGTGCAATGCTTCGGAAGTCAACGGTTGCCTCGGTACTGTGAATGCACTCCGCCAACTAAATGCACTTAGAGCATTTGTTTGGGGACACACACAATCAACTGTATAAAAATGCTTTTACAAAACTGACTTCTACAAATTCGACCTAATTTCGTAGTGTAGATATACCCTTATAAGAAAAGTTAATCCTAAATGACTGGATGTGAATTAAACTAAAAGCAAATTAAGGCCATTCTAATTCTGAACAAGAGAGTCCACACAGGGGTTTAAATGCAGTTTAACTTATCCACTTTAAATTCACACCATTAGTTAACTTGGATTAATTTTCCTGAGTGTCCCCATGTAGACAAGCCCTTAGTAGTAAGAAGGCAGAATGCATTACCCAAACTGGACAACCAGTTAAGATGAAAAAGCTACTCTTACAAAAAGTGTCCTGGAAACAATGACCATACACAATCAGGAGATCCTTTATTTTGACACCTCATCTAAAAATTGTATCTGTCACCTTTGTCTTTCATACTTATCTAAGAAAATAAGTTGGGCTTTCAACCATTTTGTTTAATAAAACACATCAGAAGTTAGTTACTAAGTGACAGAAGGCCAGACCCTCCAGCATAACTCCTTGGCGATGCCAAGTTAGGCATAACTGCATCAACACAGTGACCCCCTTACTCCTGGGGCATTGATCTACCACAGATTCAGAAGACAAAATGCCCCCTGCAGAGTAACCAAACTTGCCTCCTGCAGCACAGTGGACTCAATTCTCCACTGCCCACACCTTGTATGATCATTTAGACCCATGCAAAAGTATTACTATTCTTTTGGTAACGTTTTAGACCCATTTTGTACAGGTGTAGCTGATCACACAAAGTGGAGGAGAACCAGGCCCTTTGTGTTTTTTCCTTGTAGATCTTCCCCCTAAGTACTGACCAGGCCGAACCCTGCTTAGCATGTGCTGTCTGAAATGATCACAGGCTGCCATGGTATGGCTGCAGGCGAGATGCTTACATGCATGCTGTTTATTCTTCCCACTTGAGGGAAAAAGTGATGTTTTCAAAAGCATCCCCAGGGCAGAAGCCCACCAATGAGAATTCTTTTATGAATCATTCCTGTTCCTAGTCATTTAAATTTAATTGGCTATTGACATTTTTTTAATTTTTACTTTAAAAATTACAGTGTACTTCTATTGTATTTTGTACCCACCAGAATCGTTGCATATGGTATATTTATGTTCCCCTTGTGGCACAACCCTATATACCGGTGTGGAATTGCAGTAGTAATTGGTAGCCAGATCAGCTGGCTGGTGCAAATCAGCATAGATCAACTGATTTCAATGGAGTTATACTGTATTCCTGAGGATATGGCCCAGAGTCTCCTGTGATTCACTGTATTTTGGATTAAACAACAATTTCTGAATAATCCAAAGCTCTGTTCCCCCTCATGCAGTCTGAGTCACAGGTGCTTTGGTGTTTGGAGACATTTTGCTTGCTTGTAATATTATAATGCCTCTGGAGCGGAAGCTCAGGGGAGAGGTTATCACGCTGGTTACAAATCCATAGTTAGTGTATCAGAAATAATAGTAGGAGGAGAAAGAAAACCCTTTTAAACCAAGCAACCCCCCCAGGCTGACTTGTAATCGAATTTTAATAGATTTCTATAGCAGTAAATGTGCAAAAATAAATATGTGGAGCACAGGATGATCGGGTTACTGAAGACTGTAATTATAGAGGGATTAAAATGGACAGCTCTACATTTACGTTTTGACTGAAAATTACAACCTCTGTTGGGAAAGTGTCAGGAAAAGGCACAAATAAAACCAAATAATTCAGCTCTCATTTAAGTCACTACAGCTCCACTGCCTTCACGGGAGGCAGCCTGCTTACACCACAGCTGAATTTGGTCACTTTGTATGTCCTAGCAGATATGAATTACCCGCTAACTTTTCCAGCAGACAACATGAAGTTACATATTCCATTGGGAAAGGCAGAGGCCTGGCTGTAATTCAGCAGCAACCTTTTGAGCCAACCTTAACTCTGTTCTCAGAGTTCCTCCCCCCTCCTCACAGACATCTGCTACCTTTTGGATTAGAAGCTAGAGCAGCATCAGTTCCTGACAGCAGTGAATTTACTACCAAGGCATAGCATGGCAGAGAGAACATCACTTATTCATTGCAAATTTCACTCCATGAGATTTGATGTTAATTAACAGAGACTGTCCAGCACTGCCTGCTTTCAAAATCATTAATTACCAGAAGGAAGAATGGATCCTTTAAATCTAAGGTGTAAGATTGTTGTTTAGCTAAAATGCACATTTGTTTTCATAAATAAACACACAAGGAGCTCCACAGATTCTGGTATTCTTGTGCACTAATGCAGCTGACGAGCAACATACCAGGTCTGAATACTTAGACACGTTAAATATTAAGATATAGCACAGGCTCTTTTTTGTCTCCCAAATGCTTCCCTCACAAATACTTAGACAATTCCGCAGCAGATGGGAAGTAATATTTAATAAATGCATATGGCCAAGTAAAACATGGAGGCTCCTCTAGATTTAAAGTGTATGAATGGTAACTCTGGAGGGTCAGTGCATTGTATTTAAAAACAAAAAACAAAATCCATCCAGCCAAGTGCCAGCATTAGGAAAATTGGACTCAGTCAAATGTTACATTCATGATAAATTAAGGGTAATTTAGTTTAATTTTAGGAACTGCAAATTATCTGTTTTCTGTTATGCAATAACCTGTAGGTCAAATCCTGCTCTGATTTATGCCATTCAACCCAATGGGATAGCTTGATAAATCAGGGAAGAATTTGGTACAGTAGCCCGAAGCTAGAACTCAAGGATGTTGTGTGAACCGCCCACTGGGGGAGGCTAGCCCCAGCCCTGCCCCTTCCACCTGAGGCTCTGCCCCTTCCACCCCCTGCCAGAGCCCAGAGCAGCCACAGCCCCTGCCCCAGGCTGGCCTCCCTGATCCCTCTGGAGCCAACGGGAGGGCGGGTGGTGCAGCCCTAGCCCCCAGAGTGCTGGGAGGGCGGGCTGCACGGCCCCAGCCTTGGAGTGCCAGGAGGGCGGCCCGCATGGCCCCAGCCGGGGTCACTACCCGGGGGAACTGCAGAGGGAGGCCTGGGGGTGGAGCAAGGGAAGGGACATGCCTGGCTGTTTGGGGAGGCACAGTCTCCCCCCCACCTATGATACCCGCCACCCATGCTAGAAGTCCTCACTCAGGCTAAGCTCACATATCAACCATTAATTGCTTTGCTTGGCTAAGTGCTTTGAATGTCCATTATTACAATGAAAGCACTTTACAGGGGCTGAATCCTCCTCGTTTTCACACCTTGGAAGTCAGCGTATACCGGTGAATAGGGCACTGAACTGGGAGCCAGGGGACCAGGTTTCTACTCCTAACTTTCCCAATAATAGTGAGGTGAAAAGACCTACCCAACGTTTCCTCACCTATAAAGTAAGGATAATGATACTTACCTTCCTTTATAAAAGTGTTCTGAGCTCTATGGTAGAAAGACTCTCTATGAAAGCTAAGTATTCAATGCATGCTCTGAAATGGACAGACTTTTTCCATTACAAATAACTATAGCTTTGTAAGTGGCCAAATCATGATTCCCTCCCCACCACCCCCAGTCTTAGGGCCCAGTCCTGCAGCCCTTGTCATGTGCTTACTGTAGTATTATTAAAGTCAAGTCCGAAAGGGCTGCAGGATTGGGCTCTTTACGTAGGGCTTAACAACAATTAACAAGACATACACTGATGAGTAGAGAAACTCTATAGTCCCTACACTGCCTCGCCAACATGCCTTGAAGGATGAGAGGTTAGTTCAGTCCCCAGCCCAGCTCAGTCTTAGGACTCTAGTCCTGGGTTGCCAACAAGGTTGGCTATTCGGATGGTATTTCTTGTGCGCTTCAATCAAGAATGAAACAACCTAGTAAACGTCTCACTTTGAACTCTGATTATATATATAACCCCAGGGGAGATTGCTGGTGAGATGTGAATGAATGAGTTTATGCAGGACTAGGCACACAGCATATGGTACTGATAGACTCAGGTACCACTCTAATGGTACAGTGAACACCACAGCATACCAACAAAAATAATAATCCAATAACATGTTATTAGAGATTAGTGTACTGTGCCAAGGGCACATGGCATTTCTGCTCGCTTAATGAAGGTTCGAATAGAGTTACTTTCTTACTGTAGCAAACCCTGGAAATGGATCCTGCTTAGTTTTGTGGCTGTCAACAATATAATCCTGAGACTGGAAGGATTTCAGTCCACCTACACACCGTATGTGAAGAAAACAATCAGCAATAACCTCAAGCTAGGAAAGACACATACATGAAAAGAACAGGATCAATTTCACTGCTTCAAAGACCTAAGAATTTTTTCAACTGTATGAAATATCAAAACTAAACCAAATTGTACTCTCCATCTTCTGAGCAGACAGCAGCTTGCACCCAGCTAGAAAAAGAGAGATTACTCCATGCGTTACTGTTACATATACACAATGATGTTAACCTTATGTCTGTGAGACAGCGTAAACCAGCTTCCCCATCAAACCTCCCATCAGCCTGGACTCTAACCTCCATGTTACAGCTCTAAAAGCTTAAGCTTTGTAGACACCTCTGGGGTTTAATTCATCTTCAAGATAATAAAATTCTGTCCTTAGATATATGCACATGGAACCTATTTAATTCAACAGCAGGTGCTATACTGGCATGTTTACTTACATTATGTTATTCAGCAATTACATGTTCCTGTGTGTTGCATAGAGTTTCAGGAAGAATGTAATCCCTGGTAAACAAGATAGAGAAAGCTGGAACTCAAGATGAGTGGAAGCCTACTTGTTTGTGTCTATATTTTTAGTTTTATTTTATAATGCCACCTGTTAAGGAGGACTGTAGTGCTATAAGTCATAACATGGTACACATACAATGGCAAATTTCTGGCAGATTGTTACTACTGCTTGTGTTATGAAAACATTCACGGAAATTAAATACACAAAAAACTAAAATGAACTGACAGTCTGTGTTCAGTCTGTTAACTATAATCTATGATCTGGCAACATAAAGAGATGATCATAGGAAACTAATGTGATTTTTTTTCAGTGTGTCCTTGAAGCGCAGTTCTACTGCAAAAAGTGGCTTAGTAAAAATGACATTGGCATCGCAGAGATCCATATTTATTGTCTCAAAAAATTCCAAATCAAGTATACTTAGTTTATAAGTGAACAAATCTTGTTTCTCACTGCTGGCTCTACAAACTCAACCAGGGGTCTCTGAGTCAAGCTCAGTTCTTTCCTTTCCACACATAACCACTAGTAATAAAGGTTGTACACAGCAAATTATGCCCCCTCTGTCACTTGTGCCATTGTCTTCAGTGGGTTTACACAGGGGTAACCAATTGAAGCTTATTGAACAAGTCTCTTTCTGATACAAAAATAGGAATGGAATCCAGCTCACTCTCCCTTAGCTGTGTTTGCTCTCCAAGGCTAGCAGGAGTAAAAAGTAATAGTATTCTGCATACTAAGGATGTCTAATCCCTTATGTATAAGTAAATGCCATTTTTGCATAGTCACTTTTCAGAGGAGAACCATACTTTAAAATGACAGTCATTAAATTACAATAATGCTTTGCCCTTATATAGCACCTTCCATCTGAGGATCTCCAAAATGCCTTATAAATATTAGTGAATTTAGTCTCACAAGACCCCTGTGTTTCACTACAGGTATTATTAACCCTATTTTGAAGATGAGGAAACTAAGACAATTACTCGCTCTTCAGCATAACTGTCCATTTGTACAAGTGAAGGGGCACATTTTTCAGGTGCAAGCTAAGCACCAATGTTTGAAAACAAGACCACAACACTTTCAAAACAGGACTGTCAAACACAGGGGATGTTATTCAGAACCAGGGAAGAGCAGAGATGTTTGAATGACAGTTCCCAAAAAAAAGAAATGTCACTTTTGAATGGTGCAGTTATAAAGAGGTCAGGGGCGACCCCATATATTCTTTGGCACTTGATAGGTGCCATTTCCAAATAGTACCATGCAAGTTTCCCCCCCTCTGACCTTATACACAGAGCACATCTCTGGCAGGTCTGTTGCACATTAATCTTTCAGATATTAGCTAGAGTGCCGTCACCTAGCACAATACAAACACACTGATTTCAGATTAATATGTTATAATCTCCAGTGCTTGCTGTAAGAAATTTTTATTGTGCGTTGCGGTGAAATACCTCTAATTGGCAAGAATGCAAATAGAGACCAACACGATACACACTGGCTGAACATCTAGTTTTCACCTATAACAAAGAAAGGAACAAATTGGGTAAAAAAAAATTGGGTAAAAAATTAGGAATATTTATAAGGATCTATGATAATACCATAGCATTGCCATATGTTAATTGCTTGTGACAATGTATGTGTAAGAGATAATGATGAACATTATAAATTAGAGGGTCTCCCCATAACTGTGTGGTACATTATGCACCACCTCAGCTGATTAGATTGTTTTGCTTTTTCTTTACTGCTCCTGTATTTTATATACCCTGCCCTAGGTTTCTGCACACTGTTCCCACCCCTCAGCACATGGCCATTGATCTCAAGGGGATTCCACATGCTCACAGAACTCAGATGGCTGACTGGCAAGTCTACTTTTGATGTTGCAAAGGAAGAGCTCAAAGCCATTCAACTGTGCCTACCTTTCCTTTACTCTTCTAGCAGGTACATAACAGGGAGCTGCTCACTGCACAGCCAGCAGCCATGGAGCTGCTTTGAGAAGAAATGAAGCTTATGTAAATGAACACCATCTTTCTCTCTTCCTCCCACTCCTTGCTGGGTCCTGGAGATTATTGTAGACCTACAATAGAGAGAGGGATGGAAATGGGGTTCCATTCACTTCTGAGCTGGAGCAGCAGACAATTTTATGACAAGCAGTTAGTTATACAGACTAAGATAAGGGTAATCGAATCTCATGCTTCATGGTGTAAGCTGATCTCTGATCTCTTAAGTCACGGAGGTAAACGTAGATCTCCCATTGTTTCCATTTAAAAACACACACACAAAAACCTAAGCAGCACTGTGTATGTTTTCTATAGATAGTGAGAATGCACCAAGGATTAATCTGGTTTGTCTAATTTATGTTTTCATTTCTCATTTACAGCCTGAATGCATTAAGAAATTACTCATCCATTCCTCATGGTTTTTAATTGAAACCCATTTTCACTGTACTAAAAAAAAATGCTTTTCAATTTTCTACATGCTCCTTATGGAGAAGGCTGTAGTGGCTGCTTGTTTAACCATGTTTCCAGCTCAATTTGTCACTAGTTATGTGATTTGGAAAACATCATCTGAAATAAAGGTTAACTTTTCACAACAGACATTAACTCATCTGCTGAAAATTCCCAGCTGATTTTTTTTTGATGTGATTTTTTAAGAGGCAGCTTTGAAAAGGTGAAAAGTTAATGTACAGGACATAAATAAATAATAATATAATCAAAATCATAATGTGTCAAATCTAGCCCTGATGGAAGCAGGTGCAACTCCAGTGACTTCAATGGTTATACCCGGGATAAATTTGACCCATCCTCAGAAACCATTTCTTAAAATACCCTGCACTTTTTTTTTCTCCAAGTATGAGATCCACCTGAAGAGTTTAATTTAATTTGCATATTGGATAATTTCTCACCGCTATCTACACATTCTGGGAAAAAAATAACTCCCTGACGTCCTCAGCATTCCCTTCCCCCCACTTACTTAAACATCAGTCTCTTATTGTTGACTGGCAGATGACATACGTAATGTAAGGTAAATTGCACGGAGATCCCCCAGAGCAAGATGCCACCCCTCCAAAGCCACATAAGCTCACCTGAAGTATATTTATAGCTATGATCTGCATCTCTGCTTTAGCATGCTAACGATTTGTCTTATTTGCCTCAATATACAAAAAAGAAGAAAAGGCACCATAAGTTTGTATTACTTTAAGTTATTAAAAGAAATACACAGCAACCTAAGATTTCATTTTTACAGATAAAACATCTGGCTCATTTAGTTATTTATTCTTCCAGCGCTTTAACGTGGCTGTGTAGTCGCGGCACCAGCACTGGGAGAGAGCTCTCCCAGCGCTATTAAAAAACCACCCCTACGGGAGTAGATACCAGTGCTAGTGCACTGTCTACATGGCCACTTTACAGCACTGAAACTTGCAGCGCTCGGGGGGGGGTGTTTTTTCACACCCCTGAGCGAGAAAGTTGCAGCGCTGTAAAGTGGCCATGTAGGCAAGGCCTCAGTCTCTACAGGCTTTTAGTCCCTATCTGTTAAAGGGGGATAACACCACCTGCCTAGGCTCAGGTGTGTTGTCAGAATACGTTCATTAGTGACTGAGAGGTGCTCAGACACTACAGAGATGAGGGCCTAAGTTGACAGAAATAGCAGGTGTGGATGCAAGGGGAAAGCAAATTCCAGAGCTGAGGAATCAGCAGCCATAGCCTTGTTCAAACTGACTTCAACACTTAACTTCCTTGTTTATTTTAAAACTCATTATCGATGCCGGACTGGCTGAGGTGGAGATTCATTTTCTGCTTATCCCCAACCATGTAAAGCGAGGGCAGCTGCAGTGTAAGCTTCTCCACGCTGCTGCATCAATGTGCCACAGCCCTTTTCTACAGGGATCATCTCCTTACCTAGGGTAATAGGGCAGGCCACTTTTCCTTCTCATTCAATCTTTGGCCTCGCAACAAGGGTGACAATTGTGATAATCATTCTGTGATGTGGAAACCTATCCAAGAGGAACTAGACAGAGCACCAATTCATTTCACATAAACCACTGTACGCCGATCACATGGTGATTTTTACTCACTACTGACCTGGGCTAGATACTGTCTGAACCAGTGGTCATGTAGTGAAGTGCTCTATGGCCTATTAACAGCCCCTTCAACCATCCAGCTCCTTTATCTCTGATAATGATATAATGAATACTAAATGAAACTTAAACCTATGTTGCCAGAGGCTTTGATCTTATCAAGATCTCTCATAACCTAAGCAGCATCAGACCAAGTCAGTTCTTGCATACTAGACCTCAGCCAATATGCCGTGGGTAATTCAATAGGTGAAACCCTTCTCCTTAATCAGTATTGAGCCCCTGACCCAGAGAAGTGGAGAGCCCTCTGTAGTATGTCCTAGCTGAATTTCAACTGGGAATTTACATTCAGGCTACCCAAAATTCCACAGTAGTTTCAACTGCATAAAATATCCTTCACCTTCTGTCCTGAAATGTTGTTGTGCACTGTTTACACACATGCACATATACACACACACACCACTCAACAATAGGGAAAGTGATCATTTTACTGGAGCTTGTAAAATTACTAATTGCAAATAAACTATCAAAATAATATAGCCCTTTTAATCCCCCTCTATTCACAGACTCATCCTATTTTCTGAACAGGGATCCAGTGTTCTTAAGGACTTGCCAATTAGTTCATGCCAACAAATTTCAGCCTATGGGCTATTCGCAAACCATTCACTTCTACTATTTTCTATTCATGGTGTGCGATTGGTTACTTGAGTCACACGCTAGTGTTTCTGCTCCCTGATTAGATATTTGAAATTTTTTACACTCAGAGAAAAATGAACAGCAAATGACCTCTTGTTTGCATGCAAAAACCAGGTGTTTGTTCAAACAGCTACTCCCCAAACACAGGTATTAACATCTCATCCCTGTAGATATTTGCAAATATAACTGGAGCTGAGTCAGCCATTCAAAATTCAAATCAGTGTTCCCAAACACATTTATTTACAGTATTCAACCAGCTTTACCCTGTACAAAAAATATGCTGAATGAGTTTAGTCTTCGTATGAAAGGTGAAAAATAAACTATAAGTCTACATTAGTAATAATATTCGTGATAAAATCATTATTCTAAGGGCTAGCTTGTAAGTTGGATACATACTCATGCAGGGGAGTAAGAACTCACCGTATAGTCTTAGATTTACGACGTAGAACTTGTATCTGACTATGCAAGAGTATGGTGAGATACACACCACTTATTCTGGCCCCAGAGCAGCTAAGCAAGATGTGGGCAGGAATGGGTGGGTAATCGATAGACTCCACGCCCCAACATTCATTGGCCTATACAGATGAACCATTGTGAGGTAGAAGAGGGTAGTAATTTATTGGTAATATAGGCTAGCAGTAAGTTACTACTGCCAGAAGCAAGGGGAAGCAGGGAAGAATTGTAACTCACTGAACTACAATTTCCTCTCTAGGAGGCTGCTGGAGTGTGACAGCTATATGCTGCCACTTACTATGGGATCATTGGGATGAGTCCTTGTGTCAAAACTGAGCCCTAAAGCATTACCACATTTTTAAACTAAAGGATTTACAGTAGCTACATTGATATCAGGGTGGAAAGATCCTCTCTGAAGTCATTGCTGACATCTGACAAGCTTCTGCTTAAATATCAACTCAAATGGTTCCCTCTAGAATTACACAGGTTTCCATAAGACATGAAACAATTACCAACTGCAGCAGAGCCATTAGCCACTTTCATATCATATGCATGCTAAAAAAAGGAAATAGAATAATTTCCAGTGCATGCTGCAAAGTGGAAATTTGAAGCCTAATTCTCTGCCCATCTTTACTGATTATACAGATAATGCTAAAATGATACTCAAAACAATCTTCTCTGGATGGAAAAATCATCAAACCTGCAGTGTACACAAGTACTTGCAGATAAACGCTGGGTTGGATAAACACTCAGTTGCCAGAATCCAGTGCTGCCATTAAACAATTACAGAATATGTTTTACATCAATTCAAATTTGATGTGAACCTCAGATTTTAGAATATTTTAAGTAACACACTGATTTGGTATTATGATTAAATTCCTCCCGGCTGTGACTCCACAGAACTCAACGGCATTACACCCCGGATGAATTTAGAACCAAAAACATATCCCATGCATCCTCCGCCAAACAAATCCTGAAAACTTCTAAGTGACAGATCAATGCAAAACCATTTAAATAAATACTGCCTGGCAGATTTGATACAACATTTGAAATGTGTTCATTAAAATAGAAAGAATAAATAGAACCTTTAAAAATCAGGGGGGTTTTTCATTTAAGTGAAATGGTTTTTTACGTTGCATTGCACTAGTACCTAGGAGCCCAAGCAATGGACCAGGACCCCATCTCGCTAGGTGTTGAACAAACACCTCCCTGTGGGGTGTGCAACCCCAATTTTGCAACCCAGCATGTTGTGGGGGTGTGGGGGAGGTGAAACCAATTAATCTCTTTTAATTGTGCAAAATGTCAAACCAAAAGCAAGAAAATTAGATTTGCAAAGTTTTCACTTTAATTTATCTAAAATTATTGGTAAGAAAATGTTTGCTTTCTTTTTAATGTGTCCCTTTAAGCAGATTGTATGGTCCATGAAATCCAAAGCAGATTGCTGTAAGATCATTGGGAGTAGACTTGCATTAATAATTCCTTTAAGGGCATTATCCATAGCTACACAATTAGACAGAAGTGAGATAGTTCCTATAAGCTTCAAAAGTTGTGATGTTTATAGAAATTCTCCTTGTGGTCTGATACCTAAACTGAAAAGGAGTACTTGTGGCATCTTAGAGACTAACCAATTTATTTGAGCATAAGCTTTCGTGAGCTACAGCTCACTTCATCGGATGCATCAATTTATGCTCAAATAAATTGGTTAGTCTCTAAGGTGCCACAAGTATTCCTTTTCTTTTTGTGAATACAGACTAACACGGCTGTTACTCTGATACCTAAACTGTTAATTCTCAAATCAAATAAACATAAATGAACAAATTCTGCCCTCAGTTACATCCTTGCAGTTCTAACTGAAGTCAGTGGGAGCTGAATGCATATATCCAATGGTAGGATTTGGTCCACGTTTCACTTGATTAAAAAGTCTTCATTTGAAGGAGACAATTTGACATGTGTATATGTGCCCGTTTTGACGGGTCATGTTTTTCCTGCTAAAATGAACAGAAACAATGGACCAATAAATTAATATCAAACCATATACTGAAGAAAACTGATATGCAACAAATAGACTCCTGCATTTTTTAAAGCTGTTTTTGTGCCTAAGGAAAAAGAAGGTATCTGATCTTTTAAATTACATTCTGCAGCGTCATAACATTGAATCATTTAATGCCCCCCTAGTTCTTGCTCTCTCTAAGCAGCCACTATATCCTAGCTTCCTCAAAACATTTATCTGCATCCCTGCTGCACTCTGAGTCTGAATACATGTGGGAGAGTCAAGCTGGAAAATATGATGCTTTTTTTATATAACCACCAGGCTGCACCAGCTCCTTCCAGAGACTACCCAGCCCTACAGATTCTGGTGATAAGTGAGATCACGCCCCCCCCCCCCCCCATATCCACCTCATCCACATCACATGATGCAGACATTCAGGTGCATATTGCACTGGCCATTATCTGAACTTGCCCTTAGGTTAACTCAGATGTTTATATGGTGCAGGAAGAGCAGTACTGAAGGTGACTGCTATCTTACTCCAAGGCCACCACTCATTTAAACACACATCACCAGCTCCCCTCCAGATACGAAAGAGGCCAAATAAATACTATAAATGGACCTGAACTGTACATTTGGATCTGAAGCTGAAGTTCAGGCATGTTTGGAAGAAGAATCCCTTCTCCAAGTAATGTGATATGGTAGCCTCAGCACAGGAGTGGAGTCAGGGGATCTGGGGTAAAATCCTGGCCCCAATGAAGTCAATGGTAAAATTCCCACTGAAATCAATGGGGCCAGGGATTCACCTGGTTTCTATTAATAGCTCTGTCTCTTAGCCTCTCTTTCCCTGTCAGTAAAATGGGGGTGACAATGCTGACCCACATTTGTAAGGCACTTTGAGATCTCCAGATGCACAGTGCTGTATAACACTGTGCTAAATATTATTAACATAGGGAAAGCCATTTAACAGACACTTAACACAGTGCTAGCCAACTGCAGCCTCTGATAAGAGCATAAAACAGCTCATTTTAAACTACGCTGTACTCAGCCTACAAATCTAGAGAGGAGCCCAGCTGCTGTAACACTGAATGTAGCATTCCCCCTTTCCTCTTACAGAATACAGCAGTACAATCACTTCATCCGGGTGTGGCAGGCAGGCTGTGTCGCCGCACGTCTCCTCAGTCTCCGTGGTCCTATGAATACTGGTGTCTGTCACACAAAGAGCATCTGGTCGTAATTTCTGAGTCATCTTTTAAGACAGAGTTGATCCTAACCTTTTCTCTGCACAGGTCTGATCTCCATTTCCTCTATGCAGCTGAGCCTCTTGCTATTGCAGGTTTAAAATGCACATAAAAAAAAAGCAAACAGTCTGTCAAAGATTCTGCTCACCGAGGATGGATCAACCCTTTCCATTGCCTTGAGTCAAGACTAAACATGTTGTCCAACATCCACCCCAGCTAGGGGCAAGTAGTTAAAAAACTAACCAAAAAAAAAAAAAAAAACCCACAAGCCTGTAGCTGAGTAGTTTTTTGCTGCCAAATATAGCAGACAGATCTAATATCCCTGTGCATCGCATAAAGCCACAGAACACAGTATCCAAGTGACCAGAGAGTCATAACAAAATTAATGGCAGAGTCAAAAGGAAGCAAAAACCATCTATGTATCATGTGTTTCCTACATCACTCTTTCTCTGATTCCTGGGAGTTGCCCCTTCCTCCATTGTTGGCCTTGACCCTGGCCGCCCCCAGAATGGGCCTTCGACCCACACTCCCCCAGACATGCCCGTAACTAAGCTTCGAAGAATTAGATTCTTCTTGGTAAAAGTGGGTAAACATTGATTTCACTGCACACGCACACACAAACTGTCGAAAATATTTTGATAATAATCAAAATTTACATACATGCGAAGAAAGAAAAATGTTGCTTGAAAACGCATTAGAGTTTGATTTAAGGATGTTTACCTTGTATATTTTGACATGTGATGTTGACAGTTTATGTTTTAATGAACATTTATAAAGCTTTAACTTTTTGAATCTCAACATCTGCTGTTATTCAATAATTATTGTCTGACCCCATGATAATTTTCCAAACCTGTGAAAATTCAAAATAGATAAAAATAGGGAAAATGCTTAAAATAAATGTCAATATTATTCATCAAAATTATATTTTAAAAAAATCCAATTTTGCCAAGCCTGCCCGTAACACAGCTACATACAGCATACAGCTAAAAGAAAAGGAGTACTTGTGGCACCTTAGAGACTAACAAATTTATTTGAGCATAAGCTTTCGTGAGCTACAGCTCACTTCATTGGATGCATTCAGTGGAAAAATACATTCAGTGGAAAATACAGCGGGGAGATTTATATACATAGAGAACATGAAACAATGGGTGTTACCATACACACTGTAACAAGAGTGATCACTTAAGGTGAGCTATTACCAGCAGGAGAGCGGGGGTGGGGGGGTGGAGGGGGGAACCTTTTGTAGTGATAATCAAGGTGGGCCATTTCCAGCGGTTGACAAGAACATCTGAGGAACAGTGGGGGGTGGGGGAAATAAACACGGGGAAATAGTTTTACTTTGTGTAATGACCCATCCACTCCCAGTCTTTATTCAAGCCTAAATTAATTGTATCCAGTTTGCAAATTAATTCCAATTCATCATACCAAAAGGACTGAAGGTAAAAAATCCATTACAATCTACCTACCACACAGACTATGCTGACAGCTTGTGCCACATGCTCTCAAAGAAACTGCGGAACCACCTGATCAACATCCTCTACAGCAAACGGAAAGATTAAGAATGAGCTCTCAAAACTGGATACTCTTCCAACGAGAGACTGCTGAATTGGAATTAATTTGCAAACTGGATACAATTAACTTAGGCTTGAATAAAGACTGGGAGTGGATGGGTCATTACACAAAGTAAAACTATTTCCCCTTGTTTATTCCCCCCCTCGCACATCCCACTGTTCCTCAGACGTTCTTGTCAACTGCTGGAAATGGCCCACCTTGATTATCACTACAAAAGGTTTCCCCTCCACCCTCACTCTCCTGCTTAATAGCTCACCTTAAGTGATCACTCTTGTTACAGTGTGTATGGTAACACCCATTGTTTCATGTTCTCTATGTATATAAATCTCCCCGCTGTATTTTCCACTGAATGCATCCGATGAAGTGAGCTGTAGCTCACGAAAGCTTATGCTCAAATAAATTTGTTAGTTTCGAAGGTGCCACAAGTACTCCTTTTCTTTTTGTTACTATGAAGGCAGCCACCTGGTCTCTATTAAAAGGCATAGCTATCTGGACTTTGCAACAGATGTCCAGAAGCTATTGCTATTCATTGAATTATCCTGCTGAGTAAGTTTTGGGCCAAATTAGTGTAAGAACATTTGTCAAACTAGTGGCCTGACTCATCAAACATAAAGAATCAGTCACTGGCGTTCTAATTGCTTCTGATCATTTCTTCACAGTGATTGCATAATAAATTATTTCTGCATAAACAGATCGGTGCTCATGGAGTGAATGCACTGCACTAATAGACAGTTCTCTCTAAAACGTCAATCTTTCCTCAGAGCAAATCAACACTAGCCAAGTGTAAGCGGGGGAATAGTCCCGCTATTGTGGGGAACTTTCCTGGCTTCTGCACTACCCTGGTGAAGTGGGCTAGCGAAAGGATCTGAGTCCTCGCTCCCACTTCCTTTACCCAGTGGCCTCCCTGCCCTTGAGGGCTCCCCTTCCACTCTCCTCTCTGGCAGAGTCCTCGTAGCCCCAACAAGGCTGGGCCCAGGATTCCTGGGAGACTCAACCCCCAACCCTGCTGTGGTCACCTAGGACAGGGGCTAGAGTGTCCCTACTCCGGGGTACTCTCTCTGCACTGGGCACTTCTCTGACCCACGGACCATTACATACAATTTAAAGCAAATGCAAGTTATTTAATCAACAATTAATTTTAAAAAGAATAAGGAAAAATGGGAAAGGTTAAAAGAAACACATCAACCCGCTCTGTGGCAGGGAACATCACAAACAGTGTCTCTGGAATGTCAGGGCAGTTCACAGTCTGTTCCTTGTAAGTCCCAGGCCTTCTTCTCAGGCCCTGGCTGTGCTGCAGGGATGCTGTGGGTTGGACACTCATTCTTGTGGTGGCTACACGCTCTCAGGCTCTAAGTGGTAGGAGTCAGACCCTTCTTCTCAGTGTTGCCGCCGCCCCGTCAGGGTTACGATCCAAACTGGCCTGCAGAGCCTCTTGGCTGAGGCGTCTCTCTGTGCTGGGCCCGTTGCCCAGGGTCCCCCTCGCTCTCCCCAGCTGCTCACCGCACCCAGCTCCGGACTGCTCCAGCCCCAGCTCCACCACTCTGTGTCAGCACTGCTGCTGCTGCTCTGCCTCCAGCTTCCTGGGCTGCTTCTTTGGCCCCTCTGGCTCTGGTTGCTACAGCTCTGCTCCCAGGACAGGTCAGCTCTGCAGGCTGCTTCTGTGACTCTGCTCCCAGCACCGACCTGCTTCGTGGGCTGCTTTTCTGTCCCCTCTCACTCTGGTTGCTGCAGCTCTCCTCCCAGGCCAAGTCTGCTCTCTCTGGGCTGTGCCTCTGGCTTTGGGGCTGCAGCTCTGGTCCCAGGACAGGGTCTGCTCTCTTTGGGCTGGCACAGCTCTGCTCCCAAGCTCAGCTTGGGTCCCTGCTTTTTCCTTAGCTCGGCCCCACTCTGTTTGACTCAGGTAAGTCCAGCTCACACGGAGGACAGGACCTCCATAGCCTCCTGACTCCTTGATTAGCCTGCCCGCCCTGTCATTCAGGCTGACCTGCAGCATTGGTCTCTCCCCATTGTTCCTGGGAACTATCAGTTTCAGGGTCCTGATTTCCCATAGACCCTTCCCCTTTTAGTACTGGGAGCTAGCCAACCAAAACACCCCACTGAATGTTAGTAAGGGGGCAACAGTCCCCTTACACAAGCAATAGGGGGCAGGTCCTGTATGTTTTAAATGAAATGCAAATTAAGAATGTGATTGAGTTTGTACCTTCAAACCTGCTTTTTCTAGTGGTAATTACTTGCAGGAAGCAAGTAGTGGATACTTGCAACGATGTAGCGTGATAGACAGCAATTATAAATAATAAGGCATTAGCATCATTATTAACAAAAAGTCCATGGCTTTCTCATGTTTGTGGCCAAAGGAGCTCAGAGGTGAAATCCTGACCCCACTGAAGTCAATGGCAAAACTCCCATTGACTTCCAGGAGGGCAGGATTTCACCCCAGATGACTGGACACTACGTAATATGATCACATATATGCTATCTTGGGCTGCTGAAGTTTCTCCCTTAGCTCAATAAGAATAGACCCAATAGCATCATAAGACAGCCGGTAACCTGTTATTCAGTCTCACTAATAACTCTTCCCATAATATTATTATTAGGTTTTATATTCAGTTTAATTGTAGACCCTTTCAAAGCACTTGAATAGATGAGAAAATATTTAAGATGCCTCTTCTGCTTTTCAGATAAATATCAACTGGCTTATTAAGGCTGGCAATAAAAAAGAAAATACCAGACCTGTACTATTCACCCATTCAGAGAATAAAATGCCCAGAGCAATCTCCCTCAGATGCTGTTGACTTGCATATTTATACTACTTAGCATTTATATGGCACTTTATCCATTCATAGCTTGGAACAGTCACTCTCTCACTAATCCTCACAAGGTAATAAAGGAAGTATTATTATTCTTCCCATTTTACAGATGAGGAAATGAGGTGGAGAATGTAATGGCTTGTCTACACAGGGACATCTTGGAAAATTAATCCAAATTAACTAAACGTTTGAATTTCAGAATTAAAGTGGCCTTAATTTGTTTTAGTTTAATTTACCCCATTACCACCAATCCACTTACACAGAAGGCCACTTTAATTCTGGATAAATGTGCTAACACTGGGTTTTAATACATTTTACCTAACCCACTTCAAATTCACACCTTCAGTTATTTTGGATTAATTTTCCTGGATGTCCCCATGTAGACAAGCCCTAAGAAACTTGCCCATGGTCATACAGAGATTCAGTGGCAGAGTCAGAACTTGCTAACTCCCAACCCTCTGCTCAGTCCTCCCGACCATGCTCCCTGAATCGTCTCCCAACAAAAACACACGCACATACACACACACCTGTAATGATCTGTTTACATTTCTGCCTGTTGTTTTGTCGTCTTGCCTTCCTCTGTGCTGCAGTCCTGATCCCAAATCGCCCTTTCCCTCGCTATTCCTGCCTTGTCCTCTGCTGTATATTTGCACAGAACCTATTACATAGCATGGATGATTCCTTGTGGCTAACTGTTCAGGCTTCATTCAAACAGAGTGGATAAATATTTACTATGGCAGCCCTGATATCGTTTATATTGAGGACAAAAAGGTTGCAATCGAGCATGGAATAAGTGGCAACCTCTGCAGTGATGTTTTCACCACCCTATCAAAATCAGTGGGGTTAGATGGGGTGTAAATTGTCACAAGGCCTGGCCCCATGGTTGAACTATTTCTCTGTGCTCATTTAAAATGTCTCATGAGAATATGTTCAAGCGGTGCAAATGTGTCTGTGCTGAAACAGATATTATGGGAGTGGATGGCAGTATAAAAACCAACAGTCAGAGAGGGTTCTTCATGGAGCACCTTTCCCCAACATACTGTCAAAGCACACGGGGTGATTGCAATTCTGTGGGAACAGAGCACTTAACTCATTTAGGCTTCTTTGAAACTCCCAGCCAAAAAATGCTTTGAGATCTGGGAATGTAAAGAAATGTACATGTGCTGAATATTGGTGTTTTAGAAGACACTGGCACCATGAGTGGGCACTCACAGGAGCAGGTCTCAAATCCCAATGCAAAACTCCCCCAACCTCCAGTTTATTTATAATAAGGTATAAGAGCATTTCATTCAATCTGGAACTGGGAGTAGAACAGAGTTAATGTTATTACGCCATCCTTGCATCAGGCTTCGCCAGAAAGAAGCGGGAGGTGAGGCAGGCCAAAACAGTAGCAAAGGGATTATCAGGGCATCGAGTTCTGAGACAGGTCTGGATTATGAATGGTTGAAGAAAACAACTCTAAGGCACGTGGAATTGAGAGGAGCTGTCACCAAAAGAGGAAAAATATCAGTGGAGTTCAACAGAGAGAGCTCAATGAACAGCGAGGTGAGCCAATATGGAGCGGCCGGTCAGCTTTGATGCTGACAAGTAAATCAAAGCAACCACTCCAAGGTAGAGAGAGCAGGATGAAGTAATCAGGGCTAGGCCTTGGACTGAGGAATTTCCTTCAGGGAAAGAGGCTCTGGGAAGCGAGGATATCGAAAGGCCTTGAGGAGCTAGAAGGTAAACATACTAAGATAATTTGTGTGGCCCTAAATTAATAAAACAAGTAAATAATCCAGAGAGTTGATGGTACTGAGAGATGTAAAAAGATTAGGATTGTTCAATTATGGAGCAGATAAAAAGGGACATGATAGAGGTAAACAAAATAATGAATGAAGGAGAGAACATTAACTGGATGTTCAGGTTTATCCTTTTCAATGTCACAATATAAGAACAAGGAGGCCCCCGCCCCCATGAAATTAAAAAGGCAATATGGTTAAACCTGATAAACAAAAAGACAAAATGTGTGGTTAGCCTTTGGAACTCACTGCCACAAGGTGTTATTGAGGCCAAAGAGTTTATTAGAATTCAAAACAAGGATTAGACATTTTCAGTGAATGGGAAAAATATTATCCACTGTTACAATAGGTATGATAAAAATGTATAAGAGAAATCATACTTCAGGACATAAACTGCTGACTACCTGGGGTTAAGAGTAAACTTCTGCCATAGGCATATTATTGCATAATTGGCCATTATGGGAATTCTTGTATCTTCCGCTGAAGGATCTTTTACTGACCACTCTCTGAGCCAGAAACCTGGACTAGAGGAACCATTGGTCTGAGCTAGCATGGACATTCTTATCTGCCTGACGGAGCCAAATGTAGTTTACAGACCACTGCAGCCTTGAGAGGCAGCCAGAGAAATTCTAGCTTCCAATGAAATTTGAAGTTAAAAAACTAGAGGAATTCAAAATTTGAATCAAGAAGATCTTAACTGGGCCTCAGATCTGAGACAAAGCCCTCACCCCTTCAACAGCATATGGTGGTGGTGTGGATAGCTAGTCACAGCTAGTGTGGGTTGAAACACTGGCAAAGATACAGGAAACAGACAAGGAACTGAGTGGCAATAGAGAGACTGGAGAACTGCTATGCAACAGAGTGAACGCAATGGGAGAGAGCAGGCACAGAAGGACTAGGATTAAAAATGATCAGATATTGGACAATGATCCGTAACTCACAGGTTATATGGTTTTGGCCCTAAAATGTATAGAATGATCTCTCTTTTTAGACTTCAACCAAACTGTAACATACCAAGCTGAAATGTACCAAAGGTGAAAAAAGTATACTGTTACCAAGAGGCCTTCTGAGGCCATAATTCTGCTCTCTGTTACATGAGCCTAAATCTAGAGAAATTTAGTTAAACTCAGTGGAATTACTCTGGCTTTATACTCAGGGAAACTCCGAGCAGAATGGGGCCTGAATTGGTGACAATAACATAATCTTTGAAGAAATACACACCCTAGTAGCACTTAGTCACACACTGAGCAGCCACAAAGGAATCGGACATGAGCATAAAAGGCACACCATGAGCTATAATCCACAACACTGCTAGAAGTGCTGCATATTGATACAGAGTACCAAGAGGAGGAGTAAAATTCATTCATTTGGATTTGCTCCTCTCCTGCTTTACGCTAGTCTGAGCAGAAGCAGCGAAGTGTAACTGACAAGATCAGGGATCAGCAATTGTATACAGTCTATTTTCTCTTTCTTGTCCACACAGTGAGCAAAACAGCTGGGGCAGGAGGGATGCATTAAAAGGAGGTGTATGTATGAACAATAAACAAACAGGAAGGGACGCAACATAGGATGGGAGAGCCAGGGAAACAACAGAGACGCAGAAAGAGTGGCAACTCCAGCTCTGAAGTTTGCTCTAGTGCAACCAAAGAATAAGGGAGAGAACAAAATCCACCAGTGTTTGCAAAATTGCCAGTTGTGAGTGGGCTAATGAGTGTTCCACACTTCTCTGCATCTTGATCTCACAGGTTTTGGTAGTGCTGCAGGAAAGGAATGATTCGTGTCACTCAGTGATGACGTCTCCAGCTGACCAAGTGGCCTGAAAGGGAATCCTGCCTAGTGTTCCGTAGTTGGGTGGCTGAAATATGAATCTTTGAGGGTTTGGGGAATGGGAGATAAAGCCAGGAAGAAGAGGGGGGATTTCAGGACCGATGAAGGGAGAAACGAGCTGTGGGATTGGTGGGGGGTTGTGAAATAATGGCCTTCACTTGAACAGCCCAGGGAATACTGCTTAGTTGATGGTGTTACAACCTCTAAAACCACGAGAAAGCTATATCTATAGCCAGTGGATCATGTAGCATAATTGCTGAGAGCCACTGGCACGAAGACAGCCTCCAGCAGATCTTCTTCAGCCAGGGAAGGGCCTGGCTTCCCAAAGGGAGGTGAGGCAGAAAGGCCACATTCTTGGGTTTACTGATGAATTATTTTTCTTTCAGAGTTTGGAGGAAGAAGAGCAAGTCCTCTTCACTTCCTTATCTCTGGCACCACTCCAACATATGTGGCTGGGAATGGACGAAATTACACTTCAGAGCATTTTGATGCAAGCTGAAATTTGTAAACATTCCCAAAGTACAAAGGGGATTGAACAGAGTGTGAGAGCTATAAAATTATGCAGGGTGTGGGGAAAGTGAATAAGGAATTGTTATTTACCCCTTCACATAACACAAGAACGAGGGGTCACCCAATTAATAGGCAGCAGGTTTAAAGCAAGCATAAGGAAGTGCTTCTTCTCACTATGCACAATTAAACTGTGGAACTCATTGCCGGGGATGTTGTGAAGGCCAACACTATTACTGGGTTCAAAAAGGAATTAGATAAGTTCATGGAGGATAGGGTCCATCAGTGGCTTTTAGCCAAGATGGTCAGAGATACAACCTCACGCTCTAGGTGTCCCTAAGCCTCTGACTGCCCGATGATGGGACCAGACAACAGGGGATGGATCACTTGATAATTGACCTGTTCTGTTCATTCCCTTTGAAGTCTCTGGCATTGGCCACTGTTGTAAGACAGGATACTGGGCTAGATGGACCATTGGGCTGAGCCAGTATGGCCGTTCTTATGTTCTGCTCCTCTTCCCAGCATCAGCACTGATCCTCATCTTAGATTTTAGGTCAAAATGGCAAGGCTATGAATAATGGAAAGTAGAAGTTTATGGAGAGACCCGAGGAGAGTGGAGACAACTCAGTACAAAAATTAGATCAAGAAAAGTGCAAAAGGAAATATTAGAGAGAAGCTTGAGCCATAACCCTAAATACTCCCGTCATAAAAATAAAGGGAAGGATAACCACCTTTCTGTAGACAGTGCTATAAAATCCCTCCTGGCCAGAGGCAAAACCCTTTCACCTGCAAAGGGTTAAGAAGCTAAGATAACCTCGCTGGTACCAGACCAAAATGACCAATGAGGAGACAAGATACTTTCAAATCGAGGGGCGGGGAGAGGGGGAACAAAGGGTCTGTCTGTCTGTGTGATGCTTTTGCTGGGAACAGATCAGGAATGCAGACAGAACTTCTGTAAAGTTAGTAAGTAATCTAGCTAGAAATGCGTTAGATTTCCTTTTGTTTAATGGCTGGTAAAATAGCTATGCAGAATGGAATGTATATTCCTGTTTTTGTGTCTTTTTGTAACTTAAGGTTTTGCCTGGAGGGATTCTCTGTGTTTTGAATCTGACTATCCTGTAAGGTATTTACCATCCTGATTTTACCGAGATGATTCTCTTACCTTTTCTTTAATTAAAATTCTTCTTTTAAGAACCTGATTGATTTTTCATTGTTCTTAAGATCCAAGGGTTTGGGTCTGTGTTCACCTGTACAAATTGGTGAGGATTTTTATCAAGCCTTCTCCGGGAAAGGGGGTGTAGGGTTTGGGGGGATATTTTGGGGGAAGACGTCTCCAAGTGGGCTCATTCCCTGTTCTTTGTTTAACACGCTTGGTGGTGGCAGCATACGGTTCAAGGACAAGGCAAAGTTTGTACCTTGGGGAAGTTTTTAAACTAAGCTGGTAAGAAAAAGCTTAGGGGGTCTTTCATGCAGGTCCCCACACCTGTACCTTAGAGTTCAGAGTGGCGAAGGAACCTTGACACCTCCAAATGTGGAAGTGTTCAAAATATAATTTTGCATATGGCCCTTTCATCACCATACAGCTAAGGGTAGCCTAGAATTCCTCCTTACCTGTAAGGGGTTAAGAAGCTCAAATAACCCGGTTGGCACCTGGCCAAAAGGACCAATGGGGAAAGAAGATACTTTCAAACCTTGGGGGTGGGGGGGAAGGTTTTGTTTTGGTGTGTTCTCTTGGGAAGCAGAGAAGCATCAGGCCAGAAAACTCCTTTTCCTATAAACCATCCTAAAAGTCGCTCATATTACAAATTGTAAGTAAAAGCCAGGCAAAGCATGTTAGATTATCTTTTGTTCTGCTTGTGAATTTTTCCTTTGCTGGAGGGGGGTTTATTGCTGTTTTTTGTAACTTTGAAACTAAGCCGAGAGGAAGTTCTGCTGTGTTTTTGAATCTTTTGTTACCCTGTAAAGTTATTTTCCATCCTGATTTTACAGAGGTGATTTTTACTTTTTTAAAAAATAAAATGCTTCTTTTAAGAACCTGACTGATTTCTCTATTGTCCTAAGACCCAGGGGTTTGGGTCTGTGATCACTTTGTAACAAATTGGTTAGGATGTTATTCTCAAGCCTCCCCAGGAAAGGGGGTGTAAGGGCTTGGGGGGATATTTTGGGGGAATAGGAACTCCAAGTGGTCCTTTCCCTGATTCTTTGTTAAATCACTTGGTGGTGGCAGTGTACCATCCAAGGGCAAAAAATTGTGCCTTGGGGAAGTTTTAACCTAAGCTGGTAGAAATAAGCTTAAGGGGTCTTTCATGCAGGTCCCCACATCTGTACCCTAGAGTTCAGAGTGGGGAGGGAACCCTGACAGGCCCCTATCTTTAAAATAGGCCTAACTAGACCAAAAAGTGACACACTGGACTAGTGTGTCTTAACCCCCTCTAGTGCCTGGACTGTATGAAGAGATTTGAGTCTGATAGGATTCTGAGCGGTAGAGTTGGCTATGAGTGTGGAGTACCTTTAGCTCAAGCAGCAGCAGATTGCTAAACCTCTTCATGTACTACAGGCACCAGAGGTGACAAAGACACATTTGGCCAGTTGTTACACAAATACCAGAAGCAGGGAATGGGCGACAGGGGATGGATCACTTGATGATCATCTGTTCTTTTCAGTCCCTCTGAAGCACTTGGCATTGGCCACTGTTGGAAGACAGGATAGTGACACGAGTGAGCTGTGGCTCACGAAAGCTTATGCTCAAATAAATTGGTTAGTCTCTAAGGTGCCACAAGTACTCCTTTTCTTTTTGCGAATACAGACTAACACGGCTGTTACTCTGAAACAGGGCGTAGCGTTGGCTTGGTAGGGGCAGTGTACAACCCTGAGCTTCACCGCATATCACATGAGCGATGACACGGCTCACTCCTGGGCTAGGAGGTTGGCCCACAGAGGGGGTGAGTGGAGGTCGGAGCGTGATTCAGGGACAAGTAAAACTCCTGGACCTGTTCCCTTCTGCTCTCCTCCCAGCCCTATCGCCAGGCTTCACCCAGGCGGATGGGGTGGGGACAGAAGCAGGAGTACGCCCCCTTGCAGACTCCCATTAGATGGGAATCAACTGGGATTCCCAGCCCCCACCGCGTGGGTGGCTCAGGCAGGGACTCCCACCCCACGCCCCTGGAGATGGGGGGCTAAGCAGGGAACCCCAGGGGAGGCTGCGGGGCCGCCCACGAGGGCAGCAGGCTGGTCCCCCGGGCCCAGAGCCGCCAGGAACCCTTCACCCAGCGCCGCAGCTGCGACTCCGCGGGGGCGCCGGCTGCATCACGCCTGGGGCGGCGGGCGGCTCTGCCGGCTCTCCCCGGATCACGTGGCGGCGGCGGGGCGGGGCAGGGGCTGGGGAGCGCTGAATAATTGAGGCGCTGCAGCGCCCGGCCTCCCGCTCCCTGCTGGCCGGCGAGAGGCAGACGGGAGCTGCCGGTGCGGTAGGTGGGCCCCCCGCCCGCGGGAGTGAGGAGCGGCTAACGCCCCTCTCCAGCCGCCTGCAGCCTCCTCCACCCCGAGCGGCGCTGTGCAAGCCCGGCCCCCTCCCCGCCTCTCCCCTGGATCCCCCCCCCCCCCCGCCCCGCTGGTTGCGAGGGCAGCAGGAGCTCGGAGCTGCAAACCTGCCGTTCCCAGCCGCCCCCCCCCCTCCCCGCTCCAGCCGAGCTCATCCTCGGGCTCCTTGAGCTGCGGGTGCTGCAAACCCCCCCGCAGCCCCAGCCGGGCTCAGCTCCCGCATCCTCCTCCGGAGACAGCCCGGAGCTGCCCGCCCGCCCCGCGCCAGCTGGGCTGAGTCGAGCTCCTGCGTCCTCCTCCAGTGGGTGAGTGCTGCTGAGCCCCCTGGGCACCCACCGCACGGCTCCTGGCCTGCTCTCCTCGGGGTCCCACCTCTCCTCCCCGCGGCCCGGCTGCCCGTCAGCGTTGCCTGGGATTCGGATTATGCTGGCAGGGAGAGGTGGGGGGAACAGGGGATGGAAGGAGCCGGACTGACCTGCCCGTTCCCCTGGGTGGAGAGGGAAGTACGGGGGATGGGGCATCACTCCTGATGCTTTGGTAGCTAGGGGGTAGGGGTTGTCCCTTTCACCCTCCATAGGAGGCTCAGAGGTTGCCCACGTCCCTGGAGGGGAGGGGGCGCCCATTAGTGCTGCGGTGTTTGGGGGTCCCCTCTCTTTATGCTGGTTCCTCCCCGCCCATGGGAAGTTGAGGGACAGCCTGATCCTAGGAGGAGGAGGCATTCACAAATGGAGTTTTTGTGTGTGTGTGGGGGGGGGTGTTTTTGTTTTTGTGTGTGTCTAGGTGTGTATGGGGGGTGCAGGGTGATGTCTGGGCTCTTTCCCCCTCCTCTTCTGCCCCCACCTGGGTGCTCATTGGCGTGGGAGGGAACAGGGTCAGTGTGTTTGGAAGTGAACGTACCCCCCTCGCCTCTCCCGCCCCTGGTAAGCACTGCCCTAGATACTGCCACATACTAAAGGGATGCCAAGGCCTTGCACCCCTGGCTCAGAGCAGCATCACTGTTGGATAAGAAGCAGACAGCCAGGGCTTTGGATATAGGCTTCCCTACTGCTGGGAAATGAGAATCCAGCACAAGCTGAGAAGTAATTCACCTGGGATAGTGTTTTCCTGGCCTCCCATTCACCGGCGTAGATTTTCCTAGCCTTGGCCAGAACACTAAAGAAGGGAAGGTGCTGCCTTCGTACCTATTCCTGTTACAAGCTAGGAGGAAACAAAAATGAGGAAAACCAAACTGACTTCTTAATGACCTAGCCAGACTGATTAAAGAGGAGAAATGTGTATTTTTAAAAGTGCTAGTAGCCTGTACTGTAAAGGGGAGTAGAGGACATGATGGGTTTAAGGTTGATGAGCTCAGGATTAATAGGAAACAGAGAGTAAGAGAGCATAAAGTGAAAGGATAAACACAGACTGATCTGAATTAAATATGTACCCAGGAAAAGCTTTCTTCTTACAAGTTCTGAGAGAGAGAGAGAGAGAGAGCACGCTCACAGGGGACTAGTGGGACCAAAGGGAGTGGGGGATATAAAAGATGTAAATCAGGTGAGGGGAAGAGAAAACGTAAGGAAGGAAATTGAGTGAGTGAGTAGCTGGTTGCAGATATCTGGCAGGATCAATGTGGTCTCCTTTGCCATCAGACAGATCTCTACTGGAGAAAGGAACTGGACGTCATCATCACATTAGGTGTTGTTGACGAAACACGGAACCTTAGCCAAAGGGGCTAATTTTTCTTGTTGTGAAAGTGATTCATCCATTTCTTTAAGAGATGTTTTTTGTTGATGGATTTGACTCTGTTCACATCCTAGCTGTGAGTTCTCTCTCTGTCTATTTATGGGTATGTAAAATGGGAATATAATATTTATTTACCTACATTGGAGCAGTGTTTTGAAGATTAGTTGATGTCTGCACAGCACTTTGAAGGGGGGAAAGGGCTATCGAAGGGCTAAGTATTATTAACAAACCCCAATGACTGGAAAAACCCAGGAGTTCTATATAGTAATAGAGGAGGCAGCATGGGTGCTGTTCACGGTGCTGAAATCTCCATTCCTGGATCAGCAAAAGGATCAACTAGATAGTGACAATGCAAGTATTAAAAAAAACACCATGCATTAAACAACATTATGGCTGAAGCTGGAAAAAAAATCAAGGCATTAAACATTATGACTATCACATACTACCCTTGATCTATGGTTGCAAAACCCATTGACATCACTCAGAGAAGGATATTTTCCTAAATTTAGGGCTTGACACCCTCCCATCAATTTTCATAACTCCCATTGACTTTAAGAGTTATAAGAGGGTCACATTCAAGCCTGGGGTAATTCCATGATTCCATATTATTTAGTACTTATTACCACTTTTCAGATGGAATTTTCAAAAGCACTTAAGCCACTGCTCATAAGTCACTTAGGGCTTGTCTATATGGTGGAGTAATATGCTCTACGGGGGTGTCATTTCTAAAGCACACTAACATGTTGCACATTAATTGGTACATAAAGACCCTTGTTGCACTTTAAAGTAGTACTGCTTGAAACAGCACTATGTTAAAGTGCACTAGGGAACCTTTAGCACACCCTAGCAGGGTCTACATGGCCAATTAATGTGCAGCACATTAGTGCCCTTTAGAAATCACACCCCCGTAGACGACATTACATCACTGTGTAGACAAGCCCTTAGGCACTTTTGAATATCCAACCATCTTTAGGCCGCTTTACAAGCAGCGGGCCACATTCCCCTGCGATTTACATTGCCTGCTAAATGTCAGTTTACATACCATGACTTAGTGCATCCCCATTGACGCTGTGTCAGCAGGACTCCTGCAGTAAGAATTAAAGTTGCTCCCCCAGTAGGATTAAAAGTTGCTCCCCAAATCCTGCAGAAACTCTAAGAAGGGCAAATGGGAATAGCCCCAGCTGGCTTCCCTAGGGATGCATCCCTCCCTCTGACACATATTAACTGCATTAATCTGGCCCATTAATGAATTAATCCTCTCAATATCCCTCAACAGTACACAAGTACATTTTACCATGGCAGGATATTTGTTCAGTGGGCCAGAATTTGTCATTTGACACTATAAGTTGGGTTGATAAAGATGTGATAAATGCCTTACAAAAGTCTAAATATGACTTAGTACTGCAGGAATGCCTGATTAAAAAATTAGCATTATCAATATCAGCAAAGCATACCTTAAATGGACTAAGATCTGGCTGATAGGTTTCAAAAAGTAGATGTAAATTTGGAATCACTGAATGTTGGTGTTTCTAGTGGGATTCCACAGGGATCAATACTAGACCCAACACTACTCAACATTTCGTCAATAATGTGGAAAACAATGTAAAAATCACACTTATAAAGTATGTGGATGACACAAAGATTGTCAGAGCAGTAAATAATAATGAGACTGATACAGGAATAGTGTATCCACTTCTGGTGCCCACATTTTCAAAAGGATGTTGAAAAACTGGAGAAGGTGCAGAAAAGAATTTTAAAAAATGATTCAAGGGCTGGAGAAAATGCCTTGCAGTGAGAGAGAGACTTAAAGAGCTCAGTCTGTTTAGTTTATCAAAAAGAAGACGGAGAGGTGACTTTGTTACAATGTATAAATATCTTCACTGAGAGAAAATACTGTAGAAAATAATCTAGCAGAGAATGGCAGAACAAGAACCAATGGCTGGAAGCTGCAGCCAGACAAAGTCAAATTAGAAATAAGGCATAAACTTTTATCAGTGAGGGTGATTAACCAGTGGAACAAACTACAAAGGAAAGAGGTCGATTATCCATCTTTGATGTCTTCATATCATGACGTCTTGATGTCTTTCTGGGAGTTATGCTTTAGTCAAACGCCGAGTTATTGGGGTCAATACACAGGTAAGTGGGTGAAATGTAAAGGCCTATGATATACAGGCGGCCAGATGATCTAATGGTCCTTTCTGGGCTTAAACTTGATGAATCAGGCCCCAGGGTAAAAATCCCCACTGCGCGCGCACACACCATTCCTAGTGGGAGCTTCAGCACATACTCTGAGGGGAGAATGAATGAGAAGCCACCTCAACTTTGAATACCTTACTTTTCCCCTCAGACTGCCTCAAAACTTTAACTTTGCCTAAAAGGAACTTTTCTTTGTATGCATCAAAAACAAAAAAAAACTTACATGCCTCTTGGGCGAACACACATTTTAAACTGATCTAAATAACTTTAGGCTCATCTGACCAATGTGCAAATTCATCCCTTGTGCAGCTTCATTGACTTCAGTGCAGCAGGGAAGAATTTGTTGTAAAGGTGTATATACACAAGCTTATGTTCCTTTTTTAAAAGCAGAGTTTATTTTGGACACCGTAGATCATAGTGGCTCATATTCTAGTGTGTAAATCCTGCTCACATTTCAGACTACTGACCCAAGAAACTTCTTCCTTCTTTGGATACAAAACAGTGCATTTTCTTAATCCAGAGGTTGCACATGCCAGATAAGGGCATGGTCCTGCTCCCTTTGAGGACAATGGGAGTTTGGTAGTGATTTCAGTGAGAGCAGGGCCAGGCCTCAATGGCCAAATTCATTGCTCCTTGTAAACTGGGGCAGCTCCTCTGAAGTTAGTGGGTTGGCAAAGGGTCACATAGTGTTGAATATAGCCCTAGGGCTCCAGGCTAAAAATCCTTATGACATTTTAATGAAAATAGTTGATAAATGAACTAACTCAGACCCTCCCAGCCCTGAAATATCTGAACACATCTGTCCATTGTAAAACTAAAACTTCCTGGAAATTTTCTGTTTAAATTATTAAATATTTTCTTTAGTAATAAGAATGCTAACAAGAATCAAGCATTTCTCATTTGGGCGAGGTGGTAGGATTCCTCCAGCTAAAAGAGTAATTTTTGTGTTTTTTCAGACTTGGTTAAAGAAATTAACTCCCACACTGGATCCATCACTGTAAAGTTTAAGGCTCTATGTAGGCCTGAACATACAATCCTTTTGTGAGTAAAGCTCTCTTTGTGGGAGCTAAGGACATGCAAAGGTGCAAAATCAAAAATTATGGCAATTATTTGGCTAATTTCTGAAAATAAGATTTATAATGGAAAGCCTCACAGAATCCAAATGGTAGTAGACCAGATACTCATCTTAATTACCACAATGTAAACTCGGAGCAACTCCCATGAAATAATTGGAGCTACTCCTGGTATAAATGAGAGCAGATTCTGACCTAGTGGCACAAACAGAAGAGATTCATAAAATATTATTCACTCAAGCCGCGAGATACTGCGGAGTTATGAACGTTAATTGAGAACAATGTTGCTAGCATTCAGTAAATGTTTTCATGACGTGTGGTTCCTGCATCTCACCATTAACCATATTGCCCAGAGTTGAGGTTATTGAGCGAGATCTCAACACAGGCTGTGGGCCCTACTAATGCTGACACTTCTTCTCTATTCTGTATTGGCTAGACTGGAATGTTGTTACTAGACCATTGTTCTTCCCTGCAATAAAACTATCAAAGTGAAGCCCAGGCATTTATAGAAAATAAAAACAGTGAGATGGAGCCATGTAGGAGACCTACATTCAGCCACATGATTCTATTGTTTTATTGTCATTCTGCATTACTTTTATATCAATAATTTACTGAAAGACATAATACCATAAATTAACTCTACCTGGCAGGTGAACAAAAGAACAGCTTTTACAGTACTGTTTTTCAAACACTGCATTCTAATTCATGAGCCTTTCTAAAATTACAGGGCCAGGTAGTTTGCTCCTAGCAGGGAAGTAGCTTATTGCTGAATAAAATAGTTATTGGTATTATGTTACAGGCATGTAGGGGGGATTTAGTTGCTGAATCTTTTAGGCAGGTGTTTTTCAAAATGAGTAACTGACCCACAAATAAGCTCAGTAGAGCAGAGCAGATATATGGAGCTCCAAGACTGTGAATCTTTAAGGAGACATCACTGATATTAAAATGCAAAGATAGCTCTGTGGCATTCTGAATTTGAATAAAATATTAAATTGAAAGCAAGGCTAAATCCTCCTGTCCTTAATGGAGGCAAAACTTCCACTAGATTCAAAAGGACTGTTGCCAGAGTAAAGACTGCAAAATGATCCCTATGTCTATTACATTTGCTCAGGAAGTGAGTAATGGGATATATAAAGCTTCTTATTTCTAGGTTACCAGTTTGAATACAGCCTGTGCTGGCAGTAACTGCAATGTGTTGCCATGTTTAGTGGCCAATATGAAACAAATTGGCAGTCCCAGTCCTGTTCCCAGGGCCATATCACCACCCCTTAGGCAATAATCAGCAGTCTTGCTGGCTAGGGTTTGGATCATGGTTCAGCACAGCTCTTTAGACTCTGCTTAGCTTTAAGCATGTGCTTCAGACCATTCCTATTTAGGGAATCATTTAAGCATGTGCTTAAGTTCCACAGACTTCAATAGTACTTTTGCATAGGTTTAAATTTAAGAATATGCTTAAGCGCTTTGTTGAATTGGGCCATAATAGTATGGAGAACAGCCAGCCATCTCATGTCTAGAGGACGTCCCTCCAAATCGGAGATGGAGCTCGCTATTCTGGCAGGAAAGCAAGCCTGCACTGTTGCTGTCTGTCCTCAACCTCTTTACATGGATAAAGAGGGCTTTAGTGTTAGGCTCTCCACACTATTTAAACAGAGCAGTGATGCTCTGTAATGGAAGCTGTGAGCAGATCGACTCTGTGTGCTGTGTGTGTATCTGAATCCCAGAGTAGCTAGTTCAGAGTGCAACACTGGCCATGGAATTTGCAGAGCCAGTGACCCTAACACCCAGCACAAGTGCTGCAGAGAGGTTCCAGCTATGACTCCAACCCACTGGCTGTAGCAGCTGCTGTGTGAAGGTTGAGACTATGCTACAGTGCCAGGTTGGGGGGAGGGGATTTTACCTCCACCACCCCCAAACTCACATGCAAGGAGCTCAGCTATTCTTGCTTTATGTGAGTGAAGTGAATTCCACCCTTCACGAACGGCACAAAATCCCTAACAGGGCAACAGTTTCCTGGAAACTGAGCAAAGCTTTCAAAAAGCAGCCTCCGTTTGTGCAAAAGAATAAGACAAGCAAAGAAAAACCCCAAACAATATTTGCACAGTCCAAAAAGAGAAGCAATAAAGTCTCCTAGCAAGCCAGAGCCAAGTACACAAGTTCCCACAAGGACTGCGTCTTAGGGCTTGTCTACAAGGGGAAGTTATTCCAAAATAAGCTAGGGTGTGAATTTAAAGCACAATTCTGGAATGGCTCCCCATGTGGACACATCTACTGTTATTTTGTAATGACTGCGATAGCTATTATGGGCAACTTCCCCATGTGGACAAGCCCTTATATTTGACCCTCTGCCTCTGGTCCAGAGTCAGCTCATTACTATGTGATGGGATTGAGATATTGGAGATAATTCAGCTGTCATACGATACTATGGACTTCAGCTCCCTCAAAACTTCACTGAGATGCCAATACCCTTAAAATTGCCTGGAGAGCTATGACGGATTAAATCTACCTGCTGCACACAAGGCTGACAATGGTTCCAATAGGTGCAAATAAGCAGTGTATACTTCCTATAAGAAGATCTGCCTGCCTCCAGAAGAAAACAACTACACCTACAGTTCCTGCTGACTTGCCATGACTAGTGTTGTGACATCCTTTTGCAGTGGCCGTTCATATACTCATGTCCAGTGCTGCCAGCCCAGTGCCAATCTCGGATGAAAAATGGCATATCAGGGCCAACAGCCATGACCTTGCAGAATGGCAGAAATAGAGACAGGGATAGAGACAGGCTTGCTTTTTCTTGTATGAAATGCATAACCATCGGCAATATAGCATGTATTATATGATTGCATTGGAGAAATGAATAGGCTATACGTGAAAAAGTGCATTTTCATATTATGTTTTCAGGAATTTCCTTTTTTCAGCCATCTCTTGCATTAATTAGTTGATTAGCAAAAGCATGGAAATAGGGCCGCAAGGCATAATCAATTACAGTGGTATAACCGATGATAGAACATGATAACCAATGAATCAACCCCCACCCCTGCACAAAAAAAGACTAATGTATTTGAAAACTGAAAGAACAGGATCAATGATAAAGAGTCAGAGGGAAGCAAAAGGCCCACTCAGGACACTGACAGTTTGTGTAGCAGACAGGCCTTCTCAAGCACAAAAGTTGCCCTAGGTAAACGCTGCTAAGATAAAGGAAAATGGCATTTTCCCCTTTCACTAATTGCAGATAACTCCTGAATACAGGGAGCAGGTTTGCATGTGCTTTTTCCACATATCACCATTGTGGGGTTATTCAGGATGGAATAATGCACAACAGATCAACCTTTCCTTTGAATAATTCTGCCCGTTTCCAGCATTCTTGATCTTCTAGAGCTTGTATTCCCCAGAAGGCCACAGATACACAATGTTGCCAACCCCAGTTGCTCAAAAATTGAGTCAGGACCCCCAAATCATGAGACTGGCTTTAAAATAAAGGAGCTTTTTAAAGATAATATATATGTGGTTCTTTTTCTTTGCCTTCTGGGTTGAGCCTTTTGGATGCAGGTAAGTCACATTTTCAAGCTTCTCCTCACAACCACAAGAACTAAACACTCACTTTTTAAAAAACAGAAAGCTGAGATTTTTCACATAATCACATGACTCCAGGAACTGGGGCTTTAAGAAATAGACCAAATATTTCAAGGCTCCAATCACAAGAGTTGGCAACACTGGGTATTTTGTATTATATCACGCCATAACTGCGGGCTTTAATTTCAATAAAGCTACTCAAAGAGTGAGGTCAGCATGAGAAAGGGGTGGGAGGAGGAGGAAGACTGGTCGTATTGATCAGATTCTACGAGGTGCTGTGCACTTGCAAATCTCATTCATTTCAATGGGAATTGTAGGTATTTGGTCCCTCTTGATATCAGGTCTGTGTTTTAAATGCTGATCATTACTTTTCTTGTTTGGAAGGTGGAATGTCAGTGTCATGCCAGTTCTTTCCCGAACAAGATAAACTCTGTTGTTGCCACTGAAATTCACGACATCCAGGAAAGAAATAAGCTGTCATTATGATGTATCAGCCAGCACTGCCAATACAGACTTTGTAAAAGTAAAAATCCATCCTGTTTAATTAGAATGCTTCACACATTAATAAATAAACTTTTGTGAATTATGTCAAATGAAACAGCTCTCATGATTAGCCTCAAGTAAATTTTAATGGTTTGCATTTGAAGATGAGGAGAAAAAATGGATCTGCAAAGAAAACAAAGAGCAGCAAAGTAATTATAAAGCCTTCATGCTGCATATTGAAGGAAATGCAATTATTTTAAAAAATGAACACTTATAAGTAATTATTTCTTACTATTAAAATGATTGGATCCGTGCTACCAAATGGCAGCCTGACCACCATGGTATAGTGAGATGTGTTATATAAAACTGGCTCTCACCAAGACAATAATTACTAAAAGTATAACCTGACAAATAGCAAAAGGTCCACAGTTCCAAACACACACATCTCTAGCTACTCATCTCTAAATAATACTAATGGCAACTGCGCCACTAAAATCACACACACGTTTAATTGAAAACAGGCTGCTTACTATGAAGATACTTCAAATGAGAAAATATTACACATTGATTTTTTTCAGATGTCTCTGCATTACCGGGTACAGAATCTCTAATACCCCATATAGAGCTGGTGGGTTCAAAGTGTAAACCTGTCGTTTAATCTAGTGCCTCAGAATTTGGGTGACCCACATGTGATAACTTAAAGAGATGGGATTTTCAGAGTTTAGCTGTTAGAGCCAGATTTTTAAAGGAAATCAATGGGAATTAGGTGTCTAAATACCTTTAAAAAATCTTGTCCTTAACACTTTCTGGAAATCTCACATTTAAGGATCTCACATTGGGCACCAAACTTGAGGTACTCAGAATCACTCGTTATTTTGAAAATCTTGACCAGTTTGTTTAAATGTCATTCTCTTTATAACCCCTAACCACAGAGAAGTATAGGGCTGCAGTATTTGACAGTTGTAAATTATAATAGTGTTTACATGTGGAATACAAATTCGCTCAAATGCAGCAAATGAAAATTGGAAAGTATAAAAAGTTAATTATTTCCTAAATAGAATGTAGCATAAGTGGTAAAGCCTTATTGTCTTTGATCCAGTATTCAGAGGTGCTTCAACCTCCTCTGCAAACACTAGCTAATTAATCTTAACAGCACCCCTGCAAGATAATTGTCTGCATTGTACAGATGGCAAAACTGAGACTGAAAGGTTAAGTGACTTGCCTATGATCAAAGAGGGAGTCTGTATCCGAAGTAGCACTGAGAAGTTTCTCGTTCCCAATCCTAAACTCAAACCACTATTCTAGTGCTATTCATTAGCAGTACTATTATTCTTTTAAGGCTTTTAATTTGCAATCTCAGACAGCAATGACATATTAGACCTTTTTAACAAATGTGTAAATTGACTATATCACTGTATCTGCCATTCTGATTCCTTTTTTGTCACTAAATATTCTGTTGCAAATGCAAATGGAATGTTTTAAGCATAGTGCATTTCTTAGAACATATTCAGTCTTAAGACAATCTTTTAAGTCTATCTTAAGTACACTATATGTGGTTCTTTACGGCTCTATGCTTTGTTTAATCATTTATACCTGTGCAAAGTGGGTGTGAACCCTGGTGTAAAATGCAATCAAATCAGAATTTTAAACAAGCTTTCCACAGGTGTAAATGACTATACAATGTGCAGGGTAATAGAGAATCTGGTGCCTAGAGTTATATGGGATGTGATTTACTGGGAGGTAAAGATACTGTCTGAGTGAGCATCAAAGAAATGCCTCTAAATAAATGTCAATTTATATTATTGGGCAGGTGTTGTAAGAGTTATTAGTTACTGATACTTCAGAACACATCAAGCATGTTAGGGTAGAATAAAGTAGCAAATTGTCAAAGAACCAATGGCACATTCTCCAGCTCATATATGTTAACCACAGCTGACACTTAAGAGAAAGCAGCTCAAAGAATTGGGCTTGCAGACAGAGTTGTCTGCGCAGATACCACTTTATACTAATATTCATGCCTATGATGTTCTACTCAGGACATCCAGAACTGTGAGCCACTGTGCTGCTACTCTGCCTCAATAGGGGAGTTTGGCGGGAGATTTGACTGTCAGTCAGCTCTCTGCCACCCCAGTCTGACTACCTCACCCACAAACTCCTTGAGATTCTGCCAGTCTTTACCTTGCCTTCAAGGCAACAGTCAGTGAACCCTAGTTCCCGAGTTCCCCAGAGACATCACTCTGTAGTGTCCCTCTCACTGGACCCTCACAGAAATTGTTACATTTGCTGCCTCCAAAGAGACAATGTACATGTTAGGTTAGCTGCAGATTCATACTTCACTTCAACAAAGCAGCACTCGTACCGTTTATAATAAAACTAAGAATAAGTTTATTAATTAAGAACAGAGATTTAAGTGATACTAAGCAAGAGCGGGGAAAAAAAGACAGGTATGGTTACAAACAAATACAAAATAAAACATCTTTTCTGGTGTCTAAAGCTTAACAGATTACAATCCTGGCCTCAAGCAATTTCTTACCTATAATCAGTTCCCAGAGACTTCAGCCCACATGGTTGAATGATCCAACTTTCACTGACTCCAAGAGCTCTGGCCTCTTCTGTCAGAATGTCACAATGCCTACACTCTTTCTCACATGGTATTTTTGTTACAGCAATAATGCAGACTATTGTAAGGGACCAGTGTAGTCTGGACAAATTGCTTGTGATGTGGGCAGCATCTAATTGCATGGAAGCTTAAACCAGCAATCGATGTAGATACCTAATGACCTTCACCACTGAGCACTTTAAGGAGAATGCCAGTTTTAACCTCGGACATTGTAATTAGTTGCCCAAATTCCCCATCCTAGTGCTCATTTTAGTACTGAGGTGTCAAACTGCTTTTTTTTTTTAATCTGCCTTAGTTAATCCAGCTTCCTTCAAACAGAGTGATGATTAGCCCAAGCAACTCACTGGTGGGGTGTGGAGAGAAAAGTCAGTGACAGAGACAGAGCGAGAGAAGAATCTGCTAAAGTTAGCAATTCATGCATGTTATTTTGATTACTAATGAAATACAGAACAGGTTCTGGTTCTATTTCTGGTTCTGTTGCTGACTTGCCTTGTGACTCTGGTCATGTCACTGAAACCTTCAGTGCCTCAGTTTCACCATCTGTAAATGGGGATAATACTCATCCATCTTACAGCAGCATTAACGTTGGTAAATCACATAAAGGTACTGAAATGAAAGGTGCTATAGAAGCACAAAGTGTTGTTAAATCCCCCCAAAATTTCATTTTACTATTAACAAAAAAAACCGGTTTAGTTGATGGAGAAGAAAACTTGACTAAGCTTAAAATAAATCACTAGCTCGATTTCAACCAAAATTTGTATTTTAAAACAAATAACTCCACTCAGGCTGAGAGTTTATATGTCAAAATTCAGCCCCATATCAATGTTAAGCGCTCAGGGTCAGATCCTGAAACAGGAACTGTATGGGTGGAGCCCCACACCTGCATGGAGCCCTATTGATTTCAAGGATGTGTCTTTGGGTGATAAATCCCTTAATTCAGTGGTTTTCAACCTTTTTTCATTTGTGGACCCCTAAAATATTTCAAATGAAGGTGTGGGCCCCTTTGGAAATCTTCGACATAGTCTGCAGACCCCCAAGGGACCGTGGACCACAGGTTGAAAACCACTGCCTTAATTTAACAGAGAGGTTTATAATGGAAACAATGACACAACTTTTATTGTGGTATCACAGCGAGGCACTGACATAGTAAAAAACAAACATATTAAACCCCAAATCAGAGTACACTGAAAAGGTACGTAAGAAGGGAAAATACTAACTTGACGAGATCCTTCAACAGGAGCATTCCACCTTATCTACAGTGGCTCATAACTGCTGTCTGACTCACTTAATTCTATTGTAGGCAAACTGAATTGCATTACTGACGTCATTACTTTCCCTGCTTTGGGAGATGTATTAAAATCAATAGCTTCTATTCATTCAAACCAGCCTGCATCACAATCACCAGGCTAATAATTAATAAAGAGAGGAGAGACGCCAAGCTGGTGCATTTCTTCGTGTCTGTTTCTCTTGTCTTTCATCTCAGGTCCTAGCTGTGCTAACTCAGCAAGCAGTGTGTAGTCCATTTGTAGTCTGGTTTAACATGTCAAGCTCGCATTCCTTGTGAAGTCAATGGTCCAAACAAAAAAAAAAAAACCCCACCAGATAAGGCTATAAGGGACATCCATGAGAGCAAATCATTCTTCTCAAGGGAAAAATAAAGCCCTTATTAATATTTATATTATAGTAGCACCCAAAATGTGCTAGGCACCTAGACAAGCAGACAGGCACTACAATGCTAAAGGAGAGGTCTAGTCCCAAAGAGCTTACAATCTAAAGAGACAAAGGGTGGTGTAGTGTTGCAACATACAAGCAAAGTGATCAGGGTAATACTACCTCTCTGCAGTTTCATTTTGCAATCCTGTCAGGTGCTAAGGGGCTGTCCATAAATTACATAATGCATTAGGGGTGGGGGGGTTCCTCCATTTCTTACATTTGCCAAGGGGGTGGGTCTTGAAAATCACCAAAAAATGTGTTCTGTAATTTATGGATAGTCCGTAGCCAGTGTCAACTCCCAGCTAAGCCCAGGGAGAAGGTTTGAGGTGAACTTTGTTATTTTAGTGTTAATCTCTGTTAATAAAACTAGGATCCAGGAAAAGGGCAAGGTTGAATTCACCAGACTGTGTAGGCTGTGTCTGAGAGCAGGTTGGGAAAAGCATCTGCCTTCCTCCTGTAGTCCTAAGGCAGGCAAAACGCCCATTGGCAGGAGGGAGAGTTTTTCCTGTGTCAGGGGCACGCCCGGAGTCTATGATTATCGACTCCGGCTAATTCCATTTCCTGTATTCTGATGCGCCTCATGTCAGGGCTAGTGCTTTCGTAGCAACTGGGGTCCATTGTGTCTTAATGCTGGACCATCTGTTTCATCCAAACGCGGTCAGCTGCTGCTAGCACCAGAGGTCAAAATAGCCCTAAGATACGGACATGGTGTTTTGTGCAAATTCTTCAGAGCTGTCTTTCTGAGTTTTTAGATTAGTTTTGCAAACCCCCGCACATGACAAAATGGCATTTGTTTAAAACATACCATGGTGCAGCGCACATCTCTCTCTGATACTAGGTAGTCTGAAGACTACAGGTAATATTTGTGGCATAGCTGTCTCTCTTTAAAAAGCACTCAGTGTTTGTGGTGGTTATCTCGCTACAGTGTAGCGTAATTGGGATTTTTATAATTACTTTTGTAATAACACGATTGATTGTGGAAACCCAGGGGAAATCCAACCCGTTTTATCTTAAAGAGAGCCCCTGGTTGGCTCCCTGCTAGGATTAGTGGGGAAATTGCAGTGAGAGTTGTCATGTTTAGTTTATCGTCAGTGGGTTTCTTTTTGGTGCTTTGTTTTTGCATCCCTGATACTTTTCACTTAAAAAACAACAAAAAACGTCCTCTTAAAGCCCCTCTACTTCAGCTCCTGTTGTGACAGGAACTAACAACCTTGTCTGCACTATTTTTCCCCCCTTAAAATCTCCCATTGTTGCAGCTCCACTGATGTTAATAACGAAGGAAGCGCTCGTATGGACGGGCTGCTAGTATTTTAACCGTTGTGGCGTTTAAACCTGCTGTGGGGAGGCCTAGATGACCTGGTGCTAAAAATGCCAGTGCCTGGTCTATACTAGTCTCCCACCAATGCCACCACTGGTGGTGTGGCACCAATTCTAGTGCAACAGTGGGAGAGTTCAAGTAAAATACCAGCAGAGACCCAGCCTTAAAGAGCTCTCATCAGTCTATTGCTATTAGCCAGCCGCAAGGCACTGAAGACTCTCACTTGCCTCATATTTACATGTCGTCTTGAAGCTCAAAGTCACACAAGAACTTTCTTTTTTCGGCACTTCTACCTGAGAAGCCACTGTTCGAGCCACTACTGTAATGGCAGCAGATGTGGCAGTTAATAGGGCCAGAGTTTTGCAAAGCCAGAACCAGGCAGTTTGGATCCACGTTCTACTTTCCTTGAATCACCAGCATTAAGGGAGAGGCGGGGAATTTAGATTTGAAAAACAATATAGATACGGTCCGCCTCGTCTTAGTAATTTAAAGACCCTGGTCCTGCAATGAGTAAGGTCCCTGCCCCATGTGGAACCAATGGCAGTCTGCCTATCTGGAGCACATTGTAGGGTTGGGGCCTGAATAGCGAGCCGACCTCTGCCCCAGCCATGCTGTGGGAACACATTTATTGCCCTGCTATGGTCTAAGTCCCTACGTTGCTGTTTCCCCACCTCTTGAATCACAAACAACTGGAGGATACTAATAATGAAGCTGAGCACTTACAATATATCGAGTCTTTACATTAGCAGACATTCTCCCAGCAAGGGAAGCAAGTTGATTTTATTGTGACTGTTCACAGATGGAGTAGCTGACATAAAGCATGGCAGAAAGCAAGGGCTTTTCCTGGCTGAGCAGCTTGGCCTGCTCTTGCGCAGGGAAGTGGACAGGTTCTCTTTTCCGGAGCAGTGTCTGTCTGCACCAGCTAGTTCAGGGCTGGAAGCCCAAGCCTCCTTCAGTGCTGGAGACACAACGGTTTCCTAATTCGCTCCACGGTCCGCAGGCCAGCGCTCAGCACTGGGCAGGGCTATGGAAGCCAGCTCTCACAAGTGCGGAGTATAGTCGGTTTTTTGACAGCCCCACTGGAACGAGGGAAACATACGAAGCGTGGCATTGAAACCCCAGTCATTCCCAACTGAGAGCAGGAGACAGAGAATCAAAGGTAAAAAGGGCTAGAATTCATTAGTGAACTATATCCTTCTAGTCAACTACTGAACCATCCCAAAGAATTCTATAGCAGGGATTAAAAAAAAAAGTCTTATTAAATGCAGTAGGTGATCATTTTCTACTACATTCTATAGAACTCCACCAGAAGAGTTATTTGAGGGTCCATTTGAACTCTCTGGGGGATATTAACACTCAGCGTTCTCCCAGAATCCGTGGGATGCCAGGGCTAACATAGCACTTGGCCTCATCTATCCGCACTGGCTGTAGCCCCTTGTGGTTCCCCTTCTGCCCCCACACAATGGGATTCAAATGGAGCCAGGCTACCATGTGCTCTCCCTGGCCACTACTGTTTATAAGGCCACTTGAGCCTTGTCTTCACTAGGAAGAAGGCTGGATTTTTACCACATATTAGCTGACACATGGTAAAATCCTAGTACGAACAAGGCAGTTGTAGTTTTCACATGTGTTAGCTGGTTGAGGCAAACTCCAGGCTCCCCTTGCCCTGCCCCAGTCTTTACATCAACCTATTAACACGTGTTAAAACTGCAAGCTGTCTAGGATTTTACCTCGTGTTAGTTATCAGGGTGGTAAAAAGCACCCTTTTTCCTAGTGTGGACATACCCTGGGAAGAAGCCCAAAAGAAAAGAAATAGAGTCCCAGGCTTTGTTATCTTTCCTGGGAATCTCCACAGGGCCAGATGGAGAATATGCATCCCTGCCCCCAACCCCTTCATCTCTGCCTCCAACCCATCCCCACCTCATCCCACAGGACAGATCCCAGAGCACCCTCCATGGAGTTTGCAGGGGGAGAGAGTGGTAGAGGGGAAGGTGTCTTGGAGGTAACTGAGCCCCACTTCTGCACAGGATGGGGAGGAGAGATGTGCAGAGGGTCCCTTCCATTCATGGAAGCGACAGGGAGGAAAATAAACCCACCTTCCAACATTACTCAGGCAAACTCAAAATTGGCTTCAGTGTAAAAAAAATTTGAGTAAGGCCCCGATGACTTTGCCTTTTGATGCTTTTATTGCTGTTGAGTTTCTCTTTTTTAGATTCATTCTGTACCAGTTCCTTTGAACCTGTTTGTCACACACGCTCAGACTGCCTCTCCTCCCCCCAAGCAAAATACATGGGGCCGGGAACATGGGAAGACTCCAAGTTTCAGCTCCTGGCATGGTCCTTAAAGCATCCTCTCTGGTGGGAGAGGTTTGAGGCTGCAGGTTTTGGTGGCTTCTCCACATCCCAACCCTGTGAATGTAGGGGATCTATGAGGAAGGGAAACCCCTTCCATGTTTTAACAAGAGGCCCCCATCAGGGATGGCTGCTGCCTTCTCTGCTCTTTGGTATTACAGTCCCTTTCAGCAGACTGCTACCATGGGGTGGGTCCCCTTGATGCTGGGCAATACAGCTCCAGAAGGAACCCAGGGGGAGATTCTACGCTACCACCTGATTTTCATGTACAAATACTGGGGCCCTCAAAAAGAGCAGCTTCCCCTGAAATACCCCATCCCCTGAACTGTCAAGAACTCAGTCTGCACAGAGCTCCCATGGAGGGGTGTTGGCACGGGGCAAAGGTAGGGGTGGTGCTGTGAAACCAGCAACCCCCTTCTGCCAGAGAGGGGCAGACCTATATGTAGAAGGGGCCCACAGGGGCACAATCCACCCCCCTGATAAGATCAAAAGGGTTTAAAGGACAGACAAGACAGTGAATGAGGGTGTCAGTGAGGTTTGCATTATGAATAATTCAGCAAACGTATCCATGAGGTAAAGAAGATTTGTGCCTGTAAATACCTAGACCGATAGCGCTGATTTGATTGCTGTTTTAGTCAATTTACCCTAATGAAGAAGAGTGTTGCAGTACAAACACCACTTGCTAATAAGCATGTGGTTGCAGCAGTAAATGTTAGCTCATAAGAATGCAGGCTGGAAGAATTGACTCAGACTGGTTGGCAGTGCAGACATTCTGCTTAATGGCGTATGGCTTGGCAATCCAGTTAGAACTCACTGAATGAGAGTTTGCTTTCTGCTGCAAGTTATTGGTGTTGACACTGAAAGAGGCTCTCCTGAGCTTTCAGGTTTTATAATGAAAAGATGCTCAGATGGCAGGATTTTACTCCTGGCTATTATCTTTCCTATTGGCTCTGGATGAAGAGAAGTCTCTTAAGGCCTACAGCTTTATATACCCAATATATACAGTATGCTGATCTGCCTTATTTGGAGGTAGGGGATTCTGCCAGTCAGAAATGATCAAAGCACAACACAGAGCAAAGCAAACCTTCCCAGACTATCTGTTACTTTAACGTGTATAGCAGGCTATAAGAAATTAGCAGAGCAGACCAGAAATGAGCTATTTGTCACTGCTTCGTATAGTGTTTTACGTCCAAGAGATTTTTTTTCTAGGCTTTCAAGTAGGACAAAAGGGAAGCTTTTAAGTCTGCAAAGAAACAGTGTACTGATATAGTTTAATTAGAGTGCTTATCTGAAACGCTTCCAGATATTTCAATATCATAACTGCAGTTATCAAAAGTTAGTGCATTTCAGTATTTTGAGACTTCCTTCCTTAATGATTCTTAAAAGGATTATAAAAAATCTGATGCTGTGTAGAACTTCATGGCTGAGACTTAGTTTCTCCTAAATTCTATCATTGCTATTACTATTAGCTGAAATCACTATGGGGCCTATGAAACACAGTGGAGAAGTTCTGATTCCATCCAGGAAAAGCCAGGAGTAGACCTACAAACACAACATAGATATACTAGACAGTTAATTACAGCGTCTGTATATATCACTTGAATATAATCTCATCGGGACTTTCATTATAGTAACAACATAAAACACTTCGTGGACAAGGCCACTGTCTCCACCTAGGAGATCATTGCAACATTAGTATGTAACAAATTTGTATGTAATTCTCTTGAGTATGAAAGGGACTACCGAAAGCCATATTCAGTCATAGCCCCCTTAAAATTCTCAGCCACGGAAGGACCTGCCCCTAACATTAGGAGCATGCTCACTGTGTCCCCATGGACATTCCCAAAAACCCATTTGCAATATATTGTGTTTGGGCTGGACAGAATCACAGACCCCATCCCAGACAAGGAGGTAGATCCAGGCGGCCAGGAGATACCAAAGCTGGCGTTTTGTGTTGCTTAGAAAGGGGGTACTTGCACCTTGGAATGAAGAGCAGCTTATGCAGCTACAACTCACAGCTTAGGGGCTTTGGCCAGCCCAAAACAAATACACTCTAACATTCAGAAATGTTAAGGCCAGAAGGGAACATTAGATGATCTGACCTCCTGTATAACACAGGCCACACAATTTCACCCAGTTATCTCTGTATTGAGCCCTATAACTTGTGTTTGACTAAAGTATTTCTTCCAGAAAAGACATCCAGTCTTTATCTGAAAACACGAAGGGATGAAGAAACCACCACTTCGCTTGGTACTTCGTTCTAATGGTTAATCACCCTCACTGTTAAAAATGTGCTCCTTGTTTCCAGTCTGAATTTGTCTGGCTTTAACTTCCAGCCACTGGTTCTTGTTTATGCCTTTCTCTGCTGATAGAAAAAACAAACAATGAGGAGTCTTTGTGGCACTCTTCTCCTGGTGAAGATGCTTTTTTACTGTGGTCAAGTCACCCCTCCATCCTCTTTTTGATGAGCTCCCCAGATTGAACTCTCACTGTGCGGCATTTTTTCCAGCCCTCAGATCTTTTTTGTGGCTCTTCTCTTCACCCTCTCCAATTTCTGTTCAAGTCATTGTGCAATCCTTTGCTCATAGGGTATCCCAGTAAGTTCTGTGACCTTGAATCAGTCTTTCGTGTATTTTACCTTCAGGTAATGATGGGCCTGTCTGCAAGTTGGGATCAAGATCCAAACATTGCTACAAATTGAAGATATTGTCTCAGGGGTTTCATTCAGCCCGAGAGAGAAAGTCAGCCAGTGAGGGCAAGATTCTGCCATCCTTACTCATGCTGAATAGCACCTTCCTCTGTAGTCAATGGGACTCTTCCTGGAGCAAGGTGCCACTCAACATGAATAACAGTTGCACAGTCTGACTCTCAGGTTGAATCCAAACTTCCTCAGAGTCTTACAGGGTGGCTCAGATCCAAAACTTTAGGCCCAACTGTACTTTCCCAGTCTATAACTGAATATCCCTATAGCCTCTTTGGCTTCAGCATAGGCTATAGCATGAAAGCAGCAAGGCATTTGGAAAAGAGAAAACAAAACTTAACTAGAGCTGGAGGCAGTGCTTGTTGACTTTAAAAATTAATTAGCTAATTATTCCTCCCCCCTCCCCCCCCCCCAGAAGTCTGCCAAAGCATATGGTTTGGAAATCCAAACTGTGCATTGAGGGGGTGGGGAGAAAAAAAAAATCAATATTTATCCATCAGAAAGTTAACTAATAGGGCACAGAAACAGTTGCTCCTTCATGGAGAACCAAATTTTTGTCCTGTAAAGGAACTAAGCTCTCTTGGGCAACAGGAAGTCAAAATTAGTCTACGTGAAGATTTATAAACCATTGAAAAGGAAGACTTTTGCAGAAATATTAAAAACAGCCACTTCGGCAACTAAATCCAACTATATTGTTATAAAAAGGAAATGAAATCAGTTACTATTATTCACCGATTTTCTTACTAAACCTTTGTGTTTCCAAAAAACCAACCCAATCCTTTGAAAGATAGTCTTAAAACAATTCACATGCAGAATCTATGTATTTTGAGCAATTGTTTTTCTACTGTTAACAGCACTTTTGATTAAGTCAGGGGAAAATTGAAGCCTACCTCCTGGGTTCTACTCCCTCCTCTGCCACTGGTTTGAAGTACAATCTTGAGCCAAGTCACTTTGGCCAAGCAGTTCAAAAGTGGCCTTTGATTTTGAATGGCTTCATTTTCAAGTACCCAACTTGGGAACCTTCTAGTTTGATGCCCAAAACTGAGGAACACAGCATGAGTGGTCACTTTTGAAAATATAACCATTCTGTGTTTCAATCTGCCTCTCTGTAAAATGGGCATAGCAGTATTTACTTACCCAGAGGGGATTTTTTGAGGCTGAGGGCTTGTCTACATGAGAATTGCATCAGTTTAATCTAAAGGACAGATTTAAACCAATCTAAAACCTTGTGTGGACGCCCTTATTTCAGTTTAAGAGTCTCTTTTTCAGTATAGCTTAAGTTAATTAGGAACAAGCATAAACTAAACCAAAATAAGCCACTCTTAAGCTAAAATACAGTTGTCCACAGGAGGGATTGCACCAGTTTGAAAACCGATTCAGTTAAAACGGTGCAACTTACCTGTGCAGAGCAGGCTTTAGTTACTATTTCAATATGAATAAAAAGCGGAGAGCTGTGGACTGAGCGAGCTGTACAAAGACCACCAGAAGATTCATTTGAAGAGAGAGAGAGAGAGAGAGAGACACAAACACCCAGTTCAGATTTTAAAAGTTATCTGAAGACTAGGAGCCCACTTCAGCACTCACAGCAGTGCAAATAAACAAAGACGATGCTTCACAGCGCAGAGGGCACGGACTCTCCCAACTGCAATACAGGCAACCCTGGCATTGTGGATTACAAAATAGGACCTCATCAAGTGAAGTGATGAGCTCCTGTGAGGTGCTGAGTCACCTCAACCCCTCTTGCTTCAATAGATACCAAGGGTGCTCAGCACTCTGCATGGCTGGGCCTTAAGTCAGGCAGGAGGTGGCTGTGGCTGGGGATATAAAACAGCCTCTATTTATACAAAAATAGTTTGATAAACAGCAACAGTGGGGGAAGAGAAGTGCAGAAAAAAATACCTGAAGGTATAACTGGATTTAAGAGCCAGTTGTGTATACATTTATAATAGCAATACTTTTCCACCCTGGGGATACCAAAGCACTTCAACTAGGCATCACCTCCCCCACACCATACAAGTGTGGCAATTTCTGGGGTGGAACATGGCATCTATTCTGAGCCAAGAACAGCGTTCAAAAGTCTGTGGCAAGGAAAAATTACAAAAACAACATAACTTAGATGTACACAGTGTTCTTACACAAGTTACTAGGCTCAGTACAGGGGTAACTGGATGAAATTGTATGGCCTGTGTTATACAGGAAGTCAGACTAAATGAGCTAATGGTCTCTTCTGGCCTTAAAACCAAGGAGTCTATAAGCCCAAAGGAGCCCAGATGGCTCTAAAGACGGGGCTAACAACAGGGTGGGACATTACAGAACATTGTTCCTGAGCCTGATGGGAAAACTTGGAGGCAATGGCCTCTGTGCCTGGGCTGTGTTTGCCTATGTGCAGAAGCAACAATCACTACGTGTACCAGCTTCAGCAGCAGGTCCAGCTAGTGTCTCAGAGAGAAACCAGTAAGTGGAAGTACTATGTAAGGCAGTGCAAGGAGCCCTGAGCAGCCTCCATGCTCCTGAGAAACAATGACCTGGTAAGGGAGCAGCGGGGAGAAGAAAGCAGGATATGGGACAAAGTGAATGGAGGGCAGCCAAAAAATGGAGGGTCCACTGTGGTCGAATACAAATGGGAAGGAGACAGCAAAACCATGGCATAGGGAGGCAGTGGGGGACGGAGAACCATAGGAAGAAGGAGCATGAGAAAAATTGGCTCTGGGCAGAGGGCGTGGGGACAAGAAGGACACATAGGGCAGGCCTACAGGACTTGCTTCTGCAGCTTGTGCCAGGCAGACATGGTAAATCCTGGCAGAAGCACTGTACAAGCTACAGACCGTAGTTGTAATAAGTCAGTGTGTTTCCTACCATGCCAGTATCTGAGAGGGTGCTATATATTGCTGAACTTATAGGCCATTATGGCTGTCTCTCTGAGAAAGCGGAGTGGTGATTTTTGGTAAATGGCTTTCTAACAGCAATTACTATATTTACAGGAATAATTTCACCCATCACGGAAATGCAGGCCTGGTGGAACACAGCAGCTGTTCCATGTCACACAGCAACATTTTAGTTCAGGAGCCCATTCCTGAGAGAAGACCTGGAGGTTCTCAGCAGTTTCAGGATCAAACCCTGGGACAACAAGGAAAGAAGAAGATTATGTCTGATCCTCAGCTGGTGGATTCAGTCTAGCTTCAGTGAAGTCAATGGAGCCATGCTGACTTACACCAGCTGAGGCACTGTCCCGTCATTTCCAACAGAAACTGAAGGGGGAATTCAGATAGACTGTAATTACCTAGCCTGGAATCTGGCCCACACAGAGTAGCGACAACTTTGTTAATGACCAGGGCCAGAACCTCAATTTTAACTCCCATCCCAAAGACAAAATTTCTTCAGGTGTGGGAGGGGTGATTTTTTAAATCTAATTTATTTAGATTGTGTAGAGAGTTTTTTTCAGGTCACTATTGCTGGAGGGAAAATTTGAGGAAATTCTGAATTTAGATCAACCAAAAAATAAAATGAATGCTGGGTTAAGTTTATTAAATAAGCCATGTGGTGTTATTAAATAGGCTGTCTAAAGAAAAAGTTTATTTTGGATATGTAGAAGAAAACACAATTGCCTTGTCTCCTGAGCAAGTTAAAATTCATATTTATAAAAAGATTTCCAACCACACCTTAGATCACTAAACCTAGTTGCCAACACTCACAATTTTATCATAAGCCTTGTGACTTGTGGTGTTTTTCTGGAAGTCTGAGCTTTTAGAATTAAGAGATTGCATGAGAATCTCAGCTTTTACACACACAGTTGTGGGAAAGAGCTTTAAATTGCAACCTGAGGCTCAGAAACTAGAAGCCTGACTCATGAGTTTTGAGCACCTGGGGTTGGCAAGACTGCGCAGTTTTAAAAAATGTAATTAGCCATCATTGGTGCTCTTTGCTTACTCTCAGGCTGGACATCAGAACTAGTCTAGTTAATTTCACTTTTGTTTATACTCAGTTTCATTTGCAGAGTCTCATATGCAGGATGCTGCAATCTTTGGGTTTGCAAGAGAACACTATCCCTTTTACAAAATAAACTGTTTCAGGAAGAGGTTTTTAAGTGACGGGTTTTGTAAAAACTTGTTTTTACAAAACCTAAATTTTGGGCCTAAGCTGATCCAGCAGTGTCCACTTAAAATATTTTCTTCTTAGGCTCAGTAAGGATGCCGCAGCAGGCAAATCTGAGTGAAGCTGACCAAGCAAGAATTCTCATGCCTGGATAGCGGTCCAACTTCCAGGAGCAGTTCTTTATTTTATGGAAAACAAAATCATGTTCTGTCCATTTAAGGCTCAGACACATTACTAAGCTTCAGCCAGTCACATATATCAGTATAAAATATGGCATACGTGGAGCAAAGACACCTCCTGGCCATCTCCAGTCTTACAGGGTCATGAGCACACGATATTGAATCACACCCCATGAGATGACCAAAGACACAACATCGTAATGTTCAGATGCAGCATTTATTAATCCTCTTCACCACCTGGTGCATGGTGTACCAAATCCATGGCCAGCTACACATACTCGGTTAATCACTTAACTCCATTCTGTGGCTGCTAGGAATTTCCACAGTGACTACATGGATGAAAACACCTGCTGCAAAAGCACAGGCCTCTACCTCTTGAGCTAAGAGAGAGACTCTCTATTAGCTGTGAGCAGAACTGGATCTAGGAAACACAGCTGAGCAGTTCTTTTTCCATCCACTGGAAGGGAGCGGTACACAAAATATATTCTCAGGCACTGACTAGTGTGTATTGCAGTTGTAGTTAGAGGTCCCAAATGAGATCAATGCCCATTGCATTAGGTGCTTTGCAAATGCACAGTAAGAGTGTACAATCTAAATAGACAGGGCAGATAAAGGGAGTAGTATTGTCCCCATTTTACAATTAGGGAAACCAACACAGAGGCATTAAGGGTGGGATTTGTAGAAATGCTCAGTGTCGGTTTAACTCTGCTCCCATGAAAGTGAATTGTAAAACTCCCAGTGAGTTTCATGGGAGCAGTTAGGCCAACACTGAGCACTTCTGAAATTCCCCCTCTAAATGACTTTCCCCAGGTCACAGAGGAAATCTATAGCACAGCTTCCAGTTGAACTACAATTTCTTGAATCCCAGTCTGACTCCTAGAGAAGGCTGATCCTATCGTTTTTCTAGGAGCTCCCCTAAACTTTAGTGCGAGTACATGTTTCTTCTCTTTTACAGACCCAAAAAGCAAACTAAGCTTTGTATGCAAGAATGTGGTTTCGAGTTGTGCTACACCTTCTCTGAAAAGGGCTGGTATTAGCCGAAGTTGATGCTGTTGAAGTTTGTTGTTGAACCCTGCTGAAGTCTATCTTGTCTCAATACCCCACCATTACAATGAGCTTCTTCTCCTATTTGGACCCCAGGAGGATCCAGTGGGGTGCCACATGGAACGCCATGCACTCCAGGATCCTGCGCACCAAACCTGTGGAGTCAATGCTGGAGGGAACGGGCACCACCACCTCCCATGGGACCAAGCTGGCCCAGGTGCTCACTACAATGGACCTGGTTTCCCTCGGAGTTGGAAGCTGCGTTGGCACTGGAATGTATGTAGTGTCTGGGCTGGTTGCTAAGGAGATGGCTGGGCCTGGGGTCATTGTTTCCTTCATCATTGCAGCAGTTGCCTCCATTTTGTCAGGTGAGTCATTCAGATCAGTTGTAAGAGATAAAAATAAATGGTGGCTTCTACTTAGGACCTTATCCTGCAACCCTTACTCTTGCGTGTAGTCCCATTGAAGTCAGTCAGGGAGAGCTGATCCCCTAATTTAATGGTGCATGTTTTGCCTTCTGCATTAAGGATGCAATTATTTTTAACAACAGAGGGTCTAAGTTTGCAAGGTGCTGAGCATAGATAACTCTCACTGAAGCCACTGGCAAATGAGGGCATCCATCTCACCTTGTAGGATCAGGTCACCAAGAGATAAAGATCCAGATTGTCAGAATTCATGTGGGGGGGGGGGGGGGAGAACCCTTTCCATGCATTTGTCGTACAGTTGCTAGGAGCGTGGGCCCATCTTGGCAACTGCACAAACCTATGGGTTGTTTGGTATGCGTCTGCATGCCCATTTATCTCAGGTGTGCATGCAAATTAGGCATACACCTCTGAATCTGACCAAAAACATCCATTGTCTCCCCCTGTGTGGGACAAGAACGACATGAAAATAAATACTAACCTTTATGTTTAGGCTTTTTCTGTAATAAAAACAGACTTTCAAGCTGAAAGTATTTTAGAGTGGCTGAAGAGCTAGGGGAATTGCTAGGAAGAGATAGTCTCATCTAATCTCTAGGTTGCTGGGGTATATCCTGAATAAGATGGTAGTGACCAACCTTAGTTCCCTTTTGATACGTGGCTGGTGGCCTGTACGTACAGTAGACTTGAAGTCCTCAGCCATTACATTTAAAAGACCAGCTGGAATTTTACATGTCATAATTCATAAACCAAGCACTGACTAATGACAAAGCAGAAACAAACCCGTGATAAGTCATTTAAACACTTCCAAAGAAGGCTGGATACTTTCAAGGCGGAAGAGAACGAAGTGAATGAATCCAGCCAAGTATATGGATTGATCTGTGCTTTCCACATGATCTCATTATTTTTGGCATTTGTCCTTGTCTGTTCACCACCACTGAACTGTAAAGATGTTTTAACACTCGCTGTTAAGAGAAGTCTCTGCATTAAATATCAGAATCGGATATTGATGGGTTTGTTTTTATATGGGTGTTGCGCTAAAAATGGCAAGAAGTGGGAAAGGCTTATTGTATTTACAGTTACTGTCATATTAAAGTGATCTCACTGAGCTTTTAAAACTAAAGCCTTAGAAAATTTAATAGCAGCTTTATTTTCTTCCATTACAACTACACATTGAGCTAAGTTTTCCTCTTCCTTATAAGACTGCAGCTCCCACTGGAGGCCACGGGTGTTACACCAATGTTAGAGAGAGAACTTCACCCTATGTTGTGAGGCATTCCTGGAACCAGTATAGAGGAATAGCAGATTTGAGTTCTGGTTTCTTAACATTACAGCAAAGTTTTACTCTGTCACCCTGGTTAAAATCCACAATAACAGATTTACTGCTGATTTACACCAGGGTATGTAAATTATACCTGAACTTGCAGGCCTCTACAGCCATACTTCCCTGTCTAGCTCTAGATGAGGACTCACAGCTGTGAACCCTGACTAGAGTTAGCACCTAAATTTGGGCCAGATGGAGGGGACTAAATCCTTTTCAGGAGTGGGGCTTTGGCTGCACCTCTCTCAGTATTTCTTTGGGGAGCTGCCCAAGCTAACCATACTCAGCATGCTAGCTTTGGAGAGTCTCTTTTTTAGACACACAGAGCATATGGAGAGCCTGGGTGCCTAACTTGGGGTGATGAATGCCAACAAGCGTTTAGGTTGGGTACCTAAAAGCTAGGCATTGCAACACCTAAGTCCCCCTTGGGAATCTAACTCAAGCAGGCAACAATTATGCACACTTAGCAGATACAAGTCTGTCTTGCAGGGGGGAGTGTTGTGGACACATGCATACACCCCACCCCCCCTAAAATAAGAACCACAAATTGAACTCTTATTGGTCATGGAAATGTAACAACAATATCAGTATTAAATTGTGCGTGTGGATTTACTGTTCATGAAGGGTGTCAGCTTGGCAGGCCTGAACACTGAAGGACAGCCACATGGGTACTTCCTGCAATATCCCCCACCACTGTGTCTGCCAATGTATATCAGTCCTAACCAGCACTATCACTGTAAGTGCCCTTTTTCCTTAGTTTTCATACTTCATCCATTCCTTGGCCTTAATACTGAGGCCAACAAGCAGTCCCTGTAGGGAACAGATTTTCAAATGCCTTATATCAGGGGTGGGCAAACTTTTTGGTTAGAGGGCCACATCGGGGTTGCGAAACTGTATGGAGGCCGGGTTGGGGAGGCTGTGCCTCCCCAAACAGTCTGGCCTCCACCCTCTCCCATTTCCCACCCCCTGACTGCCCCCCTCGGAGCCCCCGACCCATCCAACCCCACCCTGATCCTTGTCCCCTGAACGTCACCTCCTGGGACCCTCCACCCCTAATCGCTGACTGTCCTGACACCTATCCACACCCCTGCCAGGCCCCCTGGGACTCCCACACCTATCCAACCACCCTGTTCCCAGTCCCCTGACCACCACCACCCAGAACCTCTGCCCTATCCAACTGTCCCCTGCTCCCTGACCCCTGACTGCCCCCTGGAACCCTCTGCCCATTATCCAATCCCCCCACTCCCCGCCCCCTTACCAGGTCACTCAGAGCAGCAGGACCGGCAGCCGCACTGCCTGGCCAGAGCCAGCCACACTGCCCGCGCCATGGCGTGGCTGTGGAGAAGGGGGGACAGCAGAGGAGGGGCCAGGGGCTAGCCTCCCCAGCCAGGAGCTCAAGGGCCAGGCAAGACAGTCCCATGGGCCAGATGTGGCCTGCAGCCCATAGTTTGCCCACCGCTGCCTTATATCCATAGTTGAAGCTAGATTTTTCAAGAGCTCAGCACCCACCCTGCTGACCTCTTTTGAAAGTCTAGCTTTAAGGCCCTTTGCTGTGAAGATATTTGTGACTGTCCCACTAGAAACTGCACTGAAGTCAGCCATCTCATTTCACATATACCATCAATGCAGATTTCATTTCTATCATCTCCCTGTCTGCTGACAAAAAGTTACAAGATACTAACGTGAATAAAAACTTTCCATTCAAGTGCAGTGCTTTCTGGAAGTTAGCATTTCTCCTTCCCTTAAAAATGGAAAGCGGAGACCAAATAAATAAATAAATGGTGGGATTCCAGAACAAATATAAAACTAGACATGATTAAATGCAGGCTTTTTGCTTGGAAGATCTGAATGTTTATCTGAGATCAAACAAGACTCCAATTCCCCCAACCCCAACAAAACAACAGTAACTACCTATTTTTCTCAGAGATAGCAGTTAGAATTTGACATTTTTATTATTTCCTGACGTCCACATTTTCTTCAGACTTGTTCAATTATGCTGCTTCAGCCACAGTAAACTTAAAAGCCCAGAGAGCTTGAAATAAGTCTGTTTGGAGCGTAAAAGCAGTGCTTGCTTCAAAGTGGGTTTTCTCCCCTAGGTACAAGAGTGCAGCATCTTGCAACTTTCTGTGGGATTATGTCTCAACCTTAATATTACTTGCACGTAGTCTGCCATATTTACTGTTCTTCTTGAGTTGCTTTTGTAGCCCTGGGAAAACATTTTCTTAATAATATGAATATATTTTGATAGTCTCTTCAGCCATTTCCTTGTTTGATTGTTGACAGTTCTGTTATTTATAACAGCAACACAATCTTGGAAAGTAAAACTGCATCAGGGCAAAGGAGCTAGAAAGGGCTGTACATGTAGCTGGTTATTTTGGTTCAGTTTTCACTTAACATTTAGCAGTGCTCAGACATTTGTGTTTAATTTTCAGTGAACTATTTATATTCCTATCCTTTATTAACTGAATCCCATATCAGTTGTTCCATTATTTTATCCAGAATTGATGTCAGGTTAAATGGGCTATAGGTACCTGGGTGATCTTGCTTGCCCTTTTTGAATATTACCACTCCTCCAGTCTTCTGGACCTTTGAATAAATCTTGGAATATTGGGAAAGTTATCAGTAGGTCAGAGAACTCTCGGCTAACTCTTAGGACTCTTTGGCACAAGTTGTCTGGACATGTTGATTTTAAAATGTTTAATGTAGGTGTCTAACACCCTCCTCGGTTACCAGTTGACTGGCATGTACTTCATCATCCTCATATGATACAAATACATCATTCCTGCTTCTTTCCAAATGCAGAACAGAAACATTAAACACTGCTGTCTTTTCTGCATCATTAATTGTGTCATTTCAATCCAATAAGGCCTATACCATTGCTAGGGTTTTTTATTCCCAATATACATAAGCTTTCTTCTTGTCCTTAGCCATGCTAACCATAGATTTCATAGATTTTTTTCTAATTGCTGCCTTCACTTCACTACTGAATCAAGATAGGGTTTAAGCCAAAGTTGTCCTTTGTGATTTAGAAATTGTAGCTTTTTGACCATCTACAACTCTTTAAAGAGCTGCCAATTTTTGTTCATTTTCTGTTGAAATTTTTCCTCCGCTTTGAGAGGTTAACCCTTTTTGATGCACCAAATATATTACTGTTGGGACTGACTGCTCTTTGCCCTTATTGAATGTCATGAGGTCATGATCACTGGTCCCTAAGCAGCCACTAACTTCCAATCCAGTGATGAATTCATCTTTATCCATCATAAGGTCTAAAATAGTTACCTCATGTTGGGTGTAAAACCTTTTATGCTAGAAAATTATACTTTTAAAAATCTGATATTTTACTATGGGCTGTATGAGGGCCCCAGCATATGTCTCCTAAACTGAAGCCCCCCCGCAACAACAGTATCTTTCCACACCTTATGGACAGCTGTCTTAGTAGTAACTTATCCTGTTCTCCGGCTTGATTAGATGATCTGTAGCAAACTGCCATCAGTACTCCTCCTGGGCTTTGTTAGTCAGTACATTGATCCATATGCATTCAAGATCCTGCATTTTTGAGTTATCAGAAACTCTAGAAGAGGTACTCTAATGCAGAGTGCCCCCACCACACACCCCCGTATGCACTATCCTTCCTGGACTGGTTATAACCAATGATTTTAACATTTCAATCATGCAGATTGTCCCACCAGGTTTAAGTAATGCCAGTCATCTCAGATTTCTTCTCATCAGTGAGATGGTCCACTCTTCTTGCTTGTTACCAAGTCGCCTAGCAGTGGTAAATAAGCAACTGAAACTTTTCACATTCTGTCACATTGAATCAGTTTGTCTGGAACATGCTGAGTTTGAACTGCATTTGTCTTCTTCACACCCTCCACGGGTATTGTTAGTTTAATACCCTTCTGGCTGCCCCTGCTACTCTCCCTCTGAGAGGATTACCCACCCCCTACTTACAAGGTGCAGGTTCAAAAAAAAAAAAAAAAAAAAAAAAGCCTTCTCTCCCATTGGAAAAGGGCCTAATGCACCACAAAACCAAAACCTTCCGCTTTACGCTAGTCATACAGCCAACGGTTCATCTCCAGTATTTTCTGCTTTCCTCTCTTGTTCATGGGACTGGAAGGATCTCTGAAAATATCTCATGGACTTTCCTCTTCTTTAGCTCCCTTCTAAAGTCCCTGAATTCTTCCATAATCAGTGTAGTTCCACTTGATGCAAAGTCATTGGTTCAGCTGCAAAGTGGTAGAATCTGAACTTTTCCAAAGGCGGAGGCTGGTCAGATCAGATACAAGGGATTTGGTTGAGGTCTCTCTAGATAGAGGACTGATTTGGTTTTGAACCCAGTCCCATCTAGCAGAACTCCTAATGTTCATGGGTGACAGATCAATAGTAGTAATATTTTGCCCTTATGTAGCAGTATTATCCAGGGACCTCAAGGCACTTCCCAAATATGGTATGTGCTAGTGAAGTGCATCAGCTGGCTCAGCAATGAACAGTACTTCATCCTCTAGTCAGCAGGCTGCTCCCTGCTGGGTTTTGAGTGTATTTGTTTCCAAGAGATGCTAAATGGCTTCCTATAACCAACAGGAACTCAAGTTACAAGCCAGTCCTGCGACAAAAGGTGCAGGTTCTCCCTTACTAAAATAAATCGCACCCATGCAAGGCCTATTTTTCATCAATGCAGCGCACCTACACTAGGCATCTATATTAGTGCAGCGGCGCTTGTGCAGCAATCTCTAGTGTAGACAACCCCTTAGTTTGCAAAGCCTGCTAGAGCAAATGGTTCAGCCTTTTGCTTATACAGAAGACGACCCCACACTGACTGGTAAGTACATTAGAAGTAAATGTACCACCACCTGTGTTACTGTGGATTTAAACCAGAGGGACAGAGTAGAACTTGGTTCTAATGATGCTAAGAAGCCAGAACCCAGGTCTGTTATTCCTCTCTGGTGGTTCTAGGAACACTTTACAATGTAGGGTGAAACTTCTCTGTTACACTGGCGTAACTCCTGTGGACTTGAGTGGAGAATATAGGGGAGAGTAGAATTTAGCTCAAAGTTCAGTTGCACTTGGAGAATAATTGGGGTTTGTTTTTTTTTGTTTTTTAAGGCCTTAGTTTTTTAAAAACTGAGTGAGATTTAATTGTATCTGCAGTCACTGTGCCATATTAAAGTCCTTCCTCCACTATGCAGGTTCCTACCCAATACCCCCATAAAAGCAAACCCATCATAAAGTTGCATCATGCAAAGACTTCTAACAGCCAGTGTTGGCTCAACACAGCTGGGTACTCTGCTGCGTTCAGAAGTAAGGAAGAGTTCCATACTTCCCGAGTGCCACTTAGGCTGTATCATGCTTTACCTGCAGCTGTTAGAGCCAGTTATCTGACTGATCTGCATTGGTGTTAATATGCCTAGCAACACTTGTCCTGTCTTTGCAGGATGGAGATCTCTTTGATGCATTTCTTATTTATAGAGTTCCCTCTTGGGAATCAGAGTGCAGTGACCATTTGGATAGGAGTAAGTTAGGAGTTGCTCGAGTGGATCCTTACAGCAGGATTTAAGTGTATAGCCAGCCATATGTACCAGGATTGCACTTGCTTTCTGAAAAGACATACTAATTACACAACAAGTATTGTAGCATAAATACTTCAGTGCTTCCTCCATCGCTGCTGGTAAGAAATTCATACTGAACCATGAGTGTCTGTGGCTGGTCTTCCCATTTGTCAAGATGAGTAACTGTCAGGTGAGCAAAAGCAGAAGTTCTAGAAGCGTTCACGTGTCCAGCACTGTCCAAAACATCGCTTTCTTCATATCAAAAGTAGTCAGCGCCTGGCCTCAGAGCTAACGAGTCTGTCTTAGCTTTCTGTACACTAGAAAAATTAGTGCTCACATCACAGCCACCATCAGCAATAGTGCAGTTGCACTGAGGGCAGCAACCAGATAAATACTGGTGTATACACAGGGCATAGATTTTTTGCTACTGTCTCATGGAAGCCAGGAACCTCTTCTACTCCTAGGGCTCTCACCAATGTTAACATGGGATCTGCTGAACCAGTAATAGGTTCCACGGGATTCATGTGTATATAAAATCCACTAGTATGGACACCACCAGAAAGTGTGTGCACACCCCCCTTAACTAGCGCCAACAGAGGCTACCACCTACTAATAAGCAAGGTTCCGAACTTTAAATAGAAATTAGGAGCCTAATTCCTTTTGAGCATTCAGCCCTCAGCATCCATACCAGTTAAAATCAGGTAAGTCTCAGTTATGTTGCATCTTTTGTCATGCAGAGTGGTGGGATAGCTGATCATAGAATATTAGGGTTGGAAGAGATCTCAGGAGGTCATCTAGTCCAACTGCCTGCTCAAAGCGGGACCGACACCAACTAAATCATCCCAGCCAAGGCTTTGTCAAGCCGGGCCTTAAAAACCTCTAAGGATGGAGATTCCACCACCTTCCTAGGTAACCCATTCCAGTGCTTCACCACGGTCCTAGTGAAATAGTGTTTCCTAATATCCAACCTAGACCTCCCCCACTGCAACTTGAGACCATTGCTCCTTGTTCTGTCATCTGCCGCCACGGAGAACAGCCGAGCTCCATCCTCTTTGGAACCTCCTTCAGGTAGTTGAAGGCTGCTATCAAATCCCCCCTCACTCTTCTCTTCTGCAGACTAAATAACCCCAGTTCCCTCAGCCTCCCCTTGTAAATCATGTGCCTCGTAAGTCATGATGAGTGGCTATCCCTATGTCCTCACTTATAGCTTATAAACAACATATCCCAACCACCCAGGAAGCTGTACAGTAAATCCCCTGACATTCTTCAGGTTGAGGATGCTAGGCTGTATTTCAAGCAAAGCTATCTGGTGACTTCTTCAGAGTGCTTAGATCTGAATGACTGTTTAACTCAGATTGACTCAGGCCATCCCCCATATGAAAGCAAGGAAGGAGGACACCACATTTCAAAGGCAGCAGGATCCATGAGCATCATCTACTTGTCTAGCCCACAAGCCAGCTAAACACGTGTTTGTTTCCAGCAGCCACATGGAATAGCTAGCAACAGAAGCAGTGTGTCAAACAGCTCCAACTCAGAAGCAGGATAGCACCTTAGCTGAGTCCTGAGACAGCCCATCCCTGAGCCATTCTGTGCTGAAAAGCAGGAAGTCACCTGTGCCAGACACATCCTGTCCTCAACATCTGTTACTCAAGGCACTCAGATCCACCCTGAGCCACAGTTTATTGCAAGGCCGGGTACCTCTGATGCTCAATGTGAAGCTGCTGGCTGCCTCATGTAAGGTTTAGCCCAAACAAGAAGTCAAAGAATGGAGGTTTAAAATAAAGCTATACAATTTATTTAAATAGCCTGTCTGCTGAAAACCAGAACCACTCAGCTGTATTTATTTGCTCCTGAATAATATCAGTAACCATATAATTATACCAGTGTAATGATTGTTATACTAATTACAAGCTGCAGCTGAGATTCAAGGGGAAAAGAGAAAAATGTCTGGAAGAAAAATGGTCTTCTGTGAAAAAGATTGTTCTCCCAGCCAGTTGTTTTGTGGGTAGGTTTTCTGTAGAAAGCCAGCAATCACTCCCCATTGGAAAAAATGTAATTCAGAATTCAAAGAAATATTGCAGGGAGATGTACCGTGTCTTCTGTTTGCAAACATTTGGAGCATTTACAAATTTGGAGCAAGGCTTTGTCTGCATGAATGTTTCCTATGTCACTAAACAAAGTACTGTATTCCTGCCACGTACACAAAATGGCTTAGGGGCAAAATAATTGGATTTGTGGAAAGTCTTTAATCCACAAGTACTGGGAACCCTCAGAACCTTGTTTAGCAATGAGAAGGGAAACAGCATCTAATGGAGATACTAGGTTGCTTTCAGGGAGGTGTTTTGCAAAGAGCAGTTTTTAATTTTAGTAACAGAGTAATTTTGTTTTGATTTACAAGAAGCCAAACAACAAGGCTCCAATCCTACAAATGCTTACACTTGGGAATCAGTTTTAAGAGTCCTATTGAATTCAGTGGGGCTATTAACGCAAGTAAAGTTAACCATATGCCAACTGTCTGGAGGACTGGGGCATAAGTGATCCTCTCTTGTTGAGTATATTTATGGAACACATGATCTAGAAGGATTTTTGTTTCTAGTCAGTTTCACTTTCTGGCTTTCCTGCATTAGAAAGATGTTGCAATGTCTAGGTTAAGTACAATAAAAAAACAAACTGAAAAAATCATTAATGTATTTGTAGAAATTAGGTTATGAGACCCGGATTTTACAAAACTGAAGTGTTCAGCTTAAGTTGTCCTGATAGAATGCTTCTAAACACAACATTCATGACCTCCTGCACAATGAGAGAACACTACTAGGGGAAGTTGGGGAACCAATCTCCTTATACACCATTTTTGCACCAGTGTAATTCAACTAGCTTCAGAAGTGTTACTCTCGATTTACATTGGGGGTAGGACAACACTGCACAATGTTTAACTGGCAGACCCAGCTCCTATGTAAAACACTTCTGCCTGCAATAGATTTTGCAAAGCTGAAGTAGCATGTTTGGGTCACTTGACTTCTCAGCTCTTTACAGTCACTGGGAGATTTAGCAGGGAGGGAGACTTAGAGGGATAAGAACCCCAATAATTCCTAACAAACCTGGTGACATCCCCTGATTTCGCTTCCTCATCCTTTTCTTCCCCTCCCGATCTTCTCGCCAAGCCCCAGAGACTTTCGCTTACCTGTTGCTGTCTTCTGGGTTGCCTATGGCTTGAATCCTTTCCTGCCAAGATCTTCTGGAGCTGGCCAACCCACCCATTCCATCTGCTGAGGGAGCCAGCAGGAAAGCCTACCGACACATCTCCCATGGCATCACTGGAAGAGGGCAGGACAACCTGTAGAGGAGCACGGTTTTTATAGTTGCTCTTTCCTAGTGGAAAGAACGGATGTGGGTGTTTTAAGGACTTTTGCACAGCACTTCTCTTAAGAAGCTTATTAGAAACCATTTTATTAGATGGTCCCCAGTCAGGCCACTCCTTAAACATCAGCCATTGCAGGCAGCCTCTTCTGGAGCACAGCAGATTTTAATTGGTTCCCCCCACTCCAGCCACCACTACAAAGGTTCCCCTGGGCACTAGTTCCACTTCCTCTGGAACTGCCAGTGCTCACACCCTACATTCAAGTGGCAAGAAGAGTGTGTTTGGAGTCATGCACATATTGGGGTCCCCATCATTTTTCATATATTTCAGATATGGTCAAACATATGAGCCACTTGGCTGCCGACACCTATCTGTGCATCAGGTGACACACAGTATTGCCAACTGTTGTGATTTTTATCATGAGTAACAGGGTTTCGGAGGGTGCTGGAGCTCTTCTGGCGATGACATGAGATGCTCCATGCCCATCGCAAAGTTCAGCCTTGCTGGAAGCCAGCAGGCAGCTCCCCTTCACTCACCATTCTCACAGGGGGAAGGAGCAAAGAGCCCAGTGCAGCTCTGCTCCTGCCCCTCCTGTGAGCAACAGGACAGCTCAGCTGCTCCTCCCCCCTCCCACATCTGCCTGGTATGGGGCAGAGGGGGATGAAGAGCCCCTAGAACTGTCACACCCAGCCTACAAAGGGAGAGGGGACCATGCTGCAATACTAATTGTCACACAGATGCTGAGGATGGGGGGGGGTTAAAAAAATCTAATCAAATGACAAAAGTATGATCTTTAAAAAAAATTCTTGATTCTTTGGGCTAAATCATGACTTTAGGGGGCCTGACTCATGTTTTTTGATCTCTTGCGGTTGACAGTAGCCAACAGATCACACTGATGCTGCCTCATCCACCTACTAGAGCTGACATTCTGTATGAACCCAATCAGGACTTTGACATTTCCAGTCTGCTGCACACCAGAGTTAGATCTCAGACCCTTCTGCTTCAATGCACAGGATTCTACCGCTCAAGCCAAAGAGCAGCCTCCATTAGTTATTGGCAGCCTAGGGCTTTTGATACATGCTTGATCAGTTCCAATTCTATCCAGTAGAAGGTAGAGGCACAAAATCAGAATAGAAAGTTAATTCTTTTCCGCCACTGGTTTCAGAGCCCCATATAAAGGTGGTAAATATATCATTTGCCTCATTTTATGCACAGAAACTGAAGCACAGAGCGGTGAAGTAATTTCCTAAGATCACCGAGAAAGCCAGTGGCAAAGCCAGGTCTTGTATCCCACTCCAGTACCTTATCCGCTAGATCATATATTATAAACATAGGTCCAGTCCTGCTCCCACTGAAATCAATGAGTTGGGTGTGTGTGTGGTGGGGGGGGCATTTATGAATGGCAGTATATCTATGATGCCTACAACTAATGCATAGAAGAATATCTCATCATTCCATATGCAACTCTAGTGGAATAATTGAAACCTCAGATCTAGTCATCTTAAGAAGTCATCACTCCTATTGATACATACTCATACTGGCACAATCTTCTTTGAATATTGTCTTTTCATTGGCTTACCTCAAAGAAGGATTATGATTTTTAAAGCCATCAAAGAGCGAAACAGAATACCTGCCCCATTAACTCATCTGTTTCATAAACCTTTCAGGCATGTAGTAATCTGTTAATGTCTTACGTTTGCAGATTGCATGCATTTTTAATCAGCTTTGAATAATGACTTTTTATATGTGGATAGATGATTAGGGTTTCTCGTTCTTGCAACTTGGCCTGCATTTCAGAAAAACCAAGTGTCATTTTCAAAAGCACTGTTATCTATTCAAGTGAAAAAGCGTATGAAACATACAAGAACGCCAATAGCAAGAACAAGTGCCATTGCATTTAACTTAAAGATTCAAGAGTTTTCTGTTCACACTGAGTGTTTAAAAGCTGCACATATTATAAGAGCGTTGGCTTTATAAAATTACAAATTCACTTCAGATCCCAAACTGATTAAAAACAAAACACTGTTCTGAATTTGCAAAGAAAAGTAATTTCTGGTAAAACATTAAATACATTTTCCTACACAATGCTCAATAATGGCTATACATCATGTTTTACTTGTTAAACTGCTCAAGTAAAACATGGTACTACAATTATTATGAAAGCACAGGTGGCAGTTACACAATTAAGGGGGGGGTGAATTTTACACTTAAAGCAACAACTCGGTTAGTTAAATATGAAGAATACAGCATATCCCTCCTAAAATTACAACACTTTAAGTACAGAATGAATGTTCTAAGAATTTAAAAGTAAATCTGTTAATTAGAGTTACAAATTTTAAATGAGTTCTTTACAAAGTTCAGCACCATGTTTCAGGTCTCTCTCTCTTTTTGGTCCTCAATGATCTTAATGTAACAATAATATGGGAAGCTTGAAGAATACGTGAAAGCTCACTGAAGTCTCCTACATTGGCTACATTTGAAGACTTTTTTTGCTTTTTGTGATTAATGGCCATTTGTCAGAGTTATTTTTCATAACTGAAAGCTTATTGTTCCTCAGCCTCTGTTAACAGATAATGTTCTTCTGTGGAAAACAGAACTGTCCTCTTTCACAATGGCCACTGACTCCTATTGCTCGTAGTGGGAGTGAAGCCAAGCTGCCCTCAGGGAAGACAGTGTTCCCATCTGTACTAACTTTTGGACTATGGACACAAAGGGTAACTTCCTTCCTGTGAAAGGTGTTGACCTCTGGTTTTAGCAGTGGTTCTCCCATGCCAGCAAAAGCATTCCAGCCGTCTCAGCACCAGGTCAGACAAAATGCCCCCAGGCCCTACCACTCTTGTGTAACCTTCCAGAGCCAACAGTATCATATCACACGTGTGACATTAAAGAGATACGGGAAAGCCCTAAAATGATTCTGTGTAATTTGGTTGGGCACTTGGGGCCTGACCCTATAAGCTCTCAGAACGCCAATTCTAGTCAACAAGAAGCGTTTGAACTGAGGGCTTGCAGGATTGGGCTGTCATTGGATATGCAGAATGTGGTGAGCTGTTTTAGTGGGGCGGACTTGGAAATTCATCCCTTATGAAGAGCAGACTACTCGCACTTGATTGGCCAACAATTCCACATGCCCCTTTACGCAACTGGCCTTCGCCAAAACCGCTTCAGCTCCCTGGCATTGTAGAGGCCTCAGGCAGTGACGCAGCTTCGTCCCTCCTGTTCTCTGCCTGTGGCACACAATAGTTTAATCTCCTGAGAGCTGTAATGTTTTGCTCTAAAATTCTGCTTGAGAGGCTGCGTGCAGGGGTAGTACTGTATTTAATGGCCTGTGATATATCGGAGGCCCAGCTAGATCTAATTGTCCTTTCTGCTGTGGTGCTGGAACAATTTGTATAGTGGGAGTGCTGAAAGCCATTGAACCAAACTGCAAGTCTTGAAGATGATGGAAACCACTCCAAGCCAGGGGGTGCAGTAGCACCCCCAGAACCCCTCGTTCCAGCAGCTGTGCCTTTCTGGATTTAAATGCTATGACCCTATAGGGAGGTAGCCCTGTTTCCATTCACGGAGGTGATGGATGAAAGTGATAAAGCATTCCTTCCAAGAGATTTCTTTCAAATGAATCACTGCTGTAAGCAGCTGCACACCTGGCAAGGTCTATGCAGGAAAGTTCATGCTAAACAGAAATAAAGTCATGCTCAAATGTTAAGTTGGTACAAATTACTTTGGGGGAAAGTTGTAAAGTGCAGGAAAATCCCTTCTGATCACTGAAAAAGGTCCCCACTGCACTGGAGTCTGACCCTGGCCCTTGACACAACCATGGCACTCCCATTAAACAGAGGGCAGAACAGTAGTACAAATACAAATAAATAAATAAGTTGTGTCCTTGGGTCTAGACACTTTGGGAAGATGCTGAAGAGAGTTCCCACCAATCAGCATCCAGCCACTTTAGGCATTCTCAGGACTACAGAGGTCAATCCTTCAGACAATCCACCAGATTCTGGTCTGTGGATTTTTTTTTCCAGTGGGTGTAGCTTTGGTGCACTTTGGATACCTTTGTTCACTGATCTTAACTGCAGTTTTGTCAGACCTGAAGAACACTCATGCAAATGCCCTATTCAGGGTCTAGTTATTACTGTTAGTTGTGGTAGAGCATTAGAAGGCCCAGGTGAGATTGGGACCCATTTGTGTTAGGCACTGTATAAACACAGACAGTCCCTACCCAGAAGGGCTGACAGTCAAATTAGATATAACAGATGGCGGTGGGTGGGAAACAAAGGCAGAGAGGGGTAAAATATTAATGAGGGGGAAGGAACAAGCTAAAGCAGGGAAAGAACAGGTTAAAGAATATTATTAGAGACGTTAGATGTATTCAACTCAGGAGGGCCTGACAAAATTCACCTTGGGATACTTAAGCAATCTCAGAACCATTAGCAACTATCCTTCATTCTAGCATGAAACACAACAGAACACAACCCTGCAAAAGCAGCATTATTGTACACTCATCTCACACTCAGCTCCAGCCTGGGCAGATTCTTGCTCCAAATAGGAATAATTGCCTGCCTGGGTGTGCAGCACACAGTGGTTATTGCCAGGTCCTGGGCATACGCAAGGTCATACACCACGCCCCCTAATCTCAGCCTCTCCCCTCTGGCTCCCACTACAGAGTGCTCTTTGGCCTGGCCTTTCTGCAGGCTTGGAGAAAACTCAGACGTGAAGCAGAAACTGCTGGGTGGGATTCTCAAGAGAGCCTGCATGTCAATGAAATAAGACTTGTGCTCCTAACTCTCTTAGGCACATTTGAAAATCCCAGCCTCTGTCTCCCTGCTGACTTTCCAGTGGCTGGGGTCTTTGGCAGGTGCCCAAATACAGCGCTATCTCGTCAGCTACCCACTGAGCAGCCCTGCCTAGCCTGTCACAAGCACACTGTATCTTTTCAACTATAGGTACCTTTAATCCTTAGTTTCCCAGCAGGACTTAGCACAGAGTACAGCACAAGAGGAACCTGCCACATGGCTTTCTTTCCTCAGAATATCCCCCTTTACTGCCTGTTCCTCCCAGTTATATATTCTCCCAATTACTGAGTCACTTGTCTCATTAGCCCAGCAACTACCACCCAGGTGTCAGCAATGCCAAGAGAAACTGGTCAATTAATTTCACTCAAGCTTGCAGTCTTCCCAGTATTGCAGCCTCTTCAGTGCCCCCGGGCTACCAAGAGTACCCTGTGACAGACAGCCTGGCCAGTGCTTGGCCAAGGGCATGTAACTACTTATGAAACAGTAAACGCTGGAATAAAACAGTTGAGTTGGAAGCATGTTCTGCAGCAATAAGGTTCTGGCAGCAAGAGTGGCACCAGTGCTGCTAGTCTAAGTGGGGTTAATAACAGCTTGCCCATCGTAAGAGAGAGAGAATAGCACTGAATCGGTGAGAGCCCCAGTAATCTGCTGCCGTAGAGGACACACATGCACCCTCTGTGTCTGCCTGTACATGTATTCGAGGGGGATGTCTGTGCTCAGAGTTCCATTGGTGGCTCACAGTTAAACCCCTCCATCGATATTCAAGGTTCTGGTCACCGTCTACAAAGCCCTAAATGTCAGAGACTGCCACTCAACCTGTGTTTGTTCGGATGGGCCTAGGGCATCCTCAGCAGCAAGCCCGCTTCTCTGGAATTTGCTCCCTTCCGAAACTGATCTGAGCCCAAACCTGGCCACTTGCAGACAGAACCATAAAGTGCCCTGCTTTGTCCAGGCTTTTTCATAATTGCTGAATCTGCCTCCCCTCTCACCTAGCCTGCTGGCAATGGCATTCCTATTCCTCCTCCTGAAGGGGATGCTGGTTCTCATGGAATATGGATCTGTCTAAGGCCTTGGTCTCTGTTTAACCATACACAGGGCACCTCCAATACCGTGGTGGTAAGGGCCTGTAAGAAATACAAATAAACCATTTCTGCCCTCATGCACAAACAGGACACCGGTTAGCTTGACTAGTATTTGTGCACACATTTAAGGCCCACAGGTACTGGTGGCATTGCAGTATATTGCTAAGGTTAGTAATATACAGAAAAGAACTTAGGAAATAGAGTCTAGGAATAAGACTTTTGGGGGGAAAGTAGAATCCGCATGGTTTGGGGCTGGATGAGGAAGAAGGGAGAATTCTATCTCCACGAAAACTACTACACTGTCATACGGTTCATGCAAAGACACCACTGAGCCGCTTTATATATATATAAAGCTGCCTTGTAACCCAGGAATGGGAAGTGCTTTTATATAGCACTTCCCATTCCTGGGTTACAAGGCAGCTGGTCTTTAAACCTCTGTTTTCTTTGGCATGGTACATGGCTCATCTGAGATAGCCCACAATTAACAGCTGGGCTGCTGCACATAAAGTGCAACATGTCAGTAATATCTTACCCACATTAGAGGAACTGAAGAACAACCCTCCACAAGCCTCAGAGCATCATAGTCTTTGGTAGAATACCATGTGACCAAGGTCTGGCAGCATGTGTAATGTGCTTGTGGAGGTGTCTATGGGTTTGCTGATGGTGTTTTGAACTGTTTATTAGGGCTGGCTGAAAATTTTCCATTGAATTTCCCTCCCCCTCCCCTTTTTTAAAAAAAAAATGGAAAATGGATTTTCAACTAAAAATGCTTACACCCCTTGGAGACAAAGACTTTCCTTGTCTCTGTTACACCATCCTGACTGAATACAGATAGTTGCGGCAAGAGCAAGGACTCTCTTAAAGAGCCTGCCCCTGCAGTTCCAGATTCATCACCACAGGAGCTGCATGGAAAGTGAGTAAAATGGTTCCTTGTTCTCACTCATTGTCTTTTACAGATGCTCATAAACAAGCACAAAGGGAGTCATAGCTGCTTAGAAGGGAGCCCAGCTCTACTGACGTCATGAGGCCTGAGGTGCTCAGCACTTCTGAGTATCAGGCCCTTAGACTGGAAGCTCCTGGCAGGGACCATGTCCTCTGCCGGTTTTGTACAGGGCTAGCACTCAGTCATCACTCAATAAATAACGGGAATACACAGTCATGCAGTTCTAGCATGACTTGCTCAGTCGCTCCCACTGCCCTCTTCCCCGCCTCATCTCTCCCTTATTCACAACATAATTATTAGTCTTCTTGAGACACAGCAGAAATGGTTGACTGACTGATCCCTGTTATATCCAAAGCTGCATGAGAAGCATCTGATTTAAAAAGCCTAAGGCTATTATTACTCTAACAGCAGCAGCAAAGACCTGGGCTTGGCAAACGTCTGACTTTCCATATCCTCTTTCGGCTCCTCGCAGATGGTAGGGGTTGACGACTGTTCCTCAGACCTTTATCCCAGATACTCATTCTCAGTACAAGCAATAGACAGCATAGTAAATTACTACCCAGCTCTCAGAGCTATCGTAGCCCACAGATAAAGGGAGAAGCAGATGGTTACCACTGGATTTCTTCGCTTTTTTTTTAAATCTAATTTTGCCTGGTTGAATTACATGCGTGGAAATATTTATCTGTCTCGGGAGCCAGCCTAAGACCCTGACCCTCCATGCTGTGTGTTTACCAGCAGCACTTATGGATGGACTCAGTTCTGAGCTCCCAGGGGTTGCCACACTCTCTCAGATAGGACACGTTTGGCATGCACATATACGCGGGATATGTATGCACAGATTGCATTTGCAGGTGTTCAGCTGCTAGCCAGCCTCCTGCTTTGCCCACCCAAATCCAAATTCATGTGCCCCTGAGATCATGAGGAGCTGGGTGGAGATCTCTGGCCTGTGTTAGGAGCAGGTCAGACTGGCTGGTCCCTTCTGGCCTTAAAGCCTGCTGAGAGTATACACACAAAATTGCACCTAACCCTTTCAGAGGCCAGACTGAGCTGCCTAGGAGGATTATTTCTGTTATATTAGTAGCGTGTGGTAGTGCCCAGAACATGCTAAGCATGTTCCTGCTCTGCAGGCCAGCAGCTGTGGCCCAACCTCCTTCCTACTCCTTTCTGCACCAGAGGGGATTAGGGCAGGAGTAGTCCCTGCACTCCGCAGAACAGAGGGACGATAACTGCGCCCATGGTCTTTGCGCAGGCCATGCTCATTTCCCTCCCCACCCTACACTGAATACCCATGTAAGGGCTGGGCACAGCCCAGCCCATAGTTAACGTCCTTCTTCTTGTCCGGCACTCTGTATTTTCTCATGGCCATTTGTGCTTTCTAAACAGGTGTTTGTTATGCTGAGTTCGGAGTGCGTGTCCCGAAAACCACAGGCTCTGCCTACACCTACAGCTATGTGACAGTTGGGGAGTTTGTGGCATTCTTCATTGGCTGGAACCTGATCCTGGAGTACCTGATTGGCACAGCAGCTGGCGCAAGTGCCCTGAGCAGCATGTTTGACTCCCTGGCAAATCACACCATCAGCCACTGGATGGTTGACAGTGTTGGAACATTAAATGGACTGGGTAAGAATTAGACTAATACTCTTGTCATGTAATGTGTAGTTACGTGTGTTAATCGGGACCTAAAAGGCAACTGGAACCTCCTTGGAAATCAGACAAGGATCGCGTGCTCTGTTCACTATTACCTCTGTCAATGGCAGTCTTGCTATTGTAGTTACTTGCGGGCATCCCAGTAGAGTTGGAGTGAGGTGGCAGCTTACCTCTCTGACATCAGGTGTGCTGCCATGCCCAAGGTCCCCTCCTTCTGCGGTTCTGGTTCTCTCCTCTGGAGGGAGCCCTCCTCTGGCTGTTTTTTGGGCTTTTGGTCCCATAGCTAAAGCACAAGTCTTTCAAAAGAAAGCCCAGTTAATAGCTGCCCAAAACAAGTCCCTCCCCCTCCTTGGGCAGCAGCCCTCTGCCTAGGGTCTGTGCGACCTGCAAGTCCTGTTCCTTGATTACAGGCATCACTTTCTCCTCTTGTACCAGGGGCCGACCCAAGGCTATGACTTCTCTCTGAATCCTTTCCCTTCATTTCAGGGGCTTCCCATCACCCCAAGGGCACTGTAAGGGAGCCCAGACTCTCTACTACTCCAGACTCAGGCCCTGTGACCCTGTGCCATGCAAACTGCCTGTCCGCTCCAAACTGCCCTGCTCACAATTCCCAGTGCTTCCTCCATCCAACTTTCCCTACCTCACCCTGGACCTTCTTAGCATCTTTCCTGGACTCCCTTCCCAGCTTCTTCTCAGCAGGGAATGACACCAGCACTGGCCAGGTCACCAGCCTTGGAGAGCTTCCTTACCCCACTGCTGTCCTTCCCTTGACTCTCCTCACCTTCCTATCAGCAGGGGACCACCAGACCCTAAGTACGGGGGAGCCACCCAAGTCCCATTCCCTCTTTACACCAGGAAGGAGGGCTTGTCTTTTATCCTGTCTCACCCTTCCCATCAGGCCTTGCTGTAGCATAGAGTCACCTAGGAGAAAAACCAGGCACAGATGGAACCTGGGCCTGGGCCTGACCCTGACATTGTCCCATGCCTCATCCAGGCCTGGTTTTGAGATTGTCTTGTGACAGCTGGGTTTTCAGGAGGGAATGTCTGAAATGGCCAACCAATCCTGGTGAGTGTTCCCTCCTCACCTAAGGCCTAATCCTACAAGGTGCTGAGCTCCCTCAACTTCCACTGAAATCTGCACTTTGCAAGATCAGACCCTTACTGATTAATGCAGATAAACAGGTGGAAGTGGGAGCCTGTTGTTTCTTCATTGGCTCATGATGGAGGAACCTTAATCCAGGAGTTAAAGACCTTTGTGAGTGACTATGTCAAAATACTGCTGCTAATCCCTTCATTCACACAGTGACTCTCTCCTGCTGATATACACGGGATGCTGCTCAGACACAGGGCAGTTTAAAAAGTCACAAAACACAGTGTAAAAGTGGAGACAGTATTTAAAAAGCCAAACAGTCCGGGATCCTCTCAAAAGAGTCTGGTGTTTGCAAATGCCCTGGGGTCGCTAGTGATTCCAGCTCCAAAACTCCCCGAATGCTAAAGATTACAAGAAGAGTTGGATAAACTGAGGAAGGTGCCTCCAGGGAACATGATCCACAGGCTCAGGCTGACTATAGCAAAGGCCCTCTTGACCCACAAGCAGGCACAGTGCTGCACTCTCATGATCAAACCCACTGAAATACACAACACATGATCCAAGTGCCACTCATCCTGGATCCTTCTCGCTGCCCCGTTTGATCAACAGCTGATGTTTGCAGTGCTCACCGTTCCACTCTTTCCACAGCATTTTGCAGGCTGCTTTGCCCTGCGCTAGTGATGGAATTCGTAGCCTGGCTCACTCACCCCTGAGGAGTTCTCCATCTGGTGACACAATTGGAAAACATTCGTTGGCAGGAGGGAGCATTCTTTGATGCCGTCAGAGGGGCCAGAATAAATCATTTTATTGGTACTAGCAATGGGTTTGAAGCAGCACGTTTTGCTCTAAATGCAAACAGTCTCAGAGCTTGGCTTCTTCCAATCCAGGGTTCTAGTTCAGCTTGTCTTAGAGACAGGCTCAAGGGGTGAAGCTGGGAACTGCATCTGGAGTGGAACTTCCCTGCAATTTGGGCGGGAAACAGGTTTGGGGCTTCTACCTGAGCCCATCTCTAATTTACACCCATCAGATGGAAAACAACCTGTGTTTTATTCTCTGCATTTGCTAACGTTCTCTCTGATTACTGTGGTATAAGAACACTACATGGTTTCGGGGGGGGTGCCTAACACACGTACACACACGTTGATGAAGATAACTGTTAACTGAAGCAGTGTACTTCCAATCTAGTACAGCAGCAGGTGAGAAAGTGCATACACAGATGCAGTGTTAGTAGACTGGCAATCAAAGCAACTTCTCCAGACCCCAATTCCTGGTTAATCAGATGGGCTGCATCTGTAAGGTAATGAAAACAGGCTCAGGCTGACTATAGCAAAGGCCCTCTTGACCCACAAGCAGGCACAGTGCTGCACTCTCATGATCAAACCCACTGAAATACACAACACATGATCCAACACTTCTGAGCACCCAGCCAATGGCAGTCTTAAAGCCAAATCATAATATATACATTATGCTGTTTAATTTTACATTCCCCTGTTATCATCAATGCCGAGTGACTCACCAGACGCAGATGGCAGTCTGTGAAGCCAGTAGAGGGCTTTCAGGGTTCAGGGATTCAGCAACCTGGCTTCCGCAGACAGGAACCATGCTGCAGAGCCATTTTTAATCATCACCTTCTAGATTTCCTTCTACAGGGACCAACCAGCTGCCTGGAGCACAAAAATCTAGTAACTGCTTGTTAATTTCAGTGATTTCGCTATTTGTCTAGCAGCCCCAGTACTACTCTGTGGCAGATGCTAATGAGTAGCAATAGATCACAGTTCTGATAAACGGTTTATACAAAATTAATGTTTGATTCATTTTTAATTGGAGGCTCGCAGAGTGGATGACTAGGTGATTTTGGAAAATGGAGGCATGGTCATACAGTTTAGGATCTGAACTTTCGTTCTTTGCTCACCCACAATTCCCTTTGACTTCAGGGCAAGGAATGGAGGTGTGTCCTTTATCCTGAATGAAAAATGGTAATCCATTCACAGTAAACAATTTGACACATGACTGAAAGCACTGGGAAATGCTGTACTTAGAAGAAACCAATAGTCCAGTATCCTGGTTCTTACAAAATGCTTCCCAAGAAGGTTCTAAAACATGGCAAGACACCTGGTTGTTGTGCCATTCTATGAAATGGGGTAAATGTCTTCCTGACCCTAGCTAGTAATCATTTTATAAGCTTGGGGGTGAATGCCTTTGAAATGTATCGTAGCTAATGCAAGCCGAGGTGCTGCTGCACATTAATTACTTATAACCGTTAATCCTTTGCATTAGGATCAGAGCAGCTGTACACATTTTTATAGGTTTCAGAGTAACAGCCGTGTTAGTCTGTATTCGCAAAAAGAAAAGGAGGACTTGTGGCACCTTAGAGACTAACCAATTTATTTGAGCATAAGCTTTCGTGAGCTACAGCTCACTTCATTGGATGCATACAGCCACAAGTACTCCTTTTCTTTTTACACATTTTTATATTGCTCCAGAATCCAGAAGGCAGGGGAAGGGATTTTCCTGAGGTCCTCTCTATCTCTCTCTCTCTCTCTCTCTCTCACTGTGCGTGAAAAGTTACACATGTATTTTGTTTTGTTTGTCCAGGGAATGGAGAGGAATCATATCCAGATCTTCTCGCTCTGGTTATTGCTGTCATTGTAACCATCATTGTGGCCATGGGGGTGAAGAACTCTGTGGGATTTAACAACATGCTCAATGCAATTAACCTGGTAGTGTGGATCTTTATCATGATCGCTGGGCTTTTCTTTGTCAATGGCGACAACTGGTCTGAAGGGCAGTTCTTGCCATTTGGATGGTCTGGGGTAAGTGTCTTACACACAATCTGGTATGCTATGGTCATCAGTGGTCTTCAACTGAAGCATCCTAGCTGGTCATATAGGGCCCACATTATATAAGCCACACCACTCCAATTCCCATCTGCTGTGCTAGCAGGTCATCATTATTTATTTGTATTACATAGCACATTGAGGCCCCAACTGAGATCAGAGCCCCAGTGTAGTCTAGATCAGAGCCCCAGGGTAGACTATCAGCTCTTCTGAGCTGGCACTAACAAAACATAACAGACAAACGCTGGGAGAGGAAACTGAGGTGAAACAACTTGCCCAGCGTCACACACATCAGGTCAGTGGCAGAACTGGGAACAGAACCCAGGTTCTTCTGACAACTAGTCCAGGGCTCTAGTCACTGGCCCATATTGCCCCTCAGACTATGTAACAACAGAAGTCTTTAGCCACCCTCCCCTCCCCTGCTTCCTTCTTAGAAAGCACCACTTTGGTTTCATCTCCTAGCTCCTTGGGCCATGGAGAGAGGTCACAAGGCCTGATAAACTGGGGAGTCTGGGGAGGGCCACCACAGCCAGAGGGGGTAGAGCACAGGTAAATAGGAGCAGCTGAGGTAGTTTCTGTGCACTGTGGGTACATCTGAGAAAGAGGGGAAGTCTGGTCAGTGGTGGGGAGGGAGCTGTCTGAGCTCTCTAAAGGGAGGGCCAGCGCTGCTGTATACTGAACTCCCAGAGACAGATTTACAGGGCAATAACTGAAGGACTTTCAAAAAGATTAAAGATGAGCCAAAACGGGGACCATTCTTCCAAACCCCCTCAAACCGTGGGAGTCCAAACCATACAGAATCCAGGTCCCAGCTCTGATCCAGAGACCAAACCCTGACCCACCTCAAACTGCTAGACTGACAGCAATAAGCTGAAGAGTAAGAGTTTCCAAAGTGCCTAAGTGGTTTAGGAACCAAAATCCCATTGATTTTTTTTTCCAATGGAAATCAGGATCCAAGTGACTTAAGTGCTTTTGAACCTTTTACCCAAGGTGTTTTACTGAAGCCCTGCTCTCTCCCAGCTGAGTGTGGTGAGTTGGTCTATATTGGGATCTAGATCCAAACCCTCTTTGTATCTGCATAACCAAATCCCAAATGACAACCTTTGCCTGTCTTTGAAAAAGTCACTTGTGGTCCAGTCTTCCCCCACTCCATCAGAATCAGCTTAGAACTTTTTCATAACTCTAAGCTCGAGAGCCAGCCATTTGAAGTGATATGTTGTTATAATGTTATTCCAAAATACAGTAGCCATGGACAGAAAAGGAGTTAAGGGAGGGCTAGTGCAGTTTCTATAAAGAGGGGGAAACATACTGATATTTGTTTTGGTTGGTCTTTAGTAAAAATGTTCTAAGCTGTTTGTTTTGTGCACTTCATAATACCACCTGCCAGTTCTTATTTTATGGATGTTAGCTCACAGCTTACTGAGAATTTGGACAGATTTGGCTTTTTCAGCCTGCTTGAACTGGTTTTTATCCAAGGATGAGCAGAGACTGAAAATATCTCGGCTGGACTAAGGCCAAGATAATTTCTCAGATTTACACTGCTCAACTCCATAAGGTTTTACAGAAAAATAAGCAAGAAAGTAAAGTAAACCAAGATTCTTGGTTATCAGAGAGGATCCTGGGCTGTCTGATGTTTTTCCTCCCTCTTCTCTTAAATAAATCAATATTTTCTGCTAGATAAAACCTAAAGAGAAGAAAGAAGCCCCCTTGAGGGCATATATTACATTTATCTTTTGAAGCTGCTTGGCCTTTTTACACCACATATTAGGAACAATAAACAAAGAGAAATAGAAAAAACAGCCATTTCTCTTGTATTCAAACCTATGAAAGACTCAAGGCAAAAGTACAGAATTTAAAGGGATAAGGGGCTTCATCTAAGCCCATTGAAGTCAATGGGAACCTTCCCATCAAATGGGTTTTGGATCAGCTTAAATTTGGGCCCCCAATTTAGATTTTGTAAGAATAATCATGCAGTCTCTGTGTTTAGGGTGAAATTCACTCTTGTGCAGAGGGCCACAATGAGGCCTCAATGAGGCCAGTTAAGTCCTTTAAAATAGGATTTAAATGAGGCTTAAGTGGTGCAGAGGCCCTCTGCAGAGAGGTGAATTTTACCCTCTAGTGCACTGCTAGATAGATAGATAGATAGATAGATAGATAGATAGATAGATAGATAGATAGATAGATAGACAGACATTGCAAACTAACCCGCTTCTTGTGTCTATCTGAGATACCAACACTTTAAAATCATTAGCTTTTTTGTCAGTCTTGCATAAAATACCTTACAGAAAGCCAAGGCAAATTCTTTCCATGTCTGTATTTAAATAAAGAGTTGCTCTCCATTTGAATCACAACTCGCCATTTATTTGTAATTTTCAGCCATTGCACAAGCTTCAGTGTTTGTTTCCTTGGTTTGATAACTGTCCTTGATAATATTGTATATTTAAAGAAAATAAACACAAAATATTTTAACAGTAAAAATAATTCTTCATCCAAGGGTTCCCAGTGGGTGCTGCTAGCCCAGCTGCAGTTTCCATACAAAACAGAAGTTATTTTGAAAGCTCCACACATCTGATTACATCTATTCTGATCCGTCTATCAGCACATTTTGCTGTCACATTAAAAAGTTTGCTAATATGTACTGTGTGAGAATGTTACAAATCCCTATTAATTTAATCAGATTTGGATTCTAATAGCATGAAAGCAAGTGACTATATAAAACTGGTTAATTGTCTCATCTGTCACTGTCAGGATCTGTCAATAGATTCAGGGGCTGCATAACTACAGATCTGTGTCAAGCATTAGTCTGTTGCAGATGACTCTCTTTTAGTGAAAACCCAAACCCCACCAGTCTGCAAACGGCACAGGGCCTCCTGCCTCAAAGGGTGGAGAACAATCTGAGTACTCTCAAATCCAGTGGCTCTCCTAGCCTTGGTTTAACTTTTTTGTTTTAATTTTATTGAATGCTCTTTTATTTCTAGATATTTCATTGTATGGCATGATGTTCAAGCTGCATGTTGAAAGAGAAGCACTAGATTAAATTATTGGATTCTTGGTTCTCCCAGGTGCAGGCCCCAAATCAGAAGGCTCAGTTTGGGCACTCAGATCAGCCTTTAAGTGTCCAAAAGTCCAGTTGAAATGGAACCGGGTTCTTTAGCTTAAGCATCCATGTTTGAAAACTTAGATACACTCTGAACCACATCTGCCTTGCTTTACATAGGCTTATTGACTTCCACTCACGTTAAAGGGGGGTAGGATTTGGTCCACTAGGCACTGATTTCAGTGTTCTCACAGAAGCCAAAATCCACTCCCCAGCAGGAATAATTCGGCTTGGCGCTGGGAAACTCTGTAGGAGGAAGTATTAAGGGAAAGCCTCCCTTTAGGCCACTGCGTTGGTAATGGAACTTCTCCATGGCTGCTACTGGAGGCCTCCATGGCCCTGGTGACCCTTCTGTCCTCACCCTTATGTAAAAGTACAGTGGATCTTCCAGCCCTTGATGGGGGCGGGGAGGGGAATACAAGGAGGCATCTCTCATTCTACTAGTTTTCCTTCATGTGTCTGATTAAATCAATTATTTGTGCAGGTGCTAAAAGGCGCAGCTACTTGTTTCTATGCCTTCATTGGCTTTGACATAATCGCCACCACCGGAGAAGAAGCTAAGAGTCCCAACACCTCCATTCCCTATGCGATCACGGCTTCATTGGTCACGTGCCTGACAGCATATGTATCTGTAAGTACCAAATACATACAACATTTCTCTCCTGTAGCTTCTGTGCTGCTTTCTTTAGTGAGATAATGTGCCGGTGAGATCATGTAACAAATGTTTCCTTCTCTGGTGGATGTGCATGACTACATCAGCTGTGGATGTGTTTGACTATATCAGTGTCTTTCTGTCGCTGCCCTTTGACCTCCCAGTCTGTTGTTTCCAGGCAGAGGATTCAGATAGTTTCATTCTGATGGGGATCCCATTTCCTGTGCCAGCTACATGGAGCATGTGACAGCATGTGACAGCCTGTCTTTTCCCCATGCATAATCTACATCATCCGATACAAAGGGGAGGTCAGTGTGTAAGACTGCAGCAAAACAAAGAAGAGCACCAGAGATGCAGGACACATTTCCCAAGCTGCATCTTTGGAAGAGGAACCACTTCCACTGCTACAAATTTGGGACACTGCCCAAGTCAGCATAGACCATAGATCATAGGCAGTAACGGGTGGGGGTGACAAGCATAGAAATGGCAGAAGCATTGTTCTGCTTCTCGGCATCCAAATAAACACACGTCTGTCTTCAGGGTAATAGAACAAAACTGAGTGAGTCATAGGGGGAAAATGGTGTTCTAACTGTTTTACCTAAAACCTATCCAAAGGCCACCAGGCTATCCTCTTTCCTTAATCATGGCAGTTACCAGCCAAGTCCCTTCATTTACTTTTCATTTGGATAATTGTTCTGCAGTGAAGACCATATTTTGTCCTTTGCAAATAATGGTTTAAGTATGCTATATAAGAAACATAGGATGTGTGGCCATTTCTGAAACCACATTTTAAATATTTCTGACTTTCATCACTGAGAAACTGATCTCATCCATTGTGGGTCCTCGGCAGAAATATAAGCTGCAGTCAAGAACAACCCTCTATACTCCTCCACTCCTACCTCGGTGTCTTCTTTTGTCTTTGATAGGTGAGTGTAATCTTAACTCTGATGGTGCCATACTCTGCCATTGATTCTGAATCCCCCTTGATGGAAATGTTTGTAGCCCACGGATTCTATGCTGCTAAATTCATCGTTGCCATCGGCTCTGTAGCAGGATTGACAGTGAGCTTGCTGGGCTCCCTTTTCCCAATGCCTAGAGTCATTTATGCCATGGCTGGTGATGGGCTGCTCTTCAGGTGAGTCATGCTTTTGCTGTCATTTATTTTTGCCCCCTGATGCTTTGTGACTTGAGTTCAAGTTAAAGGCTCTGCTCTCGTTGAAGTCAACGGGAATTTCACCCTAAATGATCTGAGGTGCACTTCAGATTATACTGAGATTGCCTGGAGCTACAAGCTACCCAAAATTCAGGGTAGGTCCCTTGTCATTATAGCCACTTCTCTGGGAGGGTCAGGCACTGGAATGTTACCCAGAGAAGCAATTATACTAGAGCTTAGTGTAGCTCCAAACCCCAGTACCGCGGCTTTGCATCCAGGTAAGTGTTACTGTCACAGGGAGCCTCCACTGTGTGCAGTTTTAACGTTCTGTGACTGTTTCACACTCCAGATTCTTGTCCCATGTGAGTTCTTACACGGAGACTCCAGTGGTGGCTTGTATTGTCTCAGGATTTCTAGCAGCACTGCTCTCCTTGCTGGTCAGCCTAAGGGACCTGATAGAAATGATGTCCATCGGCACACTCCTGGCCTACACTTTGGTCTCTGTTTGTGTCTTGCTTCTCCGATACCAGCCAGAGAGCGACATTGACGGCTTTGTCAAATTCCTCTCTGAGGAACACACCAAGAAGAAGGAAGGGATTCTAGCTGACTGTGAGAAGGAGGCTTGCTCTCCAGTGAGCGAAGGGGAGGAGTTTACTGGCGCACTCACCAACACGTGCGGTGCAAAAAATCTGCCGTCGTTGGGTGACAACGAGATGCTAATTGGGAAAGCAGATAAACCCACCTACAACATCAACCACCCCAACTATGGCACAGTTGACATGACCTCAGGAATCGAGGCAGATGAGTCTGAAAACATTTACCTCATCAAGCTGAAGAAATTAATAGGGCCACGTTATTACACAATGAGGATTCACCTGGGACTGCCAGGGAAAATGGATCGCCCAACTGCAGCTACTGGCCGCACTGTCACCACCTGTGTGCTCCTACTTTTCGTCCTGATGTTCATCTTCTGCTCTTTCATAATTTTCGGTGCAGACTATATCTATGACAAGAGCTGGTGGGCTATTCTCCTGGTGGTTTTGATGGTCCTGCTCATCATTGCATTGGTATTTGTGATCTTGCAACAGCCAGAAAACCCCAAAAAGCTGCCATATATGGCACCTTGTCTCCCTTTCGTCCCTGCATTTGCCATGTTGGTGAATATTTATCTCATGCTGAAGCTCTCCACAATCACATGGCTCCGATTTGCTGTCTGGTGTTTTGTGGGTAAGTCTTGGATTTTTTAAGTGACTCTGTTTTAAAAGAGCTGTAAAAGTAACTTCTCTGGCAGATGGAAACCTAGATGTCACTCTCCTTTTTCCTCCCTCCCACTCTTCCTGCCCCGCCCCTCCTTTTCTTTACTTTCTGTTCTTCTGTCCCCATTTTTTCTTTTTTCCATGTTCTCCCCTTATTTGGGGGAGATTTTTTGAATACAATATAAATTCCCCCAAAAAAAACCCAAAAAGGGAACTTTACTAATTAGAAAAATTGGGCCACGCTGTCATTCTAACCAGTCTGAGTTGTCAGCTAGGGTATATCACAATTCTCTGCAGCATCTTCAGCTGTGATCCCAAAACACTGTAAAAACTCAAATTAATTCAGCACCCCCGGGAAGTGGCCTAGCATCATTATCCTCATATTGCAAACAGAGACACTGAAGCACAGAGGGGTGAAGTGCCTTGCCCATGGTCACCCTACAGGGCAGAGGCACAACCCGGAATAGAATCCAGGTCTTACTTGCCATCCGACCATCTATGCAGCCAACTACACTGCAACTCCAGCTATGCAGGCTGTAGGGTGAGCCAGTGTCAGGCTGGAGACTAGAAGGCAGGAAACCTGGTTCACAGTCTCCCACTTTAACCATCGTACAACACCTTCTCTTAAAGCCAGCGCTTAAAGGTTAGCATTCATGTTTATGTTTGTATTTATTTATTTATGGTTGCTTTTTTCCACCTCCCACTCTGCTGTCCGGGCACGTCTACAAACATTCAGACATTCAGTATCAACATTAAAATGATCATCTCTGCAATAAACTCCTCTCCCACCACTGAAATATTTACATTTGTCCCCCCTATAAATACCCCCTACTATCATCATAATCAAAAGAACAGTCCCACATCCACCAGCCCATCCTCTCCAAATGTCCAGGGGAAAAAAACAGGCCTTATAGCATGTCCAGAAGATTAACAAATCTGGGCCATAGAGAACCAAAGCAGGATAAGAATACCAGAGTAAAGGACCCCTCATGGGGAATATTATTATTTGTATTGTGGTAGGGCCTATGAGGCCCAGTCATGGACCCCATAGTGCTAGGGTGCTGTACAGACTCAGAACAAAAAGACTGTTCCTGCCCCAAATGTCCTGCCAACAGCCCCTTCCCAATCCAACCAGAGCTCAGGATCCTACACTGATTGCAACTGTGGCCATATGGCACAGGGCGAGAGTTGGGAAGTTGTATGCTAAGTGTTATTCTGCTTACAAGACTAAGCCTTTTTTAAAGAGGAACAATGATTGACATCCGAGCCAACGGCTTGTCCGCCGTGTGTCAGCCCAATCCAAATTCAAGCAGCCTTCTTCTCATCATCATCATCCCTACCAGGGGTTGTGATGGGAAAGAAGAGCAGCTCAGCATTTACCACAGTGATGCCGCTGGGTGCCACTTGAACATTTCCATTCCAGCTGGCAGCTGCAAAACCCGGCCTTATCAACGGCTCTTATTGGTAGAAATTTACTCCATTTGACTAAAAGTGAAAAACAATCAACAATGAAAACCCCCTCCACATACGTTATCAGCAGCAGGCAGGTTTTCCTGTTTATAAAAGAATCCAGAGGGACCGGTTGTCCCACCCACCATGAAAGCTGTGTGGGTCTCACTCCCTTATCTGTCATCACAGAACTGCAGGGCCAGGGCAGATTTCAGCAGTTGATCTTTCACCTGCACTGCATAGTTTGGAGGCTGCTTTGCCTAGCAAGTAAATTGCCTGTTTTAGGAGTTAGACTTTGCCCTAAATCCAGTTTTTAATAGTTTTTTCCAAAAATAATTTGGGTACCTGTTCAGATTTTGGTTTCTCATAAATGAACCCCTGAAGCTGTTTGATGGAATGTCCTGCAGGAGAAGAGCACCAGAGAGATGGCTAGAGATAAATTGGTTTATTCAGTGAAATGAATTATTCTCCCTTGTATAGCTGCTGAAGGGCACAGCCAAATTAAACTGGCTCTAAGCACTGTCCTGATCTCTTCATTGCAGAATAGCTGGGTAACCCACATAGCAGAATTGATAAGCTTGTGTTACTTAGCGTAACAGCTCATTTCTAGTCATAGCCCCCGATCCACGTGGATGGGCCCCTTGTGCCTGCAAAGTCCTGTTGATTTCAGTGGGACTCTCCATAGGCACAAGGGATCATGTGGGTCAAATTGCAGGATCAGGACCATAGTCAGCACAAGAGTTACTGAACCCAGATTTGGGTTCAATTTTTCCAAAAGGCCTAAGTAACAAGCCAAAGAATTAGCTTCACCAATAGTGTATTCTGCTCACTCCCAAGCTATCAGGAGTTGATTGAACATTCCTTATCTCAGGCCAGACTTCTGCACCATTTAGGGTACGTCTTCACTGCAGAGTTAACGGGAGCTAGCTACGCTCAAGTCTCTCCTCTTGAGTTAGCCTGGCTCACGGGAGTGCAGCCACAGCGCAAAACAACGCTCATGCTGCTGTGTTTCCACTGATGCTGCAATCACTTGTGCGTGGCTCTAAGACTCCTGGGGGCACATGCCATGGTTCTGCAGGACCCTGAGCCTTTCCTGATGAATCGGGGAAGAACTTGTTAGAAGGCATTGGAGGACTAGCAGCACTCAAGTGGAGCTAAGCTGCATCCATGCTATAAAGGAGTCAAGTTAGCAGTAAGACATTTTAGCCTATACCCGCTGACGGGCCAGCCAGCTAGAGCTGAAAGCACCACCATGCTTGATCTAAGGGGTTTTGTGTGTGGACAGGACTCGAGTGAGGAGTAACATTCCGTTCAACTTACAACTCAAGTTACCTCTGCAGTGAAGACAAGCCCTTCTGCTCTTGATATAGGAAAATGCTGTATTCTGTTCTGGTCACTCATTTCTAAACGGTTGTAACAGAAACAGGAGGGGTACAGAGAAGGACAGCAGAAATGGCTAGAGGAACAGAAAGACCGCCATGTGCAGCGTTATAGTTTAGAAAGCAGACAAATAGAAGGTAACGTGATAGAAGCATTTAACGAGTGGTGCAGAGAAGGGCATTAGATGCTTCCTATTTGCCCCCGCATAACACTCAAACAAGGAACACCAATGAAATAATTGGAAACACATTTAAAACTGGGAAAGGAAATACTTGTTTTGCTTTACACAATGCATAACCAAAGCCAAGAACTTAACAGTATCTAAAAAGAATGACACATTGGTATGAATAACAAGAACAGCCACATTTACCTTACATTACGATAAAATAAGCATAAGGGATATAACTCCTTATGCTTTAGGGCATAACACAGCCACTAACTGCCTGGGGCTTGCAAAGAACTTCTCCTATGTGCAGGTTATTCCATGATTTGTCTGAGACGGGGTATCTTGCACCTTCCTCTGAAGCATCTCTAATGGGATACAAGGACCACTCGTCTTATCCAATACAGCAGTGCCTGTGTTTTCTATGTTCCTAATTACAAAGTGAGACTTTATTCACTTTCACTGGATGAAGTTGATTCTCTCTGGCATCAGATGAGGATGTGTCATCCTCTTCAGGCCCAGCAGACCCAATGGAGCATTGACCTGTGCTCTCAGCTTCTGGATGGGAATTCCAGCTGAGCTCTGGTTTAAAAAAAAGAAAAGAAAAAGACCTCAGCTTTAAAGCCAAGATGAGGGCAGGTGACAATCCTAAAACCTCAACTTCTTCCTCAGGATCGGGAGTGTATTGTGCAGAGAGAGCGCCCTCTTGCTCTGTACTCTTCAGAAAGGGGGAACTGTACAGAATCTTTGGAAAAGAGGTCAATTACGTAAATTCCAGAGGTTCCCCTGAGTCCTGAGAGCCCTGGGAACTGAGCAGTCCTGTCCCAAAGGTGCTCTCTCTCTCCCTACTTCCCAATCAGGCACACTTGAGTAATTGTTGCACTCCAGAAATAGTGCAGTACATTCTGTAGCTCCACAGGACTCACCCAGAATCTAAATAGTGATAAACAATTTAATTTGTTTTGCTTTGGCTTTTTTATTTCAAAGCAGCCCTGTGCAGCTGAGCAGTAAAGTAAGCAGAGGGCTTCACAAAAGAGCTTCACAAGATGTATTTTTAGGATTTAATTGGACTGAGTGCAGACTAGCACTTCCCAGGGCTCAGACCTGCAGCTTCATTAAATTTCTATGAACAAACAGACCATCTGGTGGTGCAGGATCCATAATTTTAAACCATATCAGGAGATTTCCAGGACCCTGGCTCATCTATTTTTTAATACTCCAGACTGACTGGGGATGAGGAACTCAGTGGCAGGAACAGAAAGCCTTTTTGCTTCATGTGAGCATTTTAGTAAAAACAGCCAAATTCTGAGCTTATGCAAGCAGGAGTCAGTGGAATTTTCAGTATTTTAAGTATTACCTACCCCAAGCATGTGTCAGGCCCCCTAAAATTATGAGATTGGCTTAAAAACCATGAGATTTAAGAAAAATAATATATTCTGGGGTCTTTTGGGTTGCCTTGTAGTGCTGGAGCCTTTAGGCTTCACATTTTCAAGCTTCTTTCCACAGTCATGATGGACAGAAACTTTCTTTTTTTTTTTCAAATGAAAGCTGAGCTTTTCACATAATCACCTGACTCCAGGAGCTGGGGCTTTAAGAAAAAACACCAAATATCACAAGACTTATGATTCTAGCCTCAGAGTTGCAGAGAAAAGCTTGAAAATATGACACCTAAAGATTCAGAAATTATAAGATAAAAGGCAAATAAAAAGAACCCCCAAATTATTAAGTTTTAAGTCTAGTGTATGATTGTCAATTGTATGATTTCTTTTCTTTTCTTTTTTTGTGGACTTGACTCCTTGTTTTTGAACACTTATGATTGGCAATCCTCTACTCTACTGTACTTTACTTCTGGCAGTGGCCAACACCCAGTTGCTTCAGAAATTCTGTGATCATATTCAGTTGTTCATGGGAGATAATTTATTCCTGACCTCTGCAGGCAGTTCACACCCTGGAACATGAGACGTCTATCTCGGAGGAGCCTGTTTTACAAAATATAGCTCTTTTGCAGTAGCTGCTACACATGATTTTGAGGCTGGAGGTCACACACACAAATGTTTGTTGACTCTCAGGAGAAATAGCCATACACTGTACCCTGTCACTTAAGAAGCTGTGGTTCCAGTCAAATATAATGACTTCCTTCTGCAGCTTTAAATCAAGGGTGACTTCAAAACAGCAACAAAGTCTGCTAGATTTAATTAACTTTCCCCTGTGGCTTACATGGCATCAGTTCAGTTACCAGCCACAGGCAATTACTAAAGAAAGGCAGCTTCTCTTAAATTTAATTATTTCCCCTGCAGTTTCCATGGTAAAGAGCTGAAGTGGGTACAGTTTGTTTTACTTCTGCTGTTGTGTGAGACTTGCAGTAGTGGTGTGTGAACTCTGTTATCTCACATGATGATGTCAACCACTGCCAGAGCTGAGACAGACCTGAGCCGATGAAATTCTTGCAGGAACACATCTGCAGTAGATGGATTCTTGAATCCATTACCAATTAAGGATCTTAAATCTCCATATACCTCGGCTTCTGGAAAAAACATTCATGGTAGGTGGGATGCAGAGATTGTGTACTGTCACATAAGAAGAGAGTGAGAAAGAAAAGCTTGAAAAGAAACTCCTATCAGCAACAGGAGGGCAGGATTTCTGTATCATTTTAGCATCAAACATATTTAACCTTATGACTGTGAAGCATACTGGCTCTGTGCAATGAACAGTATGAGAGAGACAGTGGGAATGCAGGGAACACTGAACAGACTGAAGAGAAAGGGTAGCTGGGGTGGATAAAGGTATGAAAATGCAGTTTGGGGATTTTATCATGAGTCTGATGATATTTGATGTTTTTCTTCAAGTCCCAGATCCTGGAGTCGTGTGTCTATGTGAGAATTTCACCTTGCATTTAAAACAATAAGTATAGTTCTAGCCCTTGTGTTTGCAGAGAGAAGCTTGAAAACGTGAACCCCAGAGGTTCAAAAACCAGAAGGCAAATGAAAAGAATCCAAATTGTATTATTTTAAAATCTCATGATTTATAAACCCATCTCATGATTTTGGAGGTCTGATATTGCATAGACCAGATCATCAGCTGGTGGAAATCAGTGTAATTCCATTGACTTCAATGTTGTCCCTTGACCTAGACTGATTTACACCAGCTGGAGATCTGGCCCAAATATGTGACCTACATATCCCAGGGGGAAGCAATGGTGCCTAACTCTAGTGACTGTGTCTTTACAACTATACAGGATTTCTTATTCTTCTCTTCCCACCACTCTAAAATATATTGCCTTGCATAATGACAGATTTCAGAGTAACAGCCATGTTAGTCTGTATTCGCAAAAAGAAAAGGAGTACTTGTGGCACCTTAGAGACTAACCAATTTATTTGAGCATAAGCTTTCGTGAGCTACAGCTCACTTCATCGGATGCATACTGTGGAAAGTATAGAAGATCTTTTTATACACACAAAGCATGAAAAAATGGGTGTTTACCACTACAAAAGCTTTTCTCTCCCCCCACCCCACTCTCCTGCTGGTAATAGCTTATCTAAAGTGATCACTCTCCTTACAATGTGTATGATAATCAAGGTGGGCCATTTCCAGCACAAATCCAGGGTTTAACAAGTGATCACTTTAGATAAGCTATTACCAACAGGAGAGTGGGGTTGTGTGTGTGGGGGGGGGAGAAAACCTGGATTTGTGCTGGAAATGGCCCAACTTGATTATCATACACATTGTAAGGAGAGTGATCACTTTAGATAAGCTATTACCAGCAGAAGAGTGGGGTGGGGGGAGAGAAAAGCTTTTGTAGTGGTAAACACCCATTTTTTCATGCTTTGTGTGTATAAAAAGATCTTCTATACTTTCCACAGTATGCATCCGATGAAGTGAGTTGTAGCTCACGAAAGCTTATGCTCAAATAAATTGGTTAGTCTTTAAGGTGCCACAAGTACTCCCTTTCTTTTTTCTAAAATATATGTATTCCATATTGCTAATAGAGAGACAAAGAGCTGTGCAGTAACATCACAGTATCAATTTTATAACATCATTGTTTCTAACTGTTTAATCTTTGACTAACTAGAACACACCATTTATTTATTCCAAAGTGTTTCCTTTCTCAGATGGTTAACAGTTGTACCCCCTCTGTGTCTCCCCCCACCTCCCTCAGGCTTGCTCATTTACTTTGGCTACGGTATGTGGAACAGCACACTGGAGATCAGCGCCCGGGAAGAGGTCCTTCATCAGAGCACATACCAGCGCTATGATGTGGATGTTGACCCATTCTCGGTCGAAGAAGGCTTTTCCTATGCTAATGAGAGTGACAACTACCAGGACTGGCAGCCTTCAGAAGAGAAAGGCTTCTCTTACCAGCAGATGTCGGAGGCAAAGGAAAGCAGTCGGACGAGTAGCAAATCGAAAAGCAAAGGCAAACACAAACAGAACTTCGAGGCCCTGATTGCAAACGATGAGCTCGACTACTCACCAGAATAGGCGTAACACAAACAAAACCACAATGCTATTTCTCACTAACCTAACCCTTGGGCTAGAATGTGAAGGCTTCTTTGGCTCTCATTTTAAATTCCATCCTTTCTAAAATTTCAGTGCCCAGAATCACATCACTTACTCACTCACCTTTTTTACTCTTCAGGATAGTTCTATAAAAAAGTTTATCCTGAATTCTGAGATTGTCACACTGATTAAAACAAGCAAGTGACCCATTCCGAGTCCACCAGCACGGCCTATCTTGGTGAATGTTACCAAGAGGGCCAGCACGTGGATGGATTGGCTGACTGGCAGATTCTTTCTATGTCTATTAAGCATCCTATTGACCTCTTTTGGCAGCACTGACAATGTGATTTAAATGAGAGATGTGCCAAATAGGGTGGGTTTCATGTGAGCAGTTACATGACCAGCTGATTGGTGGGGCATGAGACATATTCTCTGTGCTTTCCATAGAGAATATTTATCCCATGACTATACTGGCGTGAAGCAACATATTTCGCATTTTCTTAGCAAGTATATTTTTTCCTTGAACCTACAGAAAAAAAACCTTTACTAGAGAGGTGTAAGCACACTGAAGCAGTAAAAGATTTCCCAAGGGAATCTCAGGAGTAGATTGAAAGTGGATCCAGGGATCTTAGTCTCACAGAGCAACATTTTCATCCTCCATTTCAGTACCATGGCAGTCACTGCAAACATCATGACTAGGGATGAGCCTGAACCAAACCTCCTGAATCCAAACACCACAAGCTTTGGGATTAAAATGCAATCTTCATTGCTTGCACCACACTCTAGGACAGACCAAATCAAAACTTCAGATCCCAGCACACCTGAATTTCTCAGATCTGGATCTAAGCTTTATGGTTTGGGCCCATCCTTAATCACTCCTCATCTAGACTTAATTCATTCTTCTATAAATACTCATAAATATCAAACTCCATTTCTCTTGGCACCATAGATACCAAGGCTTGGACTCCATTTCCATCATTGTGTGTCTTCTACTGATTCACTGATCCATAATAGTTCCCACTGGGCACAGTCCAGATTGTCATTCAGATTTCAGTTCTTCAGATGAAGTTTCTATTACTTCATGTCACGTCAGTCATTAACTTTAGGTCATCACTGGACAATATTTGTGGCAACTGTAGATAACCGGGCCACTGAAATCTCATTCCTTGCCGTAAACTGTACTTTGTATTAAGGATCCTTACCTTGTATATGTTTTTGAGATTTTTAACCAATGGACTCTTGGGTGCTACTATGAAAAATACTGAAGTGCAGCTAGTGACTGTAGTTAATGAAATTCCATAGGATCACGCCTCACTTTGAAACCAAATGGAATAGGCAAAGGGAGATGGGAGTTCATGTAACACAAGGCAGGGATTCTTAGGAGATGAATGTTTATTGAGAGTTAATCCACTGGCTACTAGTAGAGAACTGGCCAAACTCTCTCACTCTCACCTGAGCAAAACTCCCAGCAATTGGAATGGGAGTTTTGCCTGAGTGAGGACTGAAGGATCAGACCCAATAGGAATAACACAGCCTCCTCATATCTAATCACAAGCATACTGGGCCAAACTCACCTGTGGAGTAACTCCACTGAAGCCAGTGGAGTTACGCCAGGGATGACTTTGGCCTGCTATGTCTTTTCCTTTCAATATATAAAAGAAACATAGTTAACTAAATTCTGGTAGGAATTGTCCTGACAAAGAAATTGGACATTTCTGAGTCACTTTCTCCCATCCATGTTTTTGTTTATTTAGTAATTTAATTGCAATATGCTCAATGCACCTATCAGTACTACTAGGCACATGTACACAATATTCAATCACATTAAACCCTAAAGCAATACAGAGTCATAGTGGAACACCACCCACCCAAACTGGCACTCACCTCACCAGAACAAAGCCGGAGATAGAGATTTTCCAAGCAGCCTTGGGGGTTTAGATGCACAATTCAAATAGAAATTAATGAGTTGTGTCTCTCAATCCCTTAGGCAGGTTTGAAACTCTCAGGGACCAGCAGAGCGGTATATTCCAGGGTTGAGAGCCCCCTTTCTGAGAACAGTCTGCCACCAGCCCCCTGAATTACAAAACTATGGAGCATCCTGGATGACTTTGAGGTCTGGAATGCAGAAGCAGAGAGTCTGGTTGAAAATCCTGGCCCCATTGAACTCAATGGGAGCATTGCCATTGACTTCAATGGAGCTAGGATTTCACCCATTTGTCTCTGATGTAGCTCACACCCATACCATATAGGACTAATGTCTTCTTCTTAACATATTTGGATTCTAACAACTTTCAGAGCCAAGGAGAAACATTTTATTGGCTCTTCCCTTTAAAAAACTCCTGTTATGGTTCTTATCACACTGTGTATTTACATAAGAACGGCCCTACTGGATCAGACCAATGGTGCATCTAGCCCAGAGTCCTGTCTTCTGACAGTGGCCACTGCCAGGTGCTTCAGAGGGAATGAACAGCACGGTCAATCACACAGTCACCCATCCCCTGTCCAGTGCCAGGTTTACAATGGCACCAGTGGCTCCATGGAGCCGGGCCCATGCTCAGAAGGGACCCCGGCCTACTCCACTTGCACTGCACCCTGAGACCCCGCTCCTCCCACACCCACCACTTGCTCTTCTTGGCCTGCCTGCCGGCTGGCCAAGAACTCCTCCATGCCCCCTGACTCCACCCTCTGCTCCCTTCTGCCCCCTGGCAGGACACCAGTGCACTTCTGGCTCCAGGCCTGTGGGGCCCAGCCTGTCTCCCCAGAGCTGAGCCGCCTGGCCAGTCTCAGCCTGGGGAGGAGGGGTAGACAGTGTCGGGGGCTTGGCTGGGCCCCTCCAGGCAAGTGCATCTGGGGCAGGCCTTGGCCTGGCTGATCGCACCACTCCTGAAGGGACAGAGCAATTCCCGGCCCCAGGACCAGCCCTGGCTGCGCTGCCAGCTCAGCCCAGCAGACACAGTCCGCCCCCAGCAGGGCCGGTGAGTGCGGCCAGGAGGCAGGGCATGGGGGAGTGAGTCTCTGGGGAGTCCGGGGGATTGGGGTGCTGGGCTGTAAGGGGGCAGGGAAGAAGTGTGTATTGGGGCAATAGGGAGTCGGGGGCAGTTGTGATGGGGCTGTGGGCAGGGGAGTGCTAGGCAGGGGTGGTGTTGTGCAGGGTGCTGTGCATTTCTGGGGGAGGTCTTGGGGGGCACTGGGCAGAGTGGGTCTGGGGGGGTTCTGGTCATAGGGAGTCGGGGGGGGTGTTGGGCAGAGGGCTCTGTGGCGTGGCATGGGCCGCCCCCCCCCCCGAGAGGAAGGGGCATGCTGGCATCACAGGGCCACTGTGTGTGTGGCAACTGCCGGTTTGTAAATAGTGCCCTCACACTGGGCTGGGCGGAGCATGCTATGCCATGCCCCTGGCTGGCCCCTCGGTCTGGGGACTGATCTCCCCGCGCCATGCTCCATTGCCTCAATGGGGGCCCACAACTATGTTTGGCACCAGGCCCACAAAAGGTTAATCTAGCCCTGCTCCTGTTGTCCACTCCCAGCTTCTGGCAAACAGGCTAGAAACACTCAGAGCGTGGGGTGGCATCTCTAGTGTAAATTATTGATCAGCAACTTCCATACAGATGATCCATTCCTAGCTCAATGGCCCATATAGCAGATCTGGTTTTAAATTATTGCAATACATGAAAAAAGATTTTTATCCAAAACCTATTTTTAATTAACAGAGCTCATATCAAATACATGAGAATGACTAGTCTCTTAGCTGCTGAAAGCTACAGGGCTAATTTCTGCCCCCTCAATTGCACCAGGGTAATCCAGCGAACTCCACTGACCTCATTAGCATTGCTCCAGATGTACGCTGGTGTAATCAGGAAGAGAATCAGGACCACAATTCCCCTTGCTATTCCTTACCAATGCTTAGCAAAGTCACTCCATGGTGCATAGTCAGGTGAATTTTACTCCAGTCACTTTACCATTCGAATAGGAAGACGTTCGCACCACATTAGCATGAACGTAGTGCATTTAGCAAATTTTTGCTCAGATGGAATCAGAGTAAATAATGCTGGGGCTTGAGAGATACAGTAATTCAGACAAGTAAGGGCTTGACACTACAACACATGTGTAAACAGTCTTTACTTACATGGGTAGTTCCATGGAAATCAGGGAGGTTCCTGGGGTGAGTTTAGGAGCAGGCCCTCCAGTAGTGGTGATTTTATGCCCAGCAGATACACTGCACCAGATCCTGATTGTGTGAAGCTTGGCCTGAGCCTGCACCCTCTGGATCAAGATAAAGCTGTGCCCAGATCCACCCTCTGCTTCTGGGGGCAAGGCCTGTGACTCCACCGCCCTCCTGCCATGTAAGGCAGTAAGGGTGCTAGGAAGAGGCCATGTCCTTGCATAAGGGGCAGGTCTTGCTTGCAGACCAACAGTTGAGGAGCTCAGCCAGAGGGCACTAAGCACCCCCCTACCTCCACCCACATACAGGAGATGGCTGATATCTCCAAAACGGAAGGGTGCCCATCAGCAAAAGAAAAAAACATACCCCCAGGTGGTCAGGGGTGGGGGCCAGGAGGCAGCACAGAGCCCTTCAGCACATCCCCAGTAGCTCAAGGGGTCTGACTGAGCCCTTCTCTCTTTCACTGGGACAGACCATTTTGCAGACCCAGGTCTGCAGCAGGTTCTGCAGACCATGTGCAGGGGAGATAGAATATCCACAAGTGACCAGTGGGGGATAATGGGTAGAACTCATTTGTGGGGTTGGTGGCTCCAGGGCTCCAAAACATGTATCACCTGCTTCTCATGCCTGATCTCCCAGACCTAAGCCAGGGCAGATCTCCTTTGAAGGCGAGAGAAATACCTAGGATCTGGGCCAGTATTAGTAGCCTTTGCACTATTATTTATTTGTTAGTATTGCCATAGCATCTAGGCACCCCAATCATGGAGCAGGACTCTACCATGCTAGGCACTGTACAAACACAGAACAAAATCCATACCCTAAATAGCTTACTAAGTACATATGCAGCTGTGAAGGTTCTTTCTACTTATTATAGGACTTTAAATAATCTTCCTTACCATTTTCATGCTGGTTAGTATAATTGATTTGCTAAGGACCACCTGTGCTCAGCACTGTAGGAGACATAGTCCCTGCCCCAGAGAGCGTGCAGCTGGAAAAGGTGGATAACACAGAATGCTTGGAAAAAGCCAGAGGACGGGTCTAATTAGAGTATTTTTCTCCCCTCCCACTTTGAAAAATTACACATGCAGGATAAAAAGGAACATTGTAAAATCTGGACACTAAAACCAGCCCCTTTTCCTGTCAAGGAAGATGGAGTTCTAGACAGAGGCAAAGGAATTGCTATGATCACTCAGCAAATCCTGGAGCTAGATTTACACCACTTGTCTCAGCTACCAACACAAGAGTAGATGACAGGTTCCACGCAATGCAATAAGGCGGCACAGCCTCAATGCAGCACAGATCACAAAAGTTCTTGTTCCGCAACTGTGTGGCACGCTCTAACCCCATTCCTGATAGACCTTAGTCAGCTAACTAGTCACACGTTTCTCTTGTGGAGCATGTGGTTTGCTTCCACTCCTCCAGGTTAAACTGCAATAATTATCTCTCTTTTCCCTCTGAGATGAAAGCCCAGCTGGACACAGACTGTAGTCACCATTATGACTTTCTAACATCAGCACACAGCTAAGCTGAAATTTAAATGGGACACCTTGGAATGCCACCGGCCGTCACATTTAAAAACTTAAGACACATTGCAAGAAACTGCAAAGAGGAACAGATCCTTTCTTGATGGCGGCAGAAGAAATTAAATAACACTAGTATTCTCCATAAACAGGAACACATTTATTTATAATGTGACTCCCGGCCAATTTGCTCAGGGTGCTATACAAACAATTTATACACAGTAATAATAAACTCTGTGGTGCTGGAACCCTGCAGAACACCCGCTGGCTTCCACGAGGTCAGGGAGAGAGGAAGGGAGGTTGTGTCCCTTAGTTTACACACAGAAAAAACACTGATGTCAGAGGGAGTTTTCTTGGCATAAGGACTTAATGAGAACTAAGGAAGGTCTTCAGGGTTTGGTCCATTAGTTATAAGTGGCTGATCAAACAGTAGGGAGTAGAACTGGGTAAACATTTTCAAGCAAATAGTTTATTCACTGAAAAATGCAGGTTCGGGTCAACCAAATGGATTCACAAATTTGGGTTGAACTAGGTGAATAGTTTTGGCCCCCCAAAATGGGAATTTTGTTTCAACATTTTCAAAATGACGTTTGGATTTTCCATTTCATTTAGAAATTTAGCTAGTTATTTAAAAAACAAAAACACCCCAAAAAATAATTAAGAAAAACCCTGAAAACTAAATGAACTAAACTGAGCTACACTGAACACTGGTCACCAAACTGAAAAAAATCAATTATGGACTCAGCTGTAGTTAGTAAGCGAAAAGAGCTGACTGCAAAAGGTAAATAGGACAAGGAACTTATTAGAAAGGCTAAATTCTAACTTTAGAAGCCCAAATATGCCTCCAATGTTACCTTTACATTTGCACAGCTGAGCTCACTAGCACCATGAAAGGTTCTGTCAGAGACGGACTTCAACCAAATTCCTTCAGTGTCCAAATATCTTCAAATTTGGGTGGAATTTGAATGTTACAGCTTCTGTGTTAATCCCCTGTTTCAACAACTGGTCATAAAAATGTCTCTGGGTGGCATCTCTGGGACACAACAGTTTTTCTTTTCTTTCTTTTAGTTGCTTTGCTACTTTTTAGCAAAATAAATAAATAAAAATAAAACTCTGGGGGCAAAACTGAATAACTGATCTTGCCAAAACTTTTACTCACCCTTTAAAACTTTTCACTTGTCGGTTCAGAGAGGCCTTTAAAAATTAATGAAGTATGAGATTTTCCAATATAACAGGCTCTTACCCTCAACTGGTCAATTTCAACTACCTAGTGAGTGACAAAGCCTTGGTGGAATAGCTGAATTCCAGATACAGATTTTGATGCTCCTGCCATAATGTGGGTAAGTGCCTTTGAGTAACCACACTGCAGTGGTGGTGATGTTGTTCAAATCATAGTTAGTGGGGGGGAGAGAGTGTGTATGTCAGAAAGGTTGAAATGGTGCAGTGCATTAATGCACTAGCCTTCACACAATGCCCTGTCAGCCTAGGAAACTCATTGCCATGGGATGTTGTGAAAGCCAGAACTATAACTGAGTTCAAAAAAGAATTAGATAAGTTTATGGAGGATAGGTCCTCAATGGCTATTAGGCAAGATAGTCAGGGATGCAACCCCCATGTTCTGAGTGTCCCTGAGCCACTGACTGCCGGATGCTGGGAATGGACGACAGGGGATGGATCACTTGACAATTGCCCCGTTCTGTTCATTCTCTTTAAAGCATTTGGTACTGGCCACTGTGAGAGACAGGATATTGGGACCATTGGTCTGACCCAATATGGACAATCTTATGTTCTAGCCTTTATCCTCCTGAGACCTAGGTTAAAATCCTGGGATAGGTAACAAAGGAAAGTGAATGTTGTGATCTCATCCAAGTCCCTGTTCAGCCTCTGTCCACAGCCCAACTGACAAACTGCTGGAGACAGGGTCCCAGAGCTAGAATGCCAGGCGAGGGGGTTGTAGAGCAGGATTGAGGTTCAAAGGCAGATGTGTGTGAAGGCTGCACAGCACTTGCCCATACTATGCCAGGCTCAGTTCAGTGCTGTATCCTGTACCAAATTCACCTAGGCAATTAAAAGTTGCTGTATATGCACCGCAAACAAATTTCATATAAAAACTCTGAAGGATTTTGGATACATGCACTCGAAGTGCATGGGAGCCATGTTTTAATACACACATACACATTCATTCACAACAACTTCCTCAATGAAACCAATGGGACCAATCCTGCAACCCTTACATCCCTGGTACAGGGGATGGATCACTTGATGATTACCTGTTCTGTTCATTCCCAGTGGGGCACCTGGCATTGGCCACTGTCGGAAGACAGGATACTGGGCTAGATGGACCTTTGGTCTCACCCAATATGGCCGCTCTTATGTTCTTACTTATATGAGTAGTCCCTGGGGGCCAGATTCTGCTTTCAGTTACACCAGTAAATATCCAGAATAACTTCAATGATCTCAGTAGAGTTCCTGTCAGTTGAGTTATATACTGGTATAGCTGCAATCAGAGTCTAGCCTTTCAGTGTCAACAGAACTGCTTATGTGAGTAAGAATTACTCATGTGACTAATTATTAGAGGATTGGGTCCAATAGAATATATTTAATTCTAATTGATTTTACAAACACCTGCGTTCATACAGAAAATCTAAAAGAACCTTCAATTTATGAGAAATAAATAATTAAATCAAGGAAATTAAGGATGGAATGTCCTGCGTATAATTTCATCTGTTGAGGCAAGACAAAGTGGTCCCACTTTTACCCACAGATACCTATTGACTTTAACAGGAGTTAAGTCAAAGCTGTATCAGACAGCGGATCTAGCCCCAATGTAACCTCAGCTAGATTCAAGCATGTTTATATTTAGATTTGAGAGGAAGCATGTAGGCTCTGAATCTCCTAGCTTTTACTTGTTTTTACCATGCTTTTAAAATTCTGTGTAAGTTACTGTGTGCATCCGTACACACATATACATAGTATAGTCTATTAGAGAGAGAGAGTGTGTGAGACTATATACTCTTCTTAAATGATATACGGCTGTATCTTCATCCAGGGTTTCTGATTTGAACAGAAGCAAGAGCAAAGCTTGCATGATTTGTACTTGTCACCAGAGTCCTGTGATAAAAACAGCCTCAGAACATATACTGGTTGGGTGTATTTTTTTAAAAACTGAAGTATCAACAAAATCACATCCTTAATATAAACTCAAATTGTTATTCAACTATTTACCTCATTAACTTAATGTATTTGTGTTTCTTCCACAAATGTTCTTCCCTATCCAAAAGAAAATCTGAGTACATTTCCAAAGGGCCTTTGTATAGAGCACCCACAAAGTGCAGCCCTTACATAGGCAAACATCCCAATGGGAGTTTTGCCCTTAATAAAGATCACAGGATCTGAGACAGAATTTTCACATGCACCTTTTTGCATGCATGCAATGTGAATGTGCCATTTTTGATGCCTGTGGCATGAGGACCTAATCAGTGTTCGTATTTGCAGGTGCGGCTCAGATGCATGGTGAGGTGGGTGGTACATTTTGCAGGTGTAGTTTGAGGGGCTTTGAAAATACAACCACATAAATCTATATCAGGTACCCACTTTTTAGATATATATATATATATATATTACAAATTACAAGAAGGAATCCTGGACTCCCACCCACTGAGAATCTGTATTTTCAGTGTGTTTGTTTATTTAATCAACAGTGATATCCTCTCTGTGGGTCTGATCCTGAACCGTGCTGAGCAGCTCCTGAAAAGATAATATCTCACTGAAATCTGATGCTTAGATATCATGGTGAAAAACATGTTCGAAATACCTAAGACAGATAGATGGCACCTAAGCAGGTTTGTTCCAACATTTTCAGGGAGAAAGACTATGCCTTATTTTCCTACCAGCTCCTGTACTAGATAATATTTTAAAATATTGTCATTGCAGCCACAGTTCTGCAAGATACTTAAGCATGTGCCTAGCCATAAACACATGCCAAAGTTCCTTGCTGAATGAAGGTCTATATTCCCATGCAGTCTAAATAGCTTGTACCAGAGTAGTCACCAGTAACAGTACCTGTTATCATGCAATCACTAATAATACTTGTGTAACTGATCCAGGGCCCATTGGATACAGCCCTGTGGCTATTAATATCCCTATACTTGACTCTAGCATTTCTGTATCCATCCATCCCTTCTTTTTCCAGGCAGATTTGTGAACTTCTGTAAATTCTGAACATTTTGTTCACAATCACCTCTTATGTCATGGGCCATTAGAGGGAATCATCCACTCCACTCTCATCTAAAAACAAAGAAAGAAAGAAAGAAAAGAAAAGAAAAGAAAAGAAAAGAAAAGAAAAGAAAAGAGCTTATGCAGGAGGAAAGTTTATGCTGCAGTACTGATTTTGGTAGCATTAAGGATAATGAAGTAGTATTTATGAGTATGGAAAGCAAAAGACACATATAAAACTGTAATGAAAGAACTAGAGGGCTGTGTTCCATAAGAATAGGCTCTTTCTAAAGATATTGCACAGATTAATATCATTTATAATCCCCTTGATAACTCCTAGGAGTAGATTAAGAAACAATTAGCATAGTCCAATGTCAAGCCGTATGGTTTATAATATTTTCCCTTATTCAAACAATTAAAACTACCAGTGGACAGGTGTATAAACACATGTGGAAATTACCAGTTTGTGGCAGAGATGGGCCTCAGTGCAAACCCTAGATCCAACTACCACAAATTTGGAGGAAGTTCAGAACCGCTGAAAGTTGGGGTCCAGGTCCATCTCTGGTTGCATGTCATCCATATTTCCCCTAGTAGCAGAATCTTGGGGCTCTTTGATGTTCAGGGAAAAAAATCAAGGCGAAAATTTTCTGAAGTCTCCACTAATTCTGGGTGCTTCCATTTTTGGGTGGCCAATTTAAGGTACTTAAAGGTCCTCACTTTCAGGGGTTCTGAGCACACCAAACAAGTGAAGTCAAATGGGAGATGTGGGTGTAATTCCATGTTCAGTGTCTCAGATTGGGCCCTCAGAAATGGGGGCATCCAAACTTAATGGGCACTTTTAAAAAATGCAAGCCTATACGTACCCTATAATTCCAATTAACATTAATGGAAGTTACACACTTCATTCCCTCTGTTCAAGTGGTGACTACATCCTGATGATCATAATACCTCCCTTTCAAAGGAACCAGAATATTATACTGATGAAGCATAAACACTTCAACTCTTTTTGGCCAACTTCAGATTTTAGTCCCTCTACAACTTTTTCACAGCACGTGGTTACAACAATTTGATTACAAGACCCAGCATTCTAGCATCCTTACTGCAGAAAATAAATCACACACTGACATCAGGTGTTATAAATTCAGCTTGTAAATGATCTTTACGTTTTTTCATTTTGTTTGGTCTTATGATGTATAACTTGCTTTTATGCAGATGGTATTTTCTGGTGTAACAATTCTCTGCAGTTCTGGTATGAATTGATGTATTTGTTAACAAGTTTGTGATATTATTATTTTATTTTATTTGTGGTTTCCAAAACCCCATTGGTGCACTGTACAATGGGAACTTGTGGTGTGTCATGAAGAAAGAAAAAAATATGCAGATGTGTTATGGAGTGATTTTTATTTTCAAATGAGTGTTGTTGATACTATATATATATTATATATATATAAACTTATCAAGATACCAAGAAAAGAAATCTAAATTTACCAAAATGTGTATATTTTAATAAATGCATAAAGCTTTATTGTGTGCCTTTACATTTAAAAAATGAATTTATAAAGGAAGCCAGAGAAACCTGTGTCTTAGTATAAATTTCCATAATAATGTAAAGCTTTCAAATGAAAGACAACACCAAAAAAGGAAAGAAAAAAATCCCATATAAATTTTGTTAAACTGATCAGTATCTGAAGGAATGATATTTTTTCAATGCTAAATTGAAGTTAAATATAGACAAACTTTGCCTTAAGTGCTCCAAAATTTCCTTTGTAAAAGAAACATTTAAATGGGCTGATTTTGGAATTTACTTGCATTGTTGTGAAAAATGGTTATTAGTTTACACAATAAAAACCTAAGAAAGTGACAGCAGGTTGACTATTAAAGTTTTAAGTATCAAACAGTCAGTGTCATATTCTGCCTCTTAGACTAGTTCTTTTACCCTCCCCTCGCAACCAAGACCAATTGCATCAGCCCTGATGCAGACCAGTAAATTCAAAGTGGCAGTTACAGGTCCTACCCCTTCCTCTTCACAGCTGGGAGCATGCAGGATGAGAGGATACACAAAAAGCCTTGTCGGGATTGCAAGAGAAACACACCACTCACTCCCTGACTGTTTTGCCCTTTGCTCACTGAGTCTATGGTTTCAGAGTAACAGCCGTGTTAGTCTGTATTCGCAAAAAAAAAGGCGTACTTGTGGCACCTTAGAGACTAACCAATTTATTTGAGCATAAGCTTTCGTGAGCCACAGCTCACTTAAGCTTTCGTGAGCCACAGCTCACTTCATCCGATGAAGTGAGCTGTAGCTCACGAAAGCTTATGCTCAAATAAATTGGTTAGTCTCTAAGGTGCCACAAGTACTCCTGTTCTTTTTGAGTCTATGGTGTCTGTCTTTTTCCATTCTGCCACCCTTTCAAACCATATGCTATCAGCAGATTCACAGTGACAAGCTCAGATAAAGGCCTTGTCAAGGTACTTGGGGCATGGGCTGTTGTATTAATAAGAGGTGGGTGTAAAAGGCCCAAATGGCCGCTGGTTCTCAGTCTTTTCCATTCTGTGACCCCATGTTACAACAGAGAAAATGTTTCATCCTCTCCTCTAGCCATGAGGGTGGTTGCAACTGCTGAAATCTGCTCATGATGCCCCCTGGTGGTCACGACCCACAGGTTCAGAACTTGTGAGTTTAGGTGCTCCTGCAGGCCAAGGGGCCAGGCTCTACTTTTGAATTGTTCTGCCCAGAATCAGTTCATTTTAACAAAAATAAAGGCAAAACCCTGAACGTTCCTATAATCAAGCAGTTTTTGTTTTGAAGCAGCTCTAGAGCTGGCTGAAATTTGTTGAAATGGAAAAATTCATCAACATCTTAAACCTAAATTCATAAAATGTTCCTGAAATATTTCACTGGTTTGCCAACCTGCCTGAGCTCTGCTATGTATTAATGCATTAAACTGAGCCTTCTGTTGCTGTTTCATTTTAGCTGGAGCCTCAGCTGAGAGTTAGAAAGATTTCCCTCCACTCGTCTTTGCATCCACTTTGTAGACTGGTAACTGCAGGTCTGTTCTTTTTAGTACATGCTCCCCTACTTGGGTTGTCATCTCTACCGTTTATTACACAGCACCTCCCAGCCTGCACTGACATAGTCACACTAGCTGGGTTCAAGCTAGCACACTAAAAATAGCAGTGTGGACACTGTAGCTCAGGCTGTCAATCCCACCATGCCCTAGGCTTGAAAGCCTGAGCTCCAGCCTGAGCCACAATATCCACACTGCTATTTTTAGCATGCTAACTCAAGCCCTGCTAGCGTCAGTCACCGTACTCAGGCCGGGAGACATACCCAATAGGTGATGGTTTGCATCTGGCACAGTCTCAGAGAAACCCTCACGTGGGAGTTTGGTGTTCAGCAGAGAGAGATTCTTGCTGTGTAGGTCATACTGCCTCTCTGACCTCCCAGCTGCACTGAGAATCATTAATTGTGTGATGAGGGCAGCCGCGACCAAGTGAATAACTCAACTGCCTAGCTCTTAGAGCCGGTATTACACCCAGTATGGAGTTCTTCTTCCACCCAGGAAAACTATATTTTGAGGTGTTAGGTCAGTAAATAAGAGCCAAGAGCTGAGAATGTTTCTTAAAGGCAATCTTTGGCCCATGCAGTCCAGAGGTATGCAGGAGTTGGAGATTCTGCCAGGACAGAGGGAGGCTTTGGAAGTGTGAAAAACAGGTATTTGTCCTCTGATCCTTTGTGGTTCCTCCAGTAGCTGTCCCTTCACCTCAGCCAACACTAATATCCTGGCAACCACTTGGCAGGACACTGGAGTTTACAGAAAATCACATTTTTTGCTTTGACTATGTCTGTTTCTTCCCTGTAGTAAACTTTATTCCTGTATCAGAACAGTCTCCCTGGGGCTTCTGTGGATTTGATTTGGGATCAAACACCATCAACCTGTAAACCAAGAAAATGCAAACACAGCCCTTTGCAATGACTGAAGTGTGCCTCTCAGAGAGCTGGAAAGAGGACAGTGGTTCTGCTTTGCATGACCTTCTCTTTCCATTCTGGTGCCTGTTGATTCACTAGCTAGGGTACATCTACTGTATGCCACCACCACCAACAGAGGAACTGACTCCAAGTTTTACTGTGAGTTTGTGTTTGAATTAACCCAATTCTCAACGTCAAACTCAGATGAAGCAACAGAGTGTTCCATGGTTTCCACCCCAAACCATAAATAGGCCTTCAACACTTGAAACTGGGCCCAACTCATCTCCAAACTCATCCCTTTCTACCTCTCCATTCACCCTAACACTCAGTGAAGGCTCTCCCTGAAACTCAGCCTAGAAAGGTTTGTGCAGCTGGTGAGTATGGCCTGACATTTGTGTTTGTAATAAAACCTGAAACCAAACCAGATGGTCTGTGCTTTTGAGTATGAAAGTTTTACACAGCCCTAATTGAAACAGCCACACCCAAAAATCTGGATCCAGACAGCTCCAAACTCTGCAGGTGGGGGATTCAGAATCCAAATCCAGATCTAAGTTTTGCTCCAGCTCTACAATCAGTCAAATCAAAAATTCTGGATTTAAAATCCTGATGTTCCAAAACAAACTTAAGCATCCATCAACCAAGAAGCATCTTTTAATTGAAATCATCCCTTTAACAGCTCCTAACTGCAAGAGAAGTTAAAAGCCTGAGCTGCTCCCTCTCACTGCACATGATGAACACAAGGTAAAAAGAAAGAAAGGTAAAGATCTGTGAGGTAGGGTCTGTGAAAATAAATACTGACCCACTTTTATGCTGGGACCAGTACATTTTTGCACCTTACAGTCTGGGACTATCATGGAATAGCTGCCTTTGAATAGTTCAGGCAGATGAGAGATTGAAGCCCAAAGCAAAAATGACACTTGCATTACTGCAAAGCAGAGACTTACAGGGTATGCAGATCTCACCAGTGAGAGCAAGGAGGGTCCAGGGGAGCCATTTGACTGCATGGGTCTGCTGTATATTTACAAAGAGCACTAAGAAGGTGTTACTAATTGATTTATAATCTAGGATAAGCAAAGAAATCTGGACAACATTCAACAGCCATTACATTAAATCAGTGCTGGCTATGGGCCATATGCCTTTGCATGCAGGGTATTTCTGATTCTGAGATTTGCAAGGAACAGTTCTCATTTTTCACTGCTGGTTTGGCTCTATCTTGCGAAAAATTAGAGTAGATGAAATGCACAGGCTCTTTTCAAAGCAAGCTGTTGTTTTACTAATGACATGCATTTAGGTTTACTAAAAACAAAGGCCATAAAACAAAACTGAACTGAAGAGGGGCCCTATACTCTAATGGAATAAAGAGATCTAGCACTTTATATTTTTCATCCACACCTTACATTCTCTCCAAATTACAGATGAGGCAAGGAATTTTGCCCAAACAACAAGCCAGTAGCAGGGCCAGGAACAGAACCTGGATCTCTTGACTGTCAGACAGCTGCGCCCACTATTCTGGCCCACAGTTGGCTGCAGAGTAAAACTATTGCCAGTGTGTGCCTTACGCAGGTGCCTATAAAAAAGGAGCAGTGAGGGTGTGGCAGGGGGTTAATGGGGAAGATGAAGCAAAGTGAGGTCACTGACTCAGCTCCAATCCAAACAAAGAGACATGTCAGGCCAGACTATGACCAGCCCCTGTGTCAGTGAGCAATGAGACACATGCATCCTCCCCACGCCCTTGTGCCACCCACGTGGAAGTTGCAGACCCCAAGCAGAAGAACTGTTGCAATCTAACTTTGGTAGCTGGCTGTGGAGGAACACGGGGAGGTCCTTGCTGTGAGGAACCATGCTTCTCAGAGCTCCCCCTGGAATGATGAGCCCTACCCTCAATGGGAAGCTCTTGCTGAATGCCACTCTTTAGTTTTTACATTTCACTATTCATATTTGTACTGCAATTTGTGTCACCTAATAGAGACACACTCCTCCTGCGCCAGGACGTAGCTGCATAACCCTTTGTTCTAATCCTCAGTTTACTTTTAAACAACTCGAGACACATTTTTATTCACAGAAAATATACACATTGAATGGGAGTTTGGTTAAAGCTTTGGGAATCAACAGGTCTCTGGCTTTACCTGGTTTGTAGGCTGGTGTTCCAACAGCCTTTGCTGTGGGAATTCTCCAAGAGGCAATCACCTCCTTTGGCTCTCTGAGGAGGAGCTATTCAGCATAAAGCAGCATTCCCCAATGGACAGTCCACAATCACAGGCCGGTCTCCACAACGCTGCACATCTGTGTGTTAGACAGTCTTTCATGGTGCCCACATATCAAAGACCGCACTTATTGCTCCTCTTGAGTGTATACAACAACTAACTGTACCAGGCCTGTGATGTAATGAGCACAAGTGTTCTGCCAAAGAACTGGGGAGTTACAGTTCACATTGTGTACATTGTATAGAACAATACAACACAACAAAATGCAGTGTGAGAAAACCAAATTTGGATCTGCTTGGCCCCAAAGGCAGCTCAGTACCAACACTATTTGTGTTGAGTCAGCCCTGGAGAGGAGGCTAAAATAGAGCTCTGGGTCTGAACCCCCTCCCCCAAAGTTTGGGGGAATTCCACTCCAGCCTGTGTGTCATGGCTTCAGCCTCATTCTAATCAATACATTAAAAAAAACATTTAAAGTCTGAGAGTGGTAACAGTACATTCACCTGTTAGTGCCATGCCCCATTTTCAGTCCCTTTAAGCCTTCCAGCATGGCTTTCTGCAGGAAAGGAGAAGAGGGGGAGAGAGCTGAAGTGTCCCATCCTCGTGAGCCGTGTTGTTCTAAGTACCTTGGAAGAGAAGGATTATGGCACAACAAGGCCCAGATCCACCAAAACTTTCATGGCACCTGAACAACCTTTCCTGCTAATCATCCCCACTTCCAACCCTACATCCTCTGAACATTCTCCCCCCATTCTGTCATATAACCTCCTCCCCAGGTGGACACGCCAATTTCCCCCATTCTTGAGTCTTCAACTGAGACACGCTCAGCCATTTTGACCCCCACCTGTGCAGACAACTGGCCAAAATTAGCCACTGCTTTCTGCTCTGCTTTCTCTAACTGCAGGGCCTGGATCTTAAGGATTGTGCCTTCGTTCATCCACACTCCATCCCCAGGACCATCCAGTGTTTAGGTATCAGGAGATGTCATAGAATCATAGAATATCAGGGTTGGAAGGGACCTCAGGAGGTCATCTAGTCCAACCCCCTGCTCAAAGCAGGACCAACCCCCAACTAAATCATCCCAGCCAGGGTTTTGTCAAGCCTGACCTTAAAAATATCTAAGGAAGGAGATTCCACCACCTCCCTAGGTAACGCATTCCAGTGTTTCACCACCCTCCTAGTGAAAAAGTTTTTCCTAATATCCAACCTAATCCTCCCCCCACTGCAACTTGAGACCATTACTCCTTGTTCTGTCATCTGCTACCACTGAGAACAGTCTAGATCCATCCTCTTTGGAACCCACTTTCGGGTAGTTGAAAGCAGCTATCAAATCCCCCCTCATTCTTCTCTTCCGCAGACTAAACAATCCCAGTTCCCTCAGCCAATAGCTACCATTTGTTTTCATTACTATATAGACCATGCATGATTTCTTTAGTGCTCTTCCCTATTGACAGATCTGTTCCTGAGGTCACTCAGGAAACACCAGCTGCCTTTCCATCTCCACTACCAACACTAGTGAATAATAAATAAATTATTGTAATAATATGCACTTCTACAGAGTATCATAAACCTGAATTAAGCCTCACCGCAACTCTATGAGGAAGGATTATTATTCCCATTTCATAGACAGGGAAACTGAGGCACAGAGCGACATGAGTGACGCACGCAAAGCCATGAAGAAAGCAAGTGTCTGAGCAGGGATTGGAATTCAGGAGTTCCTGGCTCCCAGATCTGTGCTCAGATCAACCCCCTCCCTTCTATCTTTAATGTCTTCCCAAGCAAGTCAAATGCCAGCATAGACCAGACACTGCACTTGTCCTTCCTCATCATTCTTCAGAGGTAAATTGCTAGCAGTGTGTAGTCAGTCAACCTAGGCTGGAGTCAGGAACGCAGATCTGTAAAAGCGGAGCAGTAAGTGAAATCGCTTGCTGTCAAAGATTACCCAATAATGATCAAAACAGAAATCAGCAGTGTGCTCTAAAAGGAAGGCACCTCACATTGTTAACATTCCAACCAATGTTAAAGTCGTGTGAAATAAATGACTTGGAAAAGTGTTGCCTCTTATTATCTTAAAGTTATTGGTAAAAATATTAGAGTAAATTGGTGCTCAAGAAAATTCTTATGGTTCACACCTATGTGCTTGAAATAGTTAGGATTCCTTCTCCCCCAGTAAAATAATTCCATTTAATTCTCCATGTTTTGTTTAATGTATACCAGCCATAAGAGAAAAAACCCCAAAACGTTTTATTTGATTTCCCTGAGTACTTCAAAAAGGCATTTCCTTTGTACTGGAGTCTCAGGAACATGAAGAAACCTGTTGCTACCAATGGGTACATTAATAAAACATGAAGGGCCAACACACTCTAATCTTCCCTCAGTCAAAACTTCCATTGATTTCAATCCGGATTTTGCCTTAGCACACTAAGAACTGCAGCATTAGGCCCTCAGGGAATTTTTAGAGACACACAGGGGGAGAGATTCTCCTGTTACTGACACAGGGATGAACTGGAAATAACTTTGCTGAAATCAGCGGAGTTATTTTGGGGTGAAAGAAAACAATCCAGCTCAAGGTCTTTATCTCCAGCATCATCCAAAGTTCATTTCAGTCAGTGGGAGCCATTAACTGAAGTTAACTACAAGTTAACTTTGGATCAGACGCTCAGTCACTAAGGGTATGTCTACATTGCAGAAAAGGTGTGTTCTTAATTCTGGTTAAAACAGGTGTGAAGACACAGCAACTTGGCTTTTAACTCAGGTTAGCAGCTCAAGTTCAAGACAGTAATGGAGCTGGGATTGAACTCGAGCTGCTAACCTAAATTAAAAGCAGAGTTGCCATGTCTTCACTACCATTTTAACGCAAGGTAGGTAATTTGAGTGAAGTACACACTAGTGCATTTGCTAACATCAGAGCTATTCCCTTTTCTCATTCCAAGATTTGGTCTACACAGTTTTTGAATTGATTCAACTATTTCAGATAACGATGTGATTTAACAATATAGTTAAATCAGTTCAGCCTCCAGTGAGGATGCAAGTAGGGCTTAATCCTGCACCATTTAAATCAATGAGAGCTATAACATTGACTTCTATGGGCCCAAGTTCATGCCCTTACTCTGTTCTAAATGTGCTTCTACTGGGATAGCTTTTAAACGATACCCGTATAAGCACTTTTATAATGGTATAACTATGTCCACATTAGTGTGTTGTATCACCTTAACAATATTGATTTCTACGTTTTCCAGACATAGAAAAGATTATTGATAATTATGCTGACTCAACCTATCATTTGGAATGTTAATGCAAGGAATGAATGGTACTATAAATAAATACCCCCTGCACAGGGAGTCTGACACTTGGGTTTTGATAATTACAACACAGCATCAGAACGATACTGAGCAGTACAGACCAACTACAGAGTAGAATTACTCTCCCTGAATCACCAAGAAAATCCTTCAGAATCACTGGGAAAACTGAATAAAAACATAACAGGGAATAGATATTTGCAGACACACAGGGAGGAAGAAAAAGGCAATGTTTGCACATACTTTTTTATTTATTGTACAATATTTCATTTAAAGTACAAAGGCATCATCAGTATTCACTGGAATTTACTGTATTTGTAACTGGTACATTATACTGCGTGTTAAAAAAACTTCCATTTTAAGGATGCAAGTCAGAACACAAATTAATTGGAATAAAGAAAAGAACGTTTTTTTTTAAAAAATCAATGTAAAAATACATTTTTTTAGTAACCGATCTGTACAAAAAAAACATGGATAGTGGGGATTAGAGCCCCCTCATGTCATTTAAAGGTATATACAAGTGCACCATTTACCTTGTAATTCGAACCTTTGGGTTTCATTTCCTTCATACTGATGAATTTAGAAAAACATTGTTACTAAAATGATCAAATTCCAAAAGAAGTATTTACAGAGAAAGGCAAACAACCTTCCCTCCATCCCCAATCTTACAAAAGAGAAACATTTGTGTGCCTGGAATGCACAGTCTCTCCCTGTCCCTGCCCTTTCCATCCTAACTTTGCCAAAGGAGTGACCTTGAGTGGGGGAGAAGCCTATGGTAATGCATTCAGAGAAGCTATCAGATTCACTTTAACAGTGGGAAAGTGTCTCTTCCACACTCCCATAATCATGGGAGCTGGAAAAAAAGAATAACTAAACAACCACCAGCTAACGTGGAACTACCAAGAGCATCATGAATGCAAGAAGTTAGGGTGGATAATCAGCAAGAAATAAATGGGGCATGGCCTGGTCTGATTTGCTAGAGGTGTCTTTTAAGGCAAAAGTGGGGGTTTCATGCTTTAAAATATCAGGCACTCATGATGTGTTTTTTTTAAATCCTCCACTGTGGAGCTTGGCAATGGTGTGTGACAGTACAAACAAACCCAAAGCACCCAAGTCCACCAGTAAAAGCATGTGATGATGAAGGCTCTGGGGAGTCTCAAGGTTGCTTATACATGAGCACTCTTAGCATGGGTAGGAGAGCTGGATCCCGATGCGTAGTAGAAACGGTTTTCACCAAACGACTGAGCATCTCCTGAGCAACAGACGATGACGCAGCCACCAAAGAGGCAAAGGGCAGATCCAATCCAGCCTGTGTAAAGGGAGTATCCAAAACTCACAATTGTGGTCTCACGGTGAGCAGACACAGGGAACCAGATAGTAGCAACGATACCACACAATGCTGGGGAGACATTAAAAACAACAGTAACTGCAGCACATCAGTCCAGTCCAATCATAGATGTAGTCATGTGAGATACATTAAATAAATGTGAGGCACAGGCTTCTGCCGCTAGCCTGATCACAAGACAGACTGAGCAAATGCAATTCCCACCAAAGTCAATAAAAATTGCAAGCTACTTAGCACCTCAAGAACTGGGTCTTGATCCTGCATGGCACCTCCTGGGAGACAGCAAGTGCCCTTAAGCTCCCACTGACATGAGTGCCCTTCCAGGAGGGCAATGGGCACTTCACCGCAAATTTGGAAGGATTCTGTTTTCAATCCTTTAGGGACCTGGCAGATCACAGTAGCTTTTACTGCTGGAGACCTTGAACCATTGGCACATTTTTACAGGACACTTAAGACCTCAGGGTCACTCACCATTGTTTAACAATCAACATTCAATGAATGTCAAGATGTGCAACAGATTCAGCAATAAACTTACAGATCACAATACTTCACAATATTCACTTCTTAATATTTCAGTTTTAGGCAGGATGGGATAGCAAATTCCTTTTCAGGTCCGCACTCTCTCTTCCTCTCAGTTAATGCTGCTTCCTCTATCTATTTTGATGGTTAACAATGAAATTCATGTTTCAGAGTAGCAGCCGTGTTAGTCTGTATCCACAAAAAGAACAGGAGTACTTGTGGCACCTTAGAGAATAAATTTGTTAGTCTCTAAGGTGCCACAAGTACTAATGAAATTCAGGTTATGATGCAGTTTTGGGGGGGTAGGGAGGAGGAGAAAAATTACCAATATTTATCAGTTCAAATTTAACCCTTTCAAGCCTATCTGCAAACCATTCAGTGTTACTAATGAAAGTCACTTGCCAGTAAGTTTAAAAATACGATAACAGAGGAAGAAACAGTGGGTATGAAATCCTGACCCCACAGAAGTCAATGACTTCTGACTTCAATGACTTCTTGCAATTGACTCCAATAACCCTAAAGATAAGCAGTGAACTACCCATTCTTCCAAGTTAACTTTTGGGTTGGCGAGGGCAGGGGAGAGTGGGTATACTTTGAATGGCTTTGAGGCCTTACTTTGTTGCTTTTAGTGCCGAAGAAAACAAATAAAGGCATTGGCATCTGACTGGTAAAATGGCTTCAAAATTCATAATATCAACAGACAATCCAACCAGAACTCAATATAGCAAAACACTTGGAGCCGGACTCTCATTGCCCAGCAGCTCATGTAGTCATTTACACCAGAGCAAAGTGCTACCAGATCAGAACACCACCCACTTTACACTGATGTAAATGAATACACAACATGCAGGGCTACAGACAATCCCAACCCTAGTGTCTCCACAGATTTGACAATACTACTGACATAAAAACCATCCTCCCAAAATACAGCCAGTTGGGTGAGGCACATGATGAAGCAATGAATTATGCAGGGAGTTTCCAATTGGTGCGGATCATCGCTAGTAAATAAGTATCATTTTCTAAACTATTATCCATATCAACAAATAAAGAGTAACTACCCTGAATATTTTACAGTTAGTGCACATAGAATACATTTGTGCGTAGACTCCATGGGCTATTGACAAAGTAGGCAAATTAATTCTCCCTCTGCTTCCCTCCGTTTATATACTCCAAGCTAAGGCTATATTTAAGATTTTAAAGATCACCCTCAATAGTTCAGTTACTTTCCAAGGTCTAGCTCCCAATGAAGTCCATGGAAAAACTCCCAATGACTTCAGTGAGAGCAGGATCACACAGAATGCAAAATGACACGATTGTGATATAAACAGATGTTAAAAATCATTCCTACCGATTCGAAAAGAAGCTAAATGTGCCCTTTTCATAAACACATCACAGAAGTTAGAGTATGCGGATACTTCATAGTCCTTTTATATTGCACAGTAGAAGGAATATTTTGCACTTGCATAACAGAGACCAGAGTCTTGCCCTGTCTGTGTATTAAATGTGTGGAGTTTAGATATGACAGGCGTAGCCTATTTTCCCTTGAGAAAACAGTAGCATGCCCTCTCTCCCCCTCCTTGTCCTTCAGGCCCACGGTGGGTTCTCATGAACCTTATCTTCAGTATTTGAACTGAGTAACCTGCAGAAGGGGAGGGAACCTGAACGTGGGAGGATAAAAGCCTTACAGGAGAGATCTGAGCAGAGTGGAAGAGAGAAAGTAGGAATATCCTCACAGGCACTTAAAGGACACCGAAAAGACACTTGCCATTTGGTGCAATCTGATGCATTCCAAAGGCAACATAATTAGAATTGGAAGGATTAGGTATTTATCGATAAATGTCAATTTCACCATAAATACACAAATTGAGGAAAAGTAAGAAAAACACTGCTTGAGAACATATTAGAGTTTGATTTAAGGATATTTACTTTGTATATTTTGATCTGATGTTGACAGTTTGTGTTTTAACAGTTATAAAGCTTTAACTTTTTGAATCTCAAGCTCTATTGTTATTAAATAATTATTGGTTTCAGAGTAGCAGCCGTGTTAGTCTGTATTCGCAAAAAGAAAAGGAGTACTTGTGGCACCTTAGAGACTAACAAATTTATTTGAGCATAAGCTTTTGTGAGCTACAGCTCACTTCATATTGTCTGACCACACATTGTCTGAGCCTCCCATAATTTCCCGCAACTGTGAACATTTAAATAAATAAAAATTGAAAAATGCTTAAAACACATCATTTTTCAGCTACTGTGAAAATTTAAATAGAAAAGAATGTTTAAAAATAAACATTGATATACCCATTAAAATGATTTAAAATAAAAATGAAATTCTGCAAAGCCTAAGTATAGTTATGGCCCAAGGATAAAAGTCATCCCTGGAATGGATGATTTGAAGGTATTCAGAAATAAGGAAAATTCCATAGGAGGGCAGAGAATACACATCTCCAGTTCAAACATAACAGCAATATCTATTGGCAAACAAGTAAAATGTATGTGTCAGATCTTCAGCTGAAATAAATCAACATAGCTCCACCGATTTACGAGCCAAATTCTCAGCTGGTGTAAATCCATATAGCTTAACTGACTTCAGTTCACATGAAAACTATATGCCTCCGACCCATAAGAAAACAACCCTAACAAAACTCTCGCCTTTTATTCCTATTCCTTAATTATAAGCTATGTAGGTTAGGCCTGATTCTTTTCTTGTTTGTACCAGGAGCAATTTCAGGGAAGTCAATCGAGTCACCCCAGAGTAAGTGAGCAGAGACTCAGGCCCCTTTCTCATTATTATAATACTCCTCCTTGAAAGGTCCCACATGGACAGGAATATATGCATTTCGGAAGTGCCTCACCACTCAGGGCACCATATAACATACTTCACCATAAACATAATATAGGCAAATTAAGAACACTCTCAGAAAAATTAGAATCAGCAACAAGAAGGAATCAGCTGCAAGGGAGAAAGTCCAAAAAAGGAATGGAGATGAGAAAGGTAAGAGGAGAGATGGACAACAATATTCAGATTAAAAAATAGCGTAAGGGGGAAAAAGCTCAGACTTTTTTTTTTAAGGGGTCAGAGAAAGGAGACAGATTTTAACTGTGGAGCAAATTCCACTTCCCTGTGGGAGAAGAGCTATAGAATTTAGTAGGGACAGAACCAACAGGGGTCTACAGAAGTTACTCTAAAAACCTATAGAATTAAACAGAAAATTAGATCCTTTTTTCTGGGGTTTTGAACTATCCAGTAGGATTCTATAACAAGGATTGAAATCTATTACATTCTACTGCATGGTCAAAAAAATCTACTCCAAAGGGGTTTTTTAAAATTAAATTCTATAGAACTTCTTCATAAAGTTGCAGGAATGGTACAATGGCTTTCCAGTCTACAGCGTGATTGTGATGCTATGAAGCAGTTGGTGTGTGAACATAGATGTCCCCAGGTTATAGAGGAAGTTTCACATACAGCCAGAAGCCACACCCTTAAGGGCATTAAAAGCCAGAAATGACCAACTGAAAAACAATGCAGCACTTTATAGGCAACCAGGGTCAAAAAATACCATTTGGCATAATATGGTCATGGCTGCTGAAAGCAGTGAGAAAACATGCCCCTGCATTCTGAACATGCTCATTGCTATATGAGTTCATAATAATCACCCTCACTAAGGGTCTATCATTGATCCTGCAAAACACTGAGTGCTCTTAATACCCATTGAAGGCAATAGGAGTTGATGATACTAGGCACTCTCAGGATTGGGCCCTAAAACAATAATTCTTTATGGCTCATACATCTGAGAAGAATCAATCTGCCAATGTTTTATTTCCTGCAAGAGCAAGCTGTGCTGGACTCCGTCCTTGTGGCTATCAGGGAATCAGAGCAAAACAATAACAAGACTATGGCAGAGTTACAGATTTCCACCAACCGTGTTAAAAGATATCTTGAGGTTGTGTCAAAAATTAAAGTTGCAAGGGGAAAGATGTGGGGAAAGAAAAAGGAAAACTGTTTGGTTAAAGCAGAGAACTAGTGAGAGACTCTGTCCAGGAAAGCAGAGATTGCAACCCCAATGGCTGCCGTTATTATTAGAGAAAATATTTGTTTATGGAAAAGAGAGGAACGTTTGAAGGATGCTAATAAAGCCAATAATAATTTTGAGCCTCCCGAAAGAGAAAGACCAAGGGGATTTTAAAGGACATTTAGGGGGGTGGGGAGGATTTGAATTTGTCCTGAATGTAGGTCAGCTTTATCTGATTCTTACAAACAAGAAAATCCATGAGCTTCTAATGTTTTCAAACATGAATGTATCAACTGAGAATCTGCAAAGCCATCTGATGGCTCATGTAAAAAGCTTCTTTGTTGCCCACAAAGGGTACAATCATCTTTTCTTTTCTGTCGGCACTGGGTAAAAAAAATATATTTATGTCCATAGACTATAAGAGCCTTATCCTTCCAGACCTCTCCCCCACAACACAGGACAGAAGAAAACACTTGCTCTGATATGAGAAGAGCTCTCAGGGTCATTGAAACAATAACATCTCTTGTATATGTGGATAAACTATGTGTAAACCACCTTATTTTGATGTTGACAATGTTGGGAAACTCTGTGCAACACAAGCCAATCAAAGACACTCTATGGGTCAGTTTCACCTCCCCACATTTGGTTGTCACCAGCTGCCACCAGTTCTAAATGAGTCTGTTGATCCTGATGAGGGATGTGCTCAAACTCTGCTGGATTCCCAATACTTTGCATGGGTAATATTTCAATGTAAATCCCCCCAAAAATATTGGGAAAGAACATGCCACAATTTCAATATTTCTACAAGTCAGCGGGCTCTGATTTTACTCTGGAAGTGACAGAGTAGGATTCAAGAAAACTTGCTCTGTATAGCAATGAAAGGAAAAAGCAGGAGTTTTTGTAGGTAATTTTTAGGCAGGATTAAGGGTTTAGTGAAATAGGTTTCTCTACAAGCTGTCTGAATATAAACTGCCCCTACTTCTCTTTTCCTGCTAATACTGCCTAGGATTTTTACTAAGCCAGCCCATGACCCCTCACAAATGAGACTGGGCATTGACATTGCTCCATCATACTACTATAAATTCATATTGTCATGTCCTCCACACTAAATCCCAACCATGCCATTAATGTGTCGATTGGCCATGTGCTTGCAGGGGTTCAGACCGCTGCACTGAAACTCTTAATCTTCTGCATTATAAACTTAGTTTAATTGGGTGGTACATTCACCTAAATAGGGAGCATAAAAGGGGGTTGGGGGCTGGTGTGGAGGATAGAGTAGCGTGAATCTAGCTTGACATATTGTCAAGGGGAGTGAGTCCCCACTATCTGCTTTACTATAAAAGCACTGGAAAGTATCCGCAGAAGAAGTAAGTAAAGACAGTGTATATTAAGGCAGTGTTATACTTAGGGAGAATGTCACTGCACATGGAAATTTCCCTGAAATCTGCCTCAATGTCTCCTGTTCTCTCCTATTCAGTGTTATCCAGCGTGAGTTTCTATGATCCTCATTCTACCCAAATGGCAGCTTCCCAATTCTTTAATAGAATGTTGGGGTTTCTTTTTATATTAAACACTTCTTTTAAAACGAAATGAAATGATTCTGGATTCCCAAAGGGGAAACAATCTGGAGTTTTCCTTTAGAGTGTGTGAGGATTAGCAGAAATTTGAGATTAAAAAATAAAAGGCAATCTTTCCTTCTTGACTGCGATAATTTTATTTTAAATGTGACTTTATAACATTCAAAACTATCAGACTTCCAAGAATGGGGCTATTATGAGAGAACTGGCTGACCCCAATTTAATCTTTGACAGACTTTCCATTATTCAATGTATAAAATAACCAATGCGGTTTCCAGTTATCTTAATTTTCAAAATCAGAATAGTAGGTATTTGGGTTTTTTTTACCATCCTTTATTTCAGACCCCACCCAATCTACACTAGGAAATTGACCTTTTGTTATCAGCAATGGATCCCCATAAAACAAGTACCAACGGTTTGGCTGCTAGTCTGTTTTTTGTTCCATCAACACTAACAGTTGAACTGTTTTCAGCACTGAATCAGAGGGAACCACTTCTGACAGCTGTTTGCAGCAACAGATCGATTCCCTAGTACAGACGGGATTAAAGCAGACATAAAAATATACATCAGCACACAAGATAGAGCGGTGTGCACATGTACAATTGTTCTTACTTCAGCCTTGCTATTTTCAGTGGACATTAAATCAATGGAATATCTGAGCCCACTATTTTCCTGGCAAGTTTTCAGTCGTTATTTTAAATTCCATAATGTGCATCACGACCTCTGTTTTTCTTTTTAACAATTTCAGTGCTAAACGCACATCAATTTCTTAAATTAATAGGGATATTTACAGTGTTGGCAACTCTTGTGATTTCTGCTCAAATTTCACCAAATTTGGTATTATTCTTAAAGCCTTTCTTCCAGGAGTCATGTGACTAAGTGAGATATTTTCAGCCTTCATTTAAGAAAAAAGCAAGTTTTTAGTCCTCATGGTTGTTCAAAAAAGCTTGAATCCTAGAATCTCAGGGTTGGACGGGACCTCAGGAGGTCATCTAGTCCAACCCCCTGCTCAAAGCAGGACCAATCCGCAATTTTTGCCCCAGATCCCTAAATGGCCCCCTCAAGGATTGAATTCACAACCCTGGGTTTAGCAGGCCCATGCTCAAACCACCAAGCTATCCCTGCCCCCGTATTGAAAACGCGAACCACAAAGGTTCGATAATCCGACAGCAAATAAAAACAACCATTTTAACTCAATCTCATGATTTTTGGGGCCTGACTCATGACTATTGAATGCTATGGGCTGGCAACACCATATTTGTTTTCCAGAGGACAAATCATTAAGCTGCAGTGGTACCAAAGTCATGTACTTGTGTCCAGTATTCACATTCCAAGGACACCACACCTGGCCAAATTTGACCAAGAAAATTTAGGTAGTGTAAAAATTTATTTTAAAAAGCTTATGATGCATTCGTGATTTTTGTAATCTAACTGAAGCAGTTTTATTTTAAACATTTCCCTGCAATGCCCACACACTTTAAACACTGCAGCACTGTGCTACTGCAGGAGAGCCAGAAAGTGAAAGTGATTTGAAACTGATTAGAATAAAAAGCAAAACTGACTACAGTAATATATTTTCATTGGTGGAACTGAGTGAAATGCACAGCGTAAGCAAGGTTGTAGTGGAAGGTGCTACACTAGGGCCAAAGGGGTTAGAGCAGACAACATGAGAAAGCAAATATGTTCGGTTTTAATCCGCCATAGTATTATTGGTAACATGGGTTAGGGAATTTGTTTATTTTTATTTATACAGCACCAAACATCTGCTAGGCACTTCAGGGCTTGATCCTCCTGAACACACTCCACTCCCATTGACATGGGTAGTCAACACCTTGCAGGACTGAGCCCTTACAGACAGTGGGACTGATTCTGATCTCATGCACACGAGTGTGTATAAGGAGTTATTCCATTGGTCACAATGGAGAAAAATCAGTGAGCGATCAGAATCATGCCTAAGGAGTATTAACTGGTCCATGTCATTTTAACATTAACACTTTCTTTTCTCAAAGGAGTTGCTAGGTTGGAAACGTACAGTATGTCTACACTGCAGCTGGGAGTGTACGTCCCAGACAGGGTAGATAACACATGCTAGTTCAGCTCAAGCTAGCATGCTTAAAAATGGCAGTGTGGACAATGCAGCACAGGAGCTAGTCACCAGACTACAAGCCCGCCCCACGCCCTGGGTCTGTTTTCAGGTGGCTAGCCCGTGCTATTACCCATGCTGCAAAATCCACACTGTTATTGTTAGTGCACTAGCTCAAGCAGAATTGGTCTGTGTCTGTCTACACTGGCTGGCAGCACCCCCCCCCCCCCCCCACAGCTGCAGCATAGACATACCATTACTTACTGTGACCGAGAGTGTGGTATAGCGGTGGGTGCTTCTATGGCTATGTATTTTGCTTTTCTCTGGACTTAAGGAGCCAGGTTCTCCTCTCATTTATATTAGTATGACTCAAAAGGAATTACACCAATGTAAAACCTGTGTCAGTAAGTAGTGATCTGGGCCCAAGAAGCCTACCTATAAGCACAGGGCACAGCACTGTTTACAATAGGAAATTTCAGTTCTTTGCATCATAGGCTAACACAACATTGTCATTGTAATTTGTTACCCATTTGTCGGTCTCCTGCTCTCTGAGTGAAATCCTACCTCTCAGTCAGCTGCCATAAGCTACTCAGCTGGAACAAACTCCTCACAAATAATGAGAAAGTAACTGAAATCTCGAGAAGAAAAGAATTATGAGCCAGACCCTTTTTCATCATCTGCAGCTCCAGAGGGTCCTGATGCAGGCACAGGATTTCTGGAACCTACTAATTCACATCCAGCGCTGCTTGGTCTCCTGTGTCCCAATGAGAGTGAGGCTAAATTTTTCAACCTAAACTTTTTTAGGTGAAAAATGCAGACTGGTGACACTGAAACATTTCACAAATTTGTGTCAATTTGGCTAAATTGTTTTGGTCAAAAAAAAAAAATCTGAAAAAATGGAAATGTTTTGGTTTTAGCATTTTCAAAATGAACTGTTTTGATTTTTCAATACAAAATGACTTTTTGTTTTGAGATTTTCCTTGAATTTATTTTTTTAAATCTAAAAACATTAGAAAACGTTCAAAAGCTAAACAAAACATTTTGTTTCAGGTCAAGGAAACATCTGCTTGACCCCAAACAAATTTTTGTGCTGACTATTTGGAATTGGTGGTGAACTGAAAGATCCATTATTCAGACCTCTCTCGTCCCAATTTTATGGTGGGGCTAGCGGATCCATCTCTACTCAGATCCGCCAACCGCTGCACTACACAGAGCTGGGACACACAAGCCAGGACTATTTCCCCCCTCTTATTTCACCCCTCCACCAGGATCCCCCTCTGCCAAGGTTGGCTATTTTGGTGCTCCAGGTTTTAGACTGTGGTCAGTGATGAGTTCACACGTTACATTAGCCCTCTATTTTGACTGCCTACAATAGGGATGGTCTGGCAAACCTGCAAACCCACACAGGGCCTATATATCTGATTTTAGGGACACCATTTGTGACAATATCCTTTTAAAATCCAGATGCACTGCTATAGGCCCCAGCATCACAGGCATGGAATCAGTCTCACTATACATTACAGTATTATCCTCTGACCAGTGGCCTGTTAAATGAGTCTGGGGACTCAGCCCAGTTCCCAGTGCGCCACACAGGGGCAAAACCTACCATCATACCCTTGTTGGAATTGTCAGGAGAGAGCCCAAGGACTGAGCAGGCATGGAGACTCAGTCTAGTTATGGAAGGGATTCCCTTCAGGTCAGAGATGAGAGGAGCTGCCCCTCTTCCAAGGACTTCAAAAGGACTTCTCCAGGATGCTCTTCAAAAACATTAAGTCACATGGTGTTTTTATAGGTGTTTAGTTGCTGGAACTATTTGCAGAATGAACAGCAAATTAAAGGCTAAACTCATAACTGGGGGTGGGGGGGGGGACGGGGGAGACTGGAGCTCTTCGGCTGTGCTCACTCCTCTTTAACTGACTAACCCTTGTGCTCCAGTCCCCAGCCCTGGCATGCGCTGCAGCCGCTCATCAGTTCCCAAGCCCCAGCACTGACTACCTCTGCTGTGGCAACTACACCCAGTGTTCACTTTAACAAAATAAAAAAAACCAACAACTGCATGATGTCAGTGCTGGCTGCCACGCTGAGAAAGCCAAGGACGAGGCAGAGCTTGCACAAAGAGGCCACTTTCCCTCGCCCCTCCTCCCCTGCTAAACAAACTGATAAAAACAAGACACCAAGGCTGTTGTCGAGATGACGAGGCCTCAAGAATACACAGGTGTCACACTTGGGACAATGAGCTTCACAGTCTGATTCTGGTCAAAACAATCTCCCACTCAGTTACGGAGAAAGGGAAGAAATTGTGAGATGAACTCAGAGTCAAGGGGGAAAGGGCAAGACTGACGGGCCACATAGGGAAGAACTGCTGAGTGTATGCATGCACATGTCCTTGCCCTCAACTTTATACCCTGTCCTGTTTTTGAAGCCAGTATGCCTGCAAGACTTGTACCTTCTTAATCCTGCTTTCCTCAGCCTTACACTCAACTTATTTTTATGTGATTCCACCTGTGACACTTCACAGGCACAGAGCTAAGACAAGGAGAATTTGGGGGCTGATCTTTTTCTCTAGGCAACTTTGGGGCAATGGGCAGGGGCGCTGTAACAATTTTTTATAGTGGGGGTACTGATGATGTAAACCATGCGTTTGTTATTACTACTTGAAGCCGGGGATGCGGCAGCACCGCCAGTTCCAGCACCCCTGGCAATGGGAATCTAATTCATGTTCCCGCTCTCCCCTGCCTTACCCCGCAAACATAGTAACACTACTGCAGGCTAGCTAGCCAAATCAATCACCCATGGGCAGCTGTGTGTCTGTCACTACTGATCACCCTACCGTAGACTCGTGCTGGGTGCTTTACTTGGAGCAAGATGCCAAAGGACTCCTTAAGACAATACACAGTAGGGTTTAGAAACCCTTCTCCTCCCCCCGCCATCATTCATTGCTTCTTTTATTTGTTCTCCTCCTCATGTTTATGCATTTGTTTTCTCCAACAGACTATGTAGTTAGTCCACTTGTCCAGGCTGTGGTTAGGCCAAGCCCAGACAGCCATGTCTTCTGAGCGATGGATCAGGTAATCTCCTGCCTACTCAGTTTGTACAGCATGTTATCCTTAAATCAAAAGACGGGAAGTATGTCCAGGGGTCAGATGTGCACCTTACCCAAGAGAATGAGCAGGACTCCTCCCAGCTGGGAACGCCGGTACTTGGCAGCTCCAGGTTCATGACCCATCCGAATACAGGGTAGAACAGTCAGCAGCAAGAAAACAGCAGGGAGGCCCAGCACTGTGGCAGCAATCATCAGTGCTCGGCATGCCTGGACATAGCCTGTTGACAAGGAAAGGAAGCAGAGTCTTGATTAATAAACAAAAACAACAGGAGGAGATATTCAGCCAAACACTCCTATAGTACTAACTACCTAAGCACCAAGAAGCTATGGAGCTGGGGAGCAGAGGAGAGGACAGCAAGGGAAGAATTTGGCATGGGAGGAATTTTCCTAGGTTCCCAATCCCTAACACAGAAATGAACCTGGTTAACAGCAGAAATTTAAAATGGAAGTTCTCAGACAGTGGTCCATGGTCCACACCACAAAGCCCATCCTGGTGGTCTGCAAAATGAGAGCAATCTGGGTCATTTACATTCTTATAACTCAGGGATATAAAACCACCCCGACACAGCTGAGATATGGGACAAAACCCAATCGATCCTGAAGGGAGCATAAAGTAAGGAAATGATCAACTCTGTAACATCAAACTTCTTTCTCATAACCCTATGGTAGCCTCTCCTAGGAGGTATCTAGGGGGTTTGGACTTCCAGCAGTGAGGACGGGCAGTACCCAGCTGACCCATGGCACCGACCCCCCCACCAAATCAATGGAACTTCAGTAGATAGCTCCACTCTGTACTTCATTGTATAATATTCCAGTGCTGTTGAAGCCCCCACACACAGTGGAGGCAAATTTCCAGAGGCTTTGGTTAGCCAGGCTAGATGGGGGATTGAGAGATGGGCACCAGTTCTAACAAATAGGAAATTCCACGAATCCCTCAGGCCAATATGGACATCACAGGATTCAGGGGTTTAATAGGCTGAACTCCCTCCCACTTCAGCAGGCAGGTAAACCATGTCCTCTACTGAGTTTCTGTTAACCTATGCAACAACAGCTCAACACAAGACAGCAGGAGATCATAGAGCTGGTGACTGTCAGTGTCCCAGGACAAGGCACTTGTCATTTATATTTGTCTGTGAAATGCCATGCACTCCTATTATAACTAACAAAGTAATTACATACATAATAATAATGTTAAAATTTGCTTTTGTTAAAAGGGTCACATGTTTGGCTTTGGTACAAAGTTTGTTCCTATTGTTTGGAAGTCTCCTATCTGCTCCGGACACAGTCTTAATGGGATAGGGAGGTTCTAGGGGAAATGCACACATACACCCAGCTCCCATTCCCATCCTGTCCAACAGAAGGAAATGACAGCACTGCCATAGGAGAGAGGATTCATGAGTTCAGGAACTCTGATGATACCACACAATATATCTGCAAACAGTGCCTTGAATCAAGAGTCACAGAATTAATTATCATGCAGATGAGAAACCAGGGTTCAAGCATTTTCCTCTTCTTGGACATGTAGACTCTGTGTACATTTGAACATCTGCTTGAAAACAAACTCTTTAAAAGGTGTATGGTAAACGAGACTGAAAAGCCCTGTGTTGTTTCAGTAGAATCGGTCCCAGTTAAACATACATACGCATTCATTTTAAATCCTTCTAACTCATTCAGTAAGAGGTACTGTGTGGATTTCAGCTATTAGACAAATCAGGATACATTAGTCCCTGATGTATACCCACTGGTATTAAAGAAGTTACTGCAAGAAGTATTTTGGCCTGTGATATGTTATTTTTGTTGAAGAGGGGCATTGTTTTCTGCTGCTAAAAGATTTATATACCTATTAATGAAAGTTTAATAGCACAACTTTTTTTCTTCCAGGCAGGGGTTTTCTCAGTGCCTTCTACAGCAGCAAGTATATTGTGGGCAGTGTGGCACTATACTAATAAACAAACAAGAAGGAAAATTTACTAAAAACTAAGGCACAGGAAAATAAACAGAAATATGAGCGGAGTCTAATTAGTTACTGTGGTAGTGGACACTGCAAGAAACCCTGTGATCAGCAAAACTTAGTGCTCTGCAACACTGACTGACTGACAACATCTGAAACAAATCCAGGGCTTTTCCACCTTCACTGAAACTCTCTTCAGAGCTCCTGGTAAAAATGTGAACAAATAAAGAAAAACAATTCACTGAAAAGTGGCTGGCAGACCTCCTCCTACCCCTCCTGAATTGCAGGGAGGAGGCCAAAGGCACAGAACAATAAAAAAGTGTTACAAAACTGACGGTGATGGAAACGGATAATGCTACCAGCTAGCTAAACTATTCACAGATGCCAAGATTGTACAAAGAATCCATATGCTGAGGTCCAGAAGTTTGGTTAGTTAGCACAAAAGGACATATTCAAACTTAGTGACGCATCATGTTTAACTTGGACTTTAGTGTGAAACTAGTTTAGCAAATTACACAATTAGCAAATATCAACAATAATTCAATATAGCAAATAGGAATAACTGTATAATTAAAAGTTCTATATTGTATAGTCTTAATAGGAGCAGAAAGCATTTGAATATCAAGACTAAGTCTTCTAAATTAAAATCAACTGTTAATAATCTAGTATTAAAAATTAATTATACTCATCAATATTTTAATACAGTAGATCTATAATATTTGTAAGACCAGCTTAGTTATTTATTTAAAGAACTTTATTATTATCT